>NC_043979.1:20405280-21137780 GCF_902148855.1 Sphaeramia orbicularis | reverse complement strand
TCACCCTCATTTTTTTGAGTTTTCTTTCAGATATGAGAAGTTTTGCACTGTTACATAAGCATATCTGCTCAGAAATAACTACAATAAAGTATATTAACCCTTTCATGCATAGGTCACTACAGTGGACAGTTATTCTCCAGCTGTTCTCTTGTATATTCATGGGTTTTGTTGTTTTAGTTCCATATCAGCCAACACAGTGGACACTTACACACCATCTCATACCCTGACATTCATACCATTACTGTAACTTTGCTGTTCTTGATAAACCTGATCTGCACTAGCATGTTTTAGTGTAAATCAATTGTTACTTATTAGACAAGAAGGTTTTTTTTGTTTTGTTTTGTTTTTGCATATTATTTCCATGAAGTGAGTAATTACTAGCATTAGAATATGTTAAAATGTCAGAAGACATCAGATTAGCAGCCTTAAAAATGTTTTTATTTCATTGTTTTCAAATCACTTTCTGATATTGGGTTTTAAACACATTTCTTTACTTCAAAAATTAAATGCATAGATATTTTTGGAACTCCTTAGAAAAAAAAACTCGATCGCATTGTTTTGTTCATGCCTAAGGAGGAATAAAAACACAGAAGAAAAAAATCTTGGCTAAGGTTCTCACAATTAATGCATGAAAGGGTTAATGATTGTAGATGTAAGTGTAAGAATGGCTGTGGTAAAACCCAGTGGGAAACAAGCAGTATATGGACATAAGTATTGGGACATGCTGATTTCAGGCGTAGCATTACTAACAGGACTGGAGAACAAAACAATAATGAAAAATGTCGTAACATAATTTTACACAATGTTAAATATCACTGTAATAAATGTCTGCTTTTAAGATTTAATGTTATTTACATTGTCACCTAAAACACCTGAACACTCTTCAAAGTTTGCTTTTACACAATTTAACTAAACATTGGTATATTTTTTTTTATCGTTAAAATTGTTTTATACGTTCTACCTTTAGATTTCTCAAATAAACCATGCAATAAACTGCATCCCTATTCAACCTGTGGCATGATCAGCTTTTGCATAGCTGTAAATTGTATATACGTCTTTTTTGATGTTTGATTTGTCTTTATTTTTGATTTTGCACTTCTTTTCCACTTGTGTGCTTTTGTAATTTGCTGCTATAAACCTGGAATTTCCCCTTGTGAGACTAATAAAGGCATATCTTATTTTATCTTAAATATTTGTCACATTCTGACCATAAATAATCATTTTAAGCTTTATGGTTTCTGCGACTCTCACTCAAATAGAAAAATAAGCCTGTCTAATTTGACATTTATCAGTTTAATTATTGAGGACAACTGACATTAATATTTAAATCATTCCAGGGAGTCCTATAAGCTGTAGATGTGATGTATCCCAGTATTTTTGTCCATATAGTTTATATACAGTTCAGTTCAGTGATTGAGAGCTGAGTAACATGGACAAATAATCATATTTCAGTACATTTTTTTTCTGAATAAGATGTATATCTCAGTATCTCAGTCGGCCAGAGACATGTAAGTTATCATACTTATCCAGACCTTACAGTGTCAATAAAACACGGTACACAAACTCCTGCAGTTTAAAGTGATTAACTGAACACTTTTAGCGCTGACAGACTCAAAAGAATCCCTGCCAACAGTCACTAGGCTAGCAACATTAATGCTACAAACAACCCCCGATGCACTGCAGAGGCGAGAATGCCAGGTACCTGACCTATATGAAATGAATGTGTGTCTGTTAGAAGCAGAGAGTGAAGAAGTAAAGCAAAGTGTCATGTCACCAGTTTAAGAAATGTATTATATCTCATGTCTTACAAGTCTAATATATCACATATATTCAATTTACTGGCCAGACCAAGCGATGGATAAAATGCTTTGATGTGTTGTTAATTAAATTCGTCTGTCACAGTATCGTAGCCAGTGAAAGTAATCCCTCAGATGTATAGCAGATTAAATATCATAATAAATAATGATATGGAGCAGTAAGTGTCATGGAAAAAGTCATGGAAAAAATTATTAGACCATCAAAAGTCATTAAAATCAGTGGTTATTCAATCAAGTGCTAACTCCTGTGTGTATCATGTGACTAAAACAGACAGAAAAGAACACATGGAATGTCTAAAAGCACTGTTTTTGGCAGTACAATCCCATAGATCACAGGTGTCAAACATGCGGCCCGGGGGCCAAAACCGGCCCGCCAAAGGTTCCAATCCAGCCCGCGAGATGAATTTGCAAAGTGCAAGTAAGGGCATCAAACTCAAAAATAATATCATAATAACCTATAAATAATGACAACTCCAGTTTTTCTCTTTGATTTAGTGCAAAAAACAATAAATTATGAAAGTGTTTACATTTACAAATTATCCTTTAAAGTGTGAATAAATTGAACAAATATGAACAACCTGAAATGTCCGAAGAAAATTAAATTAAATTAATTTTAACAATTTTCTGCCTGTTACTAAATGTTTTATGCCTTTGTAGATCTGATATGTAACGCATATGTAAAAATGATAAGTCGAAGCAGAATATTGATAAAATTGTACTTATATTTCTTAACAAATTCCATTTTTTTCAGGTTATTCACATCTTTTTGTTTGTAGAGTTTTTAAATGTAAATATTGGCATAACTGAATATTATTTTTTGCACTAAAACAATTTGGAGTTGTCATTATTTATTGGCTATCATGCTGTTGTTTTACTGGTCCAGCCCACTTCAGATTAAATTGGGCTGAATGTGGCCCCCGGAAGAAAATTAGTTTGACACCCCTGCCATAGATATTGATGTTTATGCATTTGTTTACGCATTTGGCAGACGCTTTTTTCCAAAGCGACTTACAGGGGAAAACCAATTAAATCACTCAATCAATCAAATTTTATTTATATAGTGCCAGATCACAAAAAGAAGTTATCTCTTGACATTTTATATATAGAGTTGGTCAAAACCAGACTCTAAGTCAATTTACAGAAACCCAACAGAATCTATTGATGTAAGGACTGACGTGATTTTGGTTATTATAGAAAAAAACATGGAAAATGGTTAGATATCAGCTCTGAAATTAAACTCTCATGAACTATTTTTGTTGTTATCATTATATTTGTCCAAACAAATGTACCTTTACTTGTACCAGGCATGAAAATGAACAAGAAATAGAAGAAAACAAGGGTGGTCTAATATATTTTTTTTTTTTCCCGTGACTGTATGTAAACATTTTCATAATGTAATTTTGGAGTTGACATTATCTATAGTTTATTATATTATTATTTTAATGATCCGGCCCATTTAAGATCATTTTGGCCCTTGAACTAAAATGAGTTTGACACTCATGTTACAAAGTAAGACAGCTGTGAAACAAGGGGTGATCTAATATTTTTTACTGTATATGCAAAGCTAGAATGAGCACAAAAATAATCACACATGCAGTTCTTTTAACCCAGTGTGACATTTGGTGCAGTTCCCAAATGATTTTTTCTCTATATTTAACCATGCTTATGTGATTTATCACCTTTTATTATAATATTATCCTCTGTATTTTGTGTTTTTTTTCTGTGAAAATCCAGTTTTCCAACATTTAATCTACTAAACATGCAGATGTTCATAAAAGCTGAGAGCAAAGTTGGAGATTATTATATGAAAAAATAGAGAAAAAGTGACATTTTCTGCAAAATCTATCTTTAACTGAACATGAATCAAGTGTCTCCATCCACTGTCATTGATCCAACTCCATGGGTTTTACTGATGAATTAATGTTGTAGAAGATGACGGTGTTTCCACGTTCACTATGGAGCCTCTGAACATCCAAAGGTGTCATATCTGATGACCATGAAATAACAACAAACTGCATTTTGCACCAATTATTTACATGTATTGATAGGATTAGTGGATAATCAGGTATTAAACCAGGGGTGTCAAACTCCTTTTAGTTCAGGGGCCACATTCAGCCTAATATGATATAAAGTGGGCCGGACCAGTAAAATAATATAAACCATAGGATAAGAACTTTTGAGTGAAAAAAGTAAATTCCGTGAAATAAAAAATACACTTAAATATGCTTAAATATTCTTCAATACACACAAAAAGACACTTAAATATGCTTAAATATTCTATAATACAAACAAAAAGACACTTAATTATGCTTAAATATTGTACAATACACCCAAAAATACACTTAAATATGCTTAAATATTTTACAATACACGCAAAAATAAACTTAAATATGCTTAAATATTTTACAATACACGCAAAACTACACTTAAATATGCTTAAATATTCTACAATACACGCAAAAATAAACTTAAATATGCTTAAATATTTTACAACACACGCAAATATACACTTAATTATGCTCAACAATCCTACAATACACACAAAAATACACTTAAATATGCTTTAATATTCTAAAATACACTCAAAAATATACTTAAATATGCTTAAATATCCTACAATACACGCAAAAATACACTTAAATATGCTTAAATATCCTACAATACACCCAAAACTACACTTAAATATGTTTAAATATTCTACAATACACGCAAAAATACACTTAAATATGCTTAAATATTCTGCAACACATGCAAAAATACATTTAAAATTCCGTGAATGTAATGTTTAGATCTACGAATTGTTCTTGAACATAACATGAACAAATATGAACAACCTGAAAATTGTTTTAAAAAAGATAAGTGCAATGTTAACAATATTACGCCTTAGTTTATACACGTGAACCTCAACTTATAAATCACAGTGGATCTACAAATACACAAAATATTAAATAACTGGCAGAATATTATTAAAATTCCACATACTTCTCTTTAGACATTTCATTTGATTGTTAATATTTTCAGTATAATTTTTGCATTTCACAAATTCACACCACGGGCTGTATTGAACCCTTTGGTGGGCCGGATTTGGCCCCCGGGCCGCATGTTTGACACCTGTGTAATAAAGAGTTTATATCAGTAGATGGTTTTGGTAGATGGTGGATGTTTGGGTTTTTATGGGTTAACCTGGTGAACGTTGGTAACCTATTTGTGTAGATCTTAAATTCTGAAGTGATATACGAGTGTGTTTACGTGATGTCAGTATCACTAAAACACAGACCAGCGGTAATTATTGCCTATGTTCTCCTGCAGTACACCACGCTGACATGTAGGTCAATGAGCCTCGGTGTTCTCATGAGTATCTCAGCCTCCTTGTGTGCTGAATTGATTTCTGAAGAATGTAAAACAGATTGGGAGAACAGCAGAGACACGGCCTGCTCATTTCTCTGCCTTATTTCGCCCGTGGATGTTGCACAGTTTGTTTAAAACTCACTCATGTGGTGTAAACAGTCCCCTGAGATTCAGGAGCGCTCTGTTTTGTCTTTATCGCTCTCATTTTTCATACTTACATTATAACAGCTCTGGAACAAGTTAACGTTAAGTATCTGTTTCGCTTCTTCGCTTCCATGTAAACTTTACGATGGGAAAGAAAATATATGGGTTTAAAGAGGCTGTTTTATGTAGTTTGAAGTTTTGAATTGGCTTAATAATTCATAAATGCCTTGAAATTCATCTAAAACGTGTAAAAGCTTACTTTCAAGTGTGTGGTGCTCAGATGAGGATAGAGCCATCAAGGTTATCAAAAGTAAAATGTGCATCATTGTTGTCAGCTTCGCACACATATTTAGCTTTAGATTAATAAATGCTTCAGCTATTGAATGTGTATTGTGTCACACAGACTTGGCAGTAAGAAGTAAAAAAAAACAAAACAGTTTACAAAATGAATGACGGGCTTAAAAATCTAAATAAACGTGGTAAATCCATCATAAATATGCCTTTTTCCAGTGTGTGAGTGTAAGCAAATAAACATCCTTAGATGAAAACAGAATTATTTGTGATCTCACACACACACACACACACACACACACACACACACACACACACACACACACAGACAGCGGGATGAATAGTTATGACGCCTACCTTGGTCTACATGCATCCCCCCTCCCACTCCCCTTTCCTCCATCGCTATGGTTACAGTGATGCAGGTTACCGTGGCAGCCAAGTCAACCCAATACACACACATAAAGGCGCACATGCATAGGCTCATTTACCACACATTTACGTAACCTGTGACGACTAAGAGTTGTACATAGAGTTTCTTTTGCTATTTCTGGGGGGCGAGCAGATTGTTGGACTGTCGTCATCTCTGCGTTTACCTCTGGTTCCAATATTTCACTACCTGGCTGTGTTTTTTTTTTTTTTCAATGCCACCTTGTCTCTCTTTTCATGGACAGATGATGGGTTATCAGAGACCAGCAGCTGTATTCTATAACAGTATCAGTTCATATAACGTAAACCACACATGCAAAATGATTTTCCACAACACAAAAATGACTGTTTACAGGTACACGACACAACAGAAGGTCTACTATCTGTTGCTGTCAGTTCTGCACATGTGGCTGTCTTGCTCTTTTGTTGGTTCCACTGCTCTGATCTGTTCTTTGTATACATATTTATATATATATATATATATATATATATATATATATATATATATATATATATATTTGCTGCCACCTAGTGGACACATATGTAAACTATGTTGTTTTAGAATAGAATAGAATAGAATAGAATAGAATAGAATAGAATAGAATAGAATAGAATAGAATAGAATGCTCTTTATTGTCATTATACATTGTACAACGAAATTGGGGGGGCTTCTTCATATCAGTGCAACAAATATTAAAAGAGACAAAGTAGAAATAGTGCAATCAAAAAAAAAACAAAAAACAATAAGATAAAAGTGCAAAATGCTCTATATACAAATGTACAATAAGGCGTCTGAGGTAGAGGTATTAAGAAATGTAAAGAATATAAGGGTATGAATATGAGGAGTGAGGAGTTATTGCACGTTGACAAAGAATAAATAATTAAATATATATATAATAAAATAAAAATATATAATAATTTTATCTGTCTGTAACCCAGTGGTTCCCAACCTTTTTTGGCTCATGACCCCATTTTAGCATCACAAATTTCTGGCGTACCCAGACATTCACATCGGAGACTTTTTTTTTTTTTTTTTTTTTTGCTAAAAATATTTTGTTTCTGATCATCTAGTAGTTTGCAATACTATGTTGCAAATAAACGTTAATCTTAGACGAAATTTAATGTACAGGGTGTCCCATAAGTCTCCATACATAGGAGACATAATACATATGGTTCTAACATGTATTTCTTTATATTTCTTCTTTATAGTTCTTCAGCAGTGGAGGACACGCATTGAAATGTGTTCCCGACAAGATGGCAGTCATATAGAGCATATTATATAAATAAAAATGGTTTATGTCAAGAAACATTTATTTTTCCTATGTATGGAGACTTATGGGACACCCTGTATATTATTATGGGTGGAGGCAGAAAACCCAGGAGTAGATTACTGCACAAAGTGAGAATTTATTTTCCTTGGTCATGATAGCACCTGTTTTTCTCAGCTGAGAGAAGTGAGATAAAGCTCTGTAAATACAGGCTTTCTATCTTTTCCCCCTTTAGTTAATAAGTCTTGTACACATACAGTGATATAGTTGCTATAGAATGTGATTGCTGCAGAAAATAAAAAAAAGTATCTCCTGAAAACAATGGGACACAAACATATCTGACACTGATAAGCTGATGTTACTTTATCAGACAGATCAGTCTGTCATGATGGGATGCTACTTGGTTCAGTAGTATACAGTACATACCATTATTCCCCTTCATTTATCCAATTTTTCCTCTTCCTCTATACCACTTTTTTGGCTCGTGACCCCATTTTAAAACCACTAATTTCTGGCAACCTCAGAAAAGAAACATGTTTTCGCTAAAATAATTTGTTTTTGATCATGTAATTGTTTGCTATACTATGTTGCAAATAAACATTCATTTTAGACGACATTTAGTCTATATAATGTATATTATTATGGACGGAGGCAGAAAAGCCAGGTGTAGATTACTGCACAAAGTGAGAATTTTATTTGCCTTGGTCAGGATATGTACAGTCAGTCCATCTTGGATTTACAAGGCTGACAATTAATACTGAACAAACAATAACTTAAACTATGAATTATGAAAGAGCTGCAGCATCTGAAACTGACCACAATGAACATTTGAAAGATAAACAGAACCACAGTGCTTCAGTTTCAGCTTCACAGTTTGTCATGTCTTTTATGGATTGGGATTGTCTCTCTCAACTCACCATATATTTTTTATTCATAAGTTTTTTTTTTATTATTTTTATCCATTACGAGAAATTTCAGGCAACCCCATTTCAATTCCAGGTGACTCCATGTGGGGTCCCGACCCCAAGGTTGAAAAACACTGCTGTAACCCATAAAGACCCAAACATCCACCACTGATCAAAATCGCCTGTAAATCTAAAATGTTTAATCCCTGTGGATCCACTAATCCTGTCAATGCATGCAAATAAATGGTGTAAAATGCAGTTTGTCATCTTTTCATCTTTTCATGGACGTTCAGAGGATCTGCACTGAACATGAAAACATCATCTTCTATATCGTTTCACCAGTAAACCCCATGGAATTGGATCAATGACAGTGGATGGAGACACTTAGATTATATTCAGTTAATGATAAATTTACTGTAAAAAGCAACTTTTTCTTCAGTTTTCTCTGTTTCTGATATAATAACCCTCAACTTTAATTTGATCTTTTATGAACATCTACATGATCAATAAATTAGACATAGGAAAACATACTTGATTTTCACTGAAAAAAAATGCAAAATATGGAGGATAATATCATAATAAATGGTGATAAATGACTTAAGAAAGGTTAAATAGAGAGAAAAATGCTTTTGGGAACTGCCATAAACATAGCACTGGGTATTTATGGGTTAATGTTGAGTTTTTTTGCTGCTTTTAGATTAGATTATATTAAATTAGATTGAACTTTATTGATCCCTCAGGGAAGTTAAAGTTCCAGCAGCTGCTCAGAACAGTATGTGCAGGAGAGTAATAACACACGGATATAAGAAAAATTAGAAAGAAAAAGAAAATTAAAAAATAATATGAAGAATAAGAAAATAGTGACTGGACAAATTTCCAACTACACCCTTTAAACAGTCTTTTTATGTCATTAATAAACTTTATATATAAGTATATAGTTTATATGCAACACACACTGAAACTGACCCCTGCATTTAACCCATTACTAGCTGAACATGCACACACTGCAGACTAGGAGCAGTGGGTTGCCATGTTAAGTACCCAGGGAGTAAATGGGGGTTAAGTGGCTTGCTCAAGGACACGTTAGCCAGTAATTTCTCTTGGGAATCAAACCAGCAACCCTTCAATTGCAAACAAATTCTCCAACCTTCAAGGCAACATTAAGAAAAGTCATTTACTGTTGAGTTTATTTTTCTGCTGCCTGTGTTTCTATTTTTTGTTTAGTTAGAAGTACAAGTAGTGAAAAGAGGAGGATATAAAACTGTGGAAACCAGGAAATAAGAAAGAAGGAGAAAGAAGGAGACAGAGGGTGAAAGAAAATGATAATATAAGGAATGAAATAGAAAATTTAAAAAAACTAAGGATTGAAAAAAACCTTAACGAAAAAAATCTGAACTCACTAAACTTTATTTATTATTATGTCATAAAGTAACCTCCTTCTTTTAAGGCAGGGGTGTCAAACTCATTTTAGTTCAGGGGCCACATTCACCCCAATATGATCGGAAGTGGGCCGGACCAGCAACATGATTACAGTGGAAAAAGTAAAATTATATTAGGATAATGTTTACATCCACGACGTTTCCTTAAAAATCTGAATAACACGAACAACTTGAAAAGTCTTAAGAAAAACAAGGGCAAATTTAACAAAATTCTGCCTCAGTTTTTCAGTTTATCAGTTTATCATTTACGCATGCGCATTACAACTTACATTACAATTACAAATACACAAAACATTTGGTAACAGGCAGAATATTATTAAAATTGCACTTATTTCTTTGAAGATATTTCAGGTTGTTCATAGTTGTTCAGGTTATTCACATTTTTTGCTAATATAAACATTTGATTTAATTTAACTTTTTTTTTTTTTTTTTTTTTTTTTTACACTAAAACACATAATATTTTACTGGTCTGACCCAACTGAGATCTGATTGGTCTGTGTGTGGAACCTGAATTAAAATGATTTTTACACCACTGACAGATAATTTCTTCAGTGTATTCATTCATTCATTTTCTGAACCCGCTATATCCTCACTAGGGTCACGGGGGTCGCTTGGAGCCTATCCCAGCTACATAGGGGCGAAGGCGGGGTACACCCTGGACAAGTCGCCAGTTCATCGCAGGGCTGAACATATAGAGACAAACAATCACTCTCACATTCACACCTATGGGCAATTTAGATTAACCAGTTAACCTATTATTCTTCAGTGTAATTTTCACGAAGTCATCTCAAAGGCCGGATTGGACCCTTTGGCGGGCCGGATTTGGCCCCCGGGCCGCATGTTTGACACCTGCATTTTAAGGCATAATATGTGTGTGTGTGTGTGTGTGTGTGTGTGCACGTGTGTGTGTGCAAGAGTGTGTTCACCTGCACACAGTATTTATCCGTTTTGGGATTTACTCAGACTTCTTAGGGGTAATCTCTTTTCTTCTAATCCTACCCTTCCACCCTCCCACAGACAAACACACACACACACACACACACACATACACACACCACAACACAACATGCTTTCACACACACAAGCACAGACATGTAGCCTACATTCGATCAATTAATTCATTCATGTTGTTGGACTACTGCTGTCGGTGTTGTGGATTCACACTCATAAAACGCCATGGACCATTCACTCTCAAGACGACACCCAGTGACACCTGGGTAAGGCCTGTGTAGCTGACGTAGGAAATAGGCTAGAATGGAGAGTTAGCTGTAAGGTAGCAACACGTCAGAGCGTTATGTGTCATAGTGTTTGTAACAAAGCTTCTTGGTGTTCTTTTTTCCAGCCTTGTTTATAATAAAAACAGCAGAAAAACAGTAAAGTAGTTTCCAGCAGCAGCACAGGGTTGGAGAGAGTCATATGAAAAGGAAAATGTAACTTTAATAACACGATTTAATCCAACAAAGGGAATTGTTATCTGCTTATTATGTGCAGAATACAAGTGTTTATTCAAGGTCGTGAACTGAATTATGTCACATTCAATACAGTGATAATCAACATAACTGTCTGTTCCTTTCAGTTTCTGGTTAATCCATCCAACCGACTGCTTTGAAAATGATCAACATACACAATAAATGATCTACTCTCAAGGGTCAAATTTGGTTTTAAGGTTATCATTATTATTTTTAAATGTTTTTAGAGCACAAGCCAGTGTGAAGGAGGTAAATAACCCTGTAGTGTAGCCAAGGTGTTTAGCTGTCTCTGAGGGTATTAGCATGAGCTGAGCCACATTTCCGCTTTCAGACACATCCCCATGGCAGCTTGAAAAGGTCCGCAAATACATTCCAGTGGTTCCCATGTGAGGTGGCCACAGCAAAATCAAATATTAACCTCAGTTGTAATTACTCATCACATGCAGTCCCAGTCCCAGGATTCACATACAGGAGAGAAATGCCAGCGCTTTGACTGCAGATCATCCTTCTACTTTCATTTATTCACTTAAACATTCAATCTAATGCCAAGAACGAGTGCACTCCATAAATAAAATACAATGTCTGCTAATGATATTTCAGTCTTGCAGATGATATTAAGATGATTAGTAGGATTGGCTGCAGTTTTTAGTTTCAGGTTTAGGGTTTAAAGATTTGAACAACTTCTGAAATGTTCATATTAGGAATAGATTGATCCAATAGCCACATTTTTATGATTATTGATAAAACTGATAAAATACAGGATTGATGATACTGTAAGTAATAGTCTTTCAGTACTAAAATGAGAAAAATGCATTTTTGTATTTACTAGAATCTATTATTTGTAATCCAGGATGAATATTACTAACTACTACTGAATAGATTCTTTTGATTTTATAGCCATCTTAAAGATATTTCATTATTTATTTTGTGTGTGTGTTGCATTTACTGCAAATTGATGTGTTATGTAACCAAATGTTGGTTATCAAGCTCCTTATTTCACTAATAATCAGTGTTGTATCAAGCCTGAAAGAAAAAAAATATTGGTCCATTTGTAGTTTATAGCATTACTGTTTCAATTTATGAACGAAACAAACAAATTCAATATTATATTTGACTTGTGGGTGGAATTTTTTTTTATTTATGATACTTTATGCATGTATTAATCAGCGAATCAGAAGAAATTACATATGAGCTCTTATAGTATCATAAGAGAAAGCATATGAAGAACAGTTTAAAAACCACAAAAAAAGAAGTAAGAAAAAGGATGGTAAAAAGAAAGGATTGAGGATTTAGGAAATTTAAAACAAAAACAGAAAGAAAAAAACAGAGGTAAAAAAAATCTGTACACATTTAACTCTTTTTATCATTAGGTCCTAAAACAACCTTTTGCTTTTAAGGCATAAGGAGGAAGTTGTACAAGGGATTTGGGAAGATGACGACTCCACGTGTATTATATATACTGACATGTTTTGCTTTTAGAAATACACACCGGCCAAACCCAGAGATTAAGAGGAATTGTGAAGAAAAAGATAATCCAGACAGAAGAAAAAAGATGTCATGTCCTGTTAAATTCACTTTAGTTTTGAGCAGAGATGGCTGTTGACATTTACATGAACAGAGCTTTTATAACCATGTCAGATATGTTTTAGAAAATGTTTGACTGACAGATACTTTCAATTAAAATGCCTAATTTTAAGAGTGTTACAAGTAAAGCAGTATAATGTTAAAAATGAAACAAAAAATGTATGAGTTCTTGTAGAAAAAAAACTTCACTTCCTGAAAATAGCCTCAATTGAATTGTAGTCTTTTACTAATATTGAGTTAATGCACACTCAGAAAAAAAAAAAAAGTATATGCATAATTTCACCTGATGTAAATGCATGTTTAGACACAGTTTAGTCTTGTCTATAATAATATTAAAGAGTATTTTTAGTTTTTTTTCATGTCATGGCTATAACGCTGGTGGAATTGGGACTAAAATACACTAAGAATGAATGAAATCCAATACAAAATGTAAATAAATTGTGTGGTTTTTAATGTTCATTATTTCTGTTTAAGTGTTAAATAAGACCTCAATATATCATTTATTTCATTTGGATTTAATATATGTCTTATTTTAGACAAAACATGAGTAGTAGATCATGGTGAAAAGATGTGACTTGTGTACTGAGTGAATATTTTTCATTTTATCCGTTGTCTCTCAGACATTTTGACTCTTCGCTGCAGGAGAAACACACCTACATCTAATCAGATTACAGATGACTTCCTTCCACTATAGTGCACCAGTCTGACAGCAACATCAACACACACACACACGACAGTAAACCTGCCTCTTATTCGTATTTTTCTGCCATTAATTACACCAGTGTTTGACAAGCCCAAATGTCAGCTGTGAAGAAGGTCATCCATGGGTCCTCCGCCGGTGTCAGGTGACCCGTTTCCTGTAAAAGCTGTGGTTTATCAGCACTATGAAAGGAAGCGTCTCCTGTGACTGTATCTACTGTCATGTTTCTGGGTCACGAAGGGGGAGAAAAAAGAGATGGAAAGGAAGCAGGGATTTTCTGAGAGCTCTGGGACACAACCACAAGATATGAAATAAAGATGATGCAGTAATTGTCTTCAAGGGAGTGCAGTCAGTACAGAGTAAAATATATGACAGGGGTTTGTGTTAAGCTTTGTGTTTCCTACTCTTATTTTCTCACATTTATTACTTTCTATTTGATAAATCAGAATACTTGATTAATCTCAGGGGGAAATTACAGTATTGGGTGTTACAGTCACTCCATTCAAGTATAATAAGAAAGTAGCAGGAAACACATCATCAATACAAAAAAAAAATAAATTATGTGTATACATATATGAACCTCTCAATATACAAATATACATATAGTTCTGTATATAGCTAAATATACATATTGCACCTTTTTATATGTACATATTAAAACACTATTAAGACAGCAATTTATGCAATATGTACTAGACAATATATTATCAATATAATAATAATAATAATAATAATAATAATAATAATAATAATAATAATAATAATAATAATAATAATAATAACAATAATGGCTTAGATTTCTACAGCGCTTTTCAAGGCATCCAAAGCGCTTTACATTATTGATCCATTATTCATTCGCTCTCACATCTCACTCTGATAATATGTTAATTAAAGAGATATATATAATGAATGTGCAAAAATATAATTGTATGTAATTATAAGTATGAGGTTATAAGGTGGAGTTAAACAGAAAGTGATTTCCTGCATCTGTTCGATGGAAGACGTTTCAATAACCAAAATACATATAATTTCATCCGCTTGGATTGATTAATGAAATTCATACACAGCGTGTATTGATTTTAGTGTTTTCACTTCCCTGACAGATGAAATTTCAGCTTTTATAATGAAGAGAAGATAAAATAACTATGTAAACATCCTGACACGATGATACAGTGTCTACAGAGATATCATTATCAGTGAGTTGCAAAATAAACCAGTTGGATTACAGAAATGAAACTGTCTGTTCTCCTTCAGAAAAACACATCTTTTAACTACAGGAATCCTGCTGCTTTAGAAACGCAGCAGGTGTTATAGCTGTCATCCACAGGGCATTATTAGTCATGTTTGCTTCTCTTTTCTCCTGTTACATTTTTCTCTGTTGGCTCCTCAGGTCGTCCTGCAGAATCTGTTGCTGTGCATGGTGTGCTTCTACTCCTTATACTACATCGTGGTCAGTCTCTGCATTGGACTCCTCAGGTATAGATAGATGTGAGACGCTGTGGAATGTGGTTAAACATGCTTTGAAATGATGTGGTTATGATACAATTTCAGACTGAGACAAAATAATTGTCATCTGGTGCTTCTAGAGTTCACGAGATCAACAGCCTATTGGCTCCATTTGACTACACAACACAACCATCATGGCAGAACCCCAAGTACCTGGGTGAGTAGCATCCACTACATCCCATCCAGAACGTTAGAATGTCAGGTTATGATTCAGGGTTATGATGTTTGTAACTGAATCATATCTGAAAAAGTGATAACATTTGCACTTGACTTTGATTAAAAAAAATGTGAAAGAACTAATAATATTACAGCTTGACCTGTAAAGTAATAAATAATAATGATCATTTTAGTTGTTTATATAGTTATTTTACAGATAAAGCAATGACAGGAAACTCCAAAGGCAATACAATAACAAAACCAATCCAAGTTCAAATGCAAAACTCCGCTGATGAAGTTAAAACATGAGGAAATTGAAACTTGAAACTGAGTAAATATAAAAAATGGAATGAAGACAGGAAATGTAATGAAACGATGACATCATATCACAAAATAAAAGCATTAAACCAAAGGAAATGAAAACAATATACGAAAGATGGAAAAAGATGACATCACATCACATCAATAAAAGACTTAATTAAATAATAGTGCATCATATAAACATAATAAGGGTTGTAAAATGTATTTTATGAAGTGATTTAAAAAGGTCAGTAATGGATAGTCGCCTTACTTATACTAAAAAATGTAAATATATTTCACTTGAAACCTTGAAATGTTACAAGATCAAATGAGGCAACAGAGTTTTATTCAATAACAGTCTTTTTGACTCAAATGAAAATAACATTTCATAGAAATTTAGTGCAACAGTGACATAAATACATATGAATACACAATCAATCAGGCCATTTTATTACATTATTTTGTAATTATAAATAAGTTAAAGGTGCAGGAGCAAAATCACAGGGAAACAATGCGAAAACTGGAAAATATACATCTTCCTTTTGCAGCTCTCTCCTTTCTGTCCAAAAAGCTCAATATAAATATAAATGGTGTTATGTTGTTTTATGCTGTTATAGAAAAGCAAAACCACTTTTCTAAGTTTCCATGTTGAGTCATGTCCGATCAGTGATTGGTTACTTACAGCTGTCAATCTAATATTTAACCTCCCTACCATGTCTGAAATCAGTAGACAAAATCATCATAAAGTAGATTTTCCACAGGTTGAAAACACAGGTAAGGGGTAGAGGCATCCTGTCAGACCACTTGAATTATAATATTTTAAAAGCTAATTATGGAAGTTTGCCTTGTGACCCTAAGAACTATCAAGCACAGACAGATTTAAGTGTAGATTGTATTACATAGTATAAATCCACTGTAATAACAAAATATAGAACATTATCTGAATAAGTAAAAATCTAGTTACAATATAGAAGAATGCATAAAATAAGATATAATTGTAATTAATTAATTAACACAGACTATCATGATTAGGAGATATTATCACATTTATAAATGATTGTATTTGTAGTAAATATTTAAAGAGCATATAAATATTATAGTTTATATTAAAACCGGTTAACTATGCAAATCTGACTGTGTGAGGTGACTAAAAAAAGTGTTTGTGAATAGTTTGTATGGATGCTATGTGTTACTGTCCAAAATATACAGAAAAAAATTGTGTTAACAAACCAAAGGAAGCTGAATTAATTTAATTATTAGTTTGTAAAATGGGGGTTGGAATTTATAAGCTATACTTCTTCCCACTCCTTTTTGAGCGCTGAAAAATTTGGTTTGACCATGTTGAATGGTTCTTTGTTATCTGATTCTATCTGCTCAAAATAAAACTAAACTAACCTAAACTAAAGTAAACATTTTCATTAAATTATTGCATTATTGTGCCCTCTGTAGCTGTTCAGTCTTTTCCAACTCCTGCAGGTGAATGAAGCCACACCTCAATTGCTGCTCACTCACGAATCTCATTAGTAATTGTACTCTAATAATGGATTATTTCTTAATACTAAGGGGAGCTGCTTACTCATAAGATTTCAAAGACAGGATTATTACTTGTAGTTTTATATTGCAGTACTGTTGCTTTTACCTAAAGTACAAATTGGAATATTTTAATTGACACAGTAAAATATAGCGATAGGTCTGGTTTTAGCTATTCTTCATATTATTGTTTTTATTTCTGATGTGATCATGATCACTCATATGTGGGTAGAGATTAGAAAAAGGCTTTTCAGGAAATATTTGAGAAATTTGTGTTGGAATATTCCAAATCCGGTTGTTAGAGGTCTGCAATCTGACATAACCAATTGTGAATTTACTAAAACATTTTGCAAAAAAAGACCCAAACAAAAACACATTAAATATCTTGTCTCTGTCTTTTTCCAGTTTGTGTGATTTCCACAGAAGTGACCTATATTTTGGGCGGGTTGGTGTTCGCTTGGATCGTAGAGGAGTGGGTTTGGGATTATGCCATTACAGTCACGCTGCTGCATATTGCGATGACTGTAGCAGGTAAACACATGCACACACACAAAGTGGATCAATGGAGCAGAACAGCTGATAGGATTTAAAGCCTGGTTACGTAACTGGATCTAGTGTCTAAGGTTAAAAAAAATGGATATATGTTGGGTATTAGAACAGTTCTCAGTCAAACTTAATACCAAATAATTTAAAGTCCTTGGGTTTTCTGTAGACCCCCTGTATTATTAAAGTCATGTCATGCATTAATCTGCTCCACGGTAGAGGGATTTCTTTGACCTTATCGTGGTTTCTTGTTATATTTCTGCAGTGATGTCAGACTTCCCCTCTGCTGAGCACTGGTGGATGGCTTTAGGTAAGACTTTCACTTGTTTATCATCTCTCTCTCTCTCTCTCTCTCTCCGTGTGTATCCTTATCTGCCCTCAATCCTGTTTGCAGAACGTCAACACTCTACTTTCTATTTCTTTCCATCGACCTATCTTCCTGGCCCAGATTTGACTTTTGCCAGCTCCCAGACTCACTAATACTCCATTCCTACATCGCTTTAGAATCGGTGCTATCGGAGGCAGCTGCTTCTCTCCAAACTGTTATTTACTGATCGTCTTTTCTCATTTCTTTTATTTAATCCCTGTCTCTCCATAGGTTCCGGCCTGGTGATGATGATATTCGGAGGGCAGCTTCTAGCTTATAAACTGTTCAGAAGTAACTTCGTCTATCCAGCTGAGCTGCAGAACTTCTGAAGTACAGATGGACAAAAGCTTAAACTGGCTTATTTGTTAATCTCACCTCCAGACATGATGATGACTTGATATTTTATCACAAAGTTTGTTATGTTTAGTATGAGCAACAGCTGAATGTCTATTTACATAAAATGTAGATGCTAGATGTCAGATCCCACCTCCTGTGCAAATAACCCACTACACCTACCTGAAAAATCATTTTTAAAAACCATAATCTGTACAGTTACATATTGTTTTGTACTGCTTTTTGACAAATGTAAATGCCCTGTTAATACTAGAAAGTTATGACAATAGATGACACCTATAGGATATGTTCTTATAGTTTACATAGTGTAGTGTATTCCCAAACTAAGGGTCAGGACCCAAAATGGAGCTGTTTTTAATGTGTCACCGACTGTCAGAGTATATACAGGGCAGTAATATGAAATGTGAATTAATATTCCTATAAGATAGGAGGAGCGGGCTCTCTGGAAGTGTTTAATAAATATTGACCTAAAAAAAAAAAAACACTGAAAAAGTCTGGGAACCTCTGGTGTAGATTATAATGTAAAAAAGCAAACAGAATATGTTTAGCAAGAGGAAATAAATTACCTCAAATATTATGGTTTATTAGGATAACATATTCAAATTAAGCCTTCATCTGTTCCAATTAGCTATAATTCTGTTTTATTGTTTGTGTGTTAGACCATACTGGTTGTAAATACTGTAACTATAGTTTATTTAATAAATTTTCAATTCATGCTATGTTGTGTTTTTTTTGTCTCCCTGGGTATGTCATTATTAAATTACAGACCACGGTTCATGTCACCACCGAAACAGATATTTAATTTCATTAACCCTCACGGCTGGTTCTACTATTAGTCAGACTTGTACCACAATGCTTTTCAAAAAGATTGTCCACATTAATATTATATTCCACTCTTATTACTACTGGACTTATTTTCATCTGCATCTAACATAATTATGGATAATATTGAAATATTTTAGCCCTTTTAAATGGTAGGGTTTTGTCATGATATCATCATATTTGTTGAAAAAAAATAAATAAATAAAAAATGTATTATTTTCAATATATTACAGGCATTATATGTATTATTACACCCACATATAAACACATTCTTCTCAAGGTTACAGTTCAAGGGAGAGGGACATCAGCGCCATCTAGCATAAAGACCATGTTTTTTTCCTTCTATGGGGCCATATTCTTCGTAAATATGGTCAATTTGAAGAGGAATGTTAGTATAAATGATCAGTTCCAAGGGAAAAGCCCAGACTGACATCCGTATGTAATAAAATGCATGTATTATTATTTTTAAATGTGAGATAAAGAAAAACAAATGCAGTTTGAATGGGATTCAACAGCATATTTTTGGCACTTAACAGTATGAGTGTAACACTTATTTGTCCATTGTGTATTTTTGATTTACTCCAGGAGCTAATCTGGAATTAACAAGATAAAAGAAAAATACACAGGTTTACAGTCCATGTCATATGCATGAAGACTGCCAAATGATGAAAATATTAAGAATGAAAAGCACATAAAATGCACATAACACTCTCTAACAGTGGTTTCCAACCTTTTTTGCCTCGTGACCCTATTTTAACATCACAAATTTCTGGTGACCCCTGACCTTCAAAACGGAGACTTTTTTTTTTTTTTTTTTTTTGTTAAAATTCATTTATTTTTGATCATGCAATAGTTTGCTATACTATGTTGCAAGTAAAAGTTAATTTTAGATGACATTTAGGATATATCATGTATTATATACATATACTACAAAAAAAAGTTAAGGATATTTTTAATTTTTGGGCTATTTTTTTCAGCTGGGATTCTTGCACAGCACTTTTTACTTTTTTTTGTATGAACTGAATTGAAACACATTTTTTAATGACCAGACATAGTTTTATTTACAAATGGCAAAAATGACAAAAAATGACCCCAAAAAATTAAATATCCTTAAGTTTTTGTTTGTAGTGTACATATACTCTGTTCGGTCCTGTTTTCGACTGCGACCGTGTCCAGGTAGGTTGAAATGTGGTAACACATACGATCAAATGATCGGGTCAATCACGATTAGCCCTCTCACATATTATATCCTGCATTTTATTTTAACTGGATTTTTACAAGGAAAAGTTTGTGGGGTTTTAATTATAATGAAAAATATACTGAATCATTAAAAATATTTTTATTAGTATTTTTTTTATTTTTTTATTTTTTTTTTATCAATTACTAGAAATTTCAGGCAACCCCATTTGAATTCCAGGTGACCCCATATGGGGTCCCGAGCCCAAGGTTGAAAAACACTGCTCTAAGAGGTAAACATCAGTGAAATGTTGCAGAATATTTGTAATTATTCTATTTTAATCATTCCTAGTTTAATAATAAATGTATTTCTAATAATAATCCAGGATCAGTGATTGAAGTAGTTTTCGTCTGATCTGATTTGCTGTCAAGGTCACATGACCTTTCAATCAGCGCACAAACAAAATAGCTAGTTTTGCTAACTTTTCCCTTCAGTTACGTAGTTAATTACGCCACATTAAACTGTCCCGGCGGGTCCAGTCCGTTACCCTAAAGCAAAATGTCTGGAAACGGCTTTATCTCGAGTATCCGGAGGTTGATAGACCCTGAGGTGGGGCTGAGGACCCCCGACTCCCCGGTGAGTTCAACAAACTAACGAGCAGTTAGCTAGCTATGCTAATGCTAACTAAACTGGCGAACAGGATCACATTATTAAATACTGATGTCATTTTATCGTCACTCATGACTTCATGAGAGTTATTTGGTTTAGAAATGGAATATCAAACATATTTATTGAAATTCCACGTCCAGCTAGCAAATTTTAACATGCACATGTTAATAGCAAAAATTAGGGCTACAGATGTGCTGCTGCTAACCTGCTGACTGTAGCAAGAACAGGTATGTAAACCCTTGAAAATCACAGTTTTCTGCATGGATTAGTTCAAAAAATGCCCAGCAGTACTATGAATGTTTTGTAGCTGTGTTCAATAATGGCATGAACAATTATAATTCTTTACAATTTAACACTGTTGGTCTTTATTTATACCTTAAATGTACATGTTACGACCAGTTCATGTAAAAAAACGACAAAGGTTCACTTTTTTCTTGCCTCTACATTAATTAGTTTCCTGTTTATTGTCTATGAAGTTAAAGCAGATGCTCTTGTTAGCCTAAATTTATACTGTCCACAATATTGCTTTGGTAGTCTAGTGTCTGACCCTGTATTCTCAAAAACTGTAAAAATCTGACTTATAACATCCCTCAACCATTGATAATAGGAGCTTTTTGTCCACAAACAACAGTATTCATTGCTGACAATTTTTTGACTGACATTGTGAGTCAATGTGAAGCTAATATTTACTGCATGTGCATTTACTCTATTGTAAATATTGACAGCATGAGCCCATTTTGTGTAAACTTGCATTGGGCAAACAGGATTATACTGGTGTGCTGTCTTTGTATCTGCATATGAGGTTCTTGTCAATGATTTTTAATGCCATTTTAAACACAGACTGAAATGATGTTGTAAAGGCTTCCTCTTGCATATCATAGAGTCCATTTGCACAGCTACGTCTTCAAATGGAAGATGTTCTTGGAGATGGAGGAATCCTGAAAGAAGTGATCCAGTCTGGAGAAGGCCCACCTGTGCCCGAAAATGCTTCAATATTGAGTATTGATGCAAAGGATTGCACATTTGCCAAAAGATTTTTTCAGACCTTTACATGTTTTTTTTGTCCTTAAACAGTCCATTACTCTGCTTTCCTGGAATATTCTGACCAGCCTTTTGAAACTACCACTCGCTGCAAGTACCCCCGCATGATGAAGTTAGGCAGAGGTCAGAAGTGTCTTGTACTGGTGAAACAGTAATTTGTCTGTTAGCTTATTATATCAAAGATAATGGGCCTCTGAAAGGATGCTGGCAGGATATCTAATCACAGTATCTTTTATTTATGTTTATGAAATTATCATTGGTACAGATGTGACCCTGTTTGGACTGCAGCTAGGTCTGTTGACCATGAAGAAAGGAGAGTTCTCTCGTTTCCTGTTTCAACCAGACTATGCATATGGGGACTTGGGCTGTCCTCCTTTCATTCCTGCAGCTGCAGAGGTCCTGTATGAGGTCCATATCGTTGACTACTTCGATTCAGCCCAAATGGACGACTTTATTGCACTGAGTCTGGTACAGAGACCACAAGTCTTAGAGCAGCCACAGATTACATGAGCTGACATGAAAATGCATGTTGCAAAGTTTTCCCCTATTAATAAAAAATCATGAGCAACTATACACACATTATAATGGGTAATACATTCAGAAACATGCATATACCCGCTAAACAAGATGTTAGTTTTTAATTAAAGATCATTGTCCTTTTTGTGTCTTGTGTCTTCAGGAGGAGCAGAATAGTTTTCCTCTGTCGACACTTCTAAAGGTAGTCGACACACTACGTGGCTTTGGTAACCGTTGCTTCAACCAAAGCAATTATTACAATGCCAAAGATCGTTACAAACAAGTGAGTCTCAAAATGTCTTGAAGAAATTATGCTGTATTTTCAAGAAATTGTTATTCATTACATTACGTAATGGATTCTGTTCGTGGAAAACAGGCAGTGAGACTCCTTGGAAACAGGGAAACTCAGAATGATGCTGACAAAGAGACCATCCAAACAGCGCTGCTTCCTCTCTATCTCAATATCTCTCTTACTGAGCTCCGGCTTGACAGCCCCCACAAAGCCTTGAAATACAGTAACAAAGCCTTGGAGATAGACCGTACCAACACAAAGGCCCTTTTCCGCTGTGGACAGGTAAGGTGGTACTGCTGTTTGCTTGATTAAAAAAGCCTTACAGACTCTTACTTGTCATTTATTGGCACTGCTGATCTGTTCTTCAGTGTCTGTGTCTTTGTCACACTGTGAATATTTACTAGTTAATTATTCAAATTTATGTTCTCTCTGTCAGGCATACCTGGACCTGCATGAATATGAGAGTGCTCATCGCTGCCTCATAAGTGCGCAAGCGAAGAAGCCTTTTGATGTTGACATCAACAACCTCTTGAGGAGAGTGGCAATGTAAGATGGACCTTTGGCACATTTATTAATTTGTAAATTTTGACAAAATGTGTGTCTAACTTGTCCTTACTATTGCCAAACTCAAACTACTATAACTAAACTGAATTTTCAGAAACTCTGCAAATGTCCATGTGAATTAACACATGCGTCCATCCACTGCCATTATGCAAATATTCAGAGGTGGCTATTCTTCATCATGATCTAAAACTTTGCCAGTTAGAGTCTGTTCCTCACAGTAATGTACTACCTGAAGAGCTGTCAAAAACCAGAAGGTGCTTTAGCTTTGTTGCATGAAACAAGCCATTGATCTGAATCATATAAGGTTGTTTCAAACTCTTCTATAGTTTTAAAGCCTTTGTTTAATATTTTTTTGTGCAGCAGGTCTTCATACACATTGGTATTTTGTAACTATTTCCCATCCAATATGCCCTTAATACAGTAAATATGGCAGCTTTTGCCATGAATCAATACATTAACATTTGCATTTTTTATGCTCTGGCATTTTCACTCTGTTTTTAATGCACAATTTGAAATTAATGATTAAAAACAGATGGACATGCACCAGTTGTCTTTGGATATCCTTGTTGTGTCTGTGTTGAAAGTGACTGAATTCCACTTAATGATGGACCACAACTAATTCATATGTACATGATTTTACAGGTGCTATAAGAAGAGCATAGATCAGCAGAAAGAGTTATACTCAAAGATGTTCCAACACTTGAGGAGCCCTGTGAAGCAATGAAGACAAGAGGGACAAAGTAAAGACGAGAGGGACAAATGTTTATTAATTTTCTCAGGGTTTAATAGTTTCCTTCTGCCCCCAACCCCATCAGGTACCTTACTTTTGTTAGCTTGTTGTTAACTCATTGATAAAATAATCATTATCACCCCAGATGTTTTCCAATAAAGAATCAGCAGCAAGACGCAAAAGTGTGTTTTCCCAGTACTGTGGATTAAAAAAGATGTAGTATTTTGTATTGTTAGAAAAAAGGAAAATTCTGTTTAATTTTCAGTTAGAAGTTCTTTAAAGTGCCTTTTTTTCCAGTTTTTTTTTTTTTTTTCATACTATCAAATGTCTTCTCTTAATATTATGATATTGAGTGTGATGTGTGTTTTCTGGAACAATGACCTTGTTTAAATACTAAGGATTTCCGTGGGATTAATTACTTTTCACCTGATGTTCACACTCAGTAAATTCTGTAATGCTGTTGTGCATAACTTTGTGTTTTGTATTTTATTATCCTTAACAGGTCAGAGTTTAGTCTGCTTAAGAAACACTGATGCACAAAGTAACAGTTTCACAAAGAATTGGATTAAATTACTTCAATCTTTATGTTGTTTGGTCTCGTAATGTCTCTATAGATGTAAATGACAATACGAAATGCATTTTATTTGCCAGAACAGCACGCATAGATTTAATCTGATTATCAGCAGATGGAGCAGGAGTATTAGTACTGGTTTAATACAAAAATAGTTTCCTTATCTGTTTTGATTCTAATGATCCTTAGTAATTTTGTGTAACACATATCAATGGAAGATACTTTAGAAAAAAAGTGATCAGGAAAATAATTGAGAAAGGTGTAACTAGTGGGAATTTCTGAGTCGGTCTTTCATAGGCAAGTCAACTATAATTGATCTGAGGTATTAAAGCATTAATTGCAGTGTAAACAAATTCAGTAGGGAATAGATTTGACATAGTGAGGTGTAACATGAAAGGGAAGTGAGATTTAAGAGATTGAAAGGATGAGAAGGGGTAGTGGTGGGATCACGGAGGATCAGAAGTGGGCAAGAGGCAGATGGAGAAGCAGAAAAATCAGATTGACCTTTGTGGCTAATCTACTTGTCACTGTTGTAGTGTTGTTTCCTCGTCCACGGCTTGTAAGGCAGTCTGACTGGATACAAACAACTCACAATGGTCTCCAGATTTGCATGTTACCTTCATCTCTGGTAAGGAAAATGTGAAAGAGAAGTTAAGACTGTATGTGTGTGTTTCCACCATAGACTGTAACCCCTCTTTGTGTGTATTTCAGTGTGTATGAAAACATTTTGTAAGTGGCATCCTGGAATTTAGTGTCAGTAATGTCAGTGTTTCTTATATGTTAAGACTAATTTGTGTTGTGATGGGTTTCACATTAAGGTGCAAGGAAGAGCAAAGTATAGAGCAGTGTTTTTCAGCCTTTGGGTCGGGACCCCACGTGGGGTCGCCTGGAATTCAAACGGGGTCACCTGAAATTTCTAGTAATTGATAACCATTAACAAAAACTTACTAATAAAAAATACACTGCAAAAATAAAAATTTTACCAAGTGTATTTTTCTATTTCTAGTCAAAATCTCTCATCACATGTAAAATAAGACATAATCACCTGAAGAGTAACTTTTCAGTGAGATATAAGATCTTACTTTTAGATAATATATCTTGAAAATCTCATTTCAAGAAATCTTACCAAGATAATTTTCACTTGTTTCACTGGCAGATTTTTTTTTCTTAATTCAAGATTTTTTTTATTTATTTATTTTTTTTGCTTAATTCAAGCAAAAACCATCTGCCAGAGGAACAAGTGAAAATTATTTTGGTAAGATTTCTTGAAATAAGATTTTCAACATCTATTGTCTAAAAATAAGCTCTTATATCTCACTGAAATGTTACTCTTCAGGTGATTATGTCTTATTTTACGTGTGATGAGAGATTTTGACTAGAAATGAGAAAAATACATTTGGTAAGATTTTGATTTTTGCAGTGTATATGGTGAGTTCAGAGAGAGAATCCCAATACATAAAAGACATGACAAACTCTGAAGCTGAAACTGAAGCACTGTGGTACTGTTTATCTGTCACATGTTCATTGTGGTCAGTTTCAGATACTGCAGCTCTTTCATAATTCATAGTTTGAGTTCTCGTTTGTTCAGTATTAATTGTCAGCCTTGTAAATCCAAGCTGGACTGACTGTACATATCCTGACCAAGGAAAATAAAATTCTCACTTTGTTCAGTAATCTACACCTGGCTTTTCTGCCTCCGTCCATAATAATATACAATATATAGCCTAAATGTTGTCTAAAATTAACGTTTATTTGCAACATAGTATAGCAAACTATTACATGATCAAAAACAAATTAATTTTAGCAAAAAAATGTCTCCATTCTGGGGTCGCCAGAAATCTGTGACGTTAAAATGGGGTCACGAGCCAAAAAAGTGGTATAGAGGAAGAGGAAAAATTGGGTAAATGAAGGAGAATAATGGTATGTACTGTATACTACTGAACTAATTAGCAACCCGTCATATAAGACTGATCTGTCTGATAAAGTAACATCAATTTATCAGTGTCAGATATGTTTGTGTCCCATTGTTTTCAGGAGATACTTTTTATTTTCTGCAGCAATCACATTCTATAGCAACTACATCACAGTATGTGTACAAGACTTATTAACTGAAGGGGGAAATGATAGAAAGCCTATATTTACAGAGCTTTATCTCACTTCTCTCAGCTGAGAAAAACAGGTGCTATCATACAGACACTTCCTCCTAGTCCATCTGGGTGTTTATCAGCCCCCACTTTACACCTGAATCATATAATTTATAGATGTCACAGCTGAAAACCCGGGGGTGTCTGATCTAACTGTATCTTGAAGAACATCCAGCAGGTGCAGAAAGTGAGGGACAGATTATTATACAGTGAAACACGATATAAAATATAAAAAGGAGGTGAGTCATATCATATGTATAGTGGTAAATATGGATTTTCAGATCTGACAGACGTACACATACATTTATAGTGGATGGAATCTGATCTTTTCTATTTCTACTCCACTTACATGAGCACTCAAATCTCATTTATTACTCAGATTTCTGTCTTTTTTTTGTGGTTTTTCACGTTGTTTTTTTTTTTTTTTTTTTTAAATGTCAACACATCAGATCAGTGTGAACTGGTTGCAGATCTGAAATGAGCTACATCCACCAGCCACAGGAGGTAGAAATACTGTGATCATGTCCTTCAGTAAAAGGTTAAAGGTTAAAAATTAAATTGCTTTATAATCATATAAAGCATATAAATCACAATTATAATCACCTTACCTCAGTGCAAAAGCCACAACACATGCACCTTACTACTACCTGTATAGATCCTATTCATTGAACACATCTCTCATCTGTAGTATAGCTTTTGTATGTTCTTTCTGTATATTTTGTTCATTGCAGGAGTTCTAGCATTACTTTAGTAGCAAATGTGTGTTAATATTTTATTCTGAAGCCCTTGCACTATTCACTTTTTCTTAACATTGTGGTATTTGTATTTTATTTTATTTTTCTTATACAGTCCCTTTTGCAGTATTGTTTTGCTGCTAAACTGAACTGAGCTGCTAAACTGATTTTCAGTGTTCCTGTGACGGTGACAATAATATTCTATTCTATTCTATTCTATTCTATTCTATTCTATTCTATTCTATTCTATTCTATTCTATTCTATTCTATTCCCTGTAGGGAAATTCCCTCCATGGTCTCTGCATTTTACTCATCTTAATATACACAGTATTTAGCATTAGCATTAGCACATAGCACACTTTAGGAGTGGTGGGCTGTCATTGAAGGTCCTCAGGGACCGACTCCAGATCTTCATCAGCAGTGGGGTCAGGAGCACTGGACTGGAATATTAACCTATGGGCGAGGTCACGGGTGTCACGGATGGACACTCCACTACCTTTTGATTCATAACTTTTGAATCAGACAAGTTTAAGACAAATATTACACATAATTGGAAAGGTCCAAATGCCATCTTAAACATACTCAAAGGGCAAAATTTAGTTTAAAAATATTTTTAAATGAAAAATATCAAAAACTACTGCGTCATGGATGGAAACAAAAAAATTCCGTCTATTTTTTTGCAAGAATTACAAAGTTCTCAAAAGTGAAGTTCCTATGACATTTTCATCCTAAAATGTGTTCAGTGTATACCTTAAACCCTCTATTTTACAACCTAATAATTGGTTAGAGGAAAAAAAAATATTTGATCATACCTAAATAGAAAAGGTTTTGACAAATGGCAGCATCACAGATGGACAACAAACATAAATATCAAATTAAACATTTTTTATTTCAATTATCAATATCATATACATTTTTTTTTTTTTTTTTTACAATATTTACAACATACAAATAATATCAACATTATATTCACATTGTACAGTAAACATTTGTTTATATAGGATATAAAGGCAAAATCAAAAGTACTGAAAAATGGACAAAATAGGCTCAGACCACTAAGGGTTAACCCTTTCATGCACGAATTATGAGATCCTTAATAAAAATTTTTCCTGAGTGTTTTTTTTCCTCTTTAGACATGAAAAAAACAATGTGATTGAAAATTTTCTTCTGAAAAAAAAAAAAAAAAAAACATAAAAAAAAAAAACAATGAAAAAAAAAAAAAATCTTATGAACCTATTTTTCATGAAGTTGCAAAAATTTCCACTCAGCTGGACACCACACGTTTAATTTTACACGCACAGAAACATGTATTTACTGATAAACTCTGTGAAAACTATGGGGAGGGCTTGTGATTCTGGGGCTTTATGCTCAGGAGAGATCTACATAATGTTACCAGTTCATGTCAGAAAAGATATGTAGTGTCTTAAAACTTTAATAAAGATATGTGTAAAAAAAAGAAAAAAAGAACAACAAAATCCATGAACATACAGTACAACAGAAAAACTTTAGAATAGCTGTCCACTGTAGTGACCACTGTGCATGAAAGGGTTAATATTTGAAAGTGCATTGTGCCAATAATTTTATTTTTTAAAATTTATTTATTTATTATTTCCAAAATACAACTTGGTTAAATTATTTCAATGTGTATATAAATACTTTTTGAAAATTTTAGCACAATTTCAATAATACCACTAAAGTCCATGAACATATGCTCCTCTACAGTCTACAGGAAATGTTTGAGCCCAGGCAAAGTAATTATAATTTAAGGGGAACTGAAATCTACAAAAAAAATTAAGTGTAGAACAAACATAAAAAGCCAGTGTATCTCTGTTAGAGGGGTACATCTGTGGAATAATCTGGAGCAAAACTTAAAAATGTCTTCTTTAATTTGTGCATTTAAAAATATGTATAAATCCACTATAGTAAAATATAGAGCATTAGAAGTATGCATAAAATAAGATATTATAGTTAATTGGTTATCATGTTAAGAAGATGCTATCATATTTATTGATCATTGTATTTGGAGTAAAGGGGGTGGGAGTCAATAAGTTATACTTCTTCCCACTCCTTTTCGAGCACAAAAATTTTTTATTTATTTGTTTGTTTTGACCATGTTGTATGATTCTTTGTTATCTGATGATTCTATGTGCTCGAAATAAACTACTACTACTACTACTACTACTACTACTACTACTACTACTACTACTACACTGTAAGCCCAGAATTTGTATTTACTAAAATGCTTTAATAACAATGCACTTAAATGATTTAAGTTTTATGATGTTACTATAAAATGTTAAGTATATTCTACTAATTTGCAGACATAGTTGAAAGTACGAAAAAGTTTAAGTTGAATGGAATTAAATCACTAAGTTTTAGTCATGACCACACCTTTTTATCTTCGCATTGCATTGTGGGTAAGAATATGCTATCATATTTATTGATCATTGTATTCAGAGTAAATATTTAAAGTGGATATATGTATATTGTAGTTTATATTAAAATGGTTGATTACTGCAAATCTGATTGTGTATGAGGTGACTAAAAAAAGTGTATATGAATGGTTTTTATGGATGTTTTGTGTTATTGTAAAAAAAATATACAGAGGAAAATGTGTGTTGACAAAGCAAAGGAAGCGAATCTAGTTTGATTATTAGTTTGTAAAAAGGGGGTGGGAGTCAATAAGTTATGATGATGATGATGATGATGATGATGATGAAATTCTTTATTCAGTCATCACATAATAACCAGTGTCAACAACAGCACTTCAAACATTACAAACATTACCAACAGGTTAATGACTGAAAAGGCACAGGCAGAAGCAAAATGCTTATAGTAATGCCTGTCCTACAGAACAAATTCAGCTACTCAGCATCCGATATAGGAAAAAAAACAAAACAAAAAACAATGTATCCAAGCAAACAAACAAGCAAAACATAAAAAGGTGAAAATAAACCAGAGAAATAGAAAACTTAATCACCAAATTAATGGTAATTTAATGTAGACTCAAAAATAAATAATTTACCTATTACTTGTTAGAGCTTAACAATTGTATCCTTCAAAAATTACCTTATGTACCATTTTTTTTTAAATATCAAAAATGTACTGTAATGTGTTATACAGGGTGTCCCATAAGTTTCCATACATAGGAGACATAATACATTCCATACATATATGGTTCTAACATGTATTTCTTTATATTTCTTCTTTATAGTTCTTCAGCAGTGGAGGGCACGCATTGAAATGTGTTCCCGACAAAATGGCAGTCATATAGAGCATATTATGTAAATAAAAATGGTTTATGTCAAGAAACATTTATTTTTCCTATGTATGGAGACTTATGGGACACCCTGTACTTCTTCCCACTCCTTTTCGAGCACAGAAAAATTGTATTTATTTATTTGTTTTGACCATTCTTTGTTATCTGATGATTCTATGTGCTTGAAATAAACTACTACTACTATAATAATGATAATTTTGGTCACAATAACCGTGATATGAAATTTTCATATCGTTACACCCCTAGTTGAAGTACATGAGTTAGATCACAGCAGCTGAAAGCCTCAGCAGTGGGTCAGTGGGATGCACTATGTAAACACAAGGTGGCGCTACCATCTATGAACATTTGTCCTGCGGTTTGAGCCAATCCGTGCGCAGAGCTGGATCTGTAACCCAGCCCCTGTCCTGCCTCTGCCACTCACGCACACACGGACAAGTTGCAAAGAAAGACGAGAAGAAGAAGGAGAAGGAGAAGGAGACGGAAGGGATGAAGGAGGAGAGTTTGATGTCAGAATGAGCGCTCAGCGGAACACCGGAGCGATGGGACGCACCGGCACATAGACGCGGCTTTTGTTCGGACGTAGACGCGCGCACTTATCTCCTGTCAGCGTGGGAGTGGGTGTCAGCTTTGAGTAGAGAAGAAGAAGAAGAAAGAAGAAAAGGAGGAGAAACATGAGTCGGCAGCAGCACCAGTCCCAGGGAGTGGTTTTAACGGGTTACCACAGCAACGCGGAACTACTGCCGAAAACTGGACCGTGCGTCCCGTGTCCATGTCCCACGGCCCAGGACCACGAGTCCAGGTGTGTGAGATCAACAGATGGGTTTATTTTTACCTGCTGGTCTATATGTGACAGAGCAAAGGGCCAAATCTCACAGTGATAGTGTTGTTTTCCTTATTAAAGCTGTGGAGACTGTGCGTAACTGTAAACTAAAACCAGTGCGTTATGTGCGTAAAAGTGTGTATATTATAACAGGGTTAGGTGGATCAGGGAGCCAGCCTTTTATTTCCATGGCTCAAACTCCACCCCTAGCCTTGGGTTATGTTTTTCCTTTAGTGCAGGGGTGTCAAAGTCATTTTAGTTCAAGGGCCACATTCAGCTTAATTTGATCTGAAGTGAAATGAGCCAAACCAGTAAAATCATAACATAATAATATATAAATAATGTCAACTCCAAACTTTTCTCTATGTTTTAGAGCAAAAAAAGTAAATTTACATTATGGAAAGGTTTACATCTACAAACTATCCTTTCAAAAGATGTGAATAACATGAACAAACTAAAAAAATAAGTGTAATTTTTTACAATATTCTGCCTCAGTTTATCATTTACACATGTACATTTATAACTTACAAATCACACTGGATCTACAAATACACAAAACATTTAGTAACAAGCAGAATCTTGTTAAAATTACACTTACTTCTCTTAAGATATTTCAGGTTGTTCATATTTGTTCAGGTTATTCACATTTTTTTGCGAAATTATACTTTGTTTTAGTGTAAATACATGAAAATATGTACATTTACAAAGAGAAAAATGTGGAGTTGTCATTATTTATATGTTATTATGATAGTATTTTACTGGTCCTGCACACTTGAGATTGAATTGGTCTGAATGTGGAACCAGAACTAAAAGGATTGTTATAGTGTAATTTTTGCATTTCACAAATTCATCCCAGGGGCCGGACTGGACCCTTTGGCGGGCTGGATTTGGCCCCCGGGCCGCATGTTTGACACCTGTGCTTTAGTGCTTTCAGCTCCTAATCTGCAGATTAGTAGGTTAACCTTGACTTTGGTAGTAGCCCAGATTTTGCAAGGTTGGCTATCTTAACTGGAGATCTCACACCACTGCAGGATAACAGAGTAGGGCAGTGCTTGTAAACTTCAAACAAGTTAGATGTTGTTGCTGTTCTCTCTTTTGTGTGTCACTGTGGGTTTTGGCTTTCATATGTTATGTCAGTCAGATGTACACAGTTGTGTTTTGGGATGCCCCAGGCCTTTTTAGTGAGTGATATTTTAACAAATTGAATGGTTTCTATAAAAATCAACATGTTCTGTGGTGTTATGAAGTTCAGGATATATGAAGTCAAGCTGAAAAAGCAGAGTGGAAGAAATTTAGTCTGTTATTATAGGTGATTAATGAAAAATTCAAAGTGTAAAAGGCATGTCCGACAAAAGAGGACGGAAACTATAAGTACTATTAGTGTCTAGCTCTGTTCTAATGAAGGGTATTATTTAACATGTTGGATATCTGTACCAAAGCCAATCATAGATCCCTCTTGTCCTCAACATGATACTTTCTCTATGAATTATTCTGCATTTTCTTCTTTTTGCAGCTCTTAATATCAAAGCCCATACGTTTAAAATAAGGAAAGAATCTCAGCTTTGTAATGACCTACTGTTTGTGTGACTTAATACCCTTCTTGTCAGCCTCTTACAATGAGAAGGAAACCCAGTTTAATCCCAGTGTTGTTCTTCAAGAGCTGCCGTCACTGAGGAGGTAATGAATGGGAACTAAGCTCATATGGAAACAACTGTACAGTTACACTCTTTTATTTATAACAGAGCTGACTTGTTTGTCCTTCCAGGCCAAAGCTGCTGTGTGTGTGTGCTCTGTTCATGTTTAGATCAGTAAACAACAGTTGTTTGGTAAAAGTAAACAACCCACACAGCACCAGTCCAGCTGGTATACAGACGGACACACCTGTGTGTGTGGATATACGCTATATATACATGTGTGTGTGGTGTGTGTGGGTTCCAGATGGCTTGTCCGGCTAGCTAGAGGGGAAAAAAAACAGCATCACATTACAGCCAGCCTTTGTCTCACCTCCCACAGCGATGCGTGTGTGTGTCTTCCCTAGGTCGACTCGTACGCTTAGTTTTGTGGTCATTGTTTCCCCTCGTCAGGAAATGAGAGACAGACAGACATAGATGGACAGAAAGTTGCTGGCCTTCATCCAGCGGTGGACATCCGACCTGAGAAGCCTTAGGTTACATGCACGTCCACCCAGAGTCATGCACCCATGAAGGCTGGTTTTTATCATGTTAATGCAGAGGGGAGTGTGTCAGTTTGAGAAGTCGAAGGACAGTGTGTTTGGGTTTTCCATAGTCCTGCCAGAACTATACATGTAAGAAAGAAAACAGTACACACATGCTCACCCGGATCAGCTTCATTTACTGAATGAAGCAACAGGAAATGACATATTCAGAGAGGAAGAATGGAATAATTCATACAAGACGACACATTAAGTCATCTATTGGATCTGCTATTGTACGGCTGTGCACTGTGGGTTGTATTTAGTATAAGGAAGCACAAAAGAGTAACAGAAGCAACAGACCGGAGAATGTTAATGTGTAAACTGGAAACGGATCGTAACATAAAGGCTATGGATCGATCCGAACAATGCACATTATGTTTTCAGTTAGGTCATTGCTGAAGTGGGTTAATGTTTTTGAGAAAGAGGGAACAGAAGCAGCCTCTGTCTTTGGCTGAGGGCAGCTGGCACCTGTTGATCTGAATGGGAATACCACACATACACACACACACACACACACACACACACACACATACACACACACACTATTCGCCCACTTCCCCCTTCTCATGCTGGCCTCGGGATTTTTTCAGCTGTCCAACAATAAAAATAAATCTGATGGTTTGTCTTCATATCCTCTTGTTAAGTAAACATAGACATACCACAGAGCAGACACACTTTATTAAACTTCAGAGACCTGGAACAGTCTTTGTAGTACCTGACCTTTACTGGGTTATTTCGTTTTTCTATGGTATTTTTGTAATATTGATCTCATTCAGGAGAACCCCAGTTTCATTTGATTCGTTTAAAGTCACAATTTTACATTTGCTTTTTCTGAGAATGAATGAATTTATGGGGGAAATACTGTACAAATCTGATGTTTTTTTATGCTTTACCAGCAGGTAGTGTGTTTGAGTGTACATCACATGCTTTAAATTTCTAAATTATAGTTGTAAATGTAACGTTTCTTAAGTAAGGTTAACAAACAAATTGAATCAGATAAATAAACTGTCTTCTGCACAATGTTAGGGGCTTAAAGACATTCCCTATAGAGCAGGGGTCTCAAACTCATTTTCTTTCAGGGGCCACATTCAGCCTGAGTTGATCTCCAGTGGGCCAGACCAATAAAATAATAACATAATAGCCTATAAATAATGACAACTCCAAATTTTTGTCTTTGTTTTAGTGTAAAGAAAAGAAGACATTAAATTATGAAAATACTTACTTTTATAAACTATCCAAACAAAAAAAAAAATGTAAATAACCTGAAAAAACTGAAATTTCTTTAGAAAAATAAGTGCAATTTTAACAATATTCTGCCTCAACTTATCATTTCTACATGTGCATTATGGATTGGATCTACAAAGACACTAAACACTGAGTAACAGGCAGAAAAGAGTTAAAATTGTGCTTAATTTTCTTTAGACATTTCAGGTTGTTCATATTTGTTCAGATTATTCACATTTTATTGTTACAGGATAGTTTGTAAATGTAAATATTTTCATAATTTAATGTTATTTTTTGCACTAAAACAAAGACATTTTTTGCTTAATTCAAGATGTTTTGCTAAATTCAAGATTTTTTGCTAAATTCAAGATTTTTTTGTCTTAATTCAAGATTTTTTTTTTTACTTAATTGAAGATTTTTTTTTTTTTTTTTTTTGCTTAATTCAGCATTTTTCCTTAATTCAAGCTAAATTTATTTATTTTTTTGCTTAATTCAATTCAAGACTGTGGAATTTTAGCACTTTGCAAAAACATCCCACGGGCCAGATTAGAACCTTTGGTGGGCCGCATTTGGCCCCCGGGCCGCATGTTTGAGACCCCTGCTATAGAGTGTCTGAATGCCCACATTAGACCTATGTAGTACCACAAAAAAGCTGAGAAACTGCACTTTAAGTGACTTTTTAAAGCAAATAGTCAGAATTATTAGTGAAAAAGTTATTGAACAAGTTAGCCATAGACAGTTTCAGTTTTTGAGCCTGCAAGTTTTGTACTGTCAAATAAATATAGTGGAGCAAAAAGGAAATTAGTGTGTTTCCCACTTAGTTAAAAGTAGAACACAGTTTTATATAACTAGTTTTGTGTAAGTCTATATTATCACCATAGCAACACAAATTTGGTCTGGAGGTCATGCTTGTCATCCGACTTCTGATTTCCTCAGATTCTGACTCATGCTTGGCTCATCAGTGCTGAACTCGCTCTTTAGTCTCACATTATGGGATAATAGGTTAACAAGCTATTTTCTGTCCACACACACACACACACACACACACACACACACACACACACACACACACACACACACACACACATCTACACACATACACACATGACTTCACGCCCTCCATCTTTGTCAGCAGGTGATAAAAGGTGTGCAGATAAAAGTACAAAGAGTAGACTGGTCTGCCAGCTGCGGTTCGGTTTTCCTTAAAAGGCCTCTTGTGTACGTACATAAAGTGTGTATGAAAGTGTGCCAGCAAGGGAGGCTGTTTGTTTTACTGACAAGGGCAGTCCACCTGACCTCTGAGAGTGTGTGTGTATCATTTTAAGTAAAGCTGTGATTCATTTGTTTGCATTATTGTGGGTGTTTGCATTTTTGTACCCGTGTTTCGTTACACAAACACTGACTTTAACAGCGTTCGGGCTGGGATAGCGGCGAGCTCCGAATCTAAACACACTCTAAATCAAGTTCCCAGAGAGGAACTGAGTGACTAGCTTTTGAAGATTCACCCTCAGTGGTCAACAACAGTTATGTTAATTTTTAACATGGTTATAAATGTGTGTCCTGCTCTAGACACATGCAGTTAAATGGAAAATGAGGAATCACTTGATTTAGAGCCTGAAACTGGCATTAAATTACAGAAGCTCATCTGAGGTTGACTGATAGTGGAACTTTAAAGGCAAATGTGATGACAGTAGTTTGATGATAAGAAGACAAAGCAAATTATACATATACTTTACAAGTCTGAAATGATTTGATCTTAGAAGAAAGTGTTTGAACATCTGAGTCAGACTAATAAATACCTAAAAGAAATACATCTCAGAGTAATTTCGCAGTAAATGTGTAACTGAACATCAAACTGATAGATAGATAGATAGATAGATAGATAGATAGATAGATAGATAGATAGATAGATAGATAGATAGATAGATAGATAGATAGATAGATAGATAGATAGATAGATAGATAGATAGATAGATACTTTATTCATCCTGGAGGGAAATTTACAGGTTCTATCAGTATCCACAAACTTTAAGTAAAAAACTTAAAACACAATTGTAAAAACATACAGAGTCAGTGCAATATATACTATATAATCCATCCACAAGCCAAAAAAAACAAGCCAAAAACAAATGGCTTCCTATGCTTATAAACTGTACATATTCTATATCTGAATAATAATCCACTGCTACATGTCCTCATTATGTTGCACCATCAGTATAGACGCTTTAACGTGAGCCTACATTTTAATGGGTTTGTGTGTTTGCTAATCAGTGATTTATGGTTTAGCTCAACCATCCTTCATACTGTAGACCTGTTTTAAGCAAATGATTAACTGTGAGTTAGATATGGGAAACATAGATGTTTTGCCATTCCTTACAGATGAAAACATTTTCTTGTGTGATAAATCAGGTGTAAACATGACGTCAGGGCAGATGACCTGTTAAGCTTAACCCATAAAGCAGTGGTTTAGTGGTCCCTGGAGAAGTAGGAATACTCTAAATTTTTGACCTTTTTTTTTTTTTTTTTTTTTTTTAAATTAAAGTTGTCCAGAAAAGTGCTGTTTTAGAAACAGTGACATGTAAGACTACTCTATTTAGTTTACCCAAAAATCCATCAGTGGTATTTGTTCACTGTTATGAAATTATCATGACTTCATCAGGAGCAGTTTGTAGGTATTATTGGTCACATAAGCAGCTGCATGAATGTAAATGTATTCAACATGAGGCAAACAAAGGATAATGTTAGCCTTTCATAATGTTAGCCTTTCATAACTTTAGCCTACTTGCGTAGTTGAACTATTGGCTACAAAATCTCTCCTCTAAATGTGCAGTCATATGGACAGCAGTATAAAAATGTTACTCATTTGGAAACCACCTTAAAACTTACCTCAGAATTATGTATTCCATGAAAGTAGTTTTTTTCGAAATGTGTCACTCATTTGAAAGACGATTATTCTGCCTTTCTTGTTCGCATTTCCAACAATTGTGCATCTTTCAATGAGACATGCAGTCACCTGTCAATCAACTGGGGTGGCACTGGCACCTGAGGAGGTGTCCAATCAGGTTCCAGAGGTGGCCAGCGCTAGTTAGCAATATTTTCCTCGACATGACCCACCCTACTCGGCCTCTGATTGGCTTATCAGTCCTCATGCCTAAAGTTAACCAATGTAATCAGTGAAGGTACCTAGTACTAGCCAATTAGAGGCAGAGTAGGGCGGGTCATGGCTTCACCATCCGAGGAGAAAACATGGACAATTTGGCTCAGATATTACTGAATGGTGTGCATCAGGGGGGATTTAGAAGTGGGTATACGCAATGATGACTGAAAAATAAGTAGGTATACTCTGTATACCCTCATATCCCCTGGACTACACCACTGCCATAAAGACCCAGTGCTACTTTTATGGGAGTTCATAAATGAATTTTTCTCTACATTTACCCTTTCTTAAGTGATTTATCACCATTTATTGTAGTATTATCATCTTTAGTCAGTAAAAATCTGTGTTTTTTAATGTAAATTCAAAGGTTATTTTATCAGAAACAGAGAAAACTAAAGAGAAAGTGGCTTTTTTCAGCAAAATCTGTAATTAATTGAATATAAACCAAGTGTCTCCAGTCACTGTCATTGATCCAACTTCATGGGTTTTACTTGTGAATCAATGTTGTAGAAGATGACAGTGTTTTCATGTTCACTACAGAGCCTCTGAACGTCCAAATGGGTCATATCTGCTGACCGTGAAAAGATGACAAACTGCATTTTACACCAATTATTTACATGTATTGATAGAATTAGTGGATCAGTAGGTATCAAACAGTTTAGATCAGTAGGTGGCTTTGGACGATGGTGGATGTTTGGGTCTTTATGGGTTAATATTGTTCCAAGCAGCTGAAGACAAAGAAGAGTAGAATAGTATGTTTGTGTGCCTTTAGGAGGCAGGAGAAGGGAGGAAATGACACCGTTAGAAGAAAGAAACAGTGAACGAAACAGCAGGAGGTGTCCACATAGCAGAGGGACAGGAAGAGGGCCCTGCGAGGGTCCCAGTCGAGTTTAGGAGGAGAGGAAGAGGAAGAGGAGGTGACTGTTTTTAAGTGTGAGCAAAATACCTGATGGTGTTAGGATAGATCAAAGTGTGTGTCTGTATATAGCACTATTGTAAATGACTTTATGAGCGAGTGTGTGGCAGGAAGTCTGCTCTGGTATGTGACCCTGGCTCAGCATACAGTAAATCCTCTTTATAATGAAGGAGTAATTCCAAATTAATGAGTATAGCACATCAGCACAACACAATGCTGCTGATATGACACCTAAGTGGATCATTTACATGAAGAAAAAGCAAAACAACAAACACGTCTTCCTTTTTTTTTTTTCTTTCTGTCTCTGCTTTTCAGTCGTTTGCCATTCATTCAGCACTAGTTTCAGTTTTCTGCAGCGACACTTGTTAAAGAACCAGCTCTGTACTTTTCTGACGGCATGTTTGGATAGGTGAGATTACACCGGGGGTAGTTGGATGCGTGACAACGGTGCTGACAGCAGCGTTTCAGCCTGAGTGCCATTCAGTAAGGAATCAAACGGAAATAAAAGAAGGAAAGGTTGGAGGAGAAAGAAACAAAGAGAAACGATGTGACCCCTGACATTAAGGCATTTCCTGTCCGGCATCAGCAAAACTACCAAACAGACACGTACAGTCTTAAAATGTACAGCTGTGTTTTGCATTCACTGATGCTCACGTCAGCTGGAAATGAACTAGAAATGAGCAGGTCGCACTATGTGAGTGGAGCTGCTATTCCGAGCCCTTGTCTGTGCTGTGCTCATTAGTCGACTGAGTGGGAATTCAACATGCTGCTGGCCTGTCTTTAGTTAGAGTCTTTGGCCGACTTCTGCCTACATGACTCACTGACCCATTTTTATGTGTCAAAAGCCTTCCTTGCCAGAACCCTAGCATTATCATTTGATTTAGAGGCGAGTCTAAATCCAACGAAAGGGAAAATAACCCTGCATACATCAGTCGTTAGAACATTTACAAGGCAAAAATATTTTTATGATTCAGAAAGTCAAGGTCCACGTATTAAACTTGTATCCTAACGTCACCAGTAAACAAAGGTGCAAAGGGCACAGTGGCGCTCTGTGGGACTTTCAGGCTTGAGCAATAGGTTTATTTTGATAGAATAGTAGTTTGGTAGAGAGTTATTCATGAGTTTCAGAAAGACTTAATTACCAGTATTCTGTTTATCAGTACTGTAAGAGATAGATGTAAATCCTGCACTACACTGCCTCTGGGTTCTTCATTTACAGTCACGGAAAAAATTATTAAACCATCAAATGTCATTAAAAACAATGGTTATGCAGTCAAGTACTAACTCCTGTGTGTATCATGTGACTAAAATAGACAGAAAAAAAAACATGTAATGCCTAAAAGCACTGTACCTTTAGTTGTACCTGGTATTGAAATGAGCAAGAAATTGAAGAAAACATGGGGTGGTCTAATAATTTTTTCTGCAACTGTATATCAGTGGTTCAAGGGTTACGGTTAGGGTATTTGTCTCCTTTGGATCCAAATTTACTTAAAAATCTCCTCAAATGCCATAATCTCAACATTTTATGACTTTTCCAGGTTCCAGGGTCAAAACAGAGTTAAATTAAATATGCTTTACTCAATTGTCAAAATGTCACATCATAGTTAGACAATGTCAACAACCGTAAAAGACTGCACCTTTTTTTTTCTTTTAATTAATTAATAATTGTGTGTTTGTTTTTTTTTACAGTATGTTCATCTTGTTGCACCATTTAGGTCATTTTTACCTTGTTGCATCTGTTACACCCTTTTCACTTTGTCTCTTTTATGGCAGTTTGTCCAGTTATGATTCGTACAACTTGTACCTTTCATTTCATTTCATTTTCATTTTCATCTCTATGTGTCTGTAATTTTCTGTCCTTTTGGTCTTGTCATGTCTTTTACTTTACGTCTTTAGCAACAGAAAACTCTCTTCTGCATTTCATATATAGATAGATGGCTTTATTGGGGCGACTGTAGCTCAGGAGGTACAGCGGGTTGTCCAGTAACCAGAGGGTTGGCTGTTTAAATCCTGCTCTGTCCTAGTCATGTGCCATTATATCCTTGGGCAAGACACTTCACCCACTTTGCCTCCGGTGTATGAATGCATATGAATGTTTGGTGGTGCTTCCGTCAGCCTGCTCCAGGGCAGCTGTGGCTACAGATGTAGTTTACCCCCACCAGTGTGCAAGTGAATAATGGGTTAATAATGTAAAGTGCTTTGGGTGCCTTGAAAAGCGCCATTATTATTATTATTGTCTGCTCCGAGTAAAAACAAAATTTTCTCTTTTCACGGCTATCAGACAGAATTAAAAAAAAAAAAAAAAAACACACCTAGGCATTAAAAACACCTCAACGCATTCAAAAACACACTATAATAGATAAAAACATACCTTTGCAAGCAGCAAGCAGCTCAAGATGTTGTTTTTTAGGAAAGCTTTTGGTTGATGGATTGATAATTTTTATCTATTTTATGAAATTATTCTTATGTTGTTTTATTGCACCCATTTTATGTACAGTACTTTGTGATTTTTATCTTTGAAAAGCACTTTATAAATAAACTTTACTTACATACTTACTTTGATGAAGTCACTATTTCTAAGCCCATCCACAAAACACACTTCTTCTATTTTGATTAGGAAAATGAACTCACATACAGGGTGGGGAAGCAAAATTTACAATGAACATTTAGTTGTTTTTTCTCAGCAGGCACTACGTCAGTTGTTTTGAAACCAAACATATATTGATGTCATAATCATACCTAACACTATTATCCATACCTTTTCAGAAACTTTTGCCCATATGAGTAATCAGGAAAGCAAACGTCAAAGAGTGTGTGATTTGCTGAATGCACGTCACACCAAAGGAGATTTCAAAAATAGTTGGAGTGTCCATAAAGAGTGTTTATAATGTAAAGAAGAGAATGACTATGAGCAAAACTATTACGAGAAAGTCTGGAAGATACTATTAAAGAAGAATGGGAGAAGTTGTCACCCGAATATTTGAGGAACACTTGCGCAAGTTTCAGGAAGTGTGTGAAGGCAGTTATTGAGAAAGAAGGAGGACACAGAATAAAAACATTTTCTATTATGTCAATTTTCTTGTGGCAAAAGAAAATTGCCTCAAAATATTGTAGATTTTGCTTCCCCACCCTGTATATTATTGTCATGTATTTTTCCCTGACAGTTGTCGACCCAAGGCTCTACCACCCGTTGTGAGTGCTGACTCTAAGTTTGGGATAGGCATCTGGACATTATCAATGAAACTGTTCAGCATGAATAAGTACTATTGGCAGAAAATAAGCACTAAATTGTTGATAATGTTTGCAGCAATCTATAGTTCCTACTGTCTATGGAATAAAATGGACTCTGCTTTGTAAGTAATCAGTAACCAGTTTTTTAGGGCTAATAAATGTGCAGTAAAAAAGTCTGTCTTTGATCTACAGGGAACTGGCATTAATATTTATTAGAAATGCATATCTTGTACTTCTTTATCACTGTGACTACTTGCCAGGATTGAATCCTCACTAACAGGCCACTTTATGATCCATTTGTGTCTGACAGCACCTCAGTTATTTTCCAGTGATTATAACAGTCCATTACAGTGGTTTTCCTCTGCGTTCACATAATGCATCTATCATCACCCGTGTGTCTTTTGCAGCCGCAGAACAGGCCACTACACCGTTCAGCAGAACCACAACACACAACATGGAGACAGACATGGGCCTGTTAATCCCACCATCACCACTAAACCGGCCGGCGCTGACCAGGCGTCGCTTCCAAACCCAAATGTGGCACCAAACTCCAAGTCCCAGCTTTCATCCAGCCCGAAACCCGGCTCCAGCCCCAGGCAGAGCCCCAATTCTAAAGCCAGACCCCGGCCCTCATACCAGCGCTGCAGCTCCCAGGTACTCAACAGATATATCAGATGTTAAAATACAGGATTAAAGTGCTTCACTAGTGCAGACTTCATCAAATTCCTGCTTTAGTAGAGGAAACATTCTGCCAAGAAATATTTAACATTGTTGTCTTGTTTTCTCTATCATATGGTCACTGTATTTATTCTAAGCATTTCATTTCTTTAGATCTCCATTAGCTTTGGCTTAGGCCATCGTTATTCTTCCTGGAGTCCACACCCATCACAATTGTCTTTATACTGCGATAAACAAATTACCAAAAACACCCACACATAAAATAAAACAAAACAACACAGACAACAACCAAAAACCATTCATTAAAATTACAAAACAAAAACAACATACATGTTATACAGGACCTAGTTCAATTATCAGTACCTCCCAAAAAGTATTTTTAAGCATACTTTGTAAATGGTCAGATATATTTCACAGTTGCATATAAATGTAATGTCAATCAACTAAACATTAGCAGACACCGAGCATTGTTTTGCAAATAAATACTCTTTCAGTAATTCTTTAAATCTGCATTTGTTATTTTCTTGATTGATTCGTCCCCGCAGAGCGTTCCATATCACCATAGCTCTATATATCACAGTACTTTTCATTTTATTTGTTTTCACTTTAGGTAGAGTAGATGTACCTTCTGTAGCATGCCTTGTCTTATATAGATGTTCAGCGGAACTGCAGGACAGACGTTTATGTAACACCCTTGGCAGTTTAGTCATTGATATTTTCCTAATAAAATCAAGTAATGAGGCAATAAATCTGTTCTTTACCTTTAACCAAGCAAAAAACTGTTACGTATACTCCTATAGCTTATTTCATTTATACATATAGTATATAAAACTTTGATAAAGTCAGTCTTTAGTAATAAATAAATCATTTATGGGGATAACAAATTGCACATCCACTACAACCTCACCTCTTTGAAAGATTTAATTAGAGTAAATACACCTGCCATACATTTTCTTTCCCTTTCACACATTGAAAACAGCAGAGATGCCACTTTATTTAATGCTTTTAGACATGTGACTAAATAATGTAAGTCATGAGGACAGGTTAGACTTTGTGACATAAGGTGAGCTGCTGAGAGGTAATATTATCAGCACATTAGCTCATTCTGCTTCACCTGTGAATGGACATGACCCAGCAAAACAGAGTGGCTGGGAAAGCTAAGAGAAACGACAAGAAAAGGGAGAAAAATCAACATTTATATCTCAGTAGTTGTTCTTTTTAATGAGAAATTCCAGCATGGATGTTGTAGACCTTTACATAATAATATAATGAATAATTGTGGTATATTTCACTGGTGATCACCGTTTTCAGATGCTCTTTAAATAAAAATGTGTGACATAAATATCTAATCTGGAACTATAAATCTTTTAAATGCGGGTAGGTTTACTTGTATTCAGTTATTGTCATCAAGGAGGATTAATTTTGAGTCTCTGTAATAACATCCAACAAAGTACGAGGTAAAAGACTGTTACCAGCAGAAGGAGCTGAAGAATCTGCAGGTTTCTTGAAATTTTAGGGGGAAAAAAAGCTGCACGGCTGGTTATACCCACTGCTGGGGCGAGTTCAGACTGGCATTTGTTTTCCCTTTTAAATCATAAATGTCACGTCAGAGAAAAAGGATATGAAATGGGAAAGGGAACTTGAAAACCACAGGAAATCCGTCTCTCATTGCGTTTGTCTTGTGTCGCGCAGGATTCTCTGGACGAGTTGGAGATGGACGACTACTGGAAGGAGGTGGAGAATATCAATCGATCGGGAGAAGGATCGGGGCGGGGAGAAGGCGGAGGGGACGGGGAAGTGCAAGAAGAGGAACAGCAGAAAACTCCTGAGGGTAAATGACGCTTTTCTTAATATATCTACTCCTGTGCATAAACAGCTCAGAGACTTTTTTTTTTTCTCAATACTTTCTTTTAACCCTTTCATGCATACTGGTCACTCCAGTGGACAGTTCTTCTCCAGCTGTTCTTTTGTATTTTCATGGATTTTGTTGTTTTAGTTCCATATCAGCCAACACAGTGGACGCTTATGCACCATCCCATACACTGAATTATTTCATACCATTACTGTAACTTTGCTGTTCTTAATAAACCTGATCTGAAGTAACAAGTTTGAGTGTAAATCAATTGCTAATTGCTATTAGACTGTAATCAACATTTTTTTAAAACTTTTTTTTTTGTTTTTTTTGCATATTTTCTCCATGACGTAAGTAGTAACTAGTATTAGAGTATGTTAAAATGTGAGAAAACATCAGATTAGCAGCATTAAACATGTTTTTATTTCAGTTTTCATACAGCATATCAGTAAATACATGATTCTTTGCTTCAAAAATTAAACAAATGGTGTCTAGCTGAGAGGACATTTTTGCAACTCTATGAAAAATAGGTTCATAAAAAAAAAATTTCAATCGCATTGTTTTTTTTTTTTTCATGCCTAAAGAGGAATAAAAACTCTCAGGAAAAAAAAAAATCTTGATTAAGGTTCTCATAATTCATGCATGAAAGGGTTAATATACACTGTTGCAAATATAGTTGGAATAAAATATTTGTACCTCTTCTCATGAAATGATTGTGACATTGCGAGTTATTCTTGATAGATAAAGTGTAACTGGAACTCAGTGTGTAATCATTGCACAAGGTCAAAGGTCATTACTGATGTGTATAAATAGAAATAAAAAGAGGAATGTGTCTGAAAATAGAATTATTCCAACTTTATGGTCAACAGTGTACTCTGTTTAAATCATTTGTAGGGTGCATTAGACTCATAATTACAAGGAAATGGAAAAAAATCTGTTAATTTTATTCAAGTTTGGTCAAAACCTACAGACAAACGCCTTCTTATAGCGTCACGTTGTAAAGTAAAATGAGTCTACAGAGACATTTTTGGGACTAACTCTGCCAGCTCAGACTTGTGTTAGCTGTGTTTACTTGCACATGAAGTATGCGTGATATTGCAGTCAGACTTATTCAGTTTGTTTATGACGACTATTGTTCTTCATAACAAACACATTTCCTTTGTTGTAAATATCCAGCTATCTACAGTCACTCCTTTCCCTTTCCTGCACTTGTACAACTAGAATATCGTACATGGGGATCACTGTCTACCTTTCATTTTTGTTCAGATATTTTCCCCATTTTTTTCCCTTTATTTCAGTCTGATCTCAGATTATAATCAGGCAACTCCGTTCAATCTCTGAAACCAAACATCCGCTGTGTTTTTCTCTTTCAGATGGCGAGCAGGAGGAGGCGTGGCTTACCGAGGCAGGGTTAGCGCGGTTGTTTGATGATTCGCTGGCAACTGACCAGGATCAGGTGTCGATCATTTGTCCCTTATTTATTTAGTTAGACCTCAGTCAAGGTTGCATCATGGTTCATCAGTTTCACGGGTGCTATTTTGAGTATTGGGGCGTACCATTAACCTTTTCATGCACAGTGGTCACTACAGTGGACAGCTCTTCTACAGCTGTTCTCTTGTATATTCATGGATTTTGTTGTTCTTTTTGTTGTTGTTGTTGTTTTTTACACATATCTTTATTAAAGTTTTAAGACACTACATGTCTTTTCTGACATGAATTGGTAACATTATGTAGATCTCTCCTGAGCATAAAGCCCCAAAATCACAAGCCCTCCTCATAGTTTTCACACAATTTATCAGTAAATACATATTTCCGTGCGTCAAAAATTAAACGTCTGGCGTCCAGCTGAGTGGACATTTTTGCAACTTCATGAAAAATAGGTTCATAAGATTTTTTTTTTCATTATTATTTTTTTATGTATTTTAAATTTTTTAAAAAATTATTATTGTTATTTTTTAAGTTATTATTATTTATTTTTCAGAAGAAAATTTTTAATTGCATTGTTTTTTTTCATGCCTAAAGAGGAATAAAAACACTCAGGAAAAAATTTTGATTAAGGTTCTCATAATTTGTGCATGAAAGGGTTAATGAATGCCGCAGTGTGATAGACACATGGAAACTGCATCTACGAGGTCATTTGTAATTTGTGTTAATTGACTGACAGGAAGAAGATAGTGCGGTGTTCCTCTCGACACTGACCAGAACTCAGGCGGCGGCTGTAGAGCGACGTGTGACATCCCTGCAACAGACACTGCGGCGACGCAACCGGCAGCACGTTCCTGATGTTAGGGATATATTCAGACCACCTGAAAAGGTCAGAAACAAAGCAAAAACACACATTGATTAAATTTTGTTTGAGTAACACAAAACTTATGAAACAAATCTGTATTTTAACTAATCTTGTCAAACTGCAGGGATATGGTTTGTCTTTATAATTGTTTTCCTCCTCTATGTCACCTTTTTGTTTTTTTTTAGTCACTTCAGTAAACCTCTTCTTCATTGTGTCAGTGTCCTGTAATAAACAACACACCTGTCTGTTATGTTCTACTATAAAAACAATATTATCAGTCAGTACATTAAGGCTTATCGTTAGCCCGATAGCATTAATGCCTAAGTCATATTGTTATATTTCTGTGACGCTACTCTCTTAACACTGCTGTTTCTTTATACAGTTGTGGAAAAAAATTATTAGATCACCCCTTGTTTTCCACCCCTGCATAACTGGACAAAATGTCATAAAGGAGACAAAGTGAAAAGGGTGTAACAGATGCAACAAGATAAAAATGACCTAAATGGTGCAACAAGATGAACATGCTGTAAAAACTGTAAATTAAGAAAAAAAAAGGTGCATTATTGAACAGTTGTTGACATTATCTAAGTATGACTGAATGACATTTTGACAATTGAGCAAAGTCGATTTAATTTAACTCTATTTTGACCATGGAAAAGTCCGAAAAATGTCGAGATTATGGCATTTGAGGACATTTTTTGGTAAATTTGGATCCAAAGGACACAAAAAAATATGTTTTGTGTCTAGAGCTTGAACCACTGATATACAGTCGTGGAAAAAATTATTAGACCACCCCTTGTTTTCTTCAGTTTCTTGTTCATTTTAATGCCTGGTACAACTAAAGGTACATTTGTTTGGACAAATATAATGACAGCAATAAAAAATAGCTCATAAAAGTTTAATTTCAGAGCTGATATCTAGACATTTTCCATGTTTTCTTGATAAAAACCAAAATCACTTCAGTTCTTACATCAATATCTATGGCATTGTACTGACAAATAACAGTGCATTTAGGCATTCCATGTTTTCTTTTCTGTCTGTTGTAGTCACATGATACACACAGGAGTTAGTACTTGATTGCATAACCCTTGTTTTTGATGACTTTTGATGGTCTGATAATCTTTTCTGCAACTATATGCAGATATCACAATTTGGCCAAAAATATGACTTAGACAGTTATGCACAAGACTAACGTTAAACAATGCTTCTCAGCAGAATTTACTGTATTCAGCCAAAAGTATGTTCCTCCTGTGCACTGATTAACAGACAAGATAATATGTAACGTGACAAAGTGCCAAAAGGGGAGGGTGAGTTCTTTGTGAATCCATGAACTTGTTGAACATTACATTTTTGTGTGTCTGTGTTAAATTGTGCTGTGTGTTGCAGGACGGGGAGCCCAGTAAACTCAATGGGGGAAGTGAGAACGGACAAAAAGATGTCACTTCAGCTGGTATGTGATACATATGCAACAAACACACATGCACAGAGAATGTGAGTCAGCACGGAAAATGACAAACTGAGGCCCAGACACACTTCTGCACAGCAACTCGAAACTAGAATATAAAAACATAGTTCAACATAAAGAAGATATGATGCTATTTGTGGAGGCATCAAATGGAATTGAAAAGACTGAGGTGGGAGTGTGTTCTATGACAAAACAACTTCCTCTGTTTCAGATAAAATGATTTGTGAATGCTAATTTATTACACTTTTATGCTTCTTTTAGCTTATATATACTATATACATTGCAGTTAATTTATTTCAGCCGTTGTTAAAAGATATAATGTGACCTGGAATCAGCAACAACACACTAAGGTACAAAGAAAAACAATACTGACTGGGTTGAAAAGTGTAGGATGAAACTATAGTTTACTAATTCTACTTTGTTCTTATTAAAGGAAACAGCTCTGTAGGTTAAAGCAACCCTTACACAAAAACAAAATATTTTTTTTCTTCTCTCCCTACATAGTTATCTACTTATCCATAGATGGAAAAAAAAAGAAAAAAAAAAACAAAAACTAAATTTCTAAGTGTTTTACACAAAATCATACATTGTGATTATGCATGACCTTTATATTTGCACATAACCTTTTCAATAAACATTTTTAAATGCATAAAAAGAACCATACTTCCTCAATTTCTTGTCAAATCCATTCTTTTAGTTTTTCCCCATGTATGTATGTATGTATGTATGTATCTATCTATGTATCTATCTATCTATCTATCTATCTATCTATCTATCTATCTATCTATCTATCTATCTATCTATCTATCTATCTATCTATCTATCTATCTATCTATCTATCTATCTATCTATCTATCTATCTATCTATCTATCTATCTATCTATCTATCTATCTATCTATCTATAACACATTCCTGTTCGTCTCAGTTCATAATGACTATTTAATTACATAAAATCACTGGAAGTCAATTGTTTTGTGCTTTATTCATGAACTGTGCTGTGTTAAAATCAGCCAAGTCCTTAAATTTTCATGCATGTAAATTAATAACAAAGATAAAACAGGGCAGAAAATGTTTCAGATGTTATTTTTCCATTTTAACTGCTGCGTGCATGACAAACACTGTGGAATCAGCTAAAGTAAAACACTTTTAAATCTGCCTGTGTGTATTTAGTGGAGTTTGCTTTAATTGTATAAACTCTACTGCTCTGCTGCTTGTGTGGTCGAACCTTTATTTTCTGTTTTTTGCAGAGACGGAGACAGAGCTGAATGTTGAAGTGTCGTTCTCAGAGCAGGCGCTCAGTTATAGGGAAAACCATCAGAGGTTAAAGGCCACAATTAGCAATAGCTCATCTGATGACAAACTACCGGTGAGTCACGTACCTGCACACATATACACACATACATGACACAAATTTAACAACATAAGACAATTTAACACCTTGAGATTGTAGCACATAATACAATAGGTGAGATTTAATTTATTTGGTGTTCGATGTTTACTCAGTCCACACACATTGTTGCAGTAATTACAATTTAAAACTGGTGATGTAATAAAAAGGTGATGAAAAACAGATCAGAACCTATATGTCATATATAGCAAGGGGGTCAAACATATAGTCTGTGATCCAAAACCAGTTCAGTTTGGCCCATGGGATGAATTTGTGAAATGTAAAAATTACACTGAGATATTAACATTCAAGGGACTCAAATTCTTTTTACTTCAGGGGCCACATACAGATTAATTCAATTTCAAGTGCGCCAGACCAGTCATATACTATTATAATAACCTATAAATAATGACAGCTCCAATTTTTCTCTTTGTTTTAATGTACATTACATGAAAATAGTTAAATTTACAAACTGTCCTTTCACAAAAACGTCAAAAACCTGAACCAGTATGAACAATCTGGAATGTCTTAAGAGAAGAAAGTGCAATTTTAACAATATTCTGCCTGTTACTAAATGTTTTGTGTATTTGTAGATCCACTGTGATCTGTAAGTTATAATGCACATGTGTAAATGATAAACTGAGACATAATATTGGTAAAATTGCATTTATTTTTCTTAAGTCATTTCAGGTTGTTTGTGACTGTTCATGATATTCACATTTCTTGACGATATAGTCTGTATGCAGTTGCGGGAAAAATTATTAGACCATCAAAGTCATCAAAAACAATGGTTATGCAATCAAGTACAAACTCCTGTGTGTATCATGTGACTAAAACAGACAGAAAAGAAAACATGGAATGCCTAAAAGCATGTTTTTGTCAGTACAATGCCATAGATATTGATGTAAGAACTGAAGTGATTTTGGTTATTATTAAGAAAACATGGAAAATAGTTAGAGATCAGCTCTGAAATTAAACTTTTATGAGCTATTTTTGTTGTTATAATTAAATTTATGCAAATAAATGTACCTTTAGTTGTACCAGGCATTAAAATGAACAAGAAATTGAAGAAAACCAGGGGTGGTCTTATAATTTTTTCCGTGACTGTATGTAAACATTTTCATAATGTCATTTTGGAGTTGACGTTATTTATAGTTTGTTATTATTTTACTGATCTGACCCATTTAAGATCATTTTGGCCCTTGAACTAAAATGAGTTTGACACTCCTGTTACGAAGTAAGACAGTTGTGTAACTATATATTTAGACTTCTGTTTATCATGACAGGATTTTGTTACTTATCAGCAGAGAAGGAACTTGTTTGTGTCAATATGCAGCTACAATATGGGTCTATAGCGCTCTCCAGTGTTTAGAAGTGGAATAACATGAGCTTCACTGTAGAAACCCATTGGCACAGTGTTAGCTCTTGATATTTTCCTCCACAGTCGCTGACTCTCTGTTTGCATCTCACTTTATTTTCTTCTCCAGAATTTTAAGTTGCTTCGAGATAAAACAGGTCAGACCAGAATAGGAGATCTGTCTCCTCTGGACATGAAGAAGGTAATGTGCTGCAAGACATTGTTATGATCTAAGGGTGAATTAATGTTCATGTCTGTTTCTTTTCTAAAACGCCTTCACAATCCAACATGAATTCCCTCTGAACTTTTTGTTTTTACATCTAGTGACTATGTACTGTTTATATCATTTCCTATGTATGTTTTCACATCCTGTCAGGTGCATAGATTGGTGCTTGTGGAAATGACTGCTCTGTTTGACACTGCTGGGGTGGATCTAAAGGCGCACAAAGCTGTCAAAGTTAAAACTAAAGGTAATCATACATGTACTCAAACACAGATAGAGCATACTAACACCTACTGTACGTACAGCCACATCAGGGGTAGAACTTTGGACAAAAACTAATGCTCTCATAGAAATAAAGAATAATCCCTTTAGATGACCACATGAATACAAAAAATATAATAATAATAATAATGGATTAGATTTCTATAGCGCTTTTTTTTGGCCACTCAAAGCAATTTACATTATTGAGCCATTATTCATAAAAAAAATAAAATGAAAATATAAAAAAGTTCAAACAACAACAGCAAAAAGGAAACACCTACATACTGATATAAAAATTATTCAGTTTAATAAAGTGTAAAAGGAGTTAAGGGGTAGGATTAAATAAGTTTATTTCTTTTCCTACACCTTTTTGACCACGCAAAATTCAGACTTGCACGTACTTGAAGATAGATTCTGTTCATTTAAATGTTTTTTGTGTATTTATTTATTTTTTATTTTTTTGTCTTATTTTGCTTTTTTTCGTTTTATTTTGTTTCTTTGCATGTTTTAAATGAATAAATTAATTTTAAAAAACCTATATATTCCATGCATGAATGTTAATGTTTTTGTATATACAGAAACTGGTCTGTTCGGTGTTCCTCTTGCCACTTTATTGGATCAGGACCAGAGGCGATACCCTGGAACTAAAGTGCCATTAATACTGCAGCGAGTAAGCACACACATTTTAATAACGGCTTCTACACAGTACGATCTGACCTATGACTCTTTTATTGTGATACTGCCTCCATTATCTTATACTGTCTACTTTTTTTTTGTCTAATTGTTATTTGTAGCTTATCAGTCATATCGAGGATGAAGGATTAGACACTGAGGGGCTTCTACGGATCCCTGGAGCAGCCACTAGAGTCAAGGTAAGAAAGAGTAGTGCCAAGATAATTTCATGCTCATGTAGCTGCAGCACATCAAACCCTTCAGTGCCACTAACTTGTAATTTTGTTAGTGATATTGAATGTCAAGTATATTTCTCCCACCACCATACTCATGTTGTAAAGTAGTGGTTATTTTTTAAAATTTTGGAGCGCTAATGTGACATGATTGCTTGTGTCCTAAATCCAGTCACTGTGCCAGGAGCTCGAGTCATCTTTCTATGATGGGCTGTTTCCATGGCAACAATTGAAACAGCATGATGCTGCTAGCCTTCTGAAGCTGTTTATCAGGGAGTTGCCCCATCCACTGCTGACTGTGGAGTACCTCAGTGCATTTATTGCTGTCAACAGTACGTTTAATGATCTTTTATTTCCACTTCTATGTGACGAGACGTGGAATTGACAGTGTTATGTATTCATGTTCACAGAGCTCCCCACAAAGAAGCAACAGCTGCAGGCTTTGAACCTCCTTGTCCTTCTGTTACCTGAGGCTAGTCGTGATACCTTGAAGGTGCTCACTTTCAAACATGCTTGTGAAACATTTTCTCCGCAGTATGTCCTCACTTCTTGGCTTTTTGTAAATTTCATCTCTGTTTGCTTCCTCAGGCGTTAGTGGAATTTTTCCAGCGTGTGATTGACCATCAGACCAAGAATAAAATGACTCTCAACAATGTCTCTGTTGTCATGGCACCCAACATCTTCATGTTCAAAGGTTTCCGTTCCAAGGTTACAGAACAACAGGAGTTCTCCATGGCAACCAGCACGGCCAATATCGTCCGGCTGCTGATTAGATACCAGAATCTCCTGTGGACCGTAAGCATCAGCAAGATAGTTTTGCTGTTCAATTCACTTTAACAAACTCTAAAATCCTTTCATAGATGCTCACAAAACCATTTAGATGTATATTCCCATGGAATAAGATGGATTATACAGTGCATATCTCTAAATTTGTTAATTTTCTCCATTATCTAGATCCCCAAGTTTATTCTGATGCAGGTCAGAAACCAAAATATGGAAAGTCAGCGGAAACAAAATAAGGAGAGAGCTGTAAGAAAACTGTTAAAGAAGATCACCACAGACAAGCAGCCTGACAAAGCTGTTCCTGAGGTATAAACTTTTATGAAAAACTGAAAAATGTACTTTTCGGTTTTCTGGTGGGATTTTCTGTCATCTGTAGGCTTTTCTTTATTTAAACAGCATTTCACAGTAATAGTACATTATGGGTTTGTACATTTTGTAAATGGGTCCAATAATTGGATTATTTTGCTGGGTTTTGTTGGAGTTATAAATTAATCTGAGGGTTGTGGTAGTTGCTGCTCATTTACATAATAACTTCTTATTATAAACATTAAAAAAGCATGTAAGGCACAATGTTGGTGCTGTATAGTATGTTGAAGAATACTGACACCTAGTGGTGCTGCACAATGTTGCTCCTGTGTCAGTATAACTTTTTTTTTCAATAATACAATGTGCTGCAATTTCTCAAATACATAAATGTTAATCATATGTCAGGTGTTGCATTATGATGCAACAATAGATGTATATTCACCTTTTTGGCCAGAGCAGGACAGGTACCATCAGGTTGATAAGCTGCTTCATACTGTCTCAGAGCTTATTCAGCAGTACTAATGCAGATAACAGTGACTGAAACTATATGTTCTCTATCTATACAGTACTTTCTTGGCTATTTCGTAATCTCACATGGCCATACCTATATCCACCATCATTCTGGGTTGTTTGGCTTGTTTGTATTCCTTTAAATGAACCACATTCATCTTGGTGAGAGCAGGAGTAGCAGCAGTACCTTTGGAAGTTAGTGTCAGCGTTGAGGCCGAGCTGAATATTTGCATGTGAGGAAATGAGCTGAGGTACTGAAATGACTGAATCCCTGCAAAAGAAAATGCCACGTATTGAGAGAGAGTTTGAAAGCAGAGGTCACCATGTTGCAGTATAATTCCTGCAGAGTACATTCTGTGCGCCAGAGGAGGTTTTTGGGTTTACTACACTGTCACCCACCAAATATTCCACAGTTATTTTCTGTGTTTGAAAGACATCTAATTTAGGAGAGTGAACGGTATGTAAGAGTGGGTTTGTTTGTAGTTTTTAATGAGTACCGTGGAAACGTATCAACAGTATGTGCTGTTTTGTTGGACTGGACTGTGTCTGAAGTGTATTAAACTGAAGAGGAGAAATATATCCACACTGTTGTTGTCTAACATGTCAGTTTAATGTGAGGGTAAAAGTTGAGTTTCTTTTGATGGTTGCATTATGATGATGGCTGTGTTTCTCTTCTCTCTCTGTGTTTACCATTAGGAAAATTCACAGGGATTTATTCGTGTTCAAGCACCGCAGTTTACTAAAGTGTCTATGGCGGTTCAACTTACTGAGGAGTTACAGGCTGCTGATGTGTTAACACGTTTCCTCAGCCAGGACAGGTATTACCTACACATCACTGCATACACAGTTACAAAAACACCCATACAGCCTTTGGCCCATCATATATATTAGACATTTCCTCAGTAAATGCGACCTTAACTATTTTTTTCCTCTTCTTCTCCCTTGTTTTTTTTCTCCTTCCTTCCAGTTCAGTGTCAGTGAAACGAGAAGAACTGTGTCTCTATGAGATCGGTGGAAACATCAGTAAGTCCCACGCCACGTTAAAATCCAATAACTTTCACAACTATAACAAATGTGTTCCTTGATGTCTCTGTTTTCTCTTGCTATGTACTTCATCCTATTCATCCTTCCTCAGAGGAGAGATGTCTAGATGGAGAAACGTACATGAAAGACCTCCTCCAGCTGAACCCGACAGCAGAATGGGTCATCAAAGCTGTGCAGCGGTGAATTCATTTCCAATATCATGCTTCACTGGACACTGGACTGCTGCACATTTGAGTCCCATGAAGAAAAGAAGTCACATGTGTCACACTGATTTTGCAGATAATGGACAAACTTGGACTGTTTAATTTTTTTTTTAATTTTTTTTTTTTTTTTAGCATAACTTGCTTGGCACTGGTTGTCAAGAAGTCCAATGGCAGTCAAAAGAGTTGAAAATTATTGTGTTTATGCTTCAATGATCTTAGATTCACAATTAAAGACCCTTTTTTTTCCCTCAGTGCCTTATGGTATAGTACCAGAGTGTACTTTTGAAGGGAAACCACTCAATGAGAAAATCCATCATCTCTTTATACCACGTCTCTCAGTTTGTCTGAGCACTTGAGCCATAATGTAGTGATTCCTAATATTTTGTGATACATAAGTATGTATACTGTGATTTATTGCAAACAATCAACACATTATGTCTGCAGGAATAAGCTGAAACATAGCTGAGAGCAATATTGAAATTATGAAATGATAAAACACCTGTAACCTATCATTTTGTCATAAGAAAATTCAAGAATATTGGGGGGGTTTATATTTATTTTGGTATTTTATTAAAAGCAAATTTGCAGTTATAACATTGGCCTTAAGTGTATTAGAGCCCCATCACAGAGGATTGGTGAGATCAGTCACATGTAGCTGCTAAAGTGGTTTCTGCTCACAAAGTTTCCACTTCTGTTTTTTTTTTTTATGAAGATCTCAGAGAGTGAAGCAGGCACACAACCACGACACAATGACAACATCACTGTTTTTATAATAGACTTCATCAATATTGCTGCACGTTGTAACTTTAAAACATGGATGTTTGAGTGTTTCAGTATGTGAATTCCTGTTTGAAAGACACTGCAATGTATAAATGAATTCCCACTTATATTTCGAATACATGAAATAATTTGCCTCGACAGATTTTGAACCAAAGATTTTATTTGATTATTCTAGATATAGACTTTACAGTGATCATTATGGAGACAACAGTACTTTTCTCATATGTTGTTGGTTTGATTTTTTTAGCTCTAAACCTTGGCCTGGATATTGATGTACTACATTGGCAAAAGCTGTAGTTAGCCTTTTTGTACAACCTACAACACAAAACTGGTTTAATCCTGTGTGTTTTCTCAGATATTGATTGTCTGTGGAGAATCTGTCCCTCAGTGCCTTGTGTTATATTCTTAACTGTGAAGGTTTTTTTTTTTTTTTTTCCAAATGTTTTTCTGATTACTGCCTCTTGAAATAACCACTAAAACCACTTGTAAATAAACATGTAGTTATTGATTATCTGCTGTGAGTGCTTTTATATGCTTTGGGTACAGGAAAAATAAAGTTCTTCACTGTTGGACAGAGTCTGAAGGTAAATTGAGAATGGTGACCTATTAACTGTTAAAGTCCATTATGTTCAATTACATTGTATAATGGAAAGTGTTTTGGATTCAACAGACTATTTGGCCAGACTCCTATTCATTTGAGCTGTGAACAAAATATTTTTAACTCAAGTTCAACTAAAAACATCCATTGATTTTACTCTGGATCATTTATCACTCCCAAAATAATACACTTATATGTCCAACTAAAAAGTCTTACATATTAAGGTGATGCAAATATCGCAGTTATTTTTATTTGTTATTATTATTATTTTCTTTTACAATGAGTAAAGGGTTTACGGTCAGTATAGAGCTTAAGAGAATAAAATGCACTAATTGTTTCTGAGGGGTTTTGGACTTCAAACGTTCTTATATATAAGTCAAAGTGCAGGAACTCATTCCTTTGCAAAGACAATGATGTTTTATAAATTTATATATAGCCTACATATATACATATGCACATACACTCTAATTTTATTTCTTTAAATATTTCTAAAAAGGAATAAAGTCCACCCAATTACGGTGAGAACAGGTTGTTTAGAAAGAGGGTTCAAGTCACTTTAAGCTCATTACCATCATGTTTTGGTGTCGTGGACAAGAAATATAATTGTGTACGCATCTGATTGGCTGATACATCCTTGGCCTCCATTTATTGGTTGTCCTCGATCAAAGCGCGCTTTGATTGGTTAAACCTCAAGAACAGGAAGTACTGATGAGTAGTAGGGGCTTAACATGAGAAGCTAAGTAGTATCTGGCTAAATTATATCAAAGAGACAAGGGTTTTACATGTCGCCGTCATGTTTGCGTATTTCGTAACACTTGCAGGCACTTGACAGCCAGTTTATAGACCGTACACTTGTGTATATTTCAACTAGTGCGCTGTTAGCGGTGCCGTTTATGCGGCTATCTGACCCTAGCTTGTTAGCCAAACGTCATTTAGCTTACACCTGAAGCCAAACAGCCAATTTCCAAACAGCCAGTGTTTGCTCTGCTAGCTAAGCATTGCATTGGAACTTGTAAGCTTGTGAGACAGCTGCATTTTGTGACCGAGAGCTTGTAAGGTTCCGTTTTGTTGAGTATGTGCATCGGTTTATTTATACAACTTACCTTAGTGTGACTTAACTGTCACCGAATGTTTGGAGGTAGAAATAGCAGCAGCTACAGCTAGCAGATTGTTAGCTTGTCACCAGCAACAATGGGCTATAAAGGAGGTTTTACAAAGGCACTAAGGTTTTATTGTTTGACAGTTCTCTTGTTAGTCTTCGTCCAAGGAGTAACAGCTGGTAAGTTTCTCTGGTTGTACCATATGCTAATTGCAGCGCAACTGTTGGAAGTGGTTGACTTCCTTCAGCAGTTTTGTTTCTCCACTTTAAAAGTGTACTTACTTTTGTGATATTTCTGCTTTTCAGATGAGGATCAACACGGGAATGACGTGCCGCAGCTAAAGGTATGTCCTGGACGAACTCCCTAGTTTGTACTCAAAACTTAATTTTGAGGCATAAAACAAAACTACATCCAGTGACAGCCACTTTCGTTGTTTATTGTTTTGGTCTTTACCCTGTGTGTGCATTTTTTATATGACTTATCATTTTCTTGCCCTATTATATGTATCTTCTTATACTTAAAATAACTTTAAGGCTTTACTTCGTCGGATTTTTTTTTTGTTGAAACTGACAAGGGCATGTTTAAACCTACCAAAGCCTGGCATCATTCATTCATTCATTTGTTTCCTGCAGAATATAAAACAAAACTTTTATGTGTACAAAGAACTAATAGTAGAGAAAAAACATTAATAAATAGAGGTGATCAAGACAATATAGCAACTGCCATGTACACTAGTAATAACGAAATAAATTCGACGAGTATTGCTCAAAAAGGAGTGGGAAGAACAAAACTTATTAAATCCCACCCCCACCTCACATTTATGCAACATAACACATTACTTTTGCTTCCTTAATGATAAAGTTACATCTGCTTAGAGTCCTAATAATGTAAATAACAGATAATAAACAGATTAGGAAAACTGATGTACAGCCTATTACACATAGTAATAATTATCTGATAGTCAGCATAACTTATAATACATTATATTTCAACAATAATTACATACCAACAGTGGTAATTGAAGTGGCACATGCCAACATGGTAAACAGTGACAAGCACATACTAACAACAGAGATAAGAAAGAGCCAAGGATGGAATGGCCCAGCAATTAACAATAAGCCCCATCCTCCCTGTACTGTGAGCAGACCATACGTTTGTAAAGTGCTTTAAAACTGTGGATATTTTGGCATTACTTGTGAAGATCCAGACTGTTTCACAGTTTCACCCCACATGCAGACCGACAAAAGATCTTCCTGGTGGTTTGAACCTTAGGTAGTGTAAAATTACCAAAGCCTCTTATGCCATAAGTACTCTCTCTAAGTGCAGAAAACCTTTGCATGTTATTTGGTAGTGATTTCTTGAATGCTTTAAATAAAATTAACAAGGTATAATATTTCACAAGGTTTTGAATCTTAAATAAGTTGGATTGAATAAAGAGATTATTTCTAATGTATGTGCTAGAAATTCAGCATTGTGTATGATCCTCTCAGCTTGTTTTTGTAGTATGCACAATGGCTTAATCTATTATAAACACAGTGGACTATGGTGTGGTTTGGAACACTTTTAGAAAAGTGTACTCTACACAGTTTATCCATGGGTATTGCAATATTGATATTTGTGTCTGCAAAAAAACTCTTAATGTTATCTGTGAGCTTTAACATGTCTAGTTCAGCATACAATGAAAACAAACAATCATCTTTCTGTGTGGGGTTTGCATGTTCTCCTCGTGTCTGTGTGGGTTCTCTCTGGGTACTCTGGCTTCCTTCCACCATTCAAAGACATGCAGTGATAGGTTAATCTAAATTGCCCAGAGGTGGGAGAGTGACAGTGATTGTTTGTCTCTATATGTCAGCCTTGCAATGAACTGGCGACATGTCCAGGGTGTACCCCGCCTTTGAACATAAGTAGCTGTGATAGGCTCAAGCGACCCTAGTGAGGATAAAGTGGGTTCAGATAATGAATGAATGATTGCCTTATTATTTGTATTCAGTCATTTTAAAATTGTAATTTGCTTTTCCTCATTTCACCTATTGCTGCACAATGACAATCTGTTGTTTTTTGCCCCAGTCCTATAATGAGGCAGACTCTGAGGAGGAAGACATGCACCTGCAGTCAGAAATAGCAGCAGATGATTCTGTGACCTCTGTTCATGAAGTCGACCAGTCTGAAGCAGACCAACAGTCACCAGAGGATGGACTGGAAGGAGAGGAGAAGGAGGACCTCCCTGAGCAGCCACCTCCAGTTGAGGAGAAACCTAAAGAGGGTAAGCACTCAGACAATATGCTGCAAATTCTTCACCTACTACAAACAGAAAAAGAACCATTTAATGGCATTGGTGTAGTTCATTCAGGTAGTGTTTTACCCACAGATTTTTTCAAAAAAGTTTCACATGTCATGGCATCTGACCTGTTAGAGATTGTAAACGTGTCTCTAAGCTCAGGAGTCTTCCCACAGACCCTGAAAACAGCTGTTATTAAGCCGCTCCTAAAAAAGAACAGTCTAGAAAAGACCTCAATGAACAACTACAGGCCGATATCAAATCTTCCTTTTTTAGGTAAAATCATTGAAAAGGCTGTGTCCCAACAACTAAATTACTTCTTAACAGTCAACAGCTGCTTTAACGTCTTTCAGTCAGGTTTTAGACCACATCACAGCACTGAGACAGCTCTGCTCAAAGTATTTAATGACATTCGCTTAAACACAGATCATGGCAGATCTTCAGTTTTAGTGTTACTGGACCTCAGTGCTGCATTCGACACAGTCGACCATGATATATTACTTGATCGACTGGAAAATTGGGTGGGACTATCTGGCACAGTTCTTGATTGGTTTGCATCCTACTTAAAGGGCAGGGATTATTTTGTGTCAATAGGTAACTTTAAATCTGAGCAGACCAAAATTACATGTGGAGTCCCCCAAGGCTCCATCCTGGGGCCCCTTCTGTTCAACATCTACATGCTTCCACTGGCTCAGATCATAGAAAAAAACAAAATAGATTACCATAACTATGCAGATGACACACAGCTCTACATTTCAATGTCCCCAGGTGACCATAGCCCCATACAAGCACTGGGCAAATGCATGGAGCAAATATCTGAATGGATGAGCCATAACTTTCTTCAGTTAAACAGAGAAAAAACTGAGGTAGTCATTTTTGGACCCAAGGAGGAACGTCTTAAAATCAGCATGCAGCTCCAGTCACTTCAGTTAAAAACTTCAGACCAGGCCAGGAATTTGGGTGTTGTCATGGATTCAGACCTGAATTTTAAAAACCACATACAAACAATTACAAAGTCATCTTACTATCACCTCAAGAACATTTCTAGGATTAAAGGACTGATGTCGCAGCAAGACCTTGAAAAACTTGTCCATGCCTTCATCTTTAGTCGAGTTGACTACTGTAACAGTATCTTCTCTGGTCTGCCTAAAAAGTCTATTCGACGACTGCAACTGATCCAGAATGCTGCTGCTCGAGTCCTCACTAAGACCAAGAGAGTGGACCACATCAGCCCAGTTCTGAGGTCTCTACACTGGCTCCCTGTCTCTCAGAGAATAGACTTCAAAATTCTCTTACTAGCATATAAAGCACAGAATGGTTTAGGCCCAAAATACATCACAGACCTTCTAGTCCAGTATGAACCATCCAGACCACTCAGGTCATCTGGTGCAGGTCTGCTCTGTTTTTCCAAAGTCAGAACTAAACATGGAGAATCAGCATTCAGTTTCTATGCTCTGTATATCTGGAACAAACTACCAGAAAATATCAGGTCTGCTGAGAGTCTGAGTTCTTTTAAGTCCAGGTTAAAGACTCACCTGTTCACTGCTGCCTTTGACTAAAAGGCTTTTGACTTTTTAAATTTTATATTCTCTTTGAAACTCTGCACTGCAACTTTTACTTTAATATGTGTGTGTTTTTTATTTTTATTTGATTTTATTTTGATTTTATGTGTTGTTTTCTTACTCGCTGTTTTTAATCACCTTTTATATGTTTCTTTTATAATGTTTTAAATGTGTTTCTTTTTGTTTCTTTTATTTCAATGTCCTGTGTGAAGCACCTTGAATTGCCTTGTTGCTGAAATGTGCTATACAAATAAACTTGCCTTGCCTTGCCTTGCCTAGTGTTTGTCCTCAAATGCATTTTATTGTGATTTAATATACTAACAATTTCTGGTAATTTTGGTCAAAAATTGTTTCCATCTGATTATTCAGAGCTTTTACTTTAACTAAAACGTGTCTACTGGTAAACTGCTGTTTCTCTTGGTAATGTTTATTTCTTAGCACATGAATGTGTGTACCTTCTTATGTCTGTATGCGACATTTGATAACCTGGCTTACTTTCTGTTGGTAGCAGGCAGTTCAGTGTATTCCTTGTTCAGTTAGTCTCAAATGGGTGGATGAGAGAAGTCACTGTGAGAATCTTTGCTACAGTGTGAGTCTGGATCTCCAGAAACTGATTTAATATTGTTAGTACAAACAGGATATAGTGCTGTTTAAGTAATTAATCATATCAAAAATGGTTGACATAGTTATGCATAGCAAGGGCAGGGATTTCCCAGGTCTCTAAGGGGCCTTGCTTGTGTAATGGCTTTTTTATAGTGTAATTTGACTAAACTCTATACATTTTGCATAATTTCAACCCATATTATTACATAATTTAGTCAATGCCTCATTGAAACGATCTGTTCATTGGTGATGTCAACACAGAGTTCCAGGATTCATGGAAAAGAAGCAATAAAAATGTAATTTCCAGAAAAAGCATTGTCTGTTCATGCTGATATGGTTCTTTTCCCTCTGGACCAGTAGAGACATCTCAGTAGAATATTTCTGCAGCTGGGGTTCTGTGCTAAAATGTGCTGTGCCCCTTGAATGGAAAAACTCTGCAAAGTTGTGATAATTTGTTTGCTAGTTGTTTTTGTATCACATCGATATCAGAAAATTGTATATGTGTATTTCAGTGGCCTTGAGAATGTCTGTAAAAAAACAGAAACAAACAAATGTCACTACAATGTTATAAAGTTGATTTTGCTCTGCAAAGCACTTGGCATTTACAGTAATGTGTCTCTCTCCACTATGGAATTGTATACATTTGTCTTTTAGAGTTGTGGTGCCCTTTGGTGTAAGTGTTGTTTAGTCTTGACACATAGACCTGTTTTCAGTTTTGCTGATTCTGAGCAAAGAAGCAAGTGGTTTCAAGGCAGCACCACGTGGGTAAACGGTTATACCCCATGAGAAATTAACAGCTTGCTGCACCTGTGGCGCTTCTTGCAGATAGTTGCATCATTTTACAGGGGGATTATTTGTCATTTTCCTTCTGGCTTCTTGCATATGTGTTACATTAATTTTAAATGGTGTGAGATTAATTGAAATTAACAGAATTCCTTTATGTCATCTGTAAAATTATAAATGTGAATTTGTTATGTTTTCTTTTTTTAATGTAGTCCCTCTGGTGAATGGAGGCACAGCCCACGGCGAGCCCTGCATCTTCCCCTTCCTTTTCCAGGGGAAGGAGTACTCAGATTGTACCACTGATGGGCGTGGAGATGGGCGACTATGGTGCGCTACAACCTACGACTATGACCAGGAAAAGAAGTGGGGTTTCTGTGAGAGTAAGTCTCTTCATTATCAGAAAAACAAGACTTCAAACAAACTCATAGGTCTTATATTAGGATTTTATTTAAAATTATATTTGAGTAACAGATCTAGCATTTAAAAAATACATGACATGTGCTTAGTTTACACAGTATTTGTTTACAACAATGATACATGACCATGCTAAAGTCACGAAAAGTTTCCTAGCTTCTGAAACTGATTACATAAATGGTCACAAGATGCATCAGTTTCATTAATAATGGCTTTTGCTGAAAGCAGATGTGGTTTTTCATTTTGAAACTTATTCACTTTTTCCTTAGCGGAGGAGCAGGCGCAGCAGAGACTACAGGCAGAGGAGGCTGAAGAACAATATCAGACCGTCTTGCGCATGCTTAATGCTACCACCAGGAAATCCCAGAAGAAAGAGTGAGTTTCAAGTTGTTCTGACTCTTATGTTATCTTTATAGCTGACGGTAGGATTGTTGTTGCAAAGAATAGACGAAAAATTGTCTTTACATAACATAGACTAATTTTTTGAGACTTGACTACCAATTTAGAGTCTCCAAAGCTGAAAATTTAATCTCCTTTAAGGGGAGAATCAATAGATAAATGGATTCATTTGTACTTTTAGACAATTAATCTTACACAAGCTGAAAAAACACTTTTTATTATTTCATTTGGTAGGCAACCACTCAACTCATCTGTGTATGGACTCAGCTTACCAAATAACCCGAAGTTTATTGTTTTTCTTCAAGACAAATGTTTACATTTCAGAATAGTCATATGTCATTTATTACAATGAGCTCATTAACAGTCAGTGTTCATGGAACTGTGTAGCACATCCTTATTTGCTTTGGATGTCACAGCACTGTTTGTTCTGTACACACTGTTTTTTTTTAACCTGTGTCAGTCTGACTTTAACCACACTACTTCAACCTTCCTAAACTTTTTCTCAGATTATATGAAAAGCTGCTTAAAGTAGCAGAGAAAGGCCACCAGAAAGCCATGGAGAAGGTAGCTTATGCCATGTTGTTTGGAGACTACATGAACCAGAACATCACCAAGGCCAAAGAAATGTTTGAGAAGCTTGCAATGGAGGGTTCACCCAAAGCTCAGACGGTACATCTCGACCCCAAGCCAGTGATGAATGTGATCTGAACTTTAATAAGAAACTGAAACAGTGTGCTGTGCTTTTTTTCTTTCCCTTACAGGCTCTTGGCTTTCTGTATGCTGCAGGACTTGGAGTTAATTCAAGTCAAGCTAAGGTACTTTTTTATTCAGTATGACAGCAGTTATGACTTGCAATTTTTTGATAAAAATGACTTCTTTCCTCAAACAACTGTCATCCTTTTCTGCACCGTTTCAGGCCCTGGTTTATTACACATTTGGGGCACTAGGTGGAAACATGATAGCTCATATGATTCTGGTAAGCTGATTAATTTGTTCTAGAAACAATAATGCGTTTGTGCTTTTTTTATAGTATTGTTAAAATTACACGTGTTTTGTTTTTATTAGGGGTACAGATACTTGGGGGGTGTAGGTGTACCCCAGAGCTGTGAGTCAGCACTTACCCACTACAGGCTCGTGGCAAATCAAGGTGAGAATCTCCACACTAAATGTGAACAACCCCTCCTATCTGGATTCATTACATGCATTTGTTAAACCTCTTCTCACTGTCACCACCTCTAGTGGCCAGTGACGTGTCGCTGACAGGAGGCTCAGCCGTGCAGAAGATCAGGCTACTGGACGAGGTGGAGAACCCAGGGTCCACCAGTGGGATGTTGGAAGAAGACCTCATTCAGTACTACCAGTTTTTAGCAGAGAAAGGAGATGTGCAAGCTCAGGTAAAATGTCTGAAACATTCAAAGGTTTTGCAGGGGAATGCAGTATGTCCATGTGAAAATAAAGATACCTTAGTGTAGTCTTTAAGGAATTTGACCTATGCCCTGGGTTTTGTCTTAAAGGTGGGACTCGGTCAGCTACACCTCCACGGAGGACGAGGAGTAGAGCAAAATCACCAGGTAATTTGTTTTTCTTTCAAGCAGATGTCTATTTTGTGAGGTTGTATGTCATGCTGTAATGTTTTTATGCTTCCCATCCTCCAGAGGGCATATGACTACTTCAATCAGGCAGCAAATGCAGGGAACACACACGCTATGGCTTTCCTTGGAAAGGTGGGTGATCACTTTCAGGTCATTTGACTCTGTGAACCTGTCTGTACATTACAGTAGAATACAAGATTATATGTTTGTTTAGTATTATATGGTTAAACTGATAAATTTTTTTTTTCATACTGACAGCTAAATTGACATTATTCCTGACCATTAGAATAAAGTTACTGAAATGGGATTCCATATTAAATATGCTTTTGTAATTTATGGAATTATATCTCACTGTGTGAAGGCAAGGGTTGCAAATTTCACAAACTGATTCTTGAACGCTCCATAATTTATCACTGGTAACTAAGGAATAGGCTAGTAAAACTGCAACATTTTATCTAAAACCAACAATAATACAATATCATTCAACTCAACATAATATTTCAGTGTTGTCAGTCACTGAACTATTTCACATTGACCACTTGTTCATGTCCTATAGGAAGTACGCCCTCTTGTGGTCTGAAAATTAATAGACCTCTGGAAAAATACCACACATTGTCACTTCATAGATTTTTAATGAGGTAAATTCTTAATGGCAATCACTTGATTTATTGATCACTCATTAACACCTTAGGTGAGAACTAAAGAGAGTAGGTCAGTCAGTTGAGATGGTGTAACTTGAATCCTGTTTAGACCATTTGTGTTTTAACAGACGGCAGTACAATGCATTTGTACTTGTGGAGCTGCATCAAGAGTTTGATGGCTAAAGCTGTTCCTCCTTCTGTTCCTCAGATGTACTCAGAAGGCAGTGAGTTTCTTCCCCAGAACAATGAAACCGCCCTGCAGTACTTCAAAAAGGCATCTGATCTGGTACGAAGGAGGCTGTAAACCAATGTCTCTACCTCTTTTTAGTGTTACTCATTACATTTATCTCTTAAAAGTGAACAGCATCCTTTTACTGCTGGTGAAAATAAATTCCTATTAGTATGCACATTTTCCCTGATTTTTTTTTTCTGACATTATGCTCACTTACTGTTTTGTTTTTTTTTTTTTCCCCCCCACCAAGGGTAATCCAGTGGGACAGAGTGGGCTTGGCATGGCCTACTTATATGGAAGAGGTGTCCAAGTGGTAAGAGTTTTTCTTACACATTAAAAACCTTTTGAAAAGTTTCAAAAACATCCACTCTGGTTTGTAGTTTAAATACATGTACTGCTGCATAGCTGTCAGCTGCAGTTGGAAATGACGTGAATAATGAGATTAAACACAAATCTCTGGAAAAGAGGTTTTTATTTCATCTCAGGGGTCACTGAAATCCCAACATCAGTTCGAAACTTCTATTTCTGTGTCTGCAGAACTATGAGCTGGCACTGAAGTATTTCCAGAAGGCAGCTGAGCAGGGCTGGGTGGACGGACAGCTTCAGCTTGGAACCATGTATTACAGTGAGTGCTGAGAGCGTAGCGTGTCTGTGTGTGTGTTACAGCTTTACTTTCTTCTTCCCTGTTTCATTCTCTCCTTTTCCTCTCCTCTCATTTTCTAGACGGCATCGGGGTGAAGCGGGATTACAAGCAGGCCCTCAAGTTCTTCAACCTTGCCTCGCAGGCAGGTCACATCCTGGCTTTCTATAACTTGGCCCAGATGCACGCCACCGGCACCGGTGTGATGCGCTCCTGCCACACTGCTGTGGAGGTGAGCTGCTCCTTAATCTGTGTTCAGCTCACATGACAAGAACTGAGAGAATCACTTGACGTATATTTATCAGTCACTCATTCATTAACACTTTCAGTGCCATGGGCCGATTAAATCGGCTCTACGAAAACAACCTGTAAAGTGCCACGGGCCGATCAGATCGGCTTTGGAGAACACGCCACATTTGTGTACAAACAAACCATCCACCCCCATTTCTTTCTCACATTTCGATGACGTTCTTTCTGTGTCCCCCTTTTGAGACCAAGCAGACGGGAATTTGAGGTCACGCGACCGAATAATATTTTTATATCTTTTTAATGTTTCTTATTCTCCGGTGTTTCATCAGAGGGAGCCCTCCATGCCGGGGGGCGGCTGTGGACTCCGGGGGCTGTGGCGGCGCCTTCTCTCACTGGGGTCCGCTCCTTTCTGGTGGGTGGGGGTCCCAGTTGGCCCTCTCCCACTAGTTGGGATGCGGGGCTGTGTTGCTGGTGCCTGGTCGCCGGGGTCGGCGGCTGCCTCCTGGTGCGGACGGCTCCCTGAGACAGCGCCTCCTAAATTGATGTTTTACTTTTACTTGTACATTTTTGTTCTGGTCTACCCGTGCTCAGTCAGTCTTCTTAAGTATGTGTGAGCTTGTGGGTTTGCATGTATATGTGAGTTTGCATGTATATGTGTGTGCGGGTGAGTGGGTGGGTGTGGGTGGGGGGCGGTACTGATTTTTAAACTGATATGTAAAGCACTTTGTGCTACAGTTTTTAATGTATGAAAAGTGCTATATAAATCAAGATTATTATTATTATTATTATTATTATTATTATTATTATTATTATTATTATTATGAATTATGCAAATTACGATCAATGATGAATCGGCTGCGTCCGGTGTGTTTTGGATCTAATCAGCAATCGGTCGGATGTTACCGAGCGGTTTCCTGCAGGATTCTTCAAATATTATGAAAACGATGCGAAATACTGAAAAACGGCCAAATTCTGTGGCACTTTTAAGGCTTATTATCCCCTTAACTGTCTGGCACTTAAAGAGTTAAAGCTCCGAGTAGGCAGCTCCTTACAGGGTTCCCATGGGGTCTTAAAAAGTCTTAAAAGCCTTGAATTTACAAATCTGCATTTAATACCCTAAACAAGTCTTTAAAAGATAATAAATTTTATATGGTAGGTCTTAAGTTATGTTGCCATAATCTTGTTCACTGAATTGTGTTTAAATGTCCAACTTAAGCAGCAAAGAAAGTAACGTTAGTCTACTCAGTTCCACTTGTTCCAACCCGACAGTTAGGAACCAGTTATTTCTAACTTTGCAGCCCCCGGTGAAAAATGACATGGAACGATGGGAATCAAGGCGGTGGAGTAAATAAATGAATTGCCAGTATAGCCATGAAATAGGCTGTGAAAAGGGCGTTAAAGGCTGTTCTAAGTAGTCTTAAAAAGTCTTAACTTGTAGAAACCGGTAGGAACCCTGATGTTATTTTAGTCAAATGTTTAAATGAATTCCTCTCCCCATTCAGTGTTTCATTGCTCTCTTGATCTCATTACAGTTTGCAAAGTGATAACACTTTCACAGGTAGAAACACTCAAACATCCTATGCACAGTGTAACGCTTTGTACCTGTATCGTGTTGCAGCTTTTCAAGAACGTGTGCGAGCGCGGCCGTTGGTCAGAGCGTCTGATGACGGCCTACAGCAGCTTTAAGGAAGGAGAGACCGATGCAGCTTTGGTGCAGTACCTGTTACTGGCCGAGCAGGGATACGAGGTGGCCCAGAGCAACGTGGCCTTCATTCTGGACCAGAGTAAGACAAACCACTATCTTGAATCAGACTCTCAAAACTGTAAAAGATGGACAGACTCCTGGACCTCTTTAGCACCCAAAGTTGCGTAGTTTATTAACAAAACAGCAGTGATTTTAGTCTCACATATAACATGCAGTCTATATAGAAAGGACTCCTCCTCCTACTTCCTCATTCTGTTCTCCGCCAACAGTGACTCTCCCTCCACTAGCTTAGCTTTGAGTTCAGTTTTTCATCAGTTGGGTTATGTATGTTAGTGTTCAGTGTTTTATTTTTTAACTCTCCTGACATGAGGCAGTTGAACTCTCCAGTCTCGGTCCATCTAGTTTGACCAGGTTCTGCTTTTGTGCATTACTGAATATATGACTTTAGGGGGAAAATAGAACAATGTCAAACTGAAACTAAAAATGTCTTTGTTTTGTCTTTTGTTGCACAGAGGGAGCACAAATCTTCAGTGAGAATGAGACCTACCCTCGGGCTTTGCTTCACTGGACAAGAGCTGCAGCTCAGGGTCAGTCAACTCCTCTTGTTTCTGTGTCGAATTTACTTCACTTTATTGTTTTTCTAAAAGAGTAACAGCCACCCTGTCAGAAATGTGTACTGGAATATATGAGTATATCAGTTTGTGTGTTTTTACATATGAGCGTTTAGCTATAACCAAATCCTCGAACTGTCATGATCTTTTCCAGGTTACACTGTGGCGAGGATAAAACTAGGCGACTACCATTTTTATGGCTATGGAACCGATGTGGATTATGAAACAGCTGTGATCCACTACAGACTGGCCTCAGAGCAGCAGCACAGTGCCCAGGCCCTGTTTAACCTGGGCTACATGCACGAGAAAGGCCTGGGTATCAAACAGGTCAGCATGAATTTTCACTCAGATCCATCCATCTTCCTCTTTATCACATTTCAGGGGTTTTCAGTTGGGTTTAGGTCTGGAAATTTGGAGGTTTTTTTTCTTCTTTATATGAGCTATATATGCATAATTAAAGGTGGGGTGCGAGATGTTTTCCTGGAGCATTTTTTCTATATCGCTTAAAATCCCCTTCACACCCTGATTACAACCAATTAATTAAATGCTCTAACACAAAATAAAAAAATGTTGTCACCTGTGGAACGGACAGGACTGAAAAAAACACCATCCAATCATTTTAAGTGCCCAATCGAAATGATTGAATGGTGATATGTCTGTCAAACTCAACTACCATTTGTCCTTCCCCCCTCTGTGCGTACCTCTCTTCGTGCATGAATCGTGTGTTCTCAGAGGCTTGGAGCACTTGTACAGGAAACAAAGCCAGAGCCAGAGCTTGGCTATATTAGCTATATTAGGATGGAAAGTTCACCAGCAAACTGTTTTGTCACTAACATAAATCACTAGGAAATGTAACGTTAGCCAGATAGGTATGAATTGGAGCTGTTCTGTAAGAGTGGGGGTGTTGGAATAGACTGAATGAGGTATGCATGGATCGGGGCTGGAGCCGCCGGAGCCAGGTGAATTGTTGGTGTGCAGCACTTGTGAACCCTCGAGAACAAGCATTGCGCGGGCCAGTACTCTGGAGGCGTGGCTTCGGGGGGATGTCTGAAGAAAGGGGTTTGGACTTTTAAATTTAGTATTTTCAAAATGTAGCTTGCTCGAGCAGTTTTTCTAAGATCTCATACCCCACCTTTAAGTTAATTATGCATAAATGACTGACATTGTCCATAAAGGAAACAAAGTCTTTGGCTTTAAATCACTGGCAAGGTCTGACTTTTGTTCTTTACTTGTTCCTTTTGGTTCTGCAGGATATTCATCTAGCTAAACGTTTCTACGACATGGCTGCTGAAAACAGTCCTGATGCCCAGGTGCCAGTTTTTCTGGCCCTGTGTAAGCTGGGTCTGATTTACACACTGCAGTACCTGCACGATCTTAATGTGAGTACCGTCTCTTAAATTCTGGATCTGGAACTGTCACACTTTGGCTTGAATACTCAAACTCACTTTTAAAATGTACTGGGTGAAAGCTGCTTCATTTAAAGTGAACTGAAATTAATGATGCCCTCCATTTCTGTCTGCTCTCTCTCTCCCCTTGGACGGCTTCTTTCAGTTGAAGGAGTTGATTTCTCAGGTGGATTTGGACCAGCTTCTGGGTCCAGAGTGGGACCTCTACCTCATGACGGTCATCGCCCTGCTGCTGGGTACAGTCATCGCCTACCGGCAACGCCAACACCAAATCATAGTCCCCCCGCGGCCGCCCGCCCCCGCCCCCGCCCCCGCCCCTGCTCCCCCACCCAGACCGCCGCAGGAGCAGCCCCCAGCTGAACCTCAGGGTCAAGCAGAAACACAGGGTCAGGCTGCCCAGGACGGAGAGGAGCAGCAGTGAGAGGAGGCCAGATGGAGCGAAGGCAGTAAGGGACAGACGAAGGCTCTGCCAGGCCACCACATGGAGCAGCTGCTGCCTACAAACCCAGGACCTGCTAGTTTAAGCACTGCTTCGACTCTGCCCGCTCCGCTTCATGTGCTCACCAGACTAAGATGGCTCCTGAACTGTTCAGTCTCACAACTCCTTTTCTCTATTTAAAATATGTGCTGAAAGCAAAACAGCGGGGGCGTTCATGGACTAAGCTATAGGCGAGAGTTGAAAGGATACCGCAGACGTGGGACTTGAAGGATGCTGCCAGAAGCATGAGTGTCCTTATGGAATTAGCCTTTCTGTTGCCAGATCAGAGACGTTGAAACTTGACTAATCAGCAAGTAGTTGGAATCTGAGATGTGCATTAGTTTCTTGTCACTCCCCAGATTTGAGAAAATGACATTGCTTCAATCCTTATTTTGTGCATTTCTAACTTAAATTTGGGCTGGAAAATGTGAATTAATTTTATTTGCTAGTCCTGGTTCTGCTGATATAAAGTAATTTTGCATGTTTTTGACTATTTTACAGACTTTGATTTAGACAGTGAGTGAAAAAAAATTATGATTTTTGCATAGCAGTTCTGCATTCATTAGTTCGTTGTTTTTAGGTCAGTACCTTTACATACCTGCCATGCTCTGAGTTCAGCATTAGTTGATAGTGCTAAAATAACTCCCCCTAAAGCCAAGTGATGTCAGCAGAAAGAGAGCCAAGATTGTCTTAAATGGTTTATCCATTTTTGCAGGACTGGATGCTCATTATATGTTAGATAAATAATTTATGCACACAGGTTGTTGATTGTTATTGTTTGTAAAATGACAGGCACAGAAGTAGTCGGTGGAAACTGAACTGTCACCAAAATACCAGATGTACCTGTTTGATCACTCAACAACAGGTTTACAGACTTTTAAGGGCCAATGTCAGTGAAAACCAACATACAAGTGAATGGAAATGGAGATGTAATTATTTTTCAGATGTTTCTCCATCAGTGGATTTGATTCTATCAGTTGGTTTTCAGATGGTAATCTACTTGTTTTAAACCTTGTGCTGGATAAACTTGGTGCAGCCTTAAAGATAGCAGAGCCTCGAGCTCTGAATTGTTCCTACATTAGAGGAAGCGGATGAGTTTTCTTTGTGTTCTGTTCAGCTGTTGTGAGAATTTCCACCCCCTCACCAAAAGTCCAAGTTGGAGCTCTGCTCTGCCCACACTTTTTCGGCTCAGATGGACCTAAATCCGAGCCTGAAAGTGGAAATGAAGCCATGTTTAGGCCGTTCAGTATTTATGAGATGGGATTAAAAACTCCTAATTTTGCCAGATGCAGTTTTTACTTCAGCTTCCATTTGTTGAGTTAGTAGGTGCTTGTTAAGAATACTGAGAAAGATGTGAAATTATTGGCAATACTTTTGCATGAACTGTGTGAAACTGAATAGAAACAATGTTATTTGAAAGAAAAGAATAATTCTCTCTTTGACATTGATGTCACACTGATAACCACATGATCATAATTTGTCAAAAAGGAAGTAAGATTGTCAAAGACTGCATTTTTACCACAGCAAGTACTGGTTTATAAACAATTCAATAAATGATACTGTATATGGATATTTAACTTGACTTTTTTGTGAATGTGGACTTTATTGCGTAAATGTATTTTATAAATCACCATCATTTTGTAATAGAAAGTACTTTGAATGCTATCTATGTGGTGTGTGGATTGTGGCCTAATTTGCTTAAAAAATCAAACATAACATGAGCCATTGTGTCAGAAAAGCTTTCACTGGATCTGCTGGGTGTCACTCAGCTTTTCAGGGTGGGTGAGACAATGTAGCAGAGCTGTAAAACTGAGCATTGCATTGTGCACTCAGGGGTGACCCATTGACTGGCCCGTACACACCACTATGGAGTGGCTTTGGATCGCTGTAGCAACATATGTGCTTGCGTCCTGCTCTGTTAAAGGTAAGTGCTAGAACAAGCAGGGGGTAGACCTCATGTGAGGCAGTGTGGCTATATTTATTGTTGAAGCAGCTTGGCTTTTTTTAATAGATTGTTTCTGCTTTACATAATGGGAGCAGTAGGTTATGAAAAATTAAAATCAGTGTGCAGGCGCCGGGTACTTCAACAGACAGATGTACTTGTGTGCTCAACATTATTCAAATTAGAAACATTTACGTAACAGTTTTGTTGGTATATGTGTATCTATATATACACATATATATACATAATTGTAATTAGAAACTTTGGAAAATCCTTTCTAAGGCAACGACTGGTGGTGGGAGTATGAAGAGGGGATACGACACTACAGCAAGGAGGCCCTCAATAAGGTACTGTTTGCATCTCATTTTACCATACGTGGTGAAACAACGCTAAATCACCAACGTGACTTTTAATTTTAACATTTAACATTTTGCTACTATGGCCAAAAACTTATTAGTTTAGTGAATGTTTACTATTACAGGCAGTTGAACCAATGAGTAACCGATTTTAAGATAAGAAGCAGGTTACTATTGGCTGATCGAACCACATGGACCAGCTGGCATCCAGAGTATGTGCAGAACAAGCACAGCTATATCAGGCTAAAGACATAAAGCAAAACAATAAGAAACATATCATGTAGGATGGAAACGACGCTTAATACAAGCATGTTCTTAAAGCAACCTGTGCATTTTGATGAAGAAATCTACAGAAAGATATATGTGTGAACATCCTTACACTGATTTTCATGAGATAAATAATCAAAACACAGCTTTTGTGTTATTTTTATTCTAGTATTGTGTCTATTCTGTTTATTTTCCTATGGATCTACATCAGGGGTCTCAAACTCATTTTCTTTCAGGGGCCACATTCAGCCCGATTTGATCTCCAGTGGGCCGGACCAGTAAAATAATAACATAATAACCTATAAATAATGACAGCTCCAAATTTTTGTCTTTGTTTTAGTGCAAAAACCCCCCATTAAATTATTAAAATACATACTTTCATAAACTATCTAAACAAAAAAATATAAATAACCTGAAAAAACTGAAATTTCTTAAGAAAAATAAGTGTAATTTTAACAATATTATGCCCCAAATTATCATTCATACATGTGCATTATGGATCAGATCTACAAAGACACTAAACACTAAGTCACAGGCAGAAAAATGTTAAAATTGTGCTTAATTTTCTTCAGACATTTCAGGTTGTTCATATTTGTTCAGGTTATTCACATTTTATTGTTACAGGATAGTTTGTAAATGTAAATATTTTCATAATTTAATGTTATTTTTTGCACTAAAACAAAGACAAAAAAATTTGAAGTTGTCATTATTTATAGGCATAATGGAATATTATTTTCACATCAAACCGAAAGAAAATATGGAGTCATTATTTTTTATACGTTATTATGCTATTATTTGACTGTAGATCATATTGGTCTGTCTGTGGAACCTGAACTAAAATGAGTTCAACAGCTTTGACTGTGGAGTTTTTGCACTTTGCAAATTCATCCCACGGGCTGGATTGGAACCTTTGGTGGGCCGCATTTGGCCCCCGGGCCGCATGTTTGAGACCCGTGGTTTACACTGTATGATAGATACTAAGTTCCAAACAAACTAAAGACACAAATGCTTTCATGAGTTAAAGGGAAAATAATAAAAACACATGGTTAAATTTGTGTAAAATAATAAGTCACAGGCTGAAATGTTGAGTTCCTTGTTTGTTTTCGTAGGAGTTTCCAGAGAAGACTCGGCCGGTGAGCTTCAAACATCCTCTGTTCCAGTGTCCTGACATGAGCCCGTCCCCCTCCGTCCCCTCCTCAGGTCTGTCAGGATCACCTTCAGATCAGTGTCACATCCAAAGGTTGAAACCTGAGAATCGTCCCATGACTCTCCGTCTCCATCTTTCCTTTTGCCCTTCTGTGCAGTTGAATTCGTGAAAGCGGCCGATATCAAAGTCGTCTCAGCCTTAGGGGATTCTCTGACGGTAGCTCCGTTAACTCTTATTTCTCAGCATACACAGGCTATGTCAAATATGTACTGTGTGACCATTTACTTTTAACAGAAAGCTGTCCTTAAATATTTCCTTTTCAGACAGCCATAGGCGCCAACGCCACCACTGTCCTTGGGATCCCTATTGAGTTTCGTCACGTGTCCTGGAGGTGACAGAAATATTGTGTCGAAAAAGGATGATTTTAATTATAGATCTCTGTCCTGCAGAGCTGTAAGAGCTCCAAATATACAGTCACTGCAAAAATCTAAATCTTACCAAGTGTATTTTTCTCATTTCCAATCAAAATATCTCATCACACTTAAAATAAGACATATCACCTAAAGAGTTTCAGTGAGTCTAATCATTTTTCCACAACTGTATATTTTACTGCTTAATGATCAGCAAATTTAATACAGGAAAATACCTGATTTATACTGATAAAATGCAAAATTCAGAGGATAATATTATAATAAATGGTGATTAATCACTTAAAAAAGGTTAGATCTAGAGAACATTTTATTAGGGACCTAACATAAAAGAAGTCCTGGGTCTTTATGGGATATACAGGAATTACACTGCAAAAATCAAAATCTTACCAAGTGTATTTTTCTCATTTCTAGTCAAAATATCTCATCACACTTAAAATAAGACATAATCACCTAAAGAATAACTTTTCATTGAGATATAAGAACTTATTTTTAGACAATAGATCTTGAAAAACTTATTTCAAGAAATCTTACCAAGATAATTTTCACTTGTTCCATTGGCAGTTTTATTTTTTTTGCTTGAATTAAGCAAAAAAAAAAAAAAAAAAAAAATCTTGAATTAAGCTTCCAGAACAGAAATATGGTCTTGATTAAGTTGTGGTAGATGAATGTTATTTAAAAAGGAAGCAATGTCTTTTTGGTTTTTGGGTTATTTTCTGATGAATATAAATTTGCATAAAATTCTTTGAAAATGTTGTTTATTTCTTCCTGTGAGCTTGTTTGTTTCCCTGCAGAGTTCTTGACGGATGAAATAGTTGATTTTTCTTTATTTTGCTTTATTTGGTTTGCTAGGTATTTGCCAGATTTATTGCTATGGTGAAAGTGTTCTTGTCTGAGTCTGTGGAGTCTGAGAAATTGAGTTTTTTTGTTCAGGATTTCATTCAATTTAAGTTTATGTTTCCTAAGTTCATTCTGTGATTATGTCTTATTTTTAAGTGTGATGAGATATTTGACCAAAAATGACAAAAATACACTTGGTAAGATTTTGATTTTTTCCAGTGTTTCTCATATTTTTTAAAATGTCAAACTCCTATGTTGTATTTTCAGCTAATATAGACCTAAAAATGAATGCATATGATAATATCGAATGTTTTCTTTCCCATCTGGAATGAAGGAAAACATTTAAGCACTCATTTCATTCTGTTTGACTTGCATCCTACAGCATCGGAGGCTATGGGACATTTGAAGATGTCATTACTTTGGCAAGTAAGATGTTTTAATCCCTGATGTTATTTCAACTTTACAATACTCTGCATATGTCATTAGGTCTGTTGTTTAGTGGTGTTATAATTACCATACTTATGCATTCATCACCCTTTGCATGAAGATATAAAACAATAAAAACAACAGCGTTACAAACATTTCTGGACAAATGCGGACGCTGTAGAAGCTGAGAAGGATTTTATCTTATTATATCTATCTTATCTTATCTCATCTTATCACATCTCATCTTATCACATATTATCTTATCACATATTATCTTATCTCATCTTATCACATATTATCTTATCACATATTATCTTATCTCATCTTATCACATATTATCTTATCTCATCTTATCGTATCACATATTATCTTATCTCATCTTAACTTATCTCATCTTACCTTATCTTATCTCATCTCATCATATCTTATCTTATCACATATTATCTTATCTCATCTTAACTTATCTTATCTCATCTCATCTTATCACATATTATCTTATCTTATCTCATCTCATCTTATTGTATCACATATTATCTTATCTCATCTTAACTTATCTCATCTCATCTTATCGCATATTATCTTATCTTATCTCATCTTATCTTATCTAATCTCATCTTATTGTATCACATATCTTATCTCATCTTAACTTATCTTAACTTATCTTATCTCATCTTATCTCACCTCATCTCATTTCATCTTATCTTATCTTATCTTATCTTATCTTATCTTATCTTATCTTATCTTATTGTATCACATATTATCTTTTCTCATCTTAACTTATCTCATCTTATCTCACCTCATCTCATTTCATCTCATTTCATCTCATCTCATCTCATCTCATCTCATCTCATCTTATCTTATCTTATTAATAAAACTTATGACTAAAGACCCAAATAAAGTTCAGGATGTACTAAATGCAAACAGAGGTTATACTAAATGCTGACTTTTACCAGTTGTAGCCATTTAGTTCTGATCCTTTTGTGTGTGTTTTTAATATTGTATACTCTTCCTATGTTTTTGTGCTGAATCTTTATAGTGATGCTGACACATAAATGCACAATAATAATAATAATAATAATAATAATAATAATAATAATAATAATAATAATAATAATAATACATAAGTTTTATATAGTGCTTTTCTAGGTACTCAAAGACACTTTACAATAGGCAGCCAAGGGACAAACACACAACAAATGGTGCACATGCTCATTACAACTCTGTAAAAACTACAACATTAAAGACATTTGTACTGTACTGTTTATTAAAATGAAGTTGAAGTTGAGTTTTTTCTATTTTCAGTAAGACGGCTGTATATTTTCTTTACTTATAGGATTTGTTTTTCTGATTGTACTTTCAGATATTATCAAGCTGTTTAACCCTAATCTTCTGGGCGCTGCTCCTGGTAAGACCGTTCATGGGATGCAGGCTCATATCAGTGAAACCGGCTTCAACCTGGCTGTGACTGGACACAACACCTTGTAAGACCAGCAGCAACTTCATGAAACTGTTTTTTTTTTCCTAACATACAGGACCTGTTGTTCAGTTTTATTTCCATGGTGTTCTTGATGTTATACGCTGCAATATTTGACTGCACCACCTTTAGTTTTCATTTCAGGAGACATTCACTGTGACACCTTTTTTTTGCCACATAATGCTTATGTAGTGTCACAGTGAGGTTCATAATATTTTTTTCATCCATAGTTGCATTCATTTTTGATTGTTGATTGTAAAACTGGAAACTGTTGAATTTTCAAAATATTACAAGTTTAATCTCATAAAAGTGCGACTTTATTCTCGTTAAATAATGACTTTGTTCTTGTTAATCAACGACTTTATTCTTGTTAAATAACGACTTTATTCTCATTAAATAATGACTTTTTTAAAACTACGACTTTGTTCTCATTAAATAACGACTTTATTCTCGTAGTGACAAGTGTTTTGTTTTTTTTTTCTTATGTGGCCCTAAAACGCCGTCGTATAATTACAATAATAATAATAATAATAATAATGATAATAATAAAAAATAAATAAATAAATAAATAAATAAATAAATAAATAAATAAAATAAATAAATAAATAAATAAATAAATATCCATTTTCTTCTGCTTATTCGGGGCCGGGTCACGGGGGCAACAGTCTAAGCAGGGATGCCCAGACTTCCCTCTCCCCAAATAGTTAATAAATAAATTAAAAAAAAAATATACAAAGGCAGATTCAACAGATTACCTTAGCTGCTTGTATACCACAAATAAGAATATTTAAATGTGTAAAATAATAATTCTGCAAACATAAATGTAAATAGTTAATTGGGTGAACACTGTCAATATATTTTTAACAAATACATGAATTAACTTCCCTGTAATATGAATTTACTTCACTGTTAAACCTTACATTTCTTAACTTCTGAGCCTTACATAATTACCAATAACTAGAGCCAATGTCCATGACTGGTAATACTACTACTACAAATACAAGTATCAACAGTATAAACATACATTCTCTGGGTTGCTTTACCGTCTCTGTTATTCTTTCATTTCTAGCAATCTGCCTGGCCAGACGAGGCATTTGATCGACACACTCCGAGGTTATGAGGTACAGCAATGCAAAAAAAAAAAAGAAAAAAAAAAAGAGTAATGAATGGCTTTGTTAGCAAAAGGCTTGAATATAAAACTCCCCGCAGAGAGATGTTGTCTGCTGTCTCTGATCTCATTTCCATTCATTTTCTCACCAACATGACTAATGATGCTCTCCCCTCAGGGTCTAAACTTTGAGGAGGACTGGAAGCTTCTGACCATCCTCATGGGCATGAATGACATCTGTGACTACTGCAAAGATAAAGTCTGTCTGTTTTTCTTACGGAATGAGCTTAATTGGTTGAATAATTAGCTCTTGCTGTCAATCTCCGCAATCTCTGTGTTCTTTCCAGGCTTTGTTTTCAGTGGATAATTTCATTCATTACATGACCATGTCCCTGGAGATGCTTATGAACGAGGTAAAGTAAAAGTAAACAGTGACTTTTGGCTTTTTAGACGCACCTGTTGCCTTCATCCACAGCGAGGGGTCATTATGGCTCAGGAATTCACTGCAGCGTGGGCGTCTGCATTTGTTCTTACCGTGCTTCAGGTTCCTCGAATGATCGTTAACGTTGTTCAGATCCTGCCCATGGAGACTCTGAGGGAGGTGCAGAAACCCACCCCGGGGTGCCTGCTCCAGCGGTGAGCCACTTAGAGCAAATGTAAACAGTTACACAAGTGTAAAGCAGAGAATCTGTGCAGCACATTCATGGATGGATTTGAACCACGACATCTATCATTTAACATCATATGCAGTTTTTGTCATGAGCAAGTGTAGAAGCTGATAATGTAATAACAACCGATAACATAATAACGGCTGATAATGTAATGAATTTGCTATTTTTAAAATGTTATAGGCCAATAACGTAATAAAAGTCCTGAATCGATAACATAATAACTTTTGGCCAATAATGTTATAACTTATTACGTTATTGCCTCAGTTCTGACATTTGCAAAGAATTTTTTTTTACCAGGCCGATAACATAATAACCGCCCAATAAGTTATAACGTTATTGACGAAAACTTATTATGTTATCGGTTCAGGACTTTTATTACATTATTAGCCAGATATTACATTATTGGCCTATTACAATTTAAAAATGGCAAATTTATTATGTTATTGGCTGTTATTACGTTATCGGCTTCCACAGCAAGGTTATAATAGTTTTGGATTTTGCATTATAATTTAGTTTTATTTAGTTTTGACTTTTTTTCCTCTAATTCAGTTAGTTTTTGTTAGTTTTTAGAGCAGGTTTGCTAGTCTTTATTAGTTTTTGTTTTTTTCGAAATACTTAGTTTTAGTTTTTTCATATCTTTTATCTTTCTCACCGTCATATTCAAATAAATTCCCATACAGGACTCTGTTGTTTTCTCCCAACTTTAGTTTCCATATTGTTAGGATGAGAAGACGACTCTAAATAACAAGTGATGAGAAGTGTCGGACCATGAAGTGTCATATGGTGCCACCAGCTAAAATTGCTCGAGCGAAATAAATCGATTTCATATCAATCCGACACTGACAAAGACGAAAACGAAGGGAATTTTATCCGTAATTTTTATACGTCTTAGTTTTCTAAGCACACAATACAGTTTCAGTTAGTTATTGTTTTTTCTATCAATTATAGTTTTTATTTATTTCAGTTAACAGAAATGTTTTTTCAATTCTAGTTTTCGTCATTTCGTTAGTTTTTGTTAACGATAATAACTTTGGTCATGAGTACAATTTTTTTCTTGAAATTTGTCTAAAACTAGGATCTTCTTTTGTTTATTTTCATTTAGGTCTTTCTGTTCATGTCTGATAGAGCCAGTAGCGAAGTCTCCTGAACTGCGAGAGCTGGTGGAAGTCAACTTGGAGTTTCAGGTTCAGTTTCACTATTTAATGGGGGTTGTATGTAGTATGTCTACTTTCAAATATAAAAAAAAAAAATCCCTAAAATTGACAGTGTTTCAACTAAAGAGCTCTGAATGTACGTCAAAGATGTCATCGTGTAGGATGGTGGATATGCTCACTAATGATAGGCTGGGGGATTTATGTGACCACTAGAGGGAGTAGTGAGTCACCCCGCTGGTCTTCTATGGCACAGGTGTTAAACTCCGGTCCTCGAGGGCTGGTATCCTGCATGTTTTAACCCCTTTAGCCCTATCAGCCCGCCGGCAGGAGGAAAACATTAGATTAATATTCATCTACTATAAAAATATAATAAATCAGGACAATGGATGTTTTTTTCAACTTTTGCTCAAAGTTTAGACCCTAATGTTAGTAAAAGTACATCAAAAGTGTGTTTTAGTGCAAATTTTAATGTTCAAACATGATTTTTCATCTTTGTGGGGTGAAATATCCGCTATTAAAAATCTCCGACACGAACAATTAATTTATGCATATCATCGTCAATCCAGCCGAAAAAAAACAGGCGAGGATAAAAATTCTAATTTCTCTTTTAGTTTGTTACAGTTTACTCAGGCATAGTAATAGATACAATATTTTAGACAATGGGAATAGGTTCTGTGAGGTCTCTAAATGTCTATAGACACCAAGAACATCCATATGAACCTTAGTATTATAAGTATTATAAGTAATTCTTCATTTACTTTGGGTATGTCTTTTTAGGAGTTTTTCCCCTGAAAATATGGTCAGGGTTAAACAGGTTAAACATTTCCCTCTTCCGTCACACCTGGAAGCCATGCCATCATTATCAGGTTTCTGCAGAGATTGACGATGAGCTGATCATTAACTGAACCAGACATGATGGAAGAGGGAAATATCTAAAACAGGGGTCTCAAACTCATTTTCTTTTAGGGGCCACATTCAGTCCAATTTGATCTCAAGTGGGCCAGACCAGTAAAATAATAGCATAATAACCTATCAATAATGACTTTGTTTTAGTGCCGAAAAACAAAACAAAACATTAAATTATGAAAATAGTTACTTTTATAAACTTTCCAAACCTGAAAAAACTGAAGATTCTTTAAGAAAAATAAGTGCAATTTTAACAATATTATGCCTCAACTTATCATTTCTACATGTGCATATGGATCAGATCTACAAAGACACTAAACACTTAGTAACAGGCAGAAAATTGTTAAAATTGTGCTTAATTTTCTTTAGACATTTCAGGTTGTTCATATTTGTTCAGGTTATTCACATTTTATTGTTACAGGATAGTTTGTAAATGTAAATATTTTCAGAATTTAATGTTATTGTTTGCACTTAAACAAAGACAAAGAAAATTGAAGTTTTTATTATTTATAGGCATAATATTTTATTTTATTTTTTTCACATTAAACTGAGAAGAAAATATACAGTCATTATTTTTTGTAGGTTTTTATGCTGTTATTATTTTACTGTAGACCCTATTGGTCTGTATGTGAAACCTGAACTAAAATGAGTTCAACAGCCTTGACTGATTTTTTACACTTTGCAAATTCATCCCACGGGCCGGATTGGAACCTTTGGCGGGCCGCATTTGGCCCCCGGGCCACATGTTTGAGACCCCTGATCTAAAACATGCAGGATACCGGCCCTCGAGGACCAGAGTTTGACACCCCTGTATCTATGGTGAGGACCAAAAGATAGGATGAGATTAAGATTTTTTTATTTGTCAGTATACATGCACCACATACTGAAATTGACCTTCTGCTTTTAACCTATTAGTAGAACATGCAGGAACACACCACACACTACACTAGGAGCAGTGGGTTTGTCATATCAAGCAACTAGGGAGCAAAAGAAAGGGAGTTAAAGAAAGTGATAAAAGTTAGAAGCACTGCTGTTGTTTTCTCCACTGGACACAGCTGTAAATGAAAACAATGGAGTTTGATGTTGAAATCACAGTATTTCTTAGACACGCCAGAGTTTTATTATGAGGCTTATGAAGGTATGAAATGATTATGTGATTGTGATGTTTTTATCTTTGCTTATTTGCTGTTTGTTGATCCAAGGTTCAGACTAAACTGTGACAGTTCTGACCTTGTTTGGACGATTCCAAACAGATCTATAGTTCAGCTATTGACAACACAAGCCATATAGAAAAACAGAAGTGATTTGTGGTTTTACTGTGGCTGTTTTCTAAGCTAACAGAGCTGTAATGTAAACTATAAACTGATGCAGCACATGGAGATACAGTGTTATTTTGTCAAAATCACCAGCGATGAGTTTTAGTTTGAAGAAGAAAACTTGGTGATACCATAGAACAGAGTAGGGATGTAACGATATGATAATTTCATGTCACGGTTATTGTGACCAAAACTATCGCAGTTATCATTGTTATCACGGTATTATTGAAATTGTGCTCAAGATGTTCAAAAAGTACTAATAAACACACTGAAAGAATTTAACCAAGTTGTATTTAATAAAAAACCAAAAACAAAACAAATAATAATAATAATAATAATAATAATAATAATAATAATAATAATGATAGGCAAAATGTACTTTCTGTTGGCAGAAACATTCAAGTTTTAACCCTTAGGGATCTGAACTTATTTTGTCTGTTTTTCAGTACTTTTGATTTTGCCTTTATATACTATATAAACAAATGTTTACTATACCCATGTTTAGTATCTTTTTTTTCAGCACAACTTCATCTATATCATCTGCCCATCATTTTTTTCACTTTAACCTACTATAGCATCATAAAAGGCCAAAAAACACAAAAAAATATATAACATCCGATTTGAAAAATGTATATAATTTATTGCATAACTAACACAAAGATGCTACCAAACCTTTTCAAAGACTTTAAAAGTTAAAATTGGTTCCAAATATTAGGTATATAAAATTTAATTTGTAATAAATAAAAACTATACTCAAATATTTGACATTAAAGCAGATCTTTACATATGGGTTTTTCCCCCTGAAAGTGCAGTTTTTAAACACGGTTATCATGATAATTAGAATTTTAATGGTAATACTAACCGTCTGCAATTTTACCGCAGTTTATCGTTATACTGGTAATCGTTACATCGCTAGTACAGAGGTGTGAAAACAATAAGCTTTACACTTTATTCAGTCAGTGTTACATTCTGTGGGTAAATAATATTAAATTTTGGTGGTTTTGGTCCTAAGTGTGATCTGACACGACTTCCCCCTAATGTTAAGAGTTGTGAATATCAAGACTACATAGAACGCTTTAATAGATATATCGTTTAAAACCACCCATTCACAAAATCCAACTTGTTAAAAAAAAACAAAAAAACATAATGTATGAACAGCTGCTATATTGGGCCTAATCCATATTTACCACCATCTGTGAGTAATTTGTACACCGGCCCTTATTACGATGAAGACACATGGCAGGTAAACACATTTTGTATCACTTCTATGCACAGAAAAGACTGGAGGAGCTTCTCTACAGTGATCGTTTCTTCAGGAAGGACTTTGCCGTTGTTCTTCAACCCTTTCTGAAGGACGCTGACCCTCCTCGCCTGCCGGTAATCTACCTTTATGCCAAAGGGCACAACATTATCAACGTAGCATTAGCGTCTGTTGTCAGGAGATGAATCAGTGTGAAATGTTACGCAGTAATGATTGAGTCACGGGGATTCTGACTGTGACAGCTGTAGTTTTGGCTTTGTTAACGATAGCCTGAAAATGAGAGAAAAGTCACGTTTCACGAACAACACACTCCATCTCCATCCAAATGAACACTAGCTGGTGTTTTGTTTTGTCTCCGAGCAGAGTGGAAAGATTGATATGACCTTCTTCACTCACGACTGCTTCCACTTCACCATAAAGGGACATGAAGAGCTGGCCAAAGGACTGTGGAACAACATGGTGAACAATGACATCCAATAGTTGGACTGAATTAAACTGTACAAAAGGTTAAATGTCAGCACTGGCACCGAGAGGGATTCTCATCTGCTCGCAAAGAATATGAAAGTCCAGTGCAAAAAACTGTAGATTTACAAAAGTAGGAATGTGAAGCCCACAGCTGTTATGTAATCAGCATTGACTTTGAACAAAACCTTTGACATTCAGTGTATTTTTTAATGGTTACACAGAAGGAAGTTCAAATAACCTTTCTGACATTTACCTGCAGACTGAATCTAGACCTCAGCGCTGAAATCTAGTTCCTCCTTTCTTCTTTAAAAAAAAAAAAAAAAAAATCCTAATTCCTCATTTTATGTGTTCTGCTCTCAGTTTCAGCCTCAGGGAGGAAAGATGATTGTGAGCAGTTTCTCCGACCCCATCAGTCTCATCTGTCCTCCTGCGGTAAGACGGCTGTCGGCATAAAAACGTCTTTACAGCAACATGAAGGGCTTCGTTCGACTTTTATTTTGACTCCGTTTAGTGAGGTGAAGGTGAGAGGTACTGTACAGAACAGGCCCCAAGATGGAGCCCTGTGGGACACCAATTCAGATTAACATGTAGAATGGGTTTTGTGCAAAAAGCAGATAGAAGTCATTTAAAGTTTGAAGGTTAAAGCTCCTATTTAATCAGATTTGATGTTTGTATCATCTGTGCATAGTTGCCTTTTTGTGTGACGGTTGTGTATCAGTGTGTGTTGTGCTAGAGCCAGTTACAGATTCCACTTTCAGCTTTATAGTATGTAGTGTTGTTTATGGTTACAGTGTTAGATGAGCTGAAGAGCACACATTGCATCTCTATATAAAATTGGTATATTGGGACTGTTATTATGGATGTACAGGGTGGGGAAGCAAAATTTACAATATTTTGAGGCAGGGATTGAAAGACAGTGTATGACCAATTAGTTTATTGAAAGTCATGAGAATTTATTTGCCACAAGAAAATTTACATCATAGAAAATGTTTTTATTCTATGTGTCCTCCTTCTTTCTCAATAACTGCCTTCACACGCTTCCTGAAACTTGCACAAGTGTTCCTCAAATATTCGGGTGACAACTTCTCCCATTCTTCTTTAATAGTATCTTCCAGACTTTCTCAGAATAGTTTTGCTCATAGTCATTCTCTTCTTTCCATTATAAACAGTCTTTATGGACACTCCAACTATTTTTGAAATCTCCTTTGGTGTGACGAGTGCATTCAGCAAATCACACACTCTGACGTTTGCTTTCCTGATTACTCATATGGGCAAAAGTTTCTGAAAAGGTATGGATAATAGTGTTAGGTATGATTATGACATCAATATATGTTTGGTTTCAAAACAATTGACGTAGTGCCTGCTGAGAAAAAACAACGAAATGTTAATTGTAAATTTTGCTTCCCCACCCTGTATATATCTGATATTTGCTCAGATATCAATTAAACAGATGTCAGTAAATGACCAGCACCCAGCACAAACTTTACATATTTAGTGTGTGTAGTTTTTATTTCGATCACATAGAATCAACAAAGAACCATACAATATGGTCAAGCAAAATTTTTCGGCGCTCGAAAAGGAGTGGGAAGAAGTATACCTCATAGACTCCACCCCTTTTTAACAAACTGATGATTAAATTAATTCCACTTCCTTTGCTTTAACTTACTTTTTTTTCCTATATATTTTTACAATAACACAAAGCATCCATACAAACCATTCACATGCATTTTTTTAGTCACCTCATACACAGTCAACACAAGCACATAGGAATCTTCCACAATTCCACAAATCTTATACCTTTTAAAGGTTCTCATATTATATGTTTTGTGCGATAAATTAACCATACACTGTGTAAGATGAGATTTATTTTTACCATAATTTAATATGTACGAACTTTAAAGGGCTCATATTTTGCTAAACCCACTTTTATTAGTCTTTGGTACATTTATTTGTGTATTTGGACCCTAATAGTTCCAAAAGTTTGAATTTGAACCCTCCAGGTGCTGCAAAGCTATCTTTATATCCATTTTGGCAAAAATCGAGTGGATTTCTACAACCCGTTTTAATTCCTTGTTGTTGTTGTTGTTACGTCTATAGCTAGTTACGTCACTACATTTGCATATATAAGGTCAAGACTTCCAACGAACATTTCTCGGAGCACGACATAATTGTTTACCAACCAGGTTGTAGTAAAAACTGAAAATATGTCTAAACTTCGAGCTGATTACCTAAAATGTTCAATTGTTGGCTGAATAGGACAGAGCAGCAGAGCCAACAACCTGGAGGGGGTGGGGCCTGAAGTGGCTCATTTGCATTTAAAGGGCCAGCGCTCAAAACAACCTTTCTGGTGTCATTACTCAGAAATAGGGTTGAAAATGGACCTGTGGAGTTGAATTAATGAAGAATTCAGACCCAAGCATAGCATTTACAGTTTATGTAGACTACAGGAAAATGTTTTAAAATGCATAATTCCATTTAATAAAGCAAATATCACTCCTTTAAGTAATGTAATATGTTTAGTTTGGTTGATTAGGCATTATTGATTGTATTTTTTCCCATATTTTTAGATGAGAACTGTTTTGTAGGGATGCATTGGTAGAAATTGTTTTCTGGAAGGAGGGATGAGGTTTAAAAGCAGAAGGATGTTCTTAGTTTAGCTTCAATAGAGAAACCATGTGATCAAATCCCCCCCAAAAACAAAAAAAAAATCCTAAGCTTTTTTTTTTTCTAATTTAGTTTATTTCGAAAATGCAACAAGACAAATTAATCTTCCTTAGTCCTTAGAAATAAAACAGGTAAGAAGTCATGAAAGAAAACAAAAAAACAAACAAAAACAAACTGTATACATATACTACATGACTTCATTTGCACATTCGAAAAGGAATGGGAGGAAGTATAACTTATTTAATCCCACCCCGTCTCCACACAACAGTCTATCCTTTAGCTTCTTATCAGCATAATATATAAAAAAGTCAAGTCCCTTAGATCTTTTATAAGTAATTAACCTCACATCATCCTCACATACACATACATACACACCCATATTGACATACCAGAAAGTAAATAAATAAATGAGTACATACATACAAACTAAAATAAAAATGATAAAAACTTAATTCTAATTTGCCTACCGTGAAATGGATTTTAATTTTTTCTCATCAGTTTTCTCAGATAAATGAGAATAAATGACATTAATACTGCACAGAATGGTTCGCAGTGTTGATCATAACCTATTTCCTCTGTTTCTTTTCTGTAGGAACATCCTTACATCTTCACCCGACCGGTCGCTGCCCGGTCAGGTCAGCCCTGCCTCTGCTCTGATGTTCTGTCACAGAAAACCCTCTTCCTGGTGCTCATGCTCCTTGTAGGTTTTGAACATCTTGGACTAATGTAGCTTTAACTGTGCTCCACTGCTTGCACACATCATGGTGCTTATTTTGAAGGACGCTAAAGAAAATGTCCAAAAATGTCGGTGTCAGTTTGTGAACCACATTTTTACATTTTTGCTTGCAGACAGACACAGAGTAAGGACGATTTTATTGCAGTATAATTTCAAAAACTCACAAATAACACATCGGTTTAATGTTTTCTATTGGGCAGAAGTTAGAGGTGGGGAGGAATTTTCACCCTGGTGGGAGCAATTTGTTCTGAATGGAGCGATTATTGCCCTTGAGTACCAATTTTGTTTAGTTGTCATTAGATTTTTCAGTTCTTTCGTGCACGGAGGATAAATCAGCAGCTCTGAGGGATGGAACAACCCTCTTATTTTTTTCAGTTCTGATGCAACACATTGTACAGAACATTCTGAAGGAAAAGTCTTAATTTGTGCTGCTTTTACTGAGTTACTGGGTGATTCTCTGAATTCGGTGCCATTTGGGGTCTATGGTTGCTGGAAAAAAAAACCATTAATGACTATGTTTTTGAACACTGCATTTGGTGAAGGACTATTTGAACCTCTGTGAAAACATGTTTTCCCACCTTAGGCATTAAATGTCATTCAGTATTATGATTATGTTTGTCATATATGGTGTATTAAAATCAACCCCATAACAGGACATTTGGACTTCAGTGTGAATATTATCCTAAAACTTATTCAAACTAATTCTCTTTGTGTCTTTGGGAACACCTGTCCCTTGTGTAAAATAATTCATCATAAGTGTATTTTATTTTATTCTAACTTATTTTTATTTGAGTGAATATTACGATGTGGTATTTGATGTACAATTGGTCTTCATAAATCATGAAGAAATACTTTTACCTTCAAATTAGATAAGGCTTCCATATATTTTCTGCTTGTCCCCTAAGCGCTGTTAACATTTTAACAAGCATTTATCTTCTATTAGTTGTTGTTATTAAAAAAAAAAAAAAAGAAAAAAAAAAGTATCAAGTAACAGGGTTGAGCACAATGTAACGGGGTTGAACGCACTGTAACAGGGTTGAATGAAATCCAACATTTAAGTGAATTAAAATGAACTTTATTGAATTATGAATTAATGAATGAATAAAAAATGTACATTGTTGTATTCTCTAAACAAAAACTTCAGTAAACTTCTCTAAAATCTTGAACTAATAAAACTTTTCCAGCGTGCACGCTCCCTCCTGAGATATTCTTCCCTTTTCTCAGGATCTGAATTTATTCTGGCCCTGTATTCCCTTTGCCTTTCTGCATTGGACTTTCCCATATCTGAAAATAATGAACATGAAATAACATAACAGATTAAGAACAGTCCAACCTTCAATGATTCAATCCCATAACAGCATTTTTTGTTACGGGGTTGATGATTTTAGCTAAAAGAGGCCACAAATCTCCATTAGCTGGGATATGGGACACCACATGGCATGTGGAAAACAAGAATGTAATATATTTTACCAACATTATCATTTGATTTTTCCAAAACAATATTTAATATCATTCATACACGTAACAGGGTTGAATGGGTGAGCTTGACAATGCCAGTCTGACAATATAAACAATGAAATATAGGAAAGAAAGCATGTTAACACCTACCACTCTTTACAGTGTCAGTTGGAGAAAACTTGAGTGATGTCACTTCCTGGGTGCTGAGGAAGTTGGACTGAACCATTATGCTTAAAAAGGGGGGAATTGGTGTTCTGTTACAGGGTTGAGTGAAACTGAGGGACACGATTAAATAGTGATATTTTATTAGTAAATAGTGTGTTTTTCCCAGATTTCTTTTATGTAGGTTAAAGTAAAAAATCAGGTCATTTCATCAATATAAAAAAGTTTGGTGTAGAACTGTTTGTTCTTGGTTTTAAATCCAATAAAAATAGAACTTTAGTCACTCGGGACATGCATATTTGGCTGACCTCTACACTTTCAGCAATCCATAAAAAAAAACAAAAAAAAAAACAAAAAAACATGATTTTCACAGTTTGTGTGTTATAGTCAAAGACACATGAGCCTTTCCATTTCTGACTTAAAAATGCATTTTGTGGTTTACTGTATGTGAAAATATTTAAGGTAAACCTGTGGGACACAAAAGGCACCGAAATATGATTTACTAAACATGGCATATTTCATGCACTAAAAGTTTTAGAGCTGTTCTTGTACATTTCTACTGTACGTGCATTCATAAATTATTAAACTATTTAGCCTGGGCCCAAAAAGGTAGTCTGTAAAAGTTTTTTTTTTTTTCGTTATTATGGTCATTATTTTATTCCCTTATCAACTTTTCAGATATCACCTGAGAGCATTTTCTTTCATTAATACTTAAGAGAGTTTCATCGCTTTCAAAATATGAAACACATCTAGCTGCCTCCGAGTTCTTTCTGTGTGTGAGGACCCTGAAAGTTGTAAAAATAGAAGAGAATCTGTCATCCATGTTACCCACAGACAGTTGTACCAGAAAGCTGCGACTCCTCAAACTAGACACGGTTTAGTCACAGAGCTGCTCCCCAGATCTGCAGGCTGACACTGTCCCACTTTCATTTTTCCGGCACCAGTTTTTTTTTTTTTTTTAATGAGTGGAGTGTTATAAGCGAGGACAGCGCATGTAAGAAATACCACTATTCAACTCACCAGTGTGTGATAATCTTCTACAGATTACGACCTTATTCATAAGCTTCGTGGTTAAACAGAGCGTAAATATTTCTGTTTAACAAGCCCAATTTCACAAAAGCAGGAGCAGGTGGAAGCTATATTGAGCTCATCTCAGGTTACTTGGGTTTCAGAAATGTTAATTTAGCTTTTGAAAGCCACGCAGTATGCATTCAGCACGGCAGAGCTCAGCGGGTTTCATTAGAAGGTAAATACTCCCATACTGAGCATTATGCAGGTAAAGCTTTGTACCTTGAATGGGGGAGGTTTCTTTTAATGTGTTTACCCAGTAGGACATTTATAGTAATAATGACAAATAAAGACCTTCAACTGTGGCTGTTCCCATATTTTTCCATTCATTAACATCTAGTATTTTAGTTATTCGCACACTTTAGGATCTGAAATATACATCTGCCGCGTCCCAGTTTCCTCATTTTCTCTCAGATGTAACACTGGGCTGAATTTCAATGAGCCCTCGTCTGCGATTGGATTTCACAATGACCTTATTATGGCATTCAAAAAAAAACCTCTTCATGTTTAAACAAAGCTGGCATTGGTCTATGCAGGACAAATATGGATGCAGCACTGACGCAAATTGGCCTTTATTGTCTCCGAGCATAATGAGATCTTTGGGATCTCGGTGGACGGTGCAATAGGAAATATGAACCGGCAAACAGTCCAGCCCACACCTTGGAAACCTTTTTGTCCGTCATTTTATCTCTTTTTTTTTTTTTTTTTTTTAATGAATGTGTCAGTAACAAAGGAGACAAACAGCCTCATACTCCAGTTCATATTTGCGACTGAGCCTTTATGAGATCAAGCAAACAATTTCAAGGCGCTCCATACATCAGTTGTATGGGATATGTTCCTCGTAAACAGAGCCACTATTACATAATGAAACTGGTGTGTAATGGTAAACTGTAAATTAAAATTACACTCCGTCATTCCATTCTTTTCCTCATAATATGATAAGACTTCATCAGCCACTGGATGTATTTATTCAGACTCTATGTTTGTATGAGCCACAGCAGAACAAGTTTTATTTACACTTACATAACTGTATTTGGACACCATATAGTGGCAACTGAAGTAAACCAATTCCAAACCAATTATGAAGACTCATATTGTGTGTGCAAACAAGTAAAAATCATGTTACAGTGCATCAGCTTTCATCCATTTTTCTTTTTGTTGATTGTTTAGACCACAGGTGTAAAACATGTGGCCCAGGGGCCAAGTCCAGCCCGCCAAAGGGTCCAGTCCGGCCCTTGGGATTAAGTTGTGAAATGCAAAAATTACACTAAGATATGAACAAATCAAGGATGTTAAAATAATTTTAGCTTAATTCAATCTAAAGTGGATCGGACCAGTAAAACACTATCATAATAGCCTACAAATAATGAAAACTGCAAATTTTCCTCTTTGTTTTTGTGTAAAAAAGTCAAATTACACAAACATGTTTACATTTACAGACTAGCCTTATACAAAAAAATGTGAATAACCTGAAATCTCTTAAGAGAAAAATGTGGAATTTCACCAATATTCTGTCTGTTATTAAATGTTTTATGTATTTGTAGATCCACTGTGATCTGTAAGTTGTGATGCACATGTATAAATGATAAACTGAGGTGTAAAATTGTTGAAATTGCACTTATTTTTCTTAAGAATTTTCAGGTTGTTCATATTTGTTCATGATATGTTCAAGTACAGTTTGTAGAGGTAAACATTTTCATTATGGAATTTTACTTTTTTCACTCAAAAACATAGAGAAAACTTTGGAGATGATGTTATTTCTAAGTTCTTACCCTATTATTTATATTATTTTACTGGTTCAGCCCACTTTAGATCAAATTTAACTGAATGTGGCCCCTGAACTAAAATGAGTTTGACAACCTTGGTTTAGACTGAAAATGAAAGCTTAGGGAAGCGCATTCTGGGATTACAACTTAAGTGTTAACATTTTTTGCTTAACACAGTGTTCGCAATTCTGCAGCACGCTAACCCTAACCTGTTTTTTACACCAGACACTTTGTTCATTGAATTGTGAGTAGGCGTAGGCGAGTGTTGTGTCCTACTGAATTTTAATACAGCGGAACAAATTCTCCAACAACTGCACAAACGATGAGTAAAAACTGAAGATGAACACACATTTCTAGATGCTGATTTATTATAGTTTTGTGATTTAGAACAGAATGAATGTGTTACATTAAAATCTCTTGACTGGTGTAATCCTAAAATAACTTTTGCAACTATATTTGGAATTTAGGGAAATTTGTCATTATTGTGACTTGTGGGAGCCATCAGGGTTTTTTTTTGTGTTAACCTTTTAAACCCTTAGTTTAAAATTGCCTGCTTAGACTTTTTTTTTTCTTTTTTTGACCATAAAAAGGTTAGAAAATACGCTGTGAGTGAGTCCACTTGCCCATTTTTCCAGAGCACTTTTTACCCAGATCTTTCAAAATCTAGCAATCATTTACAATTTGCTGGATGTTATAATTCTGCTAAAACAGCCAGTTCTCCAGCCTCTAGTTCATGCATGATATAATTAATGTAATGGCCCGATAAAGCCTGTAAAGCCCAAAGTCTCAGGTTTCAGAAACTGTTGGAATTTTTCCAATTTCACAAACAGTGAAACAGTTACAACCATCCAAACTGCATATGCACAGGGAGTGTCAGCAATGACACGTCAGGTTTTAAAGAGTTAAATCTGATTCTAATCTCTGGCAAAGACACACATTAAATGATTGGTTTACAAATGGTATAAAAAACTAATTAGCTGCATTTTTTTTTTTAATCACAGAAAAGAACTATTTTTCTGAACTTCAATGAGGATGTTGATCTCTGTTATATTGAATTTCTGTAGAAAATCATGTTACAGTGCATCAGCTTTCATCCATTTTTCTTTTTGTTGATTGTTTAGACTGAAAATGAAAGCTTAGGGAAGCGCATTCTGGGATTACAACTTAAGTGTTAACATTTTTTGCTTAACACAGTGTTCGCAATTCTGCAGCACGCTAACCCTAACCTGTTTTTTACACCAGACACTTTGTTCATTGAATTGTGAGTAGGCGTAGGCGAGTGTTGTGTCCAACTGAATTTTAATACAGCGGAACAAATTCTCCAACAACTGCACAAACGATGAGTAAAAACTGAAGATGAACACACATTTCTAGATGCTGATTTATTATAGTTTTGTGATTTAGAACAGAATGAATGTGTTACATTAAAATCTCTTGACTGGTGTAATCCTAAAATAACTTTTGCAACTATATTTGGAATTTAGGGAAATTTGTCATTATTGTGACTTGTGGGAGCCATCAGGGTTTTTTTTGTGTTAACCCTTTAAACCCTAAGTTTGAAATTGCCCGCTTAGACTTTTTTTTTTCCTTTTTTTCACCATAAAAATGTTAGAAAATATGCTGTGAGTGAGTCCATTCGCCCATTTTTCCAGAGCACTTTTTACCCAGATCTTTCAAAATCTAGCAATCATTTACAATTTGCTGGATGTTATAATTCTGCTAAAACAGCCAGTTCTCCAGCCTCTAGTTCATGCGTGATATAATTACCGTAGTGACCCAATAAAGCCTGTAAACCCAAATATCTCAGGTTTCAGAAACTGTTGGAATTTTTCCAATTTCACAAACAGTGAAACAGTTACAACCATCCAAACTGCATAAGCACAGCGAGTGTCAGCAATGACACGTCAGGTTTTAAAGAGTTAAATCTGATTCTAATCTCTGGCAAAGACACACATTAAATGATTGGTTTACAAATGGTATAAAAAACTAATTAGCTGCATTTTTTTTTTTTTATCACAGAAAAGAACTATTTTTCTGAACTTCAATGAGGATGTCAATCTCTGTTATATTGAATTTCTGTAGAAAATCATGTTACAGTGCATCAGCTTTCATCCATTTTTCTTTTTGTTGATTGTTTAGACTGAAAATGAAAGCTTAGGGAAGCATATTCTGGAATTACAACTTAAGTGTTAACATTTTTTGCTTAACACAGTGTTCGCAATTCTGCAGCACGCTAACCCTAACCTGTTTTTTACACCAGACACTTTGTTCATTGAATTGTGAGTAGGCGTAGGCGAGTGTTGTGTCCAACTGAATTTTAATACAGTGGAACAAATTCTCCAACAACTGCACAAACGATGAGTAAAAACTGAAGATGAACACACATTTCTAGATGCTGATTTATTATAGTTTTGTGATTTAGAACAGAATGAATGTGTTACATTAAAATCTCTTGACTGGAGTAATCCTAAAATAACTTTTGCAACTATATTTATTTAGTGTTTTAGTGAAATTTGTCATTATTGTGACTTGTGGGAGCCATTAGGGTTTTCTTGTGTTAACCCTTTAAACCCTAAGCCTGGACTGTCTGCCTGGACTTTTTTTTTTTTTTTTTTTTGACCATAGAAGGGTTAGAAAATATGCTGTGAGTGAGTCCATTTGCCCATTTTTCCAGAGCACTTTTTTCCCCAAAAATCTTTCAAAATCTAGCAATCATTTACAATTATGCTACATGTTATAATACTACTAAAACAGCCTGTCCTCTCGCCGTGATTGAAATTACCATAATGACCCAATAAAGCCTGAAAAGCCAAATATCTCAGGTTTCAGAAACTGTTGGAATTTTTCCAATTTCACAAACAGTGAAAGAGTTACAACCATCCAAACTACATATGCGCAGGGAGTGTCAGCAATGACACGTCAGGTTTTAAAGAGTTAAATCTGATTGTAATCTCTGGCAAAGAAACACATTAAATGATTGATTTACAAATGGTATAAAAAACTAATATGCTGCATTTTTTGATCACAGAAAAGAACTATTTGTCTCACCTTCAATTCTATATGTATTATAAGGATGTTGATGTCTGTTACATTGAATTTCTGTAGAAAATCACACATGGTTGAAAAATTGTTTCCAAATCTATATTATTTTTAAAAATTGTATGTTTAAATGGAGATAAAGGCAGAAAAAAGAAACATCAGTATTAAAAGCTGAAGTAAATAAGCCTGACTGTGTTATACTATTATTATACTTCTTCATATGCAGCTAATACTGGCTCCTGCTGTGTCATACATGACAGGAAACAGCAGTGTTTTTTCTTTGCTTGTGATATGTTGAAATGTGTAAAAAAAAAACTAAAAAAAAAACTGTCACCTAGCAACACGTTCATGTAGTGGAGATCAGACATAACGATCAGTAAATAAAGTGTGATGATATTATAGCTTTGTCCTGTATGGAAACACCACACAATAAAGGGTGAAGTCAATTTTCCAAACCTCCTTTGAACGCATCATTTTTTTTTCTTGCATTTACATGTGTTATTTCACATTTAATCGTTAACCCTTTCATGCATACTGGTCACTATAGTGGACAGTTATTTTACATCTGTTCTCTTGTATATTCATGGGTTTTACCGTTTTAGTTCCAAATCAGCCGACACAGTGGACACTTATGCACCATCCCATCCACTGTAATTCATACCATTAATGTGTGTAACGGACTGCAATGGGATGAATAAAAGTGAATGGTTGGATGTGAATGAATATTTTATATAGATGGAGTCACAGAAATGCATTTTTTATTGTTTTTTAATGTTTTACTTTTTATTAATGTCTGTTTTTTTAATGAGAACATCAGCCTGTTTAGGGACTGCAGGTGGAAATTAGCACTAGTGTTAGAACCTGGTACACTACATCTCCCCTTTTTAAGGTTAATATATATTGTGCATTGTCCTTGTCTAAATAAATAAATAAAATGGAGAAAAAAAATTCAATTAATTATTCAATTAATTTATTTGCACAAAATAAAAACAGCAATGGAAAAAACAACAACATTCAAACAAGTAACAAAATTGTGCAGGAGAGGTTAGAAGCCAAAAAAGAAGGCTTGAATACCTCCCCTGAAATGAACAATACACAAAAATAACTTTGCTGTTCTTGATAAACCTGATCTGCAGTAACATGTTTTAGAGTAAATCAATTGCTAATTATTATTAGACTGTAATCAACAGTTTTCTTAATTAAAAAGTTTATTTTTTTTTTGCATATTATCTCCATGAATTGAGTAGCAACTAGTATTAGAGTATGATAAAAATGTGATAAAACGGCATTAGTGGCTTTAAAAATGCTTTTATTTCATGGTTTTCACACAATTTATCCCTTTCTGATAATGTGTTTTAAATACATGTTTCTTTGCTTCAAAAATCAAATGCATGGTGTTCAGCTGAGTGGACATTTTTGTAACTCCATGAAAAATAGGGTTATAAAAAATTTCAGTTGCATTGTTTTTTTTTTCATGCCTAACAAGGAATAAAAACACTCAAGGAAAAAAATATTGACAAAGGTTCTCATAATTCATGCATGAAAGGGTTAATATGGAGCCTTGGAAGTTGCTATGGAATGATAATATGGTGAAATAAAGTGTTGGAGTATTAAAAATACACGGTTTTTACGCATGAGCAGAAGGTACCTACATAAGGGACTCCAGTCCACACAATACGCCTGACAACCATCCAGGTCTGATCAGGTACAACTGTGACACTTTGTCCCAGGATGATGTCACTTCCTTTGCTCTCAGCATCCTATAAAAGCCGGCTCTGTTGCGGTGAAGTGTTGGTGGAGAGACCGAAGAGAGACGGGAGCCAGCCAGGTCGCCGATGCTGCGGGAAATTTAGCTCTCCAGAAATACCGAAAAGGCGGCCAAGTTTTGTTCAGAATGCGTCCATAATCCGCGGACTTTCTGCAAGAGGGCAACTTCAACCTTCTGATACAAGCTTTGCTATTTTTCTATTCCTGGAGAGCTTAATGCGCCTCGTTTCCAAACATGATCGGCAGACTGTTCATATTCACAATACTATCCAACTGCGGTAAGAAAAAAGCTGATAAACCGTATTTAAGTTCCTTGATGTGGAAGGTTTTTTTTTGGTTTGTTGCGGGAAATCTGTATAAAGCGCTGTTGAGTAGCGCCGTTCAGCACCAAGGACAGCGCCAAACATGTCTTTAAGTGCAGCGAAGCCAAACGGGCAGAAAGATGGAGAGAAATCACCTGCACATTTGGCACATTTAGTCCTGTACTGATAAAGCAGACAGTAAAGAGAAAGAAAGAAAAAAAAAAAAAAAAAGCAAAACTGAGGTTTAATGATGTGAATAAATAAGTATAATATGACACATGCTTTTCTTTTCTTGCTTTTCTTGCAGTTCTGTCATTGCCAGTGACTTCAAGTCAGCTGGAGAATGAGGACGTAAAGGTAAAGAATGGACTTTTATTTGCAGCATTTGACATTATTCGACTAAATACCAGATAAATACAGACGTCTGCCACTCAAATGTATTCCTGCTGAAATCAGTGGCTACTGAAAAAAATGGATATGTCAAATACTGATTGGCTTGCAACACTTGAATTTGCAAGTGATTCATTTGGCAGTTTAACCTTCTCCAGTGGGAGTTATGCGTGGAGATCAATAGGTAGCGTTCTGAAAGCAACTGAGAGCCTTGACCTCAGTGATTTGGTGGAGAAAGATGAGGAAGAGGAGGAGGGGGTGGAGGAGGGGGGTCTAGATCTGGATCTGGATTTGGAGAGATGATACAGTTGAGACAAGAGCTGAGTGATGCATAGATGAAGAATAAGGGTTTCATCAGAGGAATAATCAGGCTGGATCAGTGTGCGTTGAAAAGAAAAAAAAGACAAATCAGCAGTCATGCAGGATTGGTTTGACATTGAAGGCACCATGGGAGTTGAAATGATTTTGATCTGTCATCATCTGAGTGTTTCACATCTTTGATTGAAGTGGGTGAGTTGAAGCAGAAAAAAAAAAAATCTAACAAAAAATAGTGTGAATTCAATCTCAAGTTCCCATTTTGCCTTAAGCAAACACAGAAAAGACTGTATTTTCTACCAGTTTATAGAATTGATTATGTTTGTAGTTCTTGTTTAGCAGTAAACAACACTAGCTCAAAGCATCTCACCGACTCACCGAAGCACATTTGATGCTTCTGGGTTTTTCCAGGTATTGTGTTTTATTTAACCCTTGGTGTGTCCACAGGTGATGAAATGCATTGTGGAGGCCCTGGCAGACGTACTATCGAGATCCCACCCCATGCCTGTCAGTCAGGAGTGTCTGATCACACTGAGGACAGGTAAACTCCAATACAGAACAGTGCAATGCAACACAAATATGTAGTGGGTGGCTGTTTGGAGCAGCGTGCATATACAAAATAGAGCTGATAAAATGTGTACAAATCATTAATAAGCCATATTTTAAGGTAGATAGACATGATAAGACACAGATGAAAGGAATTAACCAATAACATTAGAGTAAGTTTAATCAAATAGATGTTGATAAATGGTCATAAAGTGTGCATTTAAGACTAACAGAGTAGTTGTATCAAGCCATGAGATCCAATATGGGTTATAGTGTTTTTGTCATGATTGCATGCTGCCCACACATCATAAGGTTAATGGATTGATGCAGTGCCTTCTGGGTAAAGCCCCTATGCAGAGTATTATATGCAGTGGGGTCACTAGCACTCAGCAGAGACTATTCAGTTACATAGCCAGTGTGTTACCTTGATGCCGTCCTTGTTGTAAAAAAATCAATCCGAGCCTTTACTCAGTGAGCGTTTGGTACCGAGCAAGAGAGTGGGAGAAACTGAACACCGCCAAGAGGAATAGAAAAGATGAGAGAGACAGAGTCAAAGTTGTAGAGAGAATGAAAGACTGGAAGAGAAAAAGCAAACGAGGGATCATAGTTTTCCCAAAGGCTTGCCGGCTGATATCGAAGCAGTCCAATTCCTTGTCTTTTTTTGTGCTTGCTCTGTACAGTATGTCACGCCGTTTGTGGGTCAGCAGAAAGTCCAGTCCTCCCTGCTGCTGTAATTCACCAGAGGACTCTCTCTTGTGGTCCAAATGATTAATTGTGCGCTTGCTTTGAAAGCAGTAAATTTCTGGGCAATTAACTCCGATGAACCACTGGAGCAAATTGCTGAGTCTTATAAAAAACAGAGACAATGTACCTGTGTTCAAACCCAGCAGGATCATTTTATTGGCTTTTTTTTTTTTTTTTTCTTTTTTCTTGAGCAGTATCCTTATCTGTTTATTTGCATCTCTTCTGTGTACTTGCAGATGACAGGCTTGTCACTATCCTTCGCCATCATAACTTTCTCAAAGAGCTGCAGGAGATCGCTGTTCAAGGTGAGTCTCTCTCAATACTTCAGATGAATGTAAATAAATGTTTTTATAAGGACATGAAAAGAAAGCTTGAGCGTATTGTTTTCATTTCAGGCGGCCAACAGCGAGCTCAGCTGCAAGGAGGCGAGTGTGTTCCTGATCATGTGACAGAAAGTCCTCAGACTGCAGATGATTCTGATGGTGAGTTTTGTCCAGAGCTGAAGTGTTTGATCTGGGGTCTGTCACTTTAACCCTTTCATGCATGACGCCCACGTTTATGGACGCACAGTTTAACCCATAAAGACCCAGTGTTACTTTAGTGTCAGTTCCCAAATGGATTTTTCTCCATATTTAACGTTTCTTTAGTGATTTATCACCATTTATTGTAATATTATCTTCTTTATTTAGCATTTTTTTCAGTGACAATCAGGTATTTTTCTGTATTTAATTTACTGATCATGTAGATGTTCATAAAAGCTCAGATTAAAGTTGAGGCTTATTGTATCAGAAACAGAGAAAACTGAAGAAAAAGTGACTTTGTCAGTAAAATATATCAATAACTGAACATAAACCCAGTGTTTCCATCCACTATCATTGATCCAACTCCATGGGTTTTACTAGTGAATCAATGTTGCAGAAGATGACGGTGTTTCCATGGTAACTACGGAGCCTCTGAACATCCAAATAGGTCATATCTGATGGCCATGAATAACTAAACAAATGTTTAAAAAATAAATAAATAAAAATGCATTTCAACTTTTGGCTAATTACCTCCGCCAAGGAGGTTATGTTTTTGCCAGGGTTTGTTTGTTTGTTTGTTTGTCTGTCCGTTAGTGTGCAACATAACTCAAAAAGTTATGGACAGATTTTGATTAAATTTTCAGGGTTTGTTGGAAATGGGATAAGGAAGAAATGATTAAATTTTGGTGGTGATCGGGGGTGGGGGGGCCCACGGGGGGGGCGCAGATCAGAAAATTTCATCAAAATCTGTCCATAACTTTTTGAGTTATGTTGCACACTAACGGACAGACAAACAAACAGACAGACAAACAAACCCTGGCAAAAACATAACCTCCTTGGCGTGGGGGAGCCCACGGGGGGGGCCACTGACCAGCCTTGGCGGAGGTCTGCGCTCTCCGAGTGCTTCTAGTTTTGAGTAATAAAATCAATCCAAAAAAATCTTGACACTTTTTTTCATAATTCATGCATGAAAGGGTTAAAGATATATTCTTTTTTTGCAAGATGACTTTTTGCTGTTTTTTCCATTAATCATTTCATTTCATTTATTTATTCACATATCTATTAAAAGAACCAATTGTAAAAACATTACATTTTGCTTTTACATTAGATATTTGTCATATTATTCTCTGCATTTTTCAGTAACTTTTATTGACTTTTTATTATTTTCTGACCATGTAGATGTTCATAAAACCTCCGAACAGAACATCAGAACAGAGAAAACATGAAAACATAAGAGTGATTTTTTTTTTTTCTTTACAAAATATATCATTAACCACTATCATTTGTCAAACCACATTGGTTTTATTGTTAAATCAATGTTGCACAATTGTTTCCATGTTTACTATGGAGTCTGTGAACATCCAAAAAAGACACATCTGTCCCTGAAAAGCTGAGAAACTACATCTTACCTGAATTATTCAAATGCATTTACATTGTTAATGGTTCAAAAGTTATTAAACATTTTGGATCAGCTGATGCTTTTGGTCGCCTGTGGTTGTTGATTGCGCTTGCATCAAAATGCAGTTATTATATGTTATACTGTGCATGAACAGGACATCTGGGAATTGATTAAACCAGTATTTTTGTAAGTCTTGTGGGTGCGATTGTGTGTGTGTTTCCTCAAAAGAAACACAGATACACTTGAGGGTATTCTCATAACTTTAACATGAGCATACAGTCTCCACTATTAAACCGATATAGTACTTTTCAGAACACAGAGACTCTCTCTCATCATCCGTCTTCAGCAATAAAACTGAGTATACCATAAAAGCGAGTAACATACTCACAAGCATCGCTGTTGAATAATGAATTAGGCTATAATAATCCACTACCAATGTATAGCATGCAAAATTAAATACCTGGTTAGTTAAGTTCAATATACAGTAGCTAGCCACCCCATTAACATTACATTCTGTTGTTTTATGACTGTTATTGACGTAATATATCATCAAAACAAAAAGATTTCTTGTGAGTCATTTCAGTGGCTCTTGGGGGCCCTCTGGTGGCCACAGGGGCCCTTAGCAGGTGTTTAGTTTGATCATGTCATGGCCCAATGCAGGTTTTGTCCGTAGATGTATCATTAACAGAATGCAGATTAAATCGCAAATGGCTTTGAAATTGTAATGAAATATGACGTTTTTGTACAACAAGATGCAGAACAATCACGGTTAGCTCAAGTAATTGCAATAAAGCGATTATGTAACAGAGCTGACAGGCCTTTCTTTCTGATTTACATTGAAAAAACCTTCTATCCTGAGTCAAACATGCAGTTGCGGAAAAAAATTATTAGACCACCCTTGTTTTCTTTAATTTCTTGTTCATTTTAATGCCTGGTACAACTAAAGGTATATTTGTTTGGACAAATATGATGATAACAACAAAAATAGCTCATAAGAGTTTCATTTCAGAGCTGACGTCTACCCATTTTCCATGTTTTCTTGATAATAACCAAAATCACCTCAATTTTTACATCAATATCTATGGCATTGTACTGACAAAGTCTGTGCTTTTAGGCATTCAATGTTTTCTTTTATGTCTGTTTTAGTCACATGATACACACAAGAGTTAGTACTTGATTGCATAACCCTTGTTTTTGATGGCTTTTGACGGTCTAATAATTTTTTTCTGCGACTGTGTATATTCTGTGCTGAATTGTGAATGTTTTTTTTTGTTTTTTTTTGTTATCACAGTTGAACAACCTTCGGCCATTCCAGTTTGCGGAATATCTAATCATCATGTTAAAATGCAGCCCCTGTCAAAATGATGAAGTGTTTCTATTATTTCCCATTTTTTGTCAGCAAAGCAGAGCTGACAAGAGGAAAAAAAAAAAACCCGACAGTAGAAGTGCTGAGGTGAATTAAAAGTCTGCTGATGCTTTCGGTGAATGGGGTTTCCATCTGACAACACACCTGGCTTTACAGTCAGAAAAGTGGAAATACACCACATTATAACCAATATGTGTATATAATGTTAGGTGCATCCCAGAAACTGAGTTTATCAGAGATGTATGAACATTACTTCTTTGTATCTCAGCTATATTAAAGAAATGGGGATATTTAGTTTGTTTTAGTTCAGAAAATTTTATTTATCCCAAATATGAATTCATTTGCAGCTTTTCTCACATGCAAACAACAACAATCAGTAAAGTAAGAAAGTGTGTGTTACCTATAATGTATCATTGTCTGGATCTGTTTTGGTTTTAATATCATGTAGTGTTAAATGATTAACACACATTATAAAATATGCATTAGATTAGTACCTTTTCCTACAACAGATACAGTCTTATTATTCATATAAATGCAAATCAGAGCTTTGATATTTCCCCTAAGCATGATTTTATTTTCTCATAAAATCTGTCACATTTACCCTTTCATTGAACACAAATCTGACAGCTGTAACACAACACAGCCCCTGTAATAAACTTTAGTGCTTTTGTGTATGCGCCTTCTTTTTACATCTCTAGAAAATCAATGTCTTCTAGTAAATTAAATTTCTGCCCTTCTGATTACAGATCGATCCATGGTGGAGGCTTTAGGAGGCCCCGGTGAACAATCTATACTGTCCCAGAAGAAGAGGATGAGGAACGAGGACGAACAGGAAGAAAGGGATGACAGTCGAAGTGATGCAGGGTCACCACGGGACAGTGATGTCATAGAAGAGATGCAGGTGAAGAGGGAAGATGAAGACGATGAAGAGGAGAGTCCGGAAAGCCACGTCTCTGAGTCTGACTGGAGCAAAGATAAGACTGAAAAGAGGGAGGAAGGAGAAGAGGAGGAGGAGGAAGAGGAGGAAGAGGAGGAGAAGCGAGGGAACTCAGATGAGAGATTTGGGCCAGAAAACATGACCAAGGATAAGAAAGGCAAGCTGTTTTTTTATTTCCATATATTTTTAATTGGTCTCTAAGTGTATTAAAATAATAATAAAAAAAAAAATCATGCATATTCAGATGTTGAGTTTGATGTTTAGGGGCCAAGTTGCATCAGATTTATTTTTCCCAAGTCATAATAATAAAAAGACATCAGAGGAAATTAAACATCGGCTTGAAGTTGACCAGTAGCAGACAGCGGCATCTTAAGAGGGACGAACAAAAATTGCTTTGTAGATGAAACGGCTTTGCCACTACAGGACTGAGTGATTGATGGAAGTGCTTCCATCTACATGATGAATCTGAACCCCTCCCCCCTTCTCCACCCCCCCACCCCCTCCACCCACAGGGGAGCAGAGCCAACATGGCTGGCATACTGACAGCACACTTAGAGAAATGATTAAAGATCCCTATGTTCTCGCATTCAGATGAGATGGTATTCACGCTCACAGCTGGAATCGTTCACTATCGATTCTAGAAAATCAAGTAAATTATCCTTAAACATCCAAAGGTCAGTCAAGATTGAACCTTTTATGTCCAGATGTTTCCACAGATGATCAGAGAAACAGTTTTTCTAAGATAAAAATGAACATTACAATGCAATATGTATAGTCTCCTGTGAGAGAAAAGCCTCTGCCAAGTAATCTGATTGCTCTGACCATGCTGTTAATTCCCATAAAGCACAGTGAGCGGCACTAAAGGAGAAGCTGCCAGCTGGCACCAAATATTTCATTATAAAAAGTGGAATCTTGCTGAGGGTGGAGAGCATTGAGCCGGTGGCATGGAAAAGGTATTTCAGTAAGAAAACAGAATAACAATAGACTCCACTCTTTATTTTTTTATATCCCTAGGTTCTGGATCTGACGAAACGAGAGATACGACAAGGAACCTATCAAAAGAAGAGGACGAGGAGAAAGATAAGAGGTCGTCACTATTTTTACACAGACAAGAGGAGGGCAGGCAGGAGCAGGAGCAGGAGCAGGAGGATGAGGATGAGGATGACGGAGGGGAGGTGAAGAGAGGGGGCTTAAAGCGCTGGACCAAGAGGACCAAAGCGTTAGCGCTGAAGAAGAAAGGGGCGGTGAAGGAGGAAGTGCCACATCATTCGAAGGAGGTCATGGATGAAGACGAAGAGAAGAAGAAGAAGAAGAAGAAGAAGAAGAGAGGAGGTCTGAGGAGTCCAGAGGAGCAGGAGCTGCAGATGATCGCACGGAGGGCACCTGTGGAGAGGAAGGGGCTGGAGGACGAGGGCAGCGGCAGCAGGAAGTCTGAGGTGTGTAATAAAAACTGTCCTGCAGCTATGTTTGTCAGATGCTTCGAAACACATTAACTGCTGAAAACATTGGAAAAGCCTGTGTAGTATAGACTCCTCCCAACACTACACTGGAAAAAAATCCAAATCTTACCAAATGTATTTTTCTCATTATACTTAACCCTTTCATGCACGAATTATGACAACAATAGTCAAGATTTTTTTCTTTCTTCTTGTTTTTATCCCCCCTTAGGTATGAAAAAAAGCAATTGAGGTTTTTTTTTTTTTTTATGAAGTTACAAAAATGTCCATGCGTTTAATTTTTGAAGTAAAGAAATGTGTTTAAAACCCAATATCAGAAAGTGAGATAAAAACAAATGAAAAGATTTTAATCCTACTAATCTGATGTTTTCTCACATTTTAACATATTCTACTGCTAGTTATTATTCACTTTATGGAGGTAATATGCAAAAAAAAAAAAAAAAAAAACTTTTTGTCTAACAAATAACAATTGATTTACACTAAAACGTGTTAGTGCATATCAGGTTTATCAAGAACAGCAAAGTTACAGTAATGGGATGAATTGCAGTTTATTGGATGATGTATAAGTGTCCACTGTGTTGGCTGATATGGAACTAAAACAACCAAACCCATGAATATACAAGAGAACAGCTGTAGAATAGCTGTCCACTGTAGTGACCACTATGCATGAAAGGGTTAAAATAAGACATAATCACCTAAAGAGTAACATATAAGAACTTATTTTTAAACAACAGATCTTATTTTAAGAAATCTTACTAAGATAATTTTCACTTGTTCCATTGGCAGATTTTTTTTTTGCTTATGTATTTATGTGTATTTTTGTCATTTCTGGTCAAAATATCTCATCGCACTTAAAATAAGACATAATCACAGAATGAGCTTAGAAAAAATAAACTTAAATTGAATGAAATCCTGAACAAAAAAAAAAAAAAAATTTCTCAGACTCTACAGACTCAGACAAGAACACTTTCACCATCGCAGTAAATCTGGCAAATACCAAGCAAAACAAACAAAGAAAAATAAAGAAAAATCAATTGTTTCAACCGTCAAGAACTCCGCAGGGAAACCAACAAGCTCATCATATATCATATACATTCATTTTTAGGTCTATATTAGCTGAAAATACAACGTTGGAGTTTTTTTTTTTTTTTTTTTCGAACATGCAAAGAAAAATAAGACAAAACAAAGCAAATCAAGACATAAACAAAATAACATTCAAATGGACAGAATCTATCCTCAAGCACATCCAAGTCTGAATATTGCATAGTCGAAAAGGAGTAGGAAGAAGTATAAACTTATTTGACATTTTTAAAAATATGAGACACACTGGAAAAAATCCAAATCTTCCCAAGTGTATTCTTCTCATTTCTAGTCAAAATATCTCATCACGCTTAAAATAAGACATAATTACAGAATGAGCTTAGAAAACATAAACTTAAATTGAATGAAATACTGGACAAAAAAAAACAAAAAAACAACTCAATTTCTCAGACTCTACAGACTCAGACAAGAACACTTTCACCATAGCAATAAATCTGACAAATACCTAGCAAAACAAATAAAGCAAAATAAAGAAAAATCAACTATTTCAACCATCAAGAACTCCGCAGGGAAACCAACAAGCTCACTGGAAGAAATAAACAACATTTTTCAAAGAATTTTATGCGAATTTGTATTCATCAGAAAATAACCCAAACCAAGAAGACATCACTTCCTTTTTAAATAACATTCATCTACCACAACTTAATCAAGACCATATCTCTGTTCTAGAAGCTTAATTCAAGATTTTTTTGCTTAATTTAGGCAAAAAAAAAAATCTGCCAATGCCACAACCCAGTCAGCATGTCCATGTGGGCCCCAGAAGGGTTTCAACTGGGCTGCATATAAGGGTCCCATGTGGGTTTGTCCACAATTTCCATGGCGGCCCCACATGTGTTTGCCCATATCAGAGTCAAAATCAGAATCAGAATCTCTTTATTGTCATCATAGCAAGTACAACGAAATTGAGGCAAAACTCTCAGGTTCAGTCCAAGAATTTACTGGCAGATAAGTATCAGTAAAACAACAACAAATATCAGTTAAACAACAACAAATATCAGTAAAAGGCACAGTTATTTCCATTAAAAAATAAAACATTTTGCAAACTAAGATATTTGTAAAATATAGAATTTAAGTGGCTCAAATAACACAAGAAGTAGTACAAATGGCTTGAAAGATAAATATCATGGGATAAATTAGTGTGAAAAATAAATAATATGAGATATTCTGATTCGGATATGGGCAAACACATGTGGGGTCACCATGGAAACTGCGGACAAACCCAAATGGGACCCTTATACGCAACCCAATTGTAACCCTTCTGGGGCCCACTTGGACATGCTGACTGGGAAGTGAAAATTATCTTGGTAAGATTTCTTGAAATAAGATTTTCAACATCCATTGTCTAAAAATAAGTTCTTATATCTCACTGAAAAGTTACTCTTTAGGTGATTATGTCTTATTTTAAGTGTGATGAGATATTTTGACAAGAAATGAGAAAAATACACTTGGTAAGATTTGGATTTTTTCCAGTGTATAACAATATTAAATTACAGTGCATTAGCGTCAGCGGTTCTCCTTCTGAGTTACAGACTTTGCTAGTCAGTGATATATACTGTTAATTTGGATAATTTGGAGAAAAGTCGTTCTGTTGCAGACTGAGAGGAATAGGGTTGATTTTTGTGTCTCCATATTGGATTCAGATCCCCTACATGAATGCTTGTAAACCTGCTGGATGGATTATACAGTCATGGAAAAAATGATTAGACCACCCCTTGTTTTCTTCAGTTTCTTGTTCATTTTAATGCCTGGTACAATTAAAAGTACATTTGTTTGGACAAATATAATGATAACAACAAAAATAGCTCATAAGAGTTTAATTTCAGAGCTGATATCTACACATTTTCCATGTTTTCTTGATAATAACTAAAATCACTTCAGTTCTTACATCAATATCTGTGTCATTGTACTGACAAAAACAGTGCTTTTAGGCTTTCCATGTTTTCTTTTCTGTCTGTTTCAGTCACATGATACACACAGGAGTTAGTATTTGATTGCATAACCATTGTTTTTGGTGACTTTTGATGGTCTAACAATTTTTTCTGCGACTGTATGTTCAGATTTCATAGTGTTAGTACCTTTATCAGACACAGTTCAAACAATTCTGAGCAGAAAGTACTGTCATTTTTTTCTGCACAATTTTTAAAGCTATTTTTTTAATATATGTTTTTAATATTAGATTTTACTTCTGTTTTATTGAACTTGGAATTATTTATTGGTCACTTTCAAATGAATTATTCTCTACATGAGACCTTTCTTAAGTGATTTATCACCATTCATTATATTTTTATTCTCTATATTTTGCATTTCACAGCAAAAAGCTAATATTTTGCTGTATCTACAACAAATGTCATTTGTCTAACTACATCGGTTTTATTGGTAAATCAATGTTACTGAAAATGATGATCTTTCCACATTCACTGTGGAGCCTCTGAACGTCCAAATGGTTCATAGAAACTGAAATTTACCTGAATTATTTAAATGCATTGATAGGATTAATGATTTAAAAGTTACTGAACATTTCAGATCAGTAGATATGTTTGGTCGCTGGCATCTGTCTAGTTTTTTGGGGGTTGACAAAGTTTGTGCGACTATACAATATGGATTTAAACATATTTTCTTAGTGTTGGATTTACATTCATTCTGTGATTTTAGATGTAAATGTCCATTATTACAGCATATGATTAAGTCTTTCAAGCATTCAATCACATAAAATAGAGCACAGGTGTCAAACATGCAGCCCGGGGACCAAAACTGGCCCGCCAAAGGTTCCTATCTGGCCCGCAGGATGAATTTGCAAAGTGCAAGTTAGGGCATCCAACTCAAAAATAATATCATAATAACCTATTAATAATGACAACACTAATTTTTCTCTTTTAGTGCAAAAAACATTAAATTATGAAAATGTTTACATTAACAAACTATCCTTTAAAATGTGAATAACTTGAACAAATATGAACAACCTGAAATGTCTGAAGAAAACTAAGTGCAATTTTAACAATATTCTCTCTGTTACTAAATGTTTTGTGCCTTTATAGATCTGATCTGTACGTATGCATATGTATATATGATAAGTCGAGGCATAATATTGATAAAATTGAACTTATATTTCTTAACAAATTCCATTTTTTTCAGGTTATTCACATCCTTTTTGTTTAGATAGTTTTTAAATGTAAATATTGGCATAACTGAATGTTATTTTTTGCACTAAAACAATTTGGAGTTGTCATTATTTATTGGCTGTCATGCTACTATTTTACTGGTCCGGCCCACTTCAGATTAAATTGGGCTGAACGTGGCCCCTGAAAGAAAATGAGTTTGACACCCCTGAAATAGAGCAATTTATTTGTTTTTCTTTTAATCAGTTGAAAGCCCTGATATTTATTCCCATTCTGCACAGACTTTGCTTTGACTTTCTTCATTTAAAAGTTTACATACGGTAAAGTTGGGCTGATTGATTTGCTTAAGGCAAAAAACACTAAGGTGATATTGTTCTTTTAGTGAGAAAAGTAATAAAAGTCCTTTAAAGGTACCCTGTAGCTGAGGTGCTGCTTGGCAGGATGTTAAAACAAAGCTTCTGCCTGTAATAGCTGTAATGGCTCCAAACTGTTCCTCATTAGTTGTAACAGTGGGTCTTAAAGAGCCTATTGTGGATTTAATGCGTCCTTGCCAACACCCAGAGCAGCCGTGCATGGCGTCTGATTGTGACCGTATTTTTAGGACCGCTGTGTGAGAAAAGTTTGCCGATATGTATCATTATTTGTTCCCTCCTCATTTGTATTTCTCTGCTCGCTCGCTGTCCTCTCATTACAGCCACAGGAGCCGGAGATTGAAAGTCTGGCAGCCATCGAGTCAGAGCTTGAAAACGTTGCCCAGAAACTCCATGAGCTGCGACGAGGCTGAGAAGCGATTGAAACTAGGGTGACACCGCAACCTCCTCTGCCTCCTCGTCCTCCTCCGCTTTACCAGCTGCCTGGTTTCCACAGATAGAGCGTGTGTGAATATGTGACAAGATTTTTTTGTCTTTTGCTATTTTTCTTGAGGATGCACTCTTGCTCTGCGCTGCTGCAGCCTCCCTTGTGACACTCTGACTCTTAGATTAGCGTATAATAGACGCAGCTAGACGTTATTTTAGACAAACATATGATATACAAAACACACCTAAAGGAGGATGTCTGCGTCAGTGAAGGATGACACGCTGTTTATCCTTCATTTTCTCTGACTGATCTTCTCTCTCTTTCTGCAAACGTATCTCCGCTGCTTTTCACGTCACTTTTAACACTGCACATTAACATAAGTGAAAGGTCGAGGTAATAAATCCACACATCAACAAAGGTGAGGTTGCACAGTAAAGGCATGTATACATGTAAAAAGCTCTTTCTGGGATGCTTACTTCTTATGATGAAGATGAAGGAAAAAAAACAAAACATAGATGCTTAATTATAGATACAGTTGAGTCTAATCAAGCCAAGGTAATAAGCAATCATTTTTAGAAAAGAAATGTCTGGATTGTAAACTTTATTTAAAAAGATAAATAAATAAATTGAATAGTTTATCTGGAAATCTTTGTTTGATGAGTCTTTTTAAAACCTTTACAGCCAAAATAAACTGTAGGTATCAAAATTGATCATTTATCTTGTGACTTTTGCATTATTATGGAGTGGGTTTGGTAAAAAAAAAAATTAATACCTGCACCGGGGAAAAGTTCTAGGGTTGTTATAATATGGGTATTTCCTCATCTATTTTTGAGTTTTATCATATTAACCTTTTCATGCATGAATTATGAGAACCTTAGTCGAGATATTTTCCTGAGTGTTTTTATTCCTCTTTAGGCATGAAAAAACAATGCAATTTAAAAAAAAAATAAACCTGTTTTTTTATGAAGGTAGATTTGTTTCTTTATTGCTTTAACTAAAAAAATAAATAAATAAAAAAAAAAAAAAGTGTTTGAATGCAAAAAAAAAAAAAAAATACGATCCAAAAAATTGCATTTGAACACTTTTTTTCTTTGATTGAAGTGAATTTTTTTTTTTTTTTTTTTTTTACAATACAGAAACAAATCTACCTTCATCATTTTTTGTGGAGTTCCAAAAATGTCCACTCCGCTGGACACCATCTGTTTAATTTTTGAATGTCAGAAAGTGACATACAAAATCCAAACATTTTTAATGCAGCTAATTTGATGTTTTCTCACATTTTATCATATGCGCAATTTTTATTAGCAATTGATTTACACTCAGACATGTCACTGCAGATCAGGTTTATCAAGAGCAGCAAAGTTAAAGTAATGGTATGAAAGTTAGTGTATGGGATGGTGCAAAAGTGTCCACTGTGTTAACTCATATCGAACTAAAACAACAAAACCCATGAATATATTAGAGAACAGATGTAGAATAGCTGTCCGCTGTAGTGACCAATATGCATGAAAGGGTTAATTACAAGTGTGAAGCATTATTTGTGGCTGTACAATACATTCATATATATACTGTACCCTCATTCACACATATTCATTCTGAACTATAGTTTCTCACTGTAAAAATGCTGCAGTCTGCTCCTGTTTGTGGGCGACAAAGGCGAGAATATGAATCATCACCGTGACACATCCTCTGTTTTTACATTATATTCAAACACAAACATTCTAAGCCTTAGTTTTGGTGTCAACATCAGAATATTCTTTTTTTTTTTTTAACAGTTAAAAAGGGAGAAGCGCAGTATAGAATTGCATCACACTGTGGCGCATACACTGATGTAACTGTGTTTGCTCAGCATATGTGGAGCTGTCGAGTAGACGTCACAAAATGTGGCAAGAATAGCCAGTGGGCAGAAGAGAAACTGAAAATGCAGAAGGTTTGCTGCTCTCTCTCTGGCAGCTTGAATGAATATAGTTATTGTGGGCACAGCTAAGATGTGAAGCAGTCAAGAAGATCTTTGTCTGTTTATGCATCATCTGACACCAATATATAAACATAGAGAGACTTAAAAACTCAAATGTCAACTGTGGAGGATATCTCTATGATACGATAAAAATATCCCAACTTTCTGAATGTAGGTTTGTATTAGTCATTCACTAGAAAGTTTCAATGTACGTCATTGAACAATTAAACAACAGAGGCCATGCATTTTACATTTGAAGTCACTGCTTTAAAAGTTTTTTCAAGGATTATATTAAATTTTCAGCATTTTTTATAAGCTTTGAATGAGGTGGTAATCTTGGATTCATCATGAACCTGAAGATGTTATGAAAAATTCATTAAAACAGAATGAAAAGGGCAGCAGATGGCGACATTAGACTACTTTAGTCCGCCTCCACAAAGGTGAGCGACATCAGAGAAGGTGATTTAAAGTCACATTTGTATTTTGAGCAAAGAGGACTTAATCATTTTTTTAGTCTTTATAGCCAAAAACATATTAACTCATAAAGATCCAAACAGGCCAAAACCATCTACTGATCTAAAATATTTAATACCTGTTGATCCATTAATCCTATCAATACATGTAAATAATTGGTGTAAAATACAGTTTGTCATCTTTTCATGATCCATTTGGATGTTCAGAGGCTCTGTAGTTGCCATGGAAACACTGTCATTTTCTATAACATTGATTCACCAGTAAAACCCATGGAGTTGGATCAATGACAGCTGGATGGAGAAAACTGGTATATGTTAAAGTTTTGATATATTTTGCTGAAAAAGACACTTTCTTCAGTTTTCTCTGTTTCTGATATAATAACCCTAAACTTTAATCTGAGCTTTTATGAACATCTACATGATCAGTGAATTAAATATAGGAAAAAATCTGATTTTTACTGTAAAAACACAAAATACAGAGGATCATATTATAGTAAATGGTGAAAAATCACTTTAGAAAAGTTAAATATAGAGAAAAAACTATTTTGGAGCTGTCACATAAGTAGCACTGGGTCTTTATGGGTTAAACTGACAATCTAAAGTTAAATACAGTACTTGTGCAAAAGTCTAATGTCACTAAGAGGTTTGTTGTTTTTGCAGGGTTGGGATATGCATACATATATAATCTTCTTTATCTTTTCTTCAGATACAACAAGAAAATACAAGGATTATGTGCACAATCTTAAAGATACAAAAACTGAACTAAATGGGTTCTAAAGGGTAAAGTCACTATTTATTGTGACCTTTGACCTCTTGACAGGAAGCAGCACAAACAGTTACAAACATCTGACATGTGCTGAATGGAACCTGGTATAAAACATCAGAAAATGAATGCAATGACTCTTATATTGTCTGAAGGAAAATGTTAAAGACATGTTAAGTGTGAAGGGTGGTCACACAGTGCTAGAAGCTTTTGTTTTCACCACTGTACATACTTCACATATATCCAGACTGAAGCTTAACCCATAAAGACCCAGTGCTACTTTTATGGCAGTTCCCACATATATTTTTCTCTGTATTTACCCTTTTTTAAACAATTTATCACCATTTACCTTAACATTATCCTCTGTATTTTGTGTTTTTTCAGTAAAAATCAGGTATTTTCCTATATTTAATCTACTGATCATGTACTTTAACCATCATGCTGAGATTATATATGAGAGTTATTATATCATAAATGGATAAAACTTGAGAAAAAGCGACTTTTTCTGTAAAATCGATCATTAATTGAAATTAAACCAAGTGTCTCCATCCACTGTCATTGATCCAACTCCATGGGTTTTATTGGTGAATCAATATTGTAGAAGATGACAGTGTTTCCATGTTTACTACAGAGCCTTTGAACGTCCAAATAGGTCATATCTAATGACAATGAAAAGATGACAAACTGTATTTTACACCAATTATTTACATGTATTGATAGGATTAATGGATCAGCAGATTATATCAGTAGATGCTTTTAGTCACTGGTGGATATTTGGGTCTTTATGGGTTGATACAGAAACTGAGAAATGCATGCGTGGTCATTATAGCCTTAATAAACCTACAAATCTAATGTTGGTTTGTGACTTTTGTGCAGTAATGTACGGTACTATTCTTACATACATGTCATTAAATGCAACATTCATTCATTCATTCATTTTCTGAACCCGCTTTATCCTCACTAGGGTCACGGGGGTCGCTTGGAGCCTATCCCAGCTATTTACGGGCGAAGGCGGGGTACACCCTGGACAATTCGCCAGTTCATCGCAGCGTAACACAAACATATTTATAGATATCCTATACAGAGATATGGATATCCTCTTCAACAATTTATTAGTATCTAAAGATGATTTTCTGGCCCTTAACTGCATTAACCCATAAAGACTCAGTGTTACTTTTCCCAAATGAATTTTTCTCACTATTTAATCTTTCTTGAGCAATTTATCACCATTTATTATAATATTATCCTCTGTATTTTGCGTTTATTCAATAAAAATCAGGTATCTTCCCATTTTTAATTTATTGATCACATGGATGTTCATAAAAGCTCAGATTCAAGTTAATTGTCATAATATCAAAAATAGAGAAAAATGAAGAAAAAGTGACTTTTTCAACAAAATTCTTCATTAACTGAACATAAACCCAGTGTGTCCATCCACTGTCATTGATCCAACTCCATGGGTTCTACTGGTGAATCAATGTTGTAGAAGATGACGGTGTTTCCAGGTTCACTACGGAGTCCCTGAACGTCCAAATGGGTCATATCTGATGACCATGAAAAGACGACAAACTGCATTTTACACCAATTATTTACATGTATTGATAGGATTAGTGGAAGAGAAGTCCTTAAACATTTTATACTGGTAGATGATTTTGGTCACCAGTGGTGGTTGAGCCTTTATAGGCTAAGGTTTCATACTTTATCTCTGTGGTGGAGCTGAACAGTCAGTACTGATAAGCTCCAAACACCATCATCAATCATGGGGTTAATGCAGGTTATGCATATGGTGTGTAGTGTTCATTCATCCCCTTTATCTACTCACTGAAAACACACTCTAATAAGCTGCAACCTCAGCACCAAGAGACAGGATACACCCCGAACAGACTGGAATAACAAATTAATCTACATTTTCCTCAAAGGTACTTTTATCACAAGGAGTGAGCTGTAAACCCTTAATCTTATTTTAGTCGTTTTGGGAACAGAGCTGACATAAGTTGAATTCTTTGCACACACACACACACACTGACTCCCAGACAAAGGAATTTACAGTATCTTCACATAATTTTTATCTACAGTGTCTGATTTTACAACAGAGACATTCAAAGTTTTGGTTTAGCAGCTTCCAAACCTCTGAGGCCTGTAAAAGATGAGTATATGTCTGACGATGTAAATGTCTAAAGTGTTTAAAAATCAAAATCAAAGAAGCAACAACCAGAGAAATTGTGTTTGTATAAAAATATAACATTTTATTTCCAGCTACAAAGTGAAACATGTAACATTTTTGTCACACTTCTCAATAAAATAGTAAAAAATACTGTTGACAAAAAATACACTATCGATACATTTTGAAGCACAGGACCAATTTGGGTTTTAAATTAACTTAAACTGTACAAATATATACATCATTTACACATCAACAATAAAAAAGGAATGAAATTACAATTCTTCCAGTCTTTTTTTTTTCTATTTTTGTACAAAATAGACACTTGGTTTCATCCTTCTGACCTGAATCAGTAATAGTCAACATGTTTTTTTTTTTTTGTTCTTTCAGTGCCGTAGCAAAGCCCACTGTGTTCCATATCTAACCCGAAACTCAGCACGCTGCTTTCTTTCTCATCCACACGTTGGGGCGGAAACTCTGACCTTTCCTCCACTCTGTGAGCATAGTGAACAGCTCAGACACGTAGACAAGGCTGACATTCAGGCCTGCGCTAACAGACACAAACACACACATATACACGCACAAGGACACATTCAGACCTGTTTGGACAAGGGGAACATTGGCCCGCTGTGGTCTGCGTGTTCCCTCTACAGCTGCTTACAGTTTACAGGTCTGGTCTGGACTTTGAGGATTGGGGGGGGGGGGGGGTTATTAGACACCTCATTTAGAGAGGAGGTCATGGTTTAGATAAGGCGTAAAAATGCGTACAGTAAAATGGACGGGTCTGTGAGAGGGGATTCAAAGGGGGATGGATTAAAAAAAACCTGGCAGTAGGTTTGTCAAAATAGAAGTTATAGTGCAGGAATCTCATGGAGCTGCTACGCAACCCACTGTCTGAGCTCTATGTGGCTGATAAGCACCAGCCAAACAAAAACATACAGACACCAAGACAAGTGTCTGAGCTACTTTTACAATGACAAAAATCAAACATATATACTGAGCTGCAAAATGAGATGGAGTTCTGTTTGTTTTCAAGTCATAAGCTCTTATCGTCCCTCAGAGGCTCACGCCATGTCTCCCATCATCTTCTTGTAATACATGGACTCGAAGATGTCATTCTCCCCGGGGCAGTTGTGGTGGCAGGCGCAGGACTTGATGAACATCATGTGCTTCTTCATGACCTGTCCGTCGGGGCATTTGAACTCCATGGGCAGGGTGGTGGTCCTGTGAGGGGTGCAGCACCGACCGTCCAGGCAAACTCCGCAAAACTTAGGTCTGTAGGACTTGGTGGTGGTGCAGCCGGAGATCTCAAACTTCATAGGTTTGGAGAGCCTTGGAGTACGAATGCACTTTTTCCCTTTCTGGAGGAGGAAAATGAGCAGAAACGTTAGCTGGTGTTCATTAGTAGTTTGAGTATGTGAGGAGTTCATAAGATCTTTGCAGTTGAATAAAGACTCACCCTGATGCTCTGCTCCAGCTGGGACTCGCAGGGTCGCACCATGCACAGTCTGGTCTGTTTCTCCAGTCGGCATTCACGGTTATCATTGGTGACTCTGGTGGAGATCCCGAGGCCACAGGTCTTTGAGCAGGCGCTCCATTCAGTAGTCTGAACCAGGCAGTTCTCCCTCATCAAGGAGGGGTCTGGGCCATAGGTCTCCTCCTGTCTGTAAGCTGTGAAACACAAAAGCAAACACCAGATCAGAACCCCATCCTGATAGAAACCCATTCACAAAATCAGAACGCAACCTGATGTTTTTTTTTATTGTAGTAAAAAGACACCAACTCACCAGGCAAAACAGATCCCATGAAGGTGTGAGTGTAGGGGGAGTCACACACCCACTCCTCGCAACACTTTCCTGGCACCTTCACTCGTCTTGGAAGGGGGCAGTCAGGGCTGGGGAGTCGGACATCCATGGAGCAGAGGGGCACACATCCCACAGCTCCATCCAGACAGGTACACTGGTACTTGCAGCTGCTCTGGAAGGTCTCTCCACTTTTGTACACCATACCTCCGAACACACAGGTGGCTCCTTCTCTAGCTGCGGAAGGCAAACAGTAAGGTTATCATCCGGTTCGTACATTCAGGTTTTACTTATTAACTTTTTCTTGGGAAGGGGGTCAGTGATGCGGCTCACCTGTGCAGACTCCGATGCGTCTGTTGATGGGGGCTCCGAAGTCACAGAACAGGCCTTTGTGTGGGTCACAGACGTCTTTCTCGGTGCACAGCTCGCCCATCTGCTTGGCGCACACCCTGCAGCATCCACATCCGTCCAGCACCAGGCTCACCCCTGGGAGACACTGGGGGGGGGTGGAGGGGCACGAACACTGGCCGCTGCACTCCTGACCTGCAGCCTGAACACAGAACACACGCTCAGTCCATCTATCTGTACGAGCAGCATTTCAGATCCTACTGACAAGACTTAAACTGACATTCTGGTACATTTAGAGCTCATGTTGCGTCTTGTTGAGTTTCTAGCTGTTATGTAAAGAGTCTGTTTCTAAGGCTTACCATATGTGAGAGCAGGATGCACAGCAAAGGCAGCAAAGTCATTTTCTTCATTCCAGCAGACATCTTTTCTTCCGTGTAGAAATAGATTTAATTCTTCCTTAAGCTTCGTCGAGAAAGTCTTCCTTAAATCTCAGAGTTTGAGCTTGAGAAACCTTTTCTGATCAAGTCGATCTCTTGTCTGGTTTGTCGTGTAGCGTTTCTCCGCTGCTCCAGTCACAGTCGTGCTTTCTTGCTTGCTTTCTTCCTTTGGTTCGTTCTCTCTTTCTTGGTGAAAGCTAGAGTTTAGCTTCAGTAGAGGAGTTGATCTGAGTTCTGACTGGAGAGTTGAGCTGCCTTTATACTCGCTGGCCCTCGTAGCACGTCACTGGGGGCTGAATGGAGAGCCAGCCCTGGACAAACATGGACATACTTGGCATTCTTTCCTCGCTTCCTGACCCCCACTCCAGACATCCCACATTCCTGCTGTCTGAAGGCAAGGCTCTGCTGCTCGGCCAAACAACACTGTCTCTCTCAGAGCAGCTTTCATCTGGAATGGGAGGTTAAGTCTGGTTAGAGGCCTGGGACCCCACACTGGGAATTCCTGAAGACTGACTTCACAAACAGACAGCCGGTACCTATAAATATTAATTTTATAAAAAGAACAAAAGGAAAAAAGTAGCTCAGGACTTTACAGTTAAGAGGAACACTTAAACACAACAGGTAGAACCCCGTAAAGCACTAAAACATGTACTGATTAAATGAACTGATTGATGTGTAACAAGTGGTTTAAGACTTTAAGCCCACAACAGCATTCCTCAGCTTCAAAAGCACACAAACAGCCTGGGCTTTAGAAAATGAACAGTGCGCGGTTGGGGAAAGGAAATTCATTTGAGTCATTTACTGTAGCTGGTTATCTATCAAGGTGCTCCTTCCAGAGACTTGGCAGCTGCTGTGGTGTTGTAACTTTGCCTTCTGTACTCGTGTGGTTATGTCTGGGACATTGCAGCGGCATTTTTGTGCACTGACATCAGTGGCGAACACAAGCAGACCGAGCGCTGCTGTCATTATAACCTAATAAAACACATTATGATCACTTTATGCAGCTAGTGGGAATTTTAATCACAGACTCTTCTCACATTAATTATGTGCAATACACTGAGGTTATGGTAAATTAATTAGTGCTTCAGTTCACCAAACTCCACTGATTATAAATACATGTATAATGTATCCAATGAGAGTACTTTACGTAATTACATTAGAGGTGCTTGTACTTTGGTTGAGATTTTCTATTTAACACACAGGTGTCAAACATGCGGCCCGGGGGCCAAATCCGGCCCGCCAAAGGATCCAATCTGGCCCGTACGATGAATTTGTGAAATACAAAACTTACACTGAAAATATTAACAATCGAGGATGTCAAAATCATTTTAATTCACATTCCACATACAGACTAATTAGATCTCGAGTGGGTCAGAACCAGTAAAATACTATCATATTAAACCTATAAACAATGACAACAGCAAATTTTATCTTTGTTTTAGTGTAAAAAAGTAAAATTACAAGAAAATGTTTATATTAAAAACTGTTATTTTACAAAAAATGTGAAAAACCTGAAATGTCGTAAGACAAGTAAATGCAATTTTACCAATAGTCTGCCTGTTATTAAATGTTCCGTGCATTTGTAATTGTAATGTCAGTTGTAATGCACATGTGTAAAAGACAAACTGATAATCTGAGGCAGAATATTGTTAAAATTGGACTTGTTTTTCTTAAGATGTTTCCAGTTGTTCCAGATGTTATTCAGATTTTTGTAGATGTTAAAATTATCATAATTTAATTTGACTTTTTTCACTGTTATTATTTTACTGGTCCCACTTCATGTCAGATTAGGCTGTATGTGGCCCGTGAACTGAAATGAGTTTGACACCCCTGATTTAACACAACCTTATACTTGTACTCCATTACATCTCATAGGAAAATATTGCCCTTTTAGTCATAGTAGTAGTAGTAGTAGTAGTAGTAGTAGTAGTGTAGATTTATTTCGAGCACATAGAATCATCAGATAACAAAGAACCACACAATATGGTCAAACAAAATTTTTCTGCGCTCGAAAAGGAGTGAGAAGAAGTATAACTTACAGACTCCCACCCTTTTTTACAAACTAATAATTAAATTAAATCTGCTTCCTTTGCTTTGTTAACACACTTTTTTCCTGTATATTTTTACAATAACAAAGAAACATCCATACAAACCATTCACATACACTTTTTCAGTCACCGCACACACAATCAGATTTGCATAATCAACTGTTTTTAATATAAGCTATAGTATTTATATGCGCTTTAAATATTTACTACAAATACAATAATCAATAAATATGATAATATCTTTTTATCATGATAATTAATGACAATAATATCTTATTTTATGCATACTTCTGTTATGTGAAAATTTTACTTACTTTCCAGACTTTATCAAATATTGTGTAATAACACACATCAATGCATCAGTAAAATTAATTTAAAACCATCTTATATTATAGTACAAAACAGTGACTGACTGTATGACTACTTTTATTTTACACATTTTCAGTAGATTTTGTCGCTAATACTTATGCTTTGTACATTCTGGTGTGTCATTACTAACAGGAGGCTGCAAAATCATAATGGCAAAAATCATAATATAATTTTACAAAGCAACATATCATTGGAATAAATGTAATCTTTAGGGTTGATTTTGTTTATAGTAACATCTAAAACACTTATACTTCCAAGTCTTTTTCTCTAAACACTGATTTTATAATTATTTTAAATGTTCTACCTGTAGAAAATAATAACTTCAAGCCACAATTAACCGTCTGGTTTCTATAACCCTCTCACAGGACAAAAAAAACAGCCTTTAAACTTAAAAGAAACATTGATTTGACATTTATTGTGATCATTACTGACACCAACCAACTAACAAATGGTAAACGTGAAGTCCTCTGAACTGTAAGTGTACTTTTGTCCATATTGTGTCTATACTCCTGATCCTGGTCCTGATGGTCAGTTACCGGTAACCTGAGCTCAGTGTTCTGTCCAGCCAAGGTATGCAGGACAGGTATTAACTGAACAAAGACTAAATGCTCTCATTCATTGGCGTTTCCCGACATGGATGTTTGTTGATTTGAGTATTAGTCTGCTTTTATTACTTCCTGAAAGCACAACATTTTTCACAGGATTCTGTTAAGAACACCAGCCACAACAACCTTTTAGGATGGGATTGTGTTTCACGGTTGACAAGATGTTTTGACTTTTTCCAACGCGTCTGAGACGAATGATTATTAACCTTTTCGACCATCCAAAATTCAGACTGGCACGTAGTTGAAGATAGATTCTGTTCATTTAAATGTTATTTTGTTTTTGTTTTAATTTGCTTCATTTTTGTTTTATTTTGTTTCTTTGCATGTTCGAAATAAATAAAATAAATAACTAAACCCTTTATAGGGAAATACTCTGAAATCCACAATTTCAACTTTAGTGTGTTATTGGAGGACATAACAAGACTTTATTTTGTGATATTTTTCAAAATTTTGTATTATTATGTAGAAAATCAAGGTCAATGAAGTTACCATATTTGGTTCCTTACCCATAAGTGGCAAAAAAAAAAAAAAAAACAACCCAAGAAGTAAGAATGAAAACACAAGAAAAACATGTGAGTTGAAAGGAACATGCATTTTAGAACATTAGATTATCCCTTTGAACATCATTCCTTACATCAGTACCATTACTTCATGCATGCAGCTAAACTCTTCCTGATGATGTGAGAAGGGCCTCTATGCTGACAATGTTTAAGTCCAGGCTGAAAATGGCTCTGTTCAATTGTGCATAGAACAGCTGAAAGTAGTCGTTTTTCCATTGGACATCTGTGCAAAACTTTATCTATATTTACTAAATGTCAAAAAAACAGAAGTGCACAATGTCGTTTTTTCCGTTAAATCACAAATTCGATGATTTGTTTATTTGTTATCACGAGATGACACAAAGAAATCATTCCATAAACATGGTGACGAATATGGTGTTGATTTACAGATATATTCATTATTATTATATATTACCCCTCCATCTCATACTAAATTAAAAAATGATTGGGTTTCCTGGTGTGTCCACACATACTGCAACATGTTTCTTCTTCTTCTTCACTTGTTGTAATGTCTGTCAACATCTGTTTTTGCAATTCACCTGACGAACAAAGGTCTTTCCATTGCAGTTTTGCCTGATATACCATTTGCGCTCCGCCCGAAAAACCACCTCTTGCCAGCGCAAACACTTTTAATCAAAAAATGAGACTTTTAGCAAAATTGTTGTTTTTCCATTAGGTACATTTTTATGCGCAAGTTATATTTGCGTAATTTGAGGGTCAATGGAAAAGCGACAAGTGTTCTATCTGCACTCTTCTCTTTTACTTTATTTTAATTGATTATTATTTATGTTTTATTGATTATGTTTTAATTGTAATTGTGTGTTTTTAACCTGTCTCTTTTCCATTTTTGTAAAGCACTGTGAATTGCCCTGTGTATGAATTGTGCTATACAAATAAATTTGCCTTGCCTTGCCTTCATGGTACCTAACAAAGCAGGTCCACTCACTGTTCATGCAGAGGTGGACTTTACAGACCCTGTAGACCACATTGGACCTGAGATTGTCCTCACAGGAACTGTTGCTATCACTGTCTTGTAATGTATGTGGAAATTACCAAAAATAGTCACTCGCCCGATAAAGGGTTAATAATCTTGAGTCGACTTTAGAGAAAGGCATTGTGGGTAGATATTACGGGACCAAAGGCTACATGTTCTCTAACTTCTCACCTGCCTAATGAGGTTTAGTCTATGACACACTTAAACATAAATGTTCGTTTATGTAGATGATTTACAGAGGCCTATTGTGATTGGTTTGCGACAGATTATCTTCTTTAAAGGAATGATATTTTACTTTTTTAAATGGAATTATGCATTTTAAAACATTTCCCTGTGGTCTACATAAACTGTAAAAGCTCTGCTTGGGTCTGAATTCTTCATTAATTCAACTCCACAGGTCCGTCTTCAACCCTATTTCTGAGTAATGACACCAGAAAGGTTGTTTTGAGCGCTGGCCCTTTAAATGCACATGCCCCACCCTCTCCAGGTTGTTGGCTGTGCTGCTCTGTCCCGTTCAACCCCTTATGTTCGTTAATACAACCAACAACTGAACATTTCGGGTAATTTTGCTTGTTTGTTTTCATGTAGAAACATTGTGTTAATTGTAAATAGGGTTAGGCAAAATAAGTCTTAACTTCAGCCTAAACCCCTTCGGTCGCATTGGACCCGAGGTTGTCCTCACAGGAACTGTTGCTGTCACTGTCTTGTAATGTATGTGGAAATTACCAAAAATAGTCACTCGCCCGATAAAGGGTTAATAATCCTGAGTCGATTTTAGAGAAAGGCATTGTGGGTAGATATTACGGGAACAAAGGCTACATGTTCTCTAGCTTCTCACCTGCCTAATGAGGTTTAGTCTATGACACACTTAAAAGACCAGGTGTGCCCTGTCCCTGGCCAGGCTTATTTTACTACATCGAACCCAAGAGTGGTGGATTGCAGGAAAAAGGCTAGACGGAGGTTTGTGTATTTTTTTGAGAAAGGGATCACACACCAGGCCAGACTCTTATGAAAGACGGCCCCGCTCCTTCTCCAGCCAGTGAATCGGAAATGAAAAACTCCCAGAGAAACCTGGAGCTGAAGGAATGTGAGTGAGAAGCCAGCAGACTGGGCTGTTACTACAGAGGAAGCTTCCCCATATAAGGGCGTCTGCTCTTTTCCTAATATGGATATGTTCGCTCTCTATTCTGGCTCAGTACAGTAGGGACTACTATTAGACCATCTGACTAAGAAAGAAAAAAAAAACCACAGACATGAGTGAAAGTGTGCGACTGTATTCGCTCGCTGCAGAAAGTGTGCATGCTGTCAGTCATTACAGCCCAAAGACCCAAACATCAGCTCCATCATATCAACAGGAAACAGCTCGACGGAGGAACATACCCCAGTCACGCTGCAAAACAACCAACTCAGCTGATGTTTTGATCCTACATGCGGGGTAATCTACTGTACTCTTGGATTTATCTTACATCACAGGAAATTTGTCACATGTTTTGAGGCAATGCCTTTAGCAGATAAGGCTAATCTTGTTCTTGACAGTTGGTTGCTTATTTGGATGTATATGTAAAAGACAGGAAAGTACATAAAATGTTATCAGATCATTTAAGTGGCAGATAAAAAGTAAAAGTGACGCATACTACAACAAGGGAGGATGTCATTTGCTGATAAAGTGAAATCTTGTTTACCTTTTTATTTTTTTGTCCTGTATCCACAAAACACAGCACAGTACATCACATTCTGTCAGATGACTCAGTTTGCATAATAGATTATTAACCCATAAAGACCCAAACATCCAATGGCAACCAGAATCATTTACTGATATAAAAAGTTAAATCACTGTTGATCCATTAATCCTATCAATCCATGTAAATAATTAATGTTTTTTGTCTTTATAGCATAAAACATATTAACCCACAAAGACCCAAACAGCCGCTGACGACCAAAACCATCTACTGATCTAAAATATTTAATCTCTATTGATCCACTGATCCTATCAATACATGTAAATAATTGGTGTAAAATGCAGTTTGTCAGCTTTTCATGGTCATCAGATATGACCCATGGATGTTAAGAGGTTCCATAGTGAACATGGAAACACTGTCATCTTCTACAACATTGATTCACCAGTAAAACCCATGGAGTTGGATCAATGACAGTAAATGGAGACACTTGGTTTATGTTCAGTTAATGATAGATTTTGCTGAAAAAGTCACTTTTTCTTCAGTTTTCTCTATTTTTGATAAAATTATCCTCAACTTGAATCTGATCTTTTATGAACATCTACATGATCAGTAAATAAAAGGTAGGAAAATACCATATTTTCACTGATAAAAACAAAATACAGAAGATAATATTACAATAAATGGTGATAAATCACTTAAGGATGGTTAAATACAGAGAAAAATTCATTTGGGAAAGGCCATAAAATTAACACTCGGTCCTTATGGGTTAAAGTAAATCACTTTGCGTATGGAAAAATGATTAAAAAATAAACTAGGCTAAATTGATTTGAATTCCCAACACTTTTCAATTGCAGTAAACTGTCATTTCTGGTGATGTTGTTGTGGTAAGTTGTTTACCCTCTCTGCTGTCAGTCTGAGGAGGTAAGAGCTTGTCAGTCTCAGGGTTTCCTGTGTTGAATATCAGCGTGCTGACTCGCTTGATGTGTGAATGGTCCAACTGCGGTCGCCAAAGGAAACATAGGGCTCTGTGTGTGGCAGGCCTAGATATGTCAAGGCTATAAAACATGGTATTTAGTATCTAAAAGAGAAGCTGTGGGTTAAAATCAGGTGATACAATGTCAACAGCGTCTGTTCTGCTCTGCACTTATGATATCAGTGTTGCCAGACATACCTGTGTGTAAGCTGTCTGAACCGATACACTTTCACACATTGGAAAAACGTGGTCTTTGTGCAAACCATTGCATACCGTGTTAGATATTTTCACATGTTTTATTATTACTATTCAGCCACAGTGAAGGATATAGCAGAACTTTCAGGGGCATCATTGTCTAACAACTGGCCATTACCAAAAACTGGGTCATATAACACAGGTGAGTCATAGGTTTTAGTTGGGTCACCCTGTGAATTTGCATTTCAGGAAGCATGTTTTTGATTGTCTTAATTGCTTTAAGATACAAACATCAAAATTGAAAAACAAGAGTATTTTTCCACGGATCCACAATGTTACCAGTTTTCTTTTATAGAAGCATCTGCACTTATTTGCACCTAACTGACTCATGCAGGGGTTGCAGCTAAACCAGATTTTCAGTGTTACTGCGTTCTTATTTTGACATGATGAGGGAACGGCTGTAAAAATGGACACAAATGTTCATTTATGTACATGATTTACAGAGGCCTATTGTGATTGGTTTGCGACAGATTGTCTTGTTTAAAGGAACTAGCGGCATTGTACCTGTGGTGCCATTGTACGATAGCATGAGAGGCTAGAATTGCCCAGCATACCTCACAACATTTGAATACAGACATAAAATTGTGCCTAGATAGTCAGGTAATGTTTCTATTCATCTGGCGAGTTTGGCGGCGATTGGGCCTGTGAAGGCTGACGAAAACCCGTACAAACGCTCTCCTGTGCTGCAACATCGATCGGACGGACATCAATGGGAGGGACGCCAGGCAGACGGACACAGAACGCGCTTTATATAGTAGGATGATATTTTGCTCTTTTAAATGGAATTCTGCATTTTAAAACATGTCCCTGTGGTCTACATAAACTGTAAATGCTATGCTTGGGTCTGAATTCTTCATTAATTCAATTCCACAGGTCCATCTTCAACCCTATTTCTGAGTAATGACACTAGAAAGGTCATTTTGAGCGCTGGCCCTTTAAACGCACATGACTCCACCCCCTCCAGGTTGTTGGCTGTGCTGCTCTGTCCCGTTCAACCACTTGTGTTTGTTAATACAACCAATAACTGAACATTTCAGGTAATTTTGCTTGTTTGTTTTCATGTGGAAACGTTGTGTTAATTGTAAATAGGGTTAGGCAAAATGAGTCTTAACTTCAGCCTAAACCCCTTCGGTCGCATTGTGTATGGAACAATGAATATGTTGTTTTTTGTTTGGTGTTTAAAGTAATTAATGACCGAATAAACTACTAACTACTACTACTACTACTACTACTACTAATCACCTCAAAGTTTGGACATATTTTCATTATGGACAACAACCGCTGCTGCTGATAAACAATTACGGCGTACTCTGAGAAATGTTCGTTGTAAGTCTTGAGCTTATATGTGCAAATATCATGACGTAACTAGTTATAGACGTAACAAATTAAGAAGGAATTGAAACGGGTTGTAGAAATCCAGCCAAAATGAATGTAAAGATAGCTTTGCAGCACCTGGAGGGTCCAAATGTAACTGGTGGTTTCGGACTCTGCGTTGTGTTTCGTAAGGACGAGACCCACACGTACGACTTCGGAGGCAGTCTCCATTTATTGATTTTTCGTTCCTGACAGAAGTGACATAAAACACAAAAACCTCTGGTCAGCGACCCCTGTAAAACAAGCTCCTACACAAACCAAAATGATACAGAAGTGTGTTTCAGCACATTATAAGCACCTCATACAGCTTGAACTAGCCAGTTCATATAAAAAAATTACATTAGCAAAGGCTAAACCAAAAATTTTCATGAACTCCACGGCTGCTTACCTCTCCCACAGAGATCCGGAACAAAAGGGAAGAGGTAAAGGCGCAAAAAGTCTGGTTATAGCACGCAGTGTCACACTGTAAATTGATCGTTGGGGAACAGATTCAAACTAGAAGCACTCGGAGAGCGCAGACCTCCGTCAAGGCTGATCAGTGGCCCCCCCCGTGGGCCCCCCCACGCCAAGGAGGTTATGTTTTTGCCAGGGTTTGTTTGTTTGTTTGTTTGTCTGTCTGTCTGTTTGTCTGTCCGTTAGTGTGCAACATAACTCAAAAAGTTATGGACAGATTTTGATGAAATTTTCAGGGTTTGTTGGAAATGGGCCCCCCCGTGGGCCCCCCCACCCCCGATCACCACCAAAATTTAATCATTTCTTCCTTATCCCATTTCCAACAAACCCTGAAAATTTTATCAAAATCTGTACATAACTTTTTGAGTTATGTTGCACACTAACGGACAGAGAAACAGACAGACAGACAGACAAACAAACAAACAAACAAACAAACCCTGGCAAAAACATAACCTCCTTGGCGGAGGTAATTAAAAGTTCCACATACTGACTCGGAGGCCCATAATGTCAGGTATTAACCAGAAGCAATGAAAATATAAAATGAACAGATTTTGTGTAATTATAACAAACAATACACAATATCATATACATACCCACATTGCTGCAAAATAATTGACCTTGTTATACAAATACACAAATAAATGTACAAAAGACTAAGAAAAGTGGGTTTAGCAAAATATGACCCCTTTAAAAGTGTATGAAATGTGAGAAACATGTCTCCTTTGCAAAAGTGCAAACATGGACAGATTAGTTCATAAATGTACTCAGTATCACACTGTTGTAGTGATAAGTTGTTTCTGGCAGCGGCTGCGGAATCATAGCGACGTACTGTATACAGTAACACTGGGCACTGGCAGCGCAGTAATGGAGTCTGACATCAGTAGAATTAACTACACTGATGTCATGCTGTTGTATTGTTTCACTGTTTAGTTTATTGTTTTTCCAAATTGAAGCAACCACTAACACCTCCACCCTCAACCAAGGAAATAAAGTAGTGAAGTGATGCCCCCGATTTAACCCTTAACTCACGCTGATATTTTGAGGCTGAGTGACTTGCGCAGTAATTTCAGGTCAGGGTTTACACAGCTACAGCGCACCACTTTTAGCATCATTACCTCACTGCTGCCTGGGTCGGCTGATAACTTTCCAACGACAGGCTCTGTGAAGGTGATGGTGTTACTATGGGGGTCCGACAAGACTACATTTTTATTTGCCTCCGATGACGACGCCATCCTCGTTTAACTTCTCTTCCGAGCACCATCAGTGGAAATGATTTGTCGTTTCTTCTAAACACCTTTAGTATGCGCGGCCATGATGTCATACCTGGAGCTGATGTCACACACAGCGAACCCTGTATCCTCTGGGACATCTTCAGCTTTTTCCATGGTTCCCACACACTGCTCACATTCAGTACAGCTGCAGTCATGCTCATACCTTCCCAGCTAAACAGGAAGATAAACATTAAAAAAAAGTCAAAAAGACCAGTCAGCCGCACCGAACACTATGTCCTGAGGTTGCATTTTTGTTCCACACTAGGCCAGATATAGACTCTAATTTCACAGGGGGATATTTTTAGTGCATATAGTGGTTCTAAAGTCATCTGTCTTTCGTTTGCTTTGTGTTCTGCGAACTTCGGGGTTTTATTTATCCAAACCACACTACTGTACTTAGTGACTCAGTTACCAGTCCATGAGATAGACCAGGGGTGTCAAACTCATTTTAGATCAGGGGCCATATCCTCCCAGTATGATCTGAAGTGGGCCGGACCAGTAAAATAATAACATAATAATATATAAATAATGTCAACTCCAAACATTTCAATGTGTTGTATAGTGAAAACAGTAAAACTAGAAGCACTTGGTGAGCGCAGACCTCCGCCAAGGCAGATCAGTGCCCCGGATTTGGATGAAAATTTCAGGAAATGTTGATACTGGTGCAAGGAAAAAATGATTAAATTTTGGTGGTGATCGGGGGTGGTGGTGGGGCCATGGGGGCCCACTGATCTGCCTCGGCGGAGGACTGCGCTGTCTTTTCTAGAAAAGCACTCGGAAAGGGCAGACCTCAGCCAAGGCAAATCAGTGAGCCCCCATGGTCCCCCCCACCACTCCACCACCAAAATTTAATCATTTGTTCCTTGCGCCAGTATCAACATTTCCTGAAATTTTCATCCAAATCCGTCCATAACTTTTTGAGTTATCTTGCACACAAACAGACAAACCAACGCCGACAAAAACATAACCTCCTTGGCGGAGGTAATTACATTATGGAAACATTTCCATCTATAAACTGTCCTTCTAAAAATGTGAATAACATGAACAACCATGAAAAAACTGAAATTTATTAAGAACTAGAAGCACTCGGAGAGCGCAGACCTCCGCCAAGGCTGATCAGTGGCCCCCCCCGTGGGCCCCCCCACCCCCGATCACCACCAAAATTTAATCATTTCTTCCTTATCCCATTTCCAACAAACCCTGAAAATTTCATCCAAATCTGTCCATAACTTTTTGAGTTATGTTGCACACTAACGGACAGACAAACAAACAAACAAACAGACAAACAAACCCTAGCAAAAACATAACCTCCTTGGCGGAGGTAAAAATAAGTGCAGTTTTAACTATATTTTGCCTCTTCTTATCATTTGTAAATGTGCATTACAACTTACAGATCACAATGGATCTGCAAAATATGCAAATTATTCTATTAACTGCCAGAATATTAGTAAAATTGCACTTACTTCTCTTAACACATTTCTAGTTTTTGCATATTTTTTGTGAAAGGCTAGTTTGTAAATTTACACATTTTCATGTAATTTCACTTTTTTACACTAAAACAGAGGAAAAATTTGGAATTGTCATTATTTGTAGGTTTTTATGGTAGTATTTTACTGATCTGACCCACTTGAGACCAAAGTAGGGCTTTTTATGGCCCCTAAAGTAAAATGATTGATTGTTAATATCTTCAGTGTAATTTTTGCATTTCACAAATTCATCCTAAGGGCCAGATTTGGCCCCTGGGCCGCATGTTTGACACCTGTGAGACAGACTGAGCTCAAACTAATGTAGTCAATATAACACTTCTACCATCTTTCCTGCTTTTTTCCTGTTTTCGTTGACTCAACTGGTCATTTTGGAAGCTTTATTTTATACGTGCAGTATTGGAGCACAGTAAACCCAAAGTGTTCCCAAAGTGGACCCATATTTGAGCCTCTGGTTGTGTTATCTATCCACTCAGTTGTCCATTAGACTAAATTCCATTAGCGGTAGCTGGCAGCCTATTTGAGGAATGTTCCATGGCTTTAGCCTTCAAACCAACCATCTATATACCACTGTGTAAACTGAACATGAAACCAAGATCAAAATGATTTCCCTGCTTGCATATTTCTTCAGCTCTGAACTCTTGGACAGCCTGCAAAGAGTCAGCAACAGGGAAAGAAAAACCAGCTTGGAAGCAGTAGAGAAAATGTGGTTATTTATTATATTTACTGACATTATAGGGATTTTAGTTGCTCATCAACAAGTAGAAGTGGAAAATGAGCGCATATTTGTGGAAAACCATCACACACAACCACTTATGAGGAATCCAAAACAAGGTAAGAACACAGCCAAGACAGTAGAGAAGCGCATCGCATTCCTGTGTCAGTCAAAAATATGTGTGTTTCTTCAGTGAACAAACAGGCCATTAAAGATGTATTGGGAAAAGCAAATAGTCACATTCCCCTCCAGTATGAAAGTGTGTCTGCAAAAACACTCTTGAGAAAAAAAAATTTAAATGGTGATCTGTTGATGTTTAACAACGGAGAGGGACCGGTCATTTACGGAGACATGAAAGAGCTGGAAACTGATGGAAAAATTTTGAAGACTGCCTATGAAAAGACAAGCAGTGGAAACTAATAATGGATCTGGAGCCTGGGATGATTTGTTGAGATTTAACAATAGGGTTGGTGGACAGATGGACTGTCAAGATGGAAACTGTGTCTATTTAAAGCCCAGAGTGGTGGAAAATGTTCAGACTGGAAACATGCATGAGATCCAATCTTTTTCAGGCGAGGCCCATTCGAAATAGTTGGGTTTAGGATTACTCAGGGTAATGGGCCGAGATATAATATATTGACTGTTTGATGCCAGAGAGCATATTTGGATGGTGGGCTGCATTTTTTGGTCAAATTTTCTCATAAATCATTTAGTTAGGGAAATCTTAGGGAATGCATTTGCCAGTCAGAGTTAACAAGGGAGGAGGTATCGCTTTCATCTTCCTCGAACAAAGCATTTTTTAGCAAAGAAATGCACTGGCGCTGGTTGTTAAAGCAGCTCACAGGTGGAAGCCAGCACAACGCAGAGGGCATGGGAACATCGGGACTGATATAACAAGATGGGGGTGCTGATGGGTGGATGAAATAGAGAGAGAGAGAGAGAGTGAGTGAGTGGAAACTACCTATTTAAAACCTGTGTCCTGGAAAGTGTTTAGACTGCAGACACTGATGAAAATTTGGGCTGTTCTCTCTTTCAACAAACAGCAGCAAACTCATCTCAGCTGTAGATTCACTGCCACACACATGGAAATGGAAGTCAGGTGGTCTTAACTTAAACACAGCTCCTTGTGAGTCCAGGACGCCCTCTGTTCCGTCTGGGTGACCTTTGAGCCGGAGGTCCAGGAAGTTTCTAATTCTAGACATGGTGACATCTGTTCTGGACATCCTACTGAACATTTATGGCGAGATGAAAAAAAAAAAAAAAAAAAAAAAAAAAACTTGGAAAGCTTTAGTGATCTATGTTTTCTCAAGTTAATTTTCAAATATACAAACTTAGCACCTGAACCACTCAACTGATTTATTGAGAGACAAAACAGCAACAGAGTCACCAGAAGTTCCTCAAACCTAAATTGCAAAATCCCATTCTGCAGGACAACTTTCAGACAATCATCCTTCTCCTGTAAGAGTATTAACCCTTTCATGCATAGTGCTCACTACAGTGGACAGCTATTCTACATCTGTTCTCTTGTATATTCATGGATTTTGCTGTTTTAGTTCCATATCAGCCAACACAGTGGACACTCATGCATCATCCGCATACACTGACATTCATACCATTACTGTAACTTTGCTGTTTTTGATAAACCTGATCTGGAGTAACATGTTAGAGTGTAAAAAATTGCTAACTGCTATTAAATTATAATTCAGTTTTTTGGTTTTTTTTGTTTGTTTTTTTATTTACAAAAAGTTTTTTTTTTGTTTTTTTTTTTGCAAATTATCTCCATGAAGTGAGTAATGACTAGTATTAGAGTATGTTAACATGTGAGAAAACAGCAGATTAGCTGCATGAAAAATGTTTTTATTTCATAGTTTTCACACTGTATATCAGTAAATATGTGTTTCTTTGTTGTTTTAGTTCCATATCAGCCAACGCAGTGGACACTCATGCATTGTCCACATACACTGACATTCATACCATTACTATAACTTTGCTGTTTTTGATAAACCTGATCTGGAGTAACATGTTTGAGTGTAAAAATTTGCTAACTGCTGTTAAATTACAATTCTTTTTTTTTTTTTTTTTTTTTTTTTTTTACAAAAAGTTGTTTGTTTTTTTTTTTCTTTTTTTTGCTAATTATCTCCATGAAGTGAGTAATGACTAGTATTAGAGTATGTTAAAATGTGAGAAAACATCAGATTAGCTGCATGAAAAATGTTTTTATTTCATAGTTTTCACACAGTATATCAGTAAATACATGATTCTTTGCTTTAAAAATCAAACGCGTGATGTCCAGCTGAGTGGACATTTTTGCAAGTCCATGAAAAATGGGTTCATAAAAAAAATTTCAGTCGCATTGTTTTTTTCATGCCTAAAGAGGAAGAAAAACACTCAGGAAAAAAAAATCTTAAGGCTCTCATATTTAATGCATGAAAGGGTTAAACTCTGGAACTCACAGCCTCCAGAAATAACATCAGAGTTTAAGATGTTCACCACCAGAACCAAAACCTGGTTAAAGACAAAACACAACTGTTGTCATCTGTAAATATTGTGTATATTGTGTGGGAGAGTGAGTGAATGAATGCCTCATAATCCCCTGAGAAACAGTAAGCAAACATTTTCACCATTTTACGTTAAATAATTGGAAACAGCATGATTCAACAGTTTTTTTCAGATACATTTTTTATTTTTTTATATAATGTCCTGTACAGTAGACATTTATTTATTTATTTACTTACTTACTTACTTACTTACTTATTTATTTATTCATTTATTTATTTATTTATTTATTTATTCATTTATTTATTTAAAATAAAGCTATGAAACTCTTGTCCACTATAGAGGACAAAAATGCATCGCTGGGTCTCAGGAGGATATCATATAAATGCAACACTGGATTATTGAATTGTATGGTATGATTGTTTTAAATGATGTATATTTTATATTGTTCTGCAGTGTTGTGGAAGAACCCAACCGGGGACTGGAGCTGAGAATTAGCACTAGCTATAAACTCTGTATGTGTCACATCAGCTGCAACTATGTTTAACTGCATTGTCCCTGTCAAATAAATAAATAAAAATCCTCTGCATTAATTTATCCCAGACTCTGAGAGCAGTTTACTGTTATCACACACAATCCATCATGATCAGAATCTGCTTTATTTTATGATTCCTATTGTTGAGTGATAGTGTGAGGTCTGTTTTGGGGTCAAATGCTGACCCTGACCCTAAAGATTTCCTGACCTTTACAGGTGTCCATCTTCTAAATATAAGGCTTTTGGGTTCTGCCCCCACACAGTGCTGCCATTACAAAGCATACCTTTAACTGGAGTCAAAGTCAGTGAGCCCGACAGAATGTAAGGCCTGTTGGATTTAAGGATTAGTTTGACCTTCTTACAGATGACATTTTTTTTGGTGATATGTTTTTCAAGTTTCAACAAGATTTCCTTTGAATCTTGACCAAACCTCTAGGAGCGAACAGTAGGCGTCAAGTGATTTACACCCATGAAAACTCACACACAAAGACCTACAGTACATTCATACTTAGGAGACAATTTAGTTTTTGTACTCTGCACACAATCATAAATATAAAAATGACTAATGGTGGTTTTACAGTGTGTGTCTGATACGCACATGGCATGTTAAGAACTAGTTGCAGCACACAATTTTTAAAAAATTGTTTTTTTATATAACATTGTGTGTGGATTAATGAAACAATAGAACTACGTGAGCTGTTCACCCAGTTTCTAGTCTTTATGCTAGATTAACTAGGTTAAATACTTCCTGGCTTCAGTTCTGCTCTGTTTATGTGTATTAACCAAAATGTCAAACTGTTTCATGTCAGTGCATTAAGCCACTTTGCAAGTGAAGTGGAAGTAAGCAGGAATTGCACATACTTCACTGTATGCAAAATAAATAACACTAAATTCGCTCCAGACCAACAATTACCAACATTTCTGACAAAGATGTATTATTTATGAATTTCCCTCGGAATTAAAATCTGTCACTTTACTCATGTCCTTCCTAAAGTTTTCCAGAACTTTTTTATGTTGTCTTCTGTTATTCACAATTATCCTACACGATACTCAAGCAAATTTTATCTTCCGTACTGCCGAACTTCTGTCAGTCAGTATTCTCTAAAATATCGTGGACCACGTCTTTGGAATAATCTACGACCTGAACTTCAATCAACATTTTCTTTATCATTATTTAAAAAGCATCTGAAAAGGACTGTAATTTATGAAGAAATGTAAGGCTTTATTTCATTCAATTTGTATTTCCATTTTTTTTTTTTTACTTGAGATTATTATTTCACTTATATTGTATTTTATTTCTTGCTTTATTACCTTATCGCTTTGCTTTGTGTGTTTGCGTGGGTGCATGTGTGTTTGTTCGTTTGTTAGCAAGATAACTCAAAAAGTTATGGACGGATTTTCATGAAATTTTTAGGAAATGTTGATACTGGCACAAGGAAAAAATGATTAAATTTTGGTGGTGATCGGGGGTGGGGGGGGGCACGGGGGCCCACTGATCTGCCTTGGTGGAGGTCTGCGCTCTCTGAGTGCTTTTCTTGTTTTTTCCTGTGTATTGTTTATTTCCCGGGAGGTATTTATATAAGCCTTTTTTGGCTTCTCTCCTCTCCTGCACAATGGTGTTACTTGCATGAAAATTGTTTCTTAAATTTTTTCTTGCTGTTTGTGAAATGCAAATCAATTTAAAAAATAAAATCTATCTATCTATCTATCTATCTATCTATCTATCTATCTATCTATCTATCTATCTATCTATCTATCTATCTATCTATCTATCTATCTATCTATCTATCTATCTATCTATCTATCTATCTATCTTATAAAGTATTGACGAACCATTTCGATGTGTCCACTGCTGAGGCTCAAATCATATGCAGAGCTATTTTCTGTCCACATTCCTGTGGTTTTGCCTGAGAGAAGTTAACAAATTCAGCCTCATTCACCAACAGCAGGAGAGTCCATTAAATGGACGTGGACATGGCTGTTCAACCTACCCATTTTGGGTTCCTTTTGGTAGGGAGAATATGTTTTTCACCATTGAACATTCGTCACTGTGTCTGTACGAACACACCAAATTTGGTTCTCTCAGCATTCTTGCAGAAAGGTTGAACCAAAGTGGATTTTAAAGGCTAATATAATGATAGGTTGAAGCAGGAAAATGCTGTTAAGCCAGTTAATTAGCTGATATCACTCCTGCGTCACCTCCCAAAAAACACTGACGTTGACTGTGTTTACATGCACGTCATGATCCCCGGACAACGCAAGAGGATACAGACAGTAGATGGTTACAACCACAAGAACAAACACATTAGGGGCTCAAAAGCATCTCACGACGACAGCAACAGAGACAGAGTTTTGCCCTTGAGCAATAAAAAAAATAATAGTATACTCAGCAGATTAAATAGAAAAGGCATTGGAGAGTTGGCTCTTTCAGATCTGCACTGTAAAAATACAGTAATATTTTAAGATACAGGAAAATATCAATGAAATTACAAAAACAGACTGTGATTTTACATGTCAAATGTAAAATAATATGAAAAAACTGTAACTGTGAATAACCATAAAATGTTCATTTTTTAAAATATTTTTTTTCTTTTTTCACAGAAAAATACAGTTAAAATACATTTGCGAATATATCATAATTTCACGAATATTTCTTTTCTATTCATGGGATTAAAATGTTAATTTAAAGTTTAATACTGTAAAAAAAATTATAAAACCAGATAAAATTACTGACAATTAACCGTAAAAGAAGTATTTGTTCTGTAAGTTTAACAAGACTTGTTTAATTGACAAATATCTTGTGTAATTACGGGAGGTTTCATGACAAAAATGTTGAATAAATGTGTTTTTGTGAATGTATAACATGTATAAGCACTGATAAACTGTCAACATACAGTTTTTATCAGTGGATTGTACAACTTAGTCTCACTGAAAAGTATTTATATATATGTATTTATAGGTAATTTGATTGTTTTAATACATGAAAATATTCTTTATTAAACATTAAAAAAGCTTTTTAAAAAATGCAAAATTTCATGTGATGTTAGGACAAAAAACTGTATTTTAATTATAGAAAATTACCGTATTTTTATGAGATGGTTATTTTCTGTTATTTTACAGTATTTTTTCGGCACCCCTGCTGCCGGAATAATAACGTTTTTTACTGGTTTTTTTTTTTTTTTTTTTTTTTACAGTGTGTAGTAAAACAACCAATAGGATGTCAGCTTCCCCAACACAAATAGTCTAACGAATCAGGCCATAGTCGAAAACACTACCATGTGGATTAACATTAAAACCAATGACTCCATCAGGACGACATTCTGCCATCAGTAATGGCCGTAGATCTTCATCCTCCTCTTCATCCTAGGTGGAAACAGTGACAGGACAACAGCTGGAGGACATGTTTACCTAGTGATGTCAGCTCCCATTAAAGCAGATGAATGCCAGTAATGATGCATACTCAATGCAATTTTAGCATCTAATAGCAGTAAATCGGCTTTAAACTAAAGTGCTTCATTTTCTATGGTCCCAATAACTTACATTTCAGCTGCAGCTACTTCAATGTCACACTAAATGAACACATTATATTGTAAACATCACAGGCACTAACAACAGCAGCAGTAATAGGTATCCGAAATGTTAGTATTTATCATGTATACAGACATGAGTATCTGTTTGTCATGTAAATGCCCTATCACAAATACAATGAAAAATGGGATACGCCTTAAATAAATGTGATGCAAGTCTTCTTTAACACTGTCACTGAAAACACATGATGCTTCACTTTATTACAAACCTGACAACTGTTGGACTGAATATCTATGTCAAAGTTATACATACATAAATAAATCTCTATCACTGAGGATCGAGCTCAAAGTAACGAACCAATAAATGGAGAATTTCAACTGTAAAAAAATATATACTTGAGGTATTTTTTTAAAATAAACTTGGTATTCAGTATAGGAAACATGGTATTCAGTATAAAAAACATGGTATTCAATATAAAAAACATGGTATTCAGTAAAAGAAATATGGTATTCAGTATAAAAAACGCGGTATTCAATATAAAAAACATGGTATTCAGTAAAAGAAATATGGTATTCAGTATAAAAAATATGGGATTCAGTGTAAAAAACATGGTATTCGGAATAAGAAACATGGTATTCAGTATAAGAAACATGGTATTTAGTATAAAAAAACATGGTATTCGGAATAAGAAACATGGTATTCAGTATAAGAAACATGGTATTTAGTATAAAAAACATGGTATTCAGAAAAAGAAACATGGTATTCAATAAAAAAACATGGTATTTGAAATAAAAAGCATGGTATTCAATATAAAAAAAAGTGGTATTCAATATAGAAAACATGGTATTCGATATAAAAAACATTGTATTCAGTATAAAAAACATGGTATTCAGAATAAGAAACATGGTATTCGATATAAAAAACATGGTATTCAATATAAAAACATGGTATTTGATATAAAAAAACATGGTATTCGTATAAAAAAACATGGTATTCAATATAAAAAACATGGTATTCATTATAAAAAACATGGTATTCGATATAAAAACATGGTATTCAGTATAAGCACCTTATTTTCTTTTGGGCACACTGCCTTCACTGTACACAAACAATCCCAAGCAGTTGCGTCTATGCAACTGAAGCCACCGGACGACTGTAATTTAATCCGATTCCATCCCATCATATGCTAATTTAGTGAGAGTATTGACTGTCTGTGCCATCCTAGGTAATAATGATAATAATAATAATACATTTTAGGTGGCATATTTTGATTAAAACATCCATAACTGTGGTGAGTCCATGCCTAAAGACCCCAACCCTTAGTATCAACCATCTTGTCTGAAATGTTTTTCACTTCTGTGGTCCGACAGGCACATCAACCTGTTTTCCAGATGCAGTTTCATTTCAAAGTGACTTTCGTGCTCCACTTCTAACAGGACTGAATAATGGGCTTATCTTGAGCATCTGCAGATTCACTCTTCTCGTGTCCCAATAAGTCAGACCTGACATAAAATCCATGTTTGAATTCAAAGTGCTGCGGTCCGCTCACTGAAAGCTGTGAATGTAAATACATATTCTTCAGTTTTCCAAGGCCACCACTTCCTTGCAGGAATGTCAGCTTCCCCCTATTAGCTTGGCACACGACTGCATACCTCGGCTAATTAGCTTCCTGTAAAAGCCCAGGGTAAAAACATCGGCTTTAATCACACGCTGCTGCTTTGTCTCATTGGCTGCCAAGGTAAATGTTACTTCAAGCAGAGAAAAAAACACTCATTTTGCTTTGTGGGTTTTCTGCTTCCCAGACAGGTGTTTCAAACCGTGATGTGTAGCAATCCAGGTCAGGACTTCATCTTAATGTTCCCCAACATCAAATAAACGCTGAATGTTTTTCTATCATTAGACTTTTAAAAGGCTTTCATTCAAATTTTTTTTTTTTTTTTCTTATTCTGAGGTTGCCTGCGATGTCAGATCTGAATGTGTGTGTGTTTACTGTCTGTTTTTATGGGATGGTTATTTACTGGCTGTCAGCAGGAGAACTGTGCTCCCATACAGTTTAATGTAAAGGTTAGCAGCTGCATTTACACAACAGTACAGTCAGTTTGTTTACTGTCAGAAACAGAGTGGACCTGCTGCTGAGCTGGCTGACTTGTTTTTCAATATTTAGCAGCTGTCTACCAATAACCCTAACCCCAACCCTCATCTACTGTAAATCAGACAAACACAGGGATTATTTACAAGCTGTTTGGACCATGCCTTTTACTACATTCTGTCTGTGACTGCAATAGCTCCTTTTTCATTCATTTGTTTGTTTATTTCGAGCATTTACAGAATACAAGGAAATTCAAAATTCCAAAATCATACATCTTTACTCGAAAAGGAGTGGGAAGAAGAAAAACTGGTAACACTTTATTTGAAGGTCTAGTTTATAATGCATTAAGCACACATTCATAAGACATTACAATGTATTTTTAATGCATTATAAAAGTCATTATAACCATTTATGATCATGTCCAACAACTTATACCAAGGTTAATATAGTATTATAAGTGTAGAGGGAAGATGAACCCTTTCATGCATGAATTATGAGAACCTTAGTCAATATTTTTTTCTTGAGTGTTTTTATTCCTCTTTAGGCATGAAAAAAACAATGCAATTGATTTTTTTTTTTTTTTTATGAACCTATTTTTTGCGGAGTTACAAAAATGTCCACTCAGCTGGACACAATGCATTTAAGTTTTGAAGCACAGAAATATTTATTTTAAAAAATCATCATCAGAAAGTGATATACTGTGTGAAAAGTATGAAATAAAAACATTTTTAATGCCGCTAATTGCTAAATTGCTACTGTTTTCTCACATTTTATCGTACTCTAATATTAGTTATTACTCATTTCATGGAGATAATATCCTCCTGAGACCCAGGAAATTGACAGTTTTTTTACATTAAAAAATTGTCTTGATTGATAACTGCATAATGCAACAATTTTTTCAGATACATTTTTTAAATTATTTGTATTTATTGATTGATTTTTTTAATGGAATGTCCTTTGCAATGCACAACATTTTTAAAGTGAAACTGTCAAACTTTTGTCCCCTACAGAGGACAAAATGCATTGCTGGGTTTCAGGAAGATATGCAACACCCCCCCACCCCCCACCCCTTTTTTTTTTTTTTTTTTTTTTTTTTTACAGAAAACTGTTAATTACAGTCTAATAAAAATTAGCAATTGATTTACACTGAAACATGTTACTGCAGATCAGGTTTATCAAGAACAGCAAAGTTACAGTAATTGTATGAATGTCAGTGTATGTGATGATGCATAAGCGTCCACTGTGTTGGCTGATATGAAACTAAAACAACAAAACCCATGAATATACAAGAGAACAGCTGGAGAATAGCTGTCCACTGTAGTGACCAGTATGCATGAAAGGGTTAAAGAGCACATAAGTGAAATGAAGGAGAATGGTACTTTACTGTCCATTGCACATTAAATGGAAATTAAGCTTATGGTTTGTTCTTGAAAGTGCATTGTTTAGTTCCTCACATGCTTGGTTTTAAGTTTAAAGTTATCTGATAAACATTGTGTGATTTGGAGTCTGGCACAGAAGCAGTGTGAAGGAATTTACACTGAACAAAAATATAAACGCACCACTTTTGTTTTTGCTCCCATTTTTCATGAGCTGAACTCAAAGATCTAAAACTTTTTCTGTGTACACACAAGGTTTATTTCTCTCAAATATTGTTCACAAATCTGTCTAAATTTGTGTTAGTGAACACTACTTCCTTTGCTGAGATAATCCATCCACCTCACAGGTGTGGCATATCAAGATGCTGATTGGACAGCAGGATTTTTGCACAGGTGTGCCTCAGGCTGGCCACAATAAAAGGCCACTCTAAAATGTGTAGTTTTATCACACAGCACAATGCCACAGATGTCACAAGTTTTGAGGGAATATGCAATTGGCATGCTGACTTCAGGAATCTCCACCAGAGCTTTTGCCTGTGAATTGAATGTTCATTTCTCTACCATAAGCCATCTCCAAAGCTGTTTCAGAGAATTCATGAAGAAGACTGTGCGAGGAAAATGGTGGTCACACCAAATACTGACTGGTTTTCTGACCCCCCCGAACCTCCCAATACTGTAAAACTGCACATTTTAGAGTGGCCTTTTATTGTGGCCAGCCTAAGTCACACCTGTGCAATAATCCTGCTGTCTAATCAGCATCTTGATATGCCACACCTGTGAGGTGGATGGATTATCTCAGCAAAGGACAAAGGAGAAGTGCTCACTAACACAGATTTAGACAAATTTATGAACAATATTTGAGAGAAATAGGCCTTTTGTGTACATAGAAAAAGTTTCAGATCTTTGAGTTCAGCTCATGAAAAATGGGAGCAAAAACAAAAGTGGTGCGTTTATATTTTTGTTCAGTGTAGTTTTTTAGGTGGGGAATTTTGTTAGGTTTTGTCACTGGTCCCTATACCCATCTATTTTAGGGATTTAATTTTTATTAAAAAAAAAAAGTATGTGTTTGAATTAAAGATTTATAACTGCCACATTTTTTTTTTATTTATGTACAAAGCAACATGTAACACTTCTATTTACTGTCTCTGTTCTTTTAATGTTTTGTTTTTGCAAAATAAAGAGTTATTAAGAACACTTTGATGTATAATTTTTACACTTTACTTAGAGCCAGCAGATCCTGCTCATACGTCATCATACTTGTGTTATAATATCATACAATTGCTAATAACCTTAGACAGTGTTGTCACTTTACTAAAAGCTCTTAAAGTCATCCTGTAACTTATTATTGATGTTTCTAAGGCATTATTCAGTTTCAGAAACTACATGTCAGAGCAGTTCTCTGTGTCTTTATAACTGGCTAGAGTTATGATGGGTATAATGTGTTATGTAACCCAGGACTTGAGATTCTTCCTTCAAACACTGTTGTCATTTTGGTATGGAGGTATAAAACATTATGAAAGTGGAATTTATAATACATTATCCCTACACTTATAATACTTTATTAACCTTGGTATAAGTTGTTTTACATGATCATAAACTGTTGTAATGACTTTTATAATACGTTATAAATGCATTATATGCTATTATATGCTGCTGACAAACTATTATGGCGAGAAAGGTTCTTGGAAGTCTTGACCTTATATGTGCAAATGTCGTGACGTAACTAGTTATAGACGCAACAAATTAAGCAGTAATTGAAACAGGTTGTAGAAATCCACTTAATTGTCACCAAAATGAATATACAGATAGCTGTGCAGCCCCTGGAGGGTCCAAATTAAAATTTTATGAACTATTAGAGTCCGAATACACAAATAAATGTACCAAAGACTAATAAAAGTGGGTTTAGCAAATATGACCCCTTTAAAGTGTAATAAATCAGCATAAGGCAATGGAGAAACACATTTAAAGATACAGTACAAACAAGGCAAAATAATCCAGTAAAAGTATAAGAATACTTTGGTGTTAAAATAAAATTATTGTATCAGTGCCATAACAGGGAAAATGGTATTATAGGGATATTCACAGAAAATAAGTTGAAAATACTTAAGTGATATATGTTGAAGTTTATACAGTATTAAAGGCCGCTGCAAAAAAAATACCTTCAAACATCGCATAGATGTTCTTGGAAACATCATCAAACTGTTATTATCATACCACAATGATGAGATTCATATGGATAGTTTGGTATTTTGCAGCCCACAAATGCTGATATTTTAGCTAGGTACCTAAAAAACTTACTTTATTGTTGTGATTGTAACAAAATTATTGGGGTTTTTTTGTTCTTTTTTTAAGTAATGTCTTCAGGAGTGGTCCGGTCGAGTTTATTTATATTGTTCAAGCAAAAATTTACAGATAATTCAAAGAAAAGCCAAACAAATGGGTAGAATATTGATGTTTCTTTCAATAAAGTTTATCCTTGAACTATTGATACAGTTTTGTTGGGGCTGGGAGGGACCCGGAAATTTTTCTTCCTCCAAAGGGGGAAGTTTGATAAATATAATAAATTGAATGGATGGGTGGATTATTAAACTATTACCACCTCTGTTATCATGTTGTTATTAAGCTGTGATGTGAACATGAAATAGATTCCAACTTCTTAGTGAATTTTGGTGATTTGAAAGGAGGTATAGGGCATAAAACTATAACAGTTAATAAATGAGGATGATAATAATTAGACTGTCAAATCTCAGTTCTGTATCTGTTCAACCCCTTTTCCCATATGTCTCCAAACCACTCCCACTTCTCAAAAAAAAAAAAAAAAAAAGTGTGTACTGACCTTATGTAACTGAAGAAGAATACTTTATGACTTGCAAACAGCTTAAACTCATGAAGCTTAAACTAAAGTATTATATGTGTGGCTTGAACATTAACCCAGCCTCGATGCCCTGCTTCCCATACTGGCGTTACACATCGTTAAACAAAAAAAAAAAAAAAAAAAAAAAAAAAAACGTCTGATCTGAAAGAACTGTGTTCAAGCCACAAAAGCTCTTATTAGGAAAGTGTGCAACGAGTGCCTCTCATCACTGCTGGAGTTTTGGCCTTAACCAGTGAAACCCAGTCAGACCATTTGGCATTATCAACAGAAACCAGCGTCTGTGTGGTGTCTGGGCCAAAAGAACTTTGAAGATCAACAACAGTTTCGTCCTCTGATGGAGTTGTGCTGATCGCAGTGAAAGGTAACACACTTTTCAGATGACTAATGGGAATGAACAAAAGGTGAAAGATTAGTGTGAAAAGGAGTGTTCCTTCATAAACAGCTGTAAAAATATTGCTTTTCGAGGGTTTTCCCTTTTGCTAGGTGGTGAATATAAACACAAATGTGTTGCTAAAGAAATAAAAGATTAAAAACAAAACGGCTAGCTGTGAGAAAGGTGAACCACTGATTCGTAAGATGATGACGGAATAACGAAGTGTGTGTCTGTGACTGCGAATTCTCACTGAGAAAACAACTGTTCTCAATCAACCCATAAAAACCCAGTGTTACTTTTGTCGTAGTTCCAATATGTTTTTTTTTTTTTCTCTATATTTAACTTTTCTTAAGTGATTTATCAGCATTTATTTATAATATTATCCTTTGTGTTTTGCATTTTTTCAGTGAAAATCATGTATTTTCCTAAATTTAATTTACTGATCATGTAGATGTTCATACAAGCTCATATTAAAGTTGGGGATTGTTAGATTGGAAGAAAACTTTCACTTTTTCAGCAAAGATATCAATAACTGAACATAAAATGAGTGTCTCCATCTACTGTCATTTATCAAATTCCATGGGCTTTACGGGTGAATCAATGTTTTTTTTCACAATATTTTTATTGGTATTCAAGTTTTATAATGAAAGGTAAACAAAGTAAACAATAATATACATAAAGAACAGGAATCTAAACAACACAAACACCCATACTCATACCCATTCACACCAGGTAGACTTGCATCAAATCATACAAGGGGTTTAACGGTACGGGAAAATTTTGTACGTTTGGTACATTTTCAGTACAGAGGTCTTTGGTTCGATACATTTTTGGTACAGTGAAGGAGACTAATTTCATTTTTAAAAAACTTAACTGATAACCGATCTTCATGAAACAATGCTGGCACACCGCTCTTGTTTTAATAATAATAAGAATAATAATGGATTAGATTTATATAGCGCTTTTTTGGTCACTCAAAGTGCTTTACATTATTGACCCAAGTCCAAAACTTCAGTTTGTGTCTTATTATGTGTAAAATCCTCAGGATAATCCCATACTGGTGAATCAGTGTTGTAGAAGATGACTGTTTCCACGGTAACTACGGAGTCTCTGAATGTCCAAATGGGTCATATCTGATGACCATGAAAAGATGACAAACAGTTTATGTAGACCACAGGGAAATGTTTTAAAATGCATAATTCCATTAAAAAAAAAAAAAAAAGCAAAATATCACTCGTTTAGTATCGAATTTGACTCTTAGTATTTTTTAAGAAAAAGAGCTAATGTCATCAAACTGATATTTTTCACGCTATTCTGTGATTTTTTTTATAGACCAAGCAGCTAAATTATGATTTTAGAATACTATTGAGAATAATCAACTTTGAGCATAATTGTTTGTTCCAGATTTAACCCATGAAGACCCAGTGCTACTTTTGTGGCAGTTCCCAAATGAATTTTTCTCTCTATTTAACCTTTCTAATGTGATTTATCACCATTAATTATAACATTATCCTATAGATTTTGTGAATTTTTAGTGAAAATCAAGTATTTTGTTATGTTTAATTTACTGATCATATAGATCACAGGTGTCAAACATGTGGCCAAGGGGCCAAAACTGGCCCGCCAAAGGGTCCAGTCTGAGCTGTAGGATGAATTTGTGAAATGTAAAAATTACACTCAGATATTAACAGTCAATCCTTTCTCTTTAGGGGCCATAAAAAGCCCTACTTTGGTCTCAAGTGGGTCAGATCAGTAAAATACTACCATAAAAACCTACAAATAATGACAATTAACTCTTTCCCCGCCAGAGCATTTTCCAGTGAGTTGGTAGCCAGCGCCAGCCGTTTTGGTCATTTTCACTAATCTTTGGAGGCTCACTGAAAATGTTGTGTTAGGAGTATGTGAACACTGAATACATCAAAAGAAAGAACAGAACTTCAACTTTCAAACACAAAAAACTATTTTATTCTATCTCTATTCGTTCGTGAGATATAAACATTTGAATATTGGTCATTTTCAGGAAAAAAATGAATTTTGAGCAAAAAGCTGAGAAAATTGCATTTTTTTCAAAGATATTGATTTTCAAGAGAAAACTGATTTCCTATTTACATTTTTGACTCTTTCTTATTTACCAACAGTAACGCTGTCTTCAAAATCACAAAATAAAATAATAATAACAGCAATAATAGTAACAAACAGCTCTAAGATATCCCATCATTCCACAAAATGTTAGGGGAATCCACACCAAACTTTAGACCGAACATCTTGTAAAGCACCAGGTTCCTTCTAAACTTTGCACATTTACATACATCAGTTATAAGTCTAACACATAGTAGTTTAGCTTTTGGATATAAACACCTCAATATTCCTCATTTTCAAGAAAAAAAAGAAACAAATGCACTAAATACTGTAGATTTCTGGCCTTTGGCTGCACCAGGTCCTCCTGTTGGACCAGCTGCTGTGTTTGATCTGTAAATAATTCTATGGACATCTAGTTATTTATCTCTGTATGAATATATGTATTTATTTATTTCATACTAAAGCCAAATCCAACAGTGTCTTCCCTGTGTCCTGCTGACATTCTACAGCTGAATATGTTCTGTGTCCTCAGTCTGAATCTGAACTCACTCTAACAGATGCAGACTAGCTTTCCTTTGTCTTGTCCCATGTCTGTATGTCTGTCTTCTCCTTGAATGTCCACTAGAAATGTCTCTTTTCTCTTCCTCCTGTCTGTCATTTTCTCCGTGTCGCTCTGTGCCCCCGCCCCCCCCACCCGCACCTCCGTGTCGGACCTGAGCCGCTCCGTGTTTCCCGTGTTCCGTGTCCGTCTCCCTCACCTTCTGTTTCTCCGTTCCTGTCTCTAAATGGTTCTTCTGTAGCTCCATCATATATTGAATTGTCAGACTCTGTCTCCATAATCATCTTTAAGGCTTTTGAAACTGCGCGCGGTTCCTGCACAGTCTGCACTTCCTCATTCAGTGACTGCCGCTGGATGCGTTGCCATGGGATACGGAGACTCCAGTGCAAAAACGTTAAACCCGGCCCGTCATTTTTCCGAAAAAGTTGCTTAATTGTTTGTTTTTGGACTAAGGAAAGTAATTCACATGATCCACAACACCTCCAACTACAGTATAACAGTGAAAACACGGATTGACGGAAAATCTCGTCATTGGCGGGGAAGCGTTGGGAAGCAATTGACGGAATATCTCGTCAATGGCGGGGAAAGAGTTAAAACATTTTCCTTTGTTTTAATGTAAAAAAAAAAAAAAAGAGAGAAATTACATGAAGATGTGTAAATTTACAAACTTTCACAAAAAATATGAAAAACTAGAAATGTGTTGAGAAGTAAGTGCAATTTTACTAATATTCTGCCATTTACTAAAATATTTTGTAAATTTGCAGATCCATTGTGATCTGTAAGTTGTAAAGCACATTTACAAATGATAAGAAGAGGCAAAATATAGTTAAAATTGCACTTATTTTCCTTAATAAATGTCAGTTTTTTTCATAGTTGTTCATGTTATTCCCATTTTTAAAAGGACAGTTTATATTATTATGTTATTAATTCACTGGTCCAGCCCACTTCACATCATATTGGGAGGATATGGCCCCTGAACTAAAATGAGCTTGACACCCCTGATATAGATGTTCATAAAAGCTCAGATTAAAGTTGAGGGTTATTTTATCAAAAACAGAGAAAACTGAAGAAAAAGGGACTTTTTTAGCAAAATCTATCATTAACTGAACATAAACCAAGTGTCTCCATCCACTGTCATTGATCCAACTCCATGGGTTTTACTGGTGAATCAATGTTGTAGAAGATGACAGTGTTTCCACGGTAACTACGAAGCCTCTGGACGTCCAAATGGGTCATATCTGATGACCATAAAAAGACGACAAATTGCATTTTACACCCATTATTTAAAAGTATCGGTAGGATTAATGGATCCGCTGGTATTAAACATTTTAGATCAGTAGATGGTTTTGGTCACCAGTGAATGTTTGGGTTTTTGTGGGTTAATGCTTGATAGAATTGTGCTGTGGTGTATAGAAATAGTCCGCTCAGGGTTCCCATCTGCTTTAATTGTTTCCAGATATGCAGTTTTTCTGCACAGTGGCTAACTCGACCCCTCCCTGTCTGTCTGTGTGTCTGGAACATAGGCCTCTCCCCATCTGTCTGAGAGCTGCAAGGTCAGACGGCGGCCTACACCCTGGTCTGTCTGTCTGTCTGTCTGTCTGTCTGTTTGCCTGTCTGTCTGGTGGCTATCTGACCCTCCATACTCGCCTGTGTGTCTGTTACCTGGAAGGTCACCGCCGCTCTACTGTTTTCTCTCCCATTTACTAAAAGTAGTTCTCAAAGTATCATGTTTTCGGTGGGTTCCAAGTAGTACGGCTGCTGCTTTTCCTCAAGAACAGACTCACTAACCCACTTTTTTAAAAATAGGGTAAAGAAAGAAAAGGATAGTGATTTGTTGTGGAACAGAAAGTGGTCAAATGAGTGGGTTTGTCTAATGTGTGCCTGTATGAGAGGAAGGTAAAAAGTCTTTCACTGGCAAAAGGTGCTTTAACACCAGGCCTATGCAAACAGACAGCTCTCTTCACAACAACATGGAATATTCCCCAGCTGGAACAACGGAAAAGTGGATTCCTCAGCAAAATGAGGAGGAAGTGATGACGCAGGAAGGAGTCATCGCTCAGTTAGCTGTCAAATCCAACGCAGACAACTGAGGTTTCACATGTTTCTCCTACCTGTGCACAGACAGTGAGAGGGATGTTTTCCATTCGCAGTAGGAGTGAATCACAGCACGGACGCAAAAGGTTTAAAATAGTCATGTAAGGCTAAGTAAGTTATGAGGAAAATCTACTGTATGTTTGGGAATAAGTCTGGATAATTCAAACTGCAACAATTAATCAGGCAGTTATGAAGCATAAAATGAATGGATCAGGGTCATTCCATGGCAATTCAACCAATGGTCCCCACATGACCCCCTCAGAAAATTCTGAAAAAATTCATACTTGTTCACCTACCAGATAAACCGACACATCCAAAATTTTAATGTTATATCTGTAATAGTTTAGGAGATACAGCCCTTTGAAAATTAATGTTTTTGTTTTTTTTTTAAATTTATGTTTATGTAATTTATGTTTATGCATTTGGCAGACGCTTTTTTCCAAAGCGACTTACAGGGAAATCCAATCAAATCACTCAATCAATCAAATTTTATTTATATAGCGCCAGATCACAACAAAAAAGTTATCTCATGACACTTTATATATAGAGTTGGTCAAAACCAGACTCTAAGCCAATTTACAGAAACCCAACAGAATCCTCCAGGAGCAAACACTTGTGACTGGTGACAGTGGTGAGGAAAAACTTCCCTTTAACAACAGAAACCTGGAGCAGACCCAGACTCCTGGAGGATGGACGTCTGCCTTGACCAGTTGGGGTTAAAGAGAGAGGGTAAAGAAAGAGAAAAAGAGAGAGCGATAGAGATAGAGACTGAGGGAGAGGGGGACAAGGGGGGAGTAGGGGGAGACACATGGAGGCAGTTGAGGATAAGTGAGTGATGATGATGATGATGATGATGAAGGCAGGAGAGAGGCAGGACCACCGCAGCAGGTCCAGAGATAATCCTGGGAAAATCTGTGATAATCCTGGGAAAAACCTTATTAAAATATTTCAAATGGAATGTCTGCCAGTTCTAGGACAGGAGGTGCTCTCGGAAGAGCTGGGTCTTCAGGAGCTTCTTGAAGATAGGCAGGGATGCATAAATTTAGCAAATTTGCTTTTCGGCCAACTTTGAGGAGTTATATCTCCTTAGATATTCAAGCCACACTGCTGAAACTTATTGCCTGGGGTGAAATCCCCCTGAAAAGATCATATTTTGCATCAAAATAATTGTAGGTGCCTTCATGTTTGGTCCATGAGGCCTTGAAATCAGGCCAAAAGGTCCAAATGGTCCAAATGTCCACTCTCTTCAGGCTTGCACTGTGCCAGAATGGATGAATGTAGAGACCTCATTTTTTTGTATCTGGTAGGTGAACAAGTGGGATTTTTTTCTGAATTTTCTGAGGTCACATTTTGCTAAACCGACTTTTATTAGTCTTTGGTATATTTATTTGTGTATTTGGACCCTAATAGTTCATGAAGTTTGACTTTAAACCCTCCAGGTGCTGCAAAGTTATCTTTATATTCATTCTGGTGAAAATTGAGTGGATTTGTACAACTCATTTTAATTCCTTCTTAATGTGTTGCGTCTATAACTAGTTACACTACCAGTCAAAGGTTTGGGCTCGCATCCTTATTTAAATGGCATGAGATGAACCGCAGATGGTCAACAAATGCTAAGCATCACTGGGAACCAAGGTTGTTATCACTAACGAAAACTGACAAAATGACGAAAACTAGAATTGAAAAAATATTGTCTTTAACTGAAATAAATAAAAACTATAATTAAAAGAAAAAAATGATAACTAACTGAAACTGTATTGTGTGCTTACAAAACTAACTAAAACGTGCAAAAATTATGGATAAAATTCCATTCGTTTTCGTCTTTGTCAATGTTAGCAATTTTAGCTGCCGGCACCACACGGCACATAACGGTCCGTCGCTTCTCGTCACTTGTGGTTTCCATGTTCACGGTGGAGCCTCTGAACGTCCAAATGGGTCATATCTGATGGCCATGAAAAGACAACAAATTGCATTTTACACAAATTATTTTCATGAATTGATAGGATTAGTGAATCAACAGGTATTAAACAGCATATATCAGTAGATGCTTTTGGTCGCCAGTAGATGTTTGGGTCTTTATGGGTTAAGAAAAAGAGCTGATGTCATCAAACAGGAATATTTTTCCACCCTGTTGTGTGTTTTTTTTTTACAGACCAAACAGCTAAATTATAGAGACAGTTGAGACTAATTAACATTGAGCAGAATCGTTTGTTGCAGATTTAATCATGCAAACAACTGACTGATTCTTTATTTTTCTCATGCACAATACTGATGTGTGTTTTTTCCATTCTTTGCATATAAGATGTAATAAACTTTACATCATCTACGGTTTCAACAATGACGACAACAGATGCAAAACTGCGACGCGGTAACATATGATAATGTCTGCATTATAAATCGCTCCTTGTCATTTTTAATCCCTTAAAAGCATCATCACCCATATGTTTTACCCCCAAATGTGGCTTGTGCATCATCTGTGAGCTCACCACTGTTTTTCCAGCTGTATCCAGTCCTCCTTAGTTTATAAATCTATCAGCGGGTTGAGGAGGATGAGGCGATGACGCAGGAAGGAACTATCACTGGGGTAACTGTCAAATCAGCTACAGACAACTGGGATTTCTCTCAATGGCTGTAATGCATTCTGTAGGAATTACATCAACAGATAATGTCAGAAATCATCAGAGTTTATAGTGTTTTTGAGGATTAATTACATCATGGTATTAAATTCTTGTTTGAAGCTTTGTTCCTGTTTCTGAGATCACTGTTATCGTTATGGCCGAGAAGTATCTGTTGGCAGCGTGAGGTATAAAAAACAGATGGCGTTACTAGACTTGTATTACTCATTCCTCATATTTCTGTGAGAATTTGAGGAAACAAAACATACAAAAGTAGACCAAATGACTCATTAAAGACATTTTTACGACTCTGAATCCCTCAGTGTTAACCCTTTCATGCATGAATTATCAGAACCTTAGTCAATATTTTTTTCCTGAGTGTTTTTATTCCTCTTTAGGCATGAAAAAAACAATATAGATGAATTTTTTTTTTTTTTTATGAACCTATTTTTTTGGAGTTACAAAAATGTCCACTCAGCTGGACACCATGCATTTAATTTCTGAAGCAAAGAAACATGTATTTAAAACTCATCATCAGAAAGTGATGTACTGTGTGAAAACTATGAAATAAAAACACTGCTAATGCTGCTAATTGCTAAATCGCTAACGTTTTCTCACATTTTATCATGCTCTAATATTAGTTATTACTCATTTCATGGAGATAATATCCTCCTGAGACCCAGGAAATTGACATTTTTAGCTTTTTTACATTTAAAAAAAAAATTGTCGTGATTGGAAACTGCATAATGCAACCGTTTTTTCAGATACATTTTTAAAATTATTTTTATTTATTGATTGATTTTTTTTTTAATGGAATGTCCTTTGTAATGCACAGCATTTTTAAAGTAAAACTGTTAAACTTTGCTTTTTATACCTGGTAGAGCAGATGCAACATTTAAAACATGGAAAGATAAGGGACTGCGAATTATCCAAGATCTCTACATGCCACAATCTGATATATTAATGAGCTTCCAGGAGTTACAGCAAAAATTTTTCATAGAGAAGAAACATTTCTTTAAATATCTTCAATTTAGGAGCTTTATAAGATCAAATCAAAACAATGTAACAACTAAACCTGCTCAATCATCATTGGAAAAATATATGGTAATAAACAGTCAAAAGAGGGGTTTAATATCTCAGTTTTATAATTTACTAATGTCTCATGTATCTGAGGACTCATATGGCAGATTTGCAGCTTGGAGGGATGATTTATCACTGCAGTTAACAGAGGAAGATTGGCAGTCTGCATGTGCTTTTGTACACTCCGGTTCCATTAATATACGCCTTCGACTAATCCAGTTTAAATGGTTGATGCGAGTCTATATTACGCCAGAAGATCTCAACCGAAATAATAAGAATATACTCGACGTATGCTCCAAATGTTCAGAATGCAAAGGAACACTGGTTCACTGTGTGTGGTATTGTCGACAAACTCCATTGTTCTGGAGGGAAATCAGGGAAATAATTGAAAAAAATATTTCTAAACAAGTTATGTTAGACCTAAAGTTATTTCTGTTTGGCATATATCCAGAAAAACAAAAAATACAACAAATGAACAGATTTTTATAGACTTCAGTCGACTTATTGCTAAAAAATGCATTTCATTATTTTGGAAAAGAACTCATAAACCAACTGTTAGTCAGTGGATACGGCAGATGCGTTCTACCCTTCCACTAGAAAAAATTTCCTATATTCTAAGGGCAAACAGGAGTCATTTTAGCGTGTTTAGAATCCTTTCATTGTGTATGCTAAGAATCTAAATTTACTGGAGGACAATGCAAACATTTGAAAAAGTTACCACTGTGGTTTCTGAAGGTGGATGCTCAGATTTCTACATTTTGTATATATATATATATATATATATATATATATATATATATATATATATATATATACATATATATATATATATATATATTTTTTTTTTTTTTTTTTTTTTTTTTTTCTTTTTGTAAACTTAATGATGTTTGTGTTTGTAGTCGGCAGGTTGCATGGGTCTGATGTATGCACTGTTTGTTGTTTGTTTGTTAAAATGATAAAAATTTAAATAAAACATTTTGGCAAAAAAAAAAAAAAAAAAAAAACGTTAAACTTTTGCCCCCTACAGAGGACAAAGTAGTTATTATTCATTTCAAGGAGATAATATCCTCCTGAGACCCAGGAAATTGACAGTTTTTTATATTAAAAAATTGTCTTGACTGGAAACTGCATAATGCAACAGTTTTTTCAGATAAATTTTTTTTAATTATTTGTATTTATTGATTGATTTTTTAAATGGAATGTCCTTTGCAATGCACAACATTTTTAAAGTGAAACTGTCAAACTTTTGTCCCCTACAGACAACAAAATGCATTGCTGGGTTTCAGGAGGATATGCAAAAAAAAAAAAAAAAAAGAAAACTTTTTTTTGGAGAAAACTGTTAATTACAGTCTAATAACAATTAGCAACTGATTTACACTAAAACATGTTACTGCAGATCAGGTTTATCATGAGCAGCAAAGTTACAATAATTGTATGAACTGCAGTGTTTGGGATGGTGCATAAGCGTCCACTGTGTTGGCTGATATGGAACTAAAACAACAAAACCCATGAATATACAAGAGAACAGCTGGAGAATAACTGTCCACTGGAGTGACCACTACGTATAAAAGGGTTAAACTCAGAGGCCTGCCGGCTCAGTCTCATGCACTTATAGAGCAGTTCAGCATGTTTGGGCCAGGGTCCCTTATGAGGTCTCACTTACAGTACAATGATTGAAGGGTGCGACAGTTACGTAACGACGAGGTGTTGTAGGATGCAGTGTGAATATGAAGCCTTGTTCCACTGAGGGGAGCCTTTACAGGGTACGTCTGACAAGTAGGTGTTCTGTCACTGCATGTCAATATGCAGCCTGTCCCAGAAGACCTTTTCTCACTCCTTTGGGTTCCAACACATTTTCCCTTTTACCATTTAAATGCTCACTTTACTTAATTACCCCTGAAGTTTTCAAATTATTTCTCACACCCACTTTGATTACATTTTTTTCTTTTTGTTTTTTCCTCAACCACATATCTGGTTTCTCTTTTTCACTCTTGCACTGAAAAAATAAGGGACAGAGAAGTGAAGATTTAAAGGGGCATTAACCCGTAAGGACCCAAGCACCCACCAGAGACCAGAACTATCTACTCATCTAAACTGTGTAATACTTACTGATCCACTAAATCTATCAATACAGGTAAATAACTGGTGTAAAATGCAGTTTGTCATCTTTTCAAGGTCATCAGATATGACCCATTTGGACATTTGAACAAGGAAACACAGTCATCTTCTACCACTCTGATTCACCAGTAAAACCCATAGAGATTAATAAATGACAGTGGATGGAGACACTTCCTGCAGCGGCCCAGAGGTGCAACAGCCCGAAAAATTATCCACTATAAGAAAAAAAAAGAGAACAGTCCGAAAATTATCCACCGTAAGAAAAAAAAAAGAGAACAGCCCAAAAATTATCCACTATAAGAAAAAAAAAGAGAACAGTCCGAAAATTATCCACCGTAAGAAAAAAAAAGAGAACAGCCCAAAAATTATCCACTATAAGAAAAAAAAAAAAAAAGAACAGCCCAAAAAATTATTCACTATAAGAAAAAAAGAGAACAGCCCAAAAATTATACACTATAAGAAAAAAAAGAGAACTGCCCAAAAAATGATCCACTATAAGAAAAAAAGAGAACAGCCCAAAAATTATACACTATAAGAAAAAAAGAGAACAGCCCAAAAAATTATCCACTATAAGAAAAAAAAGAGAACAGCCCAAAAATTATCCACTATAAGAAAAAAAAGAGAACAGCCCAAAAATTATCCACTATAAGAAAAAAAAAGAGAACAGTCTGAAAATTATCCACCATAAGAAAAAAAAGAGAACAGCCCAAAAATTATCCACTATAAGAAAAAAAAAGAGAACAGTCTGAAAATTATCCACCATAAGAAAAAAAAGAGAACAGCCCAAAAATTATCCACTATAAGAAAAAAAAGAGAACAGCCCAAAAATTATCCACTATAAGAAAAAAAAAAAGAACAGCCCAAAAATTATACACTATAAGAAAAAAAGAGAACAGCCCAAAAAATTATCCACTATAAGAAAAAAAAGAGAACTGCCCAAAAAATGATCCACTATAAGAAAAAAAGAGAACAGCCCCAAAATTATACACTATAAGAAAAAAAGAGAACAGCCCAAAAAATTATCCACTATAAGAAAAAAAGAGAACAGCCCAAAAATTATCCACTATAAGAAAAAAAAGAGAACAGCCCAAAAATTATCCACTATAAGAAAAAAAAAGAGAACAGTCTGAAAATTATCCACCATAAGAAAAAAAAGAGAACAGCCCAAAAATTATCCACTATAAGAAAAAAAAGAGAACAGCCCAAAAATTATCCACTATAAGAAAAAAAAAAAGAACAGCCCAAAAAATTATTCACTATAAGAAAAAAAGAGAACAGCCCAAAAATTATCCACTATAAGAAAAAAACACAAAAACATCATCCACCTTTTCAATAACGGGGGCGCTGGTTACCTGAAAGGTCTCTTGCTTTAAAATAAGGCCACCACAAAAAATAAAAGCATTGGCTGAAAATTTTTAAGGCCTTCAGCTAATGTGGCTAGTCCTAACAAAGTAACCCACCGGAAGTGGAGGTCGGTACGCTAAAAATAAAGTTGATTTTTTTTTAAATATATAGTGGATAATTCTTTGGGCTGTTCTCTTTTTTTCTTATAGTGGATCATTTTTTGGGCTAATTGATACTTTTTGGAACTGTTCTGTTTTTTTTCTTAGAGTGGAGAATTTTCTGGGCTGTTCTCTTTTTTTCTTATTGTGGATAATTTTTTGGGCTGTTCTCTTTTTTTCTTACAGTGGATAATTTTTTGGGCTGTTGCACCTCAGGGCCACTGTACACTTCAGTTAATGATAGATTTTGCTGAAAAAAAATCACCGTTTTTTTTTTTTTTTTTTTTTTTTCAGTTTCTTCTACTTTTGATATAATAACCCTCAACTTTAATCTGAGCTTTTATAAACATCTTCATGAACAGTAAATTAAATGTAGGGAAATACCTGATTTTTACTTAACCAATGGAAAACACATTTATTTATTACAATAAATGGTGATAAATCACTTCAGAAAGGTTAAATTTAGAGGAAAAATCATATGGGAACTGCCGAATAGAAGCACTGGGTCTTTATGGGTTAAGTAAGATTCACACATGCTTGTGTGCTAACACAAGATTTGTGTTAGAGTCTGTTTTGTGTTGGGGGTGGATGTTTTGCGTTTTTTTTTTAATATTAGTATTATGACTCCAATTATTGAGTCTAGTCTGAACTTAGAAGCCAACTCTGAAGCTCTCTGGTAGTTTTGCAGTTTTTAACATTGATTGTCCTCTTTTATCCCTCTTTTATCTTTTTTTTATTTAGTCAATTTTGCTGTTTTGTGTGGTATCATGGTTTGGGAGTATTTAGCAGTCAGTATTTAAAGAATATGGGCGAGTAAGCTGATCGGAGTTGCTTCACCAAACAGCTGCAGGAACTAGCTAACAGTATTAAAATGACAAAGCACATCCATTAAACCGCTCCTCCCATCTGCTCTGTTCCACAATGGAAAACAAAGAGGTACATGAATGGCTTTGTTCCTGCAGCCATTTGTCTTTTAGCACCACTGAAAGCAGTTATCAAGGCACTTTAATGCACTTTTTATTTGAATGGATTTTACTTATTTGCTGTTGTTTGTGTATGGATGCCTTTCTTCAGTACTGCAAAATCAATTTACCTATAGGTACGAATAAAGATAAAAATAAAGATAAAGATTTTTTGCAGGATCGGTGACTGGACTAGTGGTTAATCCACAAAAATCCTTATGCTCGTGGCAACACTATGTAACACTGGCTACCGTCAGGTTAGAAATGGAATCAGCTAATATCAACAAATGTCAGTGTATTATTACTATATATGATGCGTTTGGATTAATATTGTTGATGCATAAATGTGTATTTTGCATCTTTACTGCTGTATACAGTTCAATTTCAATTCAAGTTCATTTGACCTTCTTTAGATACTGTTGTGTAGTCTACAGCAGTGCATTAAATTATGCAGGAACCTTCTATCTCTAAAACGTCAACTTTTCATGAGCTCAAGAAAAGAAATCCCACATTCACAGGACAAATATTTATTCAGAATATTGTCAGTAGCAGGGAAAAAAGCCATCACTAGGAAGTGGCTAAAAAAGGATGCACCAAAAATGGAGGACTGGATAGAGGTTATAGATGACATCTATAGGATGGAGAAGTTGACTTTCTCTGTCAAACTGGATTTAGACAAATTCACAAAGTATTGGAAAAACTGGGTTGATTTTATAAAACTATTAAGAGCTGATTTTACTGGATAGGAGTAATGTGCACATACAGGGTGGGGAAGCAAAATTTACAATATTTTGAGGCAGGGATTGAAAGACAGTGTATGACCAATTAGTTTATTGAAAGTCATGAGAATTTATTTGTCACAAGAAAATGTACATAATAGAAAATGTTTTTATTCTATGTGTCCTCCTTCTTTCTCAATAACTGCCTTCACACGCTTCCTGAAACTTGCACAAGTGTTCCTCAAATATTTGGGTGACAACTTCTCCCATTCTCCTTTAATAGTATCTTTAAGAAAGTCGACATTGTTGTGTGATGTTCTATTGGTAGCATGTTCTAAAACGCCCCAAATAGCAGAATCCAGAGGGTTTAGATCTGGGCTAGAAGGCAGCCATAAACATGATTCCCAAAAATTACTAAAATTGGATTTGTTGCTGTTGTCAACAAATGTTTTGGTGTTCTTGTGTAAGATTTTAACTTCAAATCATATTTTACTGCATTTCTAATGGTCTTGTTGTCTACCTCAAGTTCAATTGCCGTTTTTCTCAAGGATTTGGTTGGATCCTTTAGGATTTTGAATTTGAGAGCTTTAATAAAAGCTTTGGTACGTTTTTTGTTGCTTCCTCCACTTCCAGACTTTCTCGTAATAGTTTTGCTCATAGTCATTCTCTTCTTTCCATTATAAACAGTCTTTATGGACACTCCAACTATTTTTGAAATCTCCTTTGGTGTGACGAGTGCATTCAGCAAATCACACACTCTTTGACGTTTGCTTTCCTGATTACTCATATGGGCAAAAGTTTCTGAAAAGGTATGGATAATAGTGTTAGGTATGATTATGACATCAATATATGTTTGGTTTCAAAACAATTGACGTAGTGCCTGCTGAGAAAAAACAACTAAATGGTCATTGTAAGTTTTGCTTCCCCACCCTGTAGATCCATGTAAACCCTGGGTTTGTGCTACACTTTAAATGTTCAATGTTCATCTTATACAGGGGAAAAGAATGGAATGTGAAATATATGTGTTATTTCCCTTCAACTATATTTTGGGTTGCTTTGTATATTTTTACTATTCCTGTCAATGCTGCCCTGTTTGAGAATGTTTTGTATTTTTCTTTTTCTTTCTCTTTACATACATAGAAGTCATGTAAATAATGTAAAATGCTAAGATGATGCTGACAGAAAAATAATAATAAAAAGATAATTACAAAAAAAAAAAAGAAAAGAAATCCAGTGCATTTTTTTTTTTTTTTTTTTTTTTTTTTTACCAAATCCAAGCATTATTAAAGAGTTGGTTTGTCTTAAATCTCAACTCATGATGGAACACTCAATCTTTAATCATAAACATTTAAAATCATGGATTCAACCGAGCAAGAGAGGATGAAAACTTGTTATGTGAAAAGGAGTTAAGTATCACTACCTCAGGTTTGTACTTAAGAACAGTACTTGAGTAAAAGTACATAATGACATTCCACCTTTGGCTTAAATTAAAGGTGAAGGTTATTATTACTGATGTTCTTAGACATTGTGCATTCTAGGAAACTTTACATGTTGCCACAAGAAACTCTGTATTTAGAGATATATAGTCCTACAGCAGTCAAAGACAAACCAAAACACCAGTGTGAGGCAGATTTTTTCAGCTTTTTGATTACGTGGCAACCTATAGGTACGAATAAAGATAAAAATAAACATTAAGATTTCTTGCAGGATCGGTGACTGGACTGGTGGTTAATCCACAAAAAATCCTTATGCTTGCTTCAGTGGCAACACTATGTAACACTGGCTACCATCAGGTTAGAAATGGATTCTGCTAATATCAACAAATGTCTGCTTCCAAGGTAAACTTCATGTGAGCACGTGTGAATCTCAAACATGGCTCTTTTTAAGTAACACACGTGTAGTATTGAATATTCTATTACAAGGCCTGTTTTTGTCTGTTCTTACAAAACTTAAACCATACTTTCACTCAGCATGTCTTCAGTGAAGTTTGCACCTTTTCTGCCCAGTCCTTCAACTCCAACATTTGTGGTTAACTGTATTCTCCTTTACCTTTGCTTCTCACGGTAACTATTCCCAGGTATGTTGTTCTCCTGACTTTTGGACATGTGGTTTAGCGTGCCTGGCAGGGTTGCAGGCAGCTCTCTCCTGGCTCGCTGTGTTTATGCAGGTGCAGGACATTCAGGACACACCGCCCTGCAGAGTATTTTTGAGGGGCTTTTCAGAGTAGCCTACCCCGCAGTATTAAAAAGGGGGCCGCCTATATGTGGCATTTAGTGGGACAGCCCAGAAGAGGCATTTCCTCAGGTTACTGGAAAAGAAGCAGTAAAAGGTTTTAAAGTGGATCAAACACATCATAGCCAGAAAAACCTTTAGTGACAGGAGAAATATAGTTACAATAACAAAGACAGTTTGACCTTTATATTAAGGCCAGAAACTGGTTTCTTTCATCGAGAGCAGCAACAACCTTCATATACCCCGGATAAACTGTTCTACAAAACATAACCTTATAAAGAAAACTTGGTGACATGTCATATTTAAGTTGAATTTGCAGATTCATTGCATTTCTATGTAGTGCTTCTGTGTAAAGTGTTTTCTCTTTTGCATAGATTTCCTCCTGCAGTCATGCAGGTTATGTGAACTGGCAACTCTAAACGGCCTGTAGGTGTGAATGTGAGTGTGAATGGCTGTCTGTCTATATGTGTTAACCCTGGAAAAGACTGCTGGCTTGTCCAGTTTTTACCCTACTCTCACCAGCCCCTGCAATTCTGCAAAGGATAAGCAAGTGTGGGCTTTCATTTAAAACATGGAATCAATTATATCAATAATATTTAAAATCCTTTTCTGACTTCTCGCATCTGTAAACCCATATCCTTTAACCCAGGGGTGTCAAACTCATTTTCTTTCAGGGGCCATATTCAGCCCAATTTGATCTCCAGTGGGCCGGACCAGTAAAATAATAACAGCATAGTCTATAAATAATGACAACTCCAAATTTTTTAGTGCAAAAAATAACATTAGATGCTGAAACTATTTCTATCCAAAACAAAAAAGATGTGAATAACTGGAAAAAACTGAAATTTCTGAAGAAAAACAAGCACAATTTGATCAATATTATGCCTCAACTTATGATTTCTACATGTGCATTACAGATCAGATCTACCAAGGCACAAAACAGGCAGAATATTGTTAAAATTGCACTTATTTTTCTTTATTTATTTTTCTTTTTTATTTTTCATTTCAGGTTGTTCATATTTGTTCAGGTTGTTCACATTTTATTGTTAAAAGATATCAGAACTTAATATTCTTTGCAGTAAATCAAAGAGAAAAAAATGGTGTTGCTGTTATTTATAGGCATAACGTCATATTATTTTTTTCACATTAAACCAAGAAGAAAATTTGGAGTCATTATTTCTAGGTTATTATGCTGTTATTTTTTAGTTTGATGCCCTTGACTGTTAATATCTTCAGGGTAATTTTTGCATTTTGCACTTAGTAAATTCATCTCACAGGCCAGATTGAAACCTTTGGCGGGCCGGTTTTGGCCCTCGGGCTGCATGTTTGACACCTGTGCTTTAACCCTTGTACTTATTAGATTGGCAATTTGTTCCCATTCTCTCTTGTGTTTCAACCTGGATATGCAAAACCCGCACAAAAGGAAAAAAAAATCATAGATAACCACACATATATATATATACTAGCAGCATTGTACCTGTGGTGCCATTATACGATAGCACCCTCCCATGGTGCAACAGCGGCATTGCACCTGTACGCCCTACCGCGCTGCAACATCGGGACACACGTCGGACACAGAACGTCCATTATAGTAGAATACACACACACAAACGCACTTGTAAATAGCCCTTTGTTTGCAACCGTCTTTGTTTTGCTTAATGTCTATGTCTTATGAATTCTCTTTTGTTTGTTTGTTTTTTTTGTTTGTTTGTTTGTCTTTGTTACCCCTGTCACTAAATTAAAAAAAAAAACAAAAAAACAAAAAAAAGGAATCAAATGTGTGCGCCTGCTTCTGAAACAAAATAAACAGATCACTATTTATGTCTTTCCTGGACCAAAGGTCTAATGAAAAAGGTAATCACGTTGCCTGGTCAAACTATGTTCCACATTTTCCTCACTGAAAGATGTACAGTCCAGGATATCCTTTTGTAGGGTTGAACAAGGCCAGTCAGCTAGGGTTGCAGTTCATATGGCAAGAAAACAGTGGTCATCAGTAATAACAGGCTGATTGTATCTCATGGTTTCATTGTCAGGAAGGACAGGCTCAGTCTATTTTGCAAAAAAGTTTCTGGGATAATGAATTCCTCTGGTTTGGCCCGTCAACAGCAGAAATGATTAGAACAGAAAAGGACGACTAAATGGGGAGTGGGAAGGCCTGAGGTGTCGCTGAGGGCCTCTCAGTATTAGGGATAATTGCAGATTACTGGTTAGATAAGTGGATTGACTAGGAGCAAACATGGGTGAGCCGAGAAATGCAAAACACTAATGAATGGTTTTCATCATGTCTCTGTTTCTGATGGAACTCGACCAAATAAAAATGCTCTAGATTCCTGGTATTTCAATCAGACAAATGCATTAACATACCGGAGCAAAATCCCTCATGTTGAAGAAAAAAAAAATCCTCTGTCTGCAGCAACTGAATAGAATCAGAATTTAAAAAACAGCCGTGTTGGCCACTGAGAGCAGAGTTTAGTCCAATAGGTATTTATCTGTAAGTCTTCAAATTAACAACCTACCGTAAGGCTGGCTGGATTTACACAGACTCAGGGTTTATAATGTTTTAACTTTCCTGTATGTTCCACTTTAAAGCTGGTGAATTTGGCACCGGCTTAAAATGAGCACATGCTCAATGAGCCATACTGTTGGTGTATTGATACAAACACAGATGCACACCTTAAAACACAGCGAGCACACACGCAGTACACTGCTCTTCCACATCGGAGTGAACTAGGTTGAGAAATTTGAAAGAAAACAAACAGGATTCCAGAGCAGTGCGGTGTGGCGTGAGGCTGCTGGACTCAAACACAAAGAGAGGCCTGTTCGGAGCGTACAGGAGCATTCCAGCTAACAGAACAGGCTCTGGGACACTGTTGACCTAAGCTACTTTAGAATGTTTGTGCAATAGCTTTTGACCACTTGATTAAAAATATCGTTTGATGCCGGAGCGGCCGTGTCCTAGCGAAGGGCAGTTCAGACTGGTCTGAGCAGAGCAACATGCATAAAGGGAGAGCTCTTATGAAGGCCGGACCGAACGGAGAACGGCTGGCGTTTAACACTGAGCCACAGTTGGATGACTGAAGATGACCATCCAAGCTGTCTGGCACTCCATTTTGTAATTATATAATGTCAAATCCACAGAAAAACAAGTGCAGTTTTGGACAATGTGCCAGCTTTGTGAGTCTAATGACCTGAAATTGCATTTAATGGATGAGCTGTTAAATGGTTCATACTATAATAAGTAAACTAACAGTTCAAAGGCGTTTCCAAAGCTGTCACTGAAGGCCGGATTTTTTCTTTTTTTTCTTTTTTCTTTTTTTTTTTTTTTTTTTTTTTTTTTTAGAAATGTCTATCACTACACAAAAGATCTATTTCCAATATGTCAAGGCTTGTAGACAAGTGAGCCGGTGAAGGGTTTGAGATTTTGGATACTTGATTGCCAAGAAAAATGGAGCTCAGGGAAGTGAATGCGACCTGCTCTCCTAATACCATACAAATGCCCTTGAGCACTTTTCTTAACGTCCAAATTGCTCTGGCGGAGCTGCCCAGTAGACCAACAGTAGAAGACTGTGGTTGTACTGGGCAACTGCCAGGTATGAATGTGTGTAACTTTGTACGTGTGAAGTAGGGTGTCGATGAAAGAGAGCATGTGTGCTTGGCAAATATTACCAGGATAAATTAAGAAAAAAGAGCAAAAGTCTATACTGAGGTTGTTTGATGTGGTGACAGATTTGTGCCTTTGAGGGTCGGATTGAACTGGTTGAAGATCAGAAACAAAGATGGAATTAGGTGAAGTCTAACTGGAGACGGTTTAGCTTTTTGTATGTCTTTGGTTGACCAGATGAAGCCTGGACCCACTAAAAAGTGAAGCAAGTAATCAAAGCTTCACAAAACTGTATTAATTATGCAAAACTTAAAGGATTATCAAGGTTCTTAATGGGTCTAAAAGGGCAATTGGATGGTGATCAGGAAGAATTATGTCACTTCTGCTCATTAAATAAAACATTTAACCTTGGCTCCACAGTGAAGTTCGTGTTTTCTTTCATTTTCTAATTAGTAAACCTGTTTTTGTCTCTTTTTGCCTCAAAGGGTTTATATCAGGGGTGTCAAACTCATTTTAGTTCAGGGGCCACATTCAGCTAAATTTGATCTGAAGTGGGCCGAACCAGTAAAATAATAACATAATAATATATAAATGATGTCAACTCCAAACTTTTCTCTGTTTTAGAGCGAAAAAAGTAAATTTGCATTATGAAAAGGTTTACATCTACAAACTATCCTTTCAAAAGACGTGAATAACATGAACAAACTGAAAAAACAAGTGTAATTTTAACAATATTCTGCGTCAGTTTATCATTTACACATGTACATTATAACTTAAAGACCACAGTGGATCTACAAACACACAAAACATTTAATAAAAGACAAATTTTGTTAAAATTATACTTACTTCTCTCCACACATTTCAGGTTGTTCATATTTGTTCAGGTTATTCAAATTTTTTTGCGAAATTCTACTTTGTTTTAGTGTAAATACATGAAAATATTTACATTTACAAATAGATAAATTGGGAGTTGTCATTATTTATATGTTATTATGATCATATTTTACTGGTCCTGCCTATTTGAGATTGAATTGGTCTGAATGTGGAACCTGAACTAAAAGGATTGTTAATATCTTAGTGTCATTTTTGCATTTCACAAATTCATCCCAAGGGCCAGACTGGACCCTTTGGCGGGCCGGATTTAGCCCCCGGGCCGCATGTTTGACACCTGTGGTTTATATAAAGGTGCTTGTTAGAGCTTTAGTGAAAAAACAACTATTAACCTTATTATGGTGATAGAAGTGCTAATAATTTCATAAGTGATAAACATGTTTTTTTATTTTACAGGACATTTATAACAGCACTCCAAATACATCATTTAATTTAACTGTATCATCAACCCTATGTATTCAAGTATATAAACCTGCTAATATTTTTGTTGCCTTTTTAAGATTAATAAACAGTCACTGGCTATTAATTAGGCACTTATTAACAACTACCTATATTTTCATGTAGATTATCCTCATTAAGTTAATAAATGCTTTAATAAATTGCACACAAAATGTTTGTTACAATAAGTAATTGTGAACGATTAATGTTATTATGCGTCATAATTTATTTTATTCATAAGGGCTACATTACCAGTTAACTAACACTAGTCGCTTTTCCATTGACCCTCAAACTGCACAAATAGAACTTGCGCATAAAAATTTACCAAATGCAAAATTAACAATTTCACCAAAAGTCTCATTTTCGATTAAAAGTTTTTGAGCTGGCAAGAGGTGGTTTTTCGGGCGTAGCGCAAATGGTATATCACGCAAAACTGCAATGGAAAGATCTTTTTTCACAACTAGAGTCAGGTGAATTTAAAAAATGGATGTTGACGTACATTACAACAAGTGAAGAAGAAGAAGAAACATGTAGCAGTACGTGTGGACACAAGGAAACCCAATCAGTTTTTAATTTAGTACGAGATAGAGGGGTAATATATAATAATAATAGTGAATATATCTGTAAATCAACACCATATTTACGTTCGTTGCCATGTTTATGGAATGACTTCTCATGTCATCTCGCGATAATAAATAAACAAATCATCGCATTTGTGATTTAATGAAAAAACCGACATTGCACACTTCTGTTTTTTCGACATTTAGTAAATATCGGTAAAGTTTTGCGCAGATGTCCAATGGAAAAGCGACTACTTATGACAAGGATCTTCAAATGTAATCTTAGCAATGCAACTGTTATTAGTTGCAATATTACTATTAATTTTATCACATTTTATTTAAACCGTTCATGCATATTGGTCACTACAGTGGACAGCTATTCTACATCTGTTCTCTAATATATTCATGGGTTTTGTTGTTTTAGTTCGATATGAGTTAACACAGTGGACACTTTTGCACCATCCCATACACTGACATTCATACCGTTACTAAACTTTGCTGTTCTTGATAAACCTGATCTACAGTGACATGTTTGAGCGTAAATCAATTGCTAATAAAAATTGCACAGACGTTAAAATGTGAGAAAACATCAGATTAGCGCCATTAAAAATGTTTTGATTTTGTATGTCACTTTCTAAAATTCAAAAATTAAACACATGATGTCCAGTGGAGTGGACATTTTTGGAACTCTACAAAAAATTATGAAGGTAGATTTGTTCCTTTATTGCTTTAACCAAAAAAATATTTTCATAAAAAAAAAAAATCAATTAAAAAAAAATCACTTCAATCAAAGAAAAAAAGTGTTCAAATGCAATTTTTTTGGATCGTAACTTTTTTTTTTTTTTTTTGCATTCAAACACTTTTTTTTTTTTTTTTTTTTTTTTTAGTTAAAGCAATAAAGAAACAAATCTATCTTCATAAAAAAAACAGGTTTATAAAAAAAAAATTCAATTGCATTGTTTTTTCATGCCTAAAGAGGAATAAAACACTCAGGAAAAAAAATCTCAACTAAGGTTCTCATAATTCATGCATGAAAGGGTTAATCTGGTCTCATTCATCGGCTGAATATTTAAGAATAACATCTCAATCAATTGTTAAATTATTTAGTTTCATCATAAATTCATGTATTTTCTTTGTTATCTCATGGCTGATGGTCTTATTATGTAATCTCTGCCTTCGTATTGTATGAATGTGATAAACTTCAATAAAATTCATCTTATTTTTTTCTAATCTGGGCAGTAAAATGCACCTTATGAACTACCTTTGCTCAACTCAGCTGTTGTGAACCAGCTGGACGTAAATGCCCGGCCGTAAAATGGAAACAACCAGTCTGAGAATCCCCCCGGTGTGAAAACATGACGAACATATCACAACACTGTGAGTAAACCCAAGGCCTCCCTCCTTCACTTTTTCCCTCTCGTGATCTGTCTGTCTCCCTCTCGTTCTTCCTCTGTCTCTCACAGAGTTGTGGTTGTTCATATATCTGCTTTGTTTGTGACAGCAAGCTGTGTTTGCCAAGCAGCTTTCACCCACCAACCCCTCTTAACCTTTGACCCCCACAGCCTCAAAACACACTCTCATACACACTCTTCACACCTCTTGTTCTGTTAGCTTTGTCCTCCGCTGACGTCAAACGCCTTTCAATGCAGCTGATTAACAGGTATAATTCACGAAGGGCTCAGGGCCAGGATTGGTAAATAATGGCTGTACATTCCTGTCTGCGTGTTGTCCGGTAAGTCGAGTTGAAAGTAATCTGTTAAAAAGTGTTTCAGTCTCATTCAACCATGAATCTCACCTTCTGAAGATGAGGGAAAAAAAAACTGTCACGTGCACCTAATACAGGGTGGGGAAGCAAAATTTACAATATTTTGAGGCAGGGATTGAAAGACAGTGTATGACCAATTAGTTTATTGAAAGTCATGAGAATTTATTTGCCACAAGAAAATTGACATAATAGAAAATGTTTTTATTCTATGTGTCCTCCGTCTTTCTCAATAACTGCCTTCACACGCTTCCTGAAACTTGCGCAAGTGTTCCTCAAATATTCGGGTGACAACTTCTCCCATTCTTCTTTAATAGTATCTTCCAGACTTTCTCGTAATAGTTTTGCTCATAGTCATTCTCTTCTTTCCATTATAAACAGTCTTTATGGACACTCCAACTATTTTTGAAATCTCCTTTGATGTGACGAGTGCATTCAGCAAATCACACACTCTTTGACGTTTGCTTTCCTGATTACTCATATGGGCAAAAGTTTCTGAAAAGGTATGGATAATAGTGTTAGGTATGATTATGACATCAATATATGTTTGGTTTCAAAACAATTGATGTAGTGCCTGCTGAGAAAAAACAACTAAATGTTCATTGTAAATTTTGCTTCCCCACCCTGTATAATAATAGAATAGAATAGAATAGAATAGAATAGAATAGAATAGAATAGAATAGAATAGAATAGAATAGAATAGAATCTGATTTATTGTCATAGCAGAACACAAGTAGTGTAGTGCAATGAGATAAAGAAAAAACAGTTAATATACAAATCTAAATAAAAGGGAACTAAGGGTAGTAAATGTGCTGTATAAATATGACTAAGTACAAAAATATGGCTATGAGTAGAAATATGTGTGATAGTTTAGCATGCAGTCAGTGAATACCTTATACATAACAACATGGGTGATACATTAACATCCAGATAAAAAAAGGAACTGAACAAGTAATATAAATAACAGATTCTCTTTTATTTTTTTGTTTTTTATTCTTGAATGTTTCTGCTTGTCTTTCTGCACTTTGTTTTTTTTTTTATATGTTGTTGCTGTAAACACTGCAATTTCCCCATGGTGGGATTAATAAAATCATATCTATCTATCTATCTATCTATCTATCTATCTATCTATCTATCTATCTATCTATCTATCTATCTATCTATCTATCTATCTATCTATCTATCTATCTATCTATCTATCTATCTATCTATCTATCTATCTATCTTATCTTACTTTATCTTATCTCATCTTATCTCATCTTATCACATATTATCTCATCTTATATTATCTTATATCATCTCATTTTATCTTATCTTATCTTATCTTACCACATTAGCTTATCTCATCTCATCTCATCTTATCACATATTATCTTATCTCATCTTATATTATCTCATCTCATTTCATCTCATCTCAGCCTATCTTATCTTATCTTATCTCATCTCATCTCATCTCATCACACATTATCTTATCTCATCTCATCTCATATCATCTTATCACATATTATCTTATCTCATCTTATATTATCTCATCTCATTTCATCTCATCTCAGCCTATCTCACCTTATCTTGTTTTATCTTATCTTATTGTATCTTATCTTGTCTTGTCTTGTCTTGTCTGATCTGATCTGATCTGATCTGACCTCACCTCACCTCACCTCACCTCATCTCATCTCATCTCATCTCACCTCACCTTACCTTACCTTACCTCACCTCATCTAATCTTATCTCATCTTATCTTAAACATGAGTTAAAAACACAGCAGTGGGGGTGACAGTGTATCTGTTGGGGTGGTTTGTGTGTTGGGCAGAGAGTTTCTTGACCTGATTCATTCAGAACTGTTCTTTAGTCTGGTTGTATGGGTGTGAAGGTGTGAAGGTGTGAAAGTGTGAAAGTGTTTGTAGCATCTGCCCGATGACAGCAGTTCAAACAGGTGATGGCGTAGATGGGTACGACCCTCACAGATGCTGGTCACTTTCCTGAAGCACCTGGTGACGTAGAGCTCCTCCAACGCTGGCAGATGATATCAGTCTGTGCACTGGTTTCTGTGAGGATTCAGGTCATTTTCTCTGCTAAAACCTTCATGTGGTCTTTGATGTCTATCCTCTGCTATCGTAGGGTGGCAAAAGTTAGAAGGTTAGAAATAGTCAGCTACCTTCAAACAACTCCAACACAAACCTCATGTAAGAACACGAGTAGGTCTCATATTGAATCCTAAAGGGGGGGTTACTGTAGGTAGCACTGATAATTCACTAGTCTCATAGCATAATTGCCTAAGTCATGTTTTTTTAACCCATAAAGACCCAAACATCCATCACTGACCAAAAGCATCTGATGATCTAAACTGTTGATCCCCTAATCCTATCAATCCATGTAAATAATTGGTGTAAAATACAGTTTGTCATCTTTTCATGGTCATCAGATATGACCCATTTGGACGTTCAGAGGCTCCGTAGTGAACGTGAAAATATCATCACCTTCTACAACATTGATTCACTATTAAAATCCATGGAGTTTGATCAATGACAGTGGATGGAAATGCTCAATTAATGATGTATTTTACGGAAAATGCCACTTTTTCTTCAGTTTTCTCTGTTTTTGATAGAAAAATCGTCAATTATAATCTGAGGTTTTATGAACGTTTTCATGGTCAGTAAATCAAATATAGGAAAATACCTGATATATACTGACAAAATGCAAAATGCAGAGGATAATATTATAATAAATGGTAACAAATCACTTAAGAACGGTTAGATATAGAGAAAATTTCAGTTGGGAACTGACACAAAAGTAGCACTGGGTCTCTATGGATTAATTCATAGCAAATGATGCAAAATTAAGCAGCAGTGTTAGAGTAAAGTTACGTAGATATCACAAAAAAATGAACGCTATGCCTCCAGAGACTGTGTCACTCACTGGATGAACTTTGAAGCCTGTTGTTTACTCACTTATAAATTATAATTAACATCAAATTTTAACATCAAGCCCAGTCAGTCAAAATGACAGGGTATCTTATAAACGTCAACCACAGTAAAAACAGAATAAGAACTGCCACAGTTTAGTCTGAACTGTGGATCAACCGCATATGGAGAACTTAGTAAACCATATCAACTTAGCATACTAACTATAAACCTTAACCCATTTATAATCAAACTCACCAATGCGGAAGAAATGGTGCAAATTCAACATTTTTTTCACTTCGGAGCTGCACTGGTTCTTTTTTTTTTTTTTTTAGCATTACATCACTTTCATATTGGGTCTAATCTTCAATTTAGCGTTAGTTTTAATTTTCAACACCATAGGAGACCAGTAGAGTGACTCGCTACTCCCTCTAGTGGTCACATATATGCTCAGGTTACATCTCCTTATATACACTGACGTTTTTGACATATGAGATGTATTTTTTGTAAACACTCTGTCGATACTTTTAGGTATTTTATTTCATATTTTGGTGTACAATTTGTATTTGTATTTATTTATTTAGTTACAGGACAGTGTGTATTGCCATTAGTTACAGAGAACAAAATGCATGCACCAGATTTAGCAGAGAAGCTAATTTCCATCTGTTGTCCTGGACAAACAACTAACATAACAAACATCACTTAGATTACTAAGTCATAATGTAGTAGAAGAAAATCGTTAAATATGACAGATATAGGAAAGTCTGCGCAGATTGAACGGCTTCAGCCAAATACATAAAACGGGGCTTACATTCTAAAAATACACTAACTCTCCCACAGCAAGAATAAGATATAAAAGATAGAATGAGAAGGAGAGAAGAATAGAAAGGGAAAAAAGAGAGCAAGAAGAATAAATAAATAAATAAATAGGCTAATTGTGCAATTGCAAAAAAGTACAAGTAAAAAACTATTGAGCTAAAAACTTCAATAGAACTAACCGAGACAGTTTAAACAATACATGTGTGCAGAGATTAGTACAGTACTGGATTTGTTTGACCAGACTGGAATCTTTGCCATAGACACTAGAATACACATTAGTGTTGGCAGTGCTGGTTACCCAGGAGCTATTTTAATTCCTTTAAATATATTATTTGTCATTTAAAATGTAAAAATACCAGGTTGTTGTACTGTTGCAGAGCACCCACTGCTACCATCCAATTAAAGAAAGACCCAAAATGAAGCAAAAGTAATATGAAGGCCACAACGGACCAATATAGAAAGAACCACTGCAAGTTTAGCATCAATGTTGATTCTTTTAATTTGTGTAGAACTGTATTCAACAACAGTGTTAACTCTTGTCTTCTTTTTTGTCACTGAATGTCACTTTTTACCTCAGCAAATAGGATTCCTGATAATATTCACGTCCTGATCACAATCAAGGTGTACAACTATATTTGCATCAGTTATTAATCAGTATTGCAAAAAGATACCCCCAAAACCATTCCCAAAATGTTTCTTTGGCCATCTCATTACTAGATTTTGCAATCCTCCAAATTTGAAGAAAATCAGATAAAAGCTGATAAAATGGCGACCCAATGAGCATGAAAACATGTGCACAATTTTATTGTTATAAGAGAGCAAAATTATTGTACATAATGTTTTGTAACATAATAAATAATTACGACTCAACTCCTGTGTCCTTTTTATTACAAAATACACACATCACATTGCTTTTCGTTTATTGATCATTTTTGTTGAACAGCTGTTTGATTATTAATTCTTATTTTCAGTATTAAGACAATCAACCATTTTGTTCTGAAAACCCTTCTTTTACAGCCCTTTAATTGTAATAATAGAATGGGAACCTGTTATTTAAGTATTATTATGACTAAATATGCACAACTAGACAGATTCTGGTATGCTCCCTGGCTGCAGAAAATTTGGCAACGTGTCAAACGGATGTTTACGTCGAACCGCATGTTTTCAATGGCGCGTCGTTCACCAAAATTCATGTAGTGTCCGTACACCAATATACTTCCATCAATAATATGGCGTATATGCCTTATAGATATATTGTTATAACTTGTTCACAAATGTTTATTTATTCCTGTACCAGGAAGACTTAGTTACAGATCTAACAGAGATGCGACCATGTGGTAAGCCAGATTTCCATTCCAATCTTGTAGAGTCCGTACACCAAGTAGTGTCCGTACACCATATTCAAAATATGTGGGTCTAATTTTGTTGTTTCTGTCAATATATGGAATTTTTCAGCACGCATGCTTTGGACACGACATCTATGCAATAAACAATGCATGATTATCCTGAGTGCTGAAACTGTTGTATATCTGGAGGCTATTAGGCTGGAGTGTCTGTACACTGAATAATTTCTGATTTGACAGGGGTATAAGCCTGCCAAATTTTTAGTAGACACCATAATCCAAAAATATTTTGGACTTTAAAAGAGAAATATCAGACAAATAAAATGGCCTGTCTAATTTTTTTGATAGAGCATTATTATTTTTTATCTATATGTGCACCCTTTCTGGTACCCTTGATTGCGATCAGGCCGTTCACTATAAAAAGCTTTAGTCCTGGTATTTCTGACAAATTCCTCCAAGAAAATTACACATAAATGACAATACATTACATAATTCACTGACATAGGTATTATATTAGAACTCTTTATTCTAAAAACTTCAATGATACTGAACATTTACATGAATATTTGAAAGTACAAATACTGCCTTTAATGAACTATGTGCACTAATACTCAGCAGCTCAGACACTGGTTCAGAAACTTTGGCTGATATTTTAATCTATCCGCGTGAATACTATTATAAAAATTTTTTTAAAAAACACGGATCATTCTTGTGCTTTTACTGCTGATACTTGTGAAAGTCTAAAGTGTCATATTACTGCTTTTGCTTAACTAAAGGATGTGAAAACTTCCAACACTTCCCACATATAAAAATGAGTAACAGTCCTCTAATTCTCAACAGTTCTCATTTTTATTTGAATAATTGCATATTTTATAGTCTGGTCTCAGTCCTCTTAGTAAAAATGTGCTAGAGTGGACATAGTTCACACCATGGAAACCAAACAAACGCAGAAAATAATGTAGATTTAGTTCCCTAATTATCCCAAATTATGCACTTTGGATAGGAAGCCGTCTAGCTTGCTCTACTGGCATGTTTTTCCTGCTTCATCCAGATCCTCTAAGTGTAACTGCAGTTCAACAGGAACTTCGAATCCGGAGCCAAATGCCTCCAGTCCAACCATGACAAACAGCCACAATTTATTACCTGCCATTATGGAGACTGAGAATCAAATACCAACCAACGTACTGACCGAGACTCCTTCCTACTGGTCCCACCGTGGTGAAGCCCCACAGTTAAATACTCGCCACTGTGGAACAATAACAGAGCAGGAGTTTGGTGAGGCCTTGCTGCTAGTATGTTTGTGTGTATGTGTGTGTGGTCTGACCAGTGCCCACATCCTTCCACAGCAACAACATGGCCACCTAGGAGACACACATTCATTCCTCAGTTACCTCCCTGCCTTCCGCCATCTCTGCCTCCATCCTTCATTTTTCATTCCCGCTAACGGTGAGGCGGCTTCAGGTTATGACGTCTGTTGCATCGGACAAGGTCATCATAGTTTGTCTTCCTGCATTTTTTCTACTAGTGACGTTCCTCTATACAAACAGCACCCCTGTACATGCTGGAGATTATTTGTTGTGGGCAAACCAGGATGGTATTTAACCAGTTCACACAGGTTCTAACAAAAAGGTTTGAGTGGAAGGTTGATGAAAGTTTCCATTCCTTGTCCATTGTTGCCATTCGATAAAAGCTGAAGCACTGTCTGTTTCTGTGGTGAATCTACTCATTCAGATATGTCTGCTGATTGAGGAGCTATAGGACTTCAGGGAAGTCATTAACACAAATCACCTTCTGACTGCAGGTCAAAGGTAGGATACAGCTGTTGGTTTTAAGGTGAGCACTCAAACCACACAAGGCCAAATTACAGGGAACAAATAGGTAGGAACATACTGCTCTAGGAGATTGGAAATAGAGAAAAAGATTCCTTTTTTAACCCCAGAGTGGGAAATGGTTTTTAGGCTGGAGCCCACCCAGGCTCGTGAAAATATAGTGGTACTGTAGCTCCATAATTCATTTAAAAAAAAAAAAAAATGCCAGCTAGGAGACAGAAATAAGAGGCTGGAGCTACAGGCATTACAACAGCAGCAAGTTAACAGACACTGGTATGGAAGTAAATCTGTCTCATCAGATTTTCATTCATTTCATTTGTTTGTTTATTTCGAGCATTCACAGAATACATGCAAATTCAAAATTCCAAAAAAATTTTTGTATAGCAGTTTAAATCGGTAGATATTTTGGCATTACTTGTGTTGGATGTCCAGACTGTTCCAAAGTTTCACACCACGTACAGACACACAAAAGCGTTTACGAGTGGTTCGAAATTTGGGAATTACGAAATCTCCAAAACCTCTCAAATTATGAGTATTCGCCCAAATTGTGAAGTTTTTTTCTATATTACTTGGTAGTAATTTGTTGAATGCTTTAAATAAGATTATTGCTGTATAATATTGTACAAGGTCATGGATTTTTAATTTTGAATTATAAAAACTACTGAATTTCTAGCACTGAATTTTTTTGCACTGAAATTAAGTATCTGAATTTTTTGTCTCTGAATTCAACTATGTTCATAAATTTAGAATTTAAAAAATTAGATGCAAAAAATTCAGATGCAAAAAATTCAGATACAAAAAACTCAGATGCAAAAAATTCCAATCACACATCTGGGACACCAAGGATAATCAATGATTCTATGTTAAGTCGAACCGACAGCCAGCCAATCGAGTTACGTTAGGTTGGTCATGTGACACCGATGCAGGAGGACGGTCAGCGTGGATGTGTGATCTGAATTTTCTGCTTTTGAATTTTTTTGCATCTGAATTATTATATATATATATATATATATATATATATATATATATATATATATATATATATATATATATATATATATATATGTGTATATATAAAAGCAAATATGCCGTTATTTCAACATTATGGTCTTGCAATTTAAATGGTAACACATTGTATTTCAATTTACAGTTTTATTTTCTAAAAACAATAGAAATACATAATTTCTGCATACAAATCTGGTTTTGTTCACATACTCTTCCTGTGAAAACTACAGCTAATTTGATTCAATCATTAACACAAAAATCTTTTCAAATAAACAACTTTGCATTGTATTGTCACTTACAGTTTTTTTATGTTGCAATTTTACAACTTTTTGGTGTTAATTCTACAGTCATTTTTTTTTTTACAGTGTATACAATAATCACAACATTTATCCCCATTATTTTTTGGCCACATAATGTTCTGATCCTACATGTGACCAGCTGAAGCAAACCCAGACCATAACACCACCCACACAGGCTTAAACTGTCGGCACAAGGCTTCATCTGCCTCTTTTCTCACCCTGATGCGTCTATCACTCTGAAGCTCAGTCAGTCTGGACTCATCAGATCACATGACCTTTTTTCCATTGAAACAGTCCACTCTCAATGTTCTCTAACAAATCTCTGTCTGATGGTTGTTTAAGAAATGAGAACCTACTCAATGTTAACCCATAAAGACCCAAACAGCCACTGGTGACCAAAACCATCCACTGATCTTAAATGATTAATATCTGTTGACGCATTAATCCTATCAATACATGTAAACAATTGGTGTAAAATACAGTTTGTCATCTTTTCATGGTCATCAGATATGACCCATTTGGATGTTCAGAGGGTCCGTAGTTACCATGGAAACACCATCATCTTCTACAACATTGATTCATCAGTAAAACCCATGGAGTTGGATCAACGACAGTGGATGGAGATACTTGGATTATATTCAGTTAAAAATATATTTTACTGAAAAAGTCACTTTTCTTCAGTTTTTTCTGTTTTTCATATAATAACCTTTATTTTTAATCTGACCTTTAATGAACATCTACATGATCAGTGAATTAAATATAAGAAAATACCTGATTTTGACTGAAAAAAATGCAAAATAAGGAATATAATATTACAAGCATGGGTGATAAACCACTTAAGAAAGGTTAAATAAAGAGAAAAATTCATTTGGAAACTGACACAAAAGTAACACTGTATGGGTTAAACAATGTGTCGGAGCTGAAAAATATTAATCACTGCAGTAATTATCCCCTCAAAGGATTTATTTTATTTATTTTTCTTTTCTGAATAGGGAAGAAAAGCAGAATAAACAAGCCTGTTTGTTTTATCACTAAATATATGTTTTTACCTCTGGAAAAATGTGTTGTATGGATATCTAGCAGGTGATTGGCTAAAGGCTTCTAGTCCTTTATCTGATACATGGGACGATGAAGTACTGCTTCTGATTCAGGCTCAAAATATTGAACTTAATGCTTTAACCCAGGGGTGTCAAACTCATGTTAGTTCAGGGGCCACATAAAGCCCAATTTGACCTGCAGTGGGCCGAATCATTAAAATAATAACATAATAATACATAAATAATATCAATTCCAAAAATTGTATGTCTAATTTCTATGCTTTAGAGCGAAAAAAGTAAGATTATATTATCAAAATTTCTACATCTACAAACTATCTTTTAAAAAAATATGGAAAAACATGAACCAAAATGAAATTTATCAAGAAAAAAAGTGCAATTTTAACCATTTACGGCATTATTTGGCCTCAGCTTCTCATTTTCACATGTTCATTACAACGTACAGATCACAGTGGATCTACAAATACACAAAACATTTAACAGACAGAATATTGGTACAATTACTCTTAAATCTCTTAAGACATTTCAGGTTGTTCATATTTGTTCAGGTTTTTCACATTTTTTGTAAAAGGCTAGTCTGTAAATGTTAACTTTTTTGTGTAATTTTACTTTTTTAACTCTACAACAAGGAGAAAAATATGTGGTTTTCATTATTTATACTTTAGATAGAATTTAACTAAATTTATTTTGACATCCTTGATCGTTAATATCTTCAGTGTAATTTTTGTATTTCACTAATTCATTCCAGGGGCCGGATTGGACCCTTTGGCGGGCTGGTTTTGGCCCCCGGGCCACATGTTTGACACCCCTGCTTTAACCCATAAAGATCCAGTGCTACTTTTGTGGCAGTTCCCATTTGGATTTTTCTCAATTTCTAACCTTTAAGTGATTTATCATCATCTATTATAATATTATCCTCTGTGTTTTTCATTTTTTTAAGTGACAATCAGGTATTTTCCTATACTTAATTTACTGATTATGTAGATGTTCATATAAACTCAAATTAAAATTGAGGGTTATTATGTCAGAAACTGAAAAAACTGAAGAAAAAGTGACTCTCTCAGCAAAATATCATTAACTAAACATAAACCAAGTGTCTCCATTCACTGTCATTGATCAAACTCCATGGGTTTTACTGGTGAATCAATGTTGTAGAAGAAGAAGGTGTTTCCATGGTAACTATGGACCCTCTGAACATCCAAATGGGTCATATCTGATGACCATGAAAAGATGACAAACTGTATTTTTCATTAATTATTGACATGGCTTGATAGGATCAGTGGATCAGGAGTTATTAAACATTTTAGATCAGTAGATGCGTTTGGTCATCAGTGGATGTTTGGATCTTTATGGGTTAATTGATTTTTTTGTTTGTTTTTGTTTTGTTTTTTTGAGGAACACTTCATACACGGTGTAGGGTTTGTGTGGACTCAGCGCCTGACAAGATGCCTTCCACATTAATTACTTGTATTGATTGAAGTTTGCGCTAAAAACACCACTTTAAGCATCAGAGTGACAGTATTGATGTTTTGTAGTGATGTGACATTCACCAACGAATCAAATCTTTTGAACGGCTCTTTGAAATGAACGATGGGAGCCGAATCTTTGTAAAGAGCCGTTCATTTTTAAAAAAAAATTTTTTTTTAAGGAGGGAGTGTCCGATTGCCTGTCAATTTACCAACATACTGTTCTTGTTCTGAGAATTGCACTACAGTTCAGGTATTTAAGTAATTCCAGTGATGAATCACTGTTGTGTTTTGTGCAATTTTTTTCCATATGTTTACACACATTTATTATTCTTGTTTTGAGGAGAATAAAATGTTATTTCATAAGAAAATGTTTTATTTTTGCCATCATTTTTTGGCTACAGACTAGTTCACATAATGTACCATGCTGTTTTTTTTTGCCAAATTCCAGCATTTGCCTAATGTCACCTCTCATGTCATGTATTTAGCCCACACATTTTAACTAACTATTCTTTTTTACAGTAAGCTAATATTTACTGCCATGCCAATTAAACACCTTTAAAATGTAATGTCAATCATCACATCTTGCCTATTTAGTCATTAAAACATTAGCGTTTCAAAATAATGCAAAAAAACATAAAAGAGACAGTCTTTTGAACGGCTCTTTTCAGTGAACGGCTCCTGATTGAACAGCTCCCTTCAAAGAGCCAAAAGTCCCATCACTAATGTTTTGGTTATTTGTCCTTTGGTGTCTTTTATATAAAAAGCACATGCACTCTGGTAAATATGTGGCTGCTGAGTGCTGTGTTGACATCACATCATAGGATACTTGGTTATCCCCACCAGCATATTAAGCATAAGCCTTAAAGGTCTTAAAGTAAGTTTTTTTTTTTTGTTTTTTTTTTTTGTTTACAGTGCAGTACAGGGGAATAAACAGGTGTACTAAGGGTTTCTTCAGTGTGAGAGCTCAAAATTTTAACTTTGAAACGGCAGGTGAGTGCAGCGGTTTCCTCTTGGCGTGGAACATCCTGTCACATACCCGAGAGCTGCTTCCTCCTCAGAAAAACATCAATATTTACCAGAATACACTGAGGCCTGTAAATCTAAAAGCCCAAAAACACGCCAGTGTGTTTTTCTGTTCTAGTGCCAGTTGTCATGTGTGTGTATGTGTGTGTATCTCAGCAGTGCCAGCTGTACCTCATCTTTATTTATGATTTTTTTTTTTTTTTTTCTCTATAAAATTCTTTTTCAGTGAGACTTCACCACAGAGAACACATTTTGACAGCAGACTCTTTGCATTCCTGCTGCTGGACTGTAGCTGGACTCCAAAGTAAAGTTTACATTCCTAGGCTGTTGTGAGGAATGCTGCCCTCTGGGGTCCTGCACACGACTGGAGGATTACAAGTCAGGGACCACAGATGACAAGGTCCAAGGTTTGAGTTACATTTTTGTGACATTAACCTTTTCATGCACGAATTATGAGAACCTTAGTTGAGATTTTTTCCTGAGTGTTTTTATTCCTCTTTAGGCATGAAAAAACAATTACGTTTGAATTTTTTTATTGAACCTATTTTTTATGAAGGAAGATTTGTTTCTTTATTGCTCTAACCATAAAAAAAAAAAATCAATAAAAAAAAAAATTGCAATAAAAAAAAAACTTTTCAATCAAAGAAAAAAAGTGTTTGAATGTAAAAAAAAAAAAAAAAAGACAACAAAAAAACATAAGATCCGAAAAACTGCATTTGAACAGTGTTTTTCTTTGATTGAATTTTTTTTTTTTTTTTTTAATTGAAAATATTTGTTTTTGGTTTGTACTTGTAGCATACTAAATGTACTGTGGTTCATTCCACTACTAGAAAACAAAGTCAAATAAAGCAATCTGGGGTGATTTAACTGGTAAAATATTCAATAAAATAATCAGAAATATAATTAAAAGTAACAAACTAAGACAAACGCAAAAAATATTTCAGATCCAAAAAATTGAATCTGAACACTTTTTTCTCACTTTTTTCCATTTATATCTCTTAAGATGTTTCATGTTGTTCATATTTGTTCAGATTATTCACATTTTTTGTGAAAGGATAGTTTGCCAATGTAAACATTTTCATGTAATTTTACTTGTTTTACACTAAAACAAAAATTGGGAGTTGTCATTATTTAATATGTTATTATAGTAGTATTTTACTCATCCAATCCAGTTGAGAGCTGAGCTAAAATGATTTTGACACCCTTGATTGCTAATATACATTTAACCCTTAAAGACCCAGTGATACTTCTGCAGCAGTTCCCAACAAAATTTTTCTGTATATTTGACCTTTTTTAAGTGATTTATCATCATTTAATGTTATATTATCATCAGTATTTTCGCATTTTTCAGTGTAAATCATGTACTTTCCTATATTTAATTCGCAGATCCTATAGATTAGGGGTGTCAAACTCATTTTAGTTCAGGGGCCACATTCAACTAAATTTGATCTGAAGTGGGCTGAACCAGTGAAATAATAACATAATAATAAATAAATAAAGTCAACTCCAAACTTTTCTCTATATTTTAGAGCAAAAAAAGTAAATTTACATTATGGAAAGGTTTACATCTACAAACTATCCTTTCAAATAATGTGAATAACATGAACAATTTGAAAAAATAAGTGTAATTTTAACAATATTCTGCCTCAGTTTATCATTTCCACATGTACATTAGAACTCACAGATCACAGCAGGTCTACAAACACACAAAACATATAATAACAGACAGAATCTTGTTAAAATTGTACTTACTTCTCTTTAGACATTTCAGGTTATTCATATTTGTTCACATTTTTTGCAAAATTATACTTTGTTTTAGTGTAAATACATGAAAATATTTACATTTACAAAGAGGAACTTTTGGAGTTGTCATTATTTATATGTTATTATGATCATATTTTACTGGTCCTGCCTATTTGAGATTGTATTGTTCTGAATGTGGAACCTGAACTAAAAGGATTGTTAATATCTTCGTGTAATTTTTGCATTTCACAAATTCATCCCAAGGGCCGGACTGGACCCTTTGGTGGGCCGGATTTGGCCCCCTGGCCACATGTTTGACACCTGTGTTATAGATGTTCAATAAAGCTCACAGTAACTTCAAAGGTTATTATTTCAGAAACAGAAAACTGCAGAAAAAGGGACTTTTTCAGTAAAGATATCAATAACAGAACATAAAAACAAGTATCTCTGTCCACTGTCATTGACCCAACTCTGTGGGTTTTACTGGTGAATCAGTGTTGTAGAAGATGACGGTGTTTCTACATCACTATGGAACCTCTGAACATCCAAATATCTGATGACCATGAAAAGATGACAAACTGTATTAAACATCAATTATTTCAACATATTGATAAGTTTAATGGTTCAGAAGTTATTCAACACTTTAGATTAGTAGATGATCAATGGCTGTTTGGGTCTTTATGGGTTAATAACAGGCAGAATATTGTTGAAATTGCACATTTCAGGTTGTTCATGGTTGTTTAGATTATTCACTTAGCATTTTCATCATGTAATTTTATTATTTTCACACAAAAACAAAAGTAAAACTTTGAAGTCATCATTATTTCTAGATTACTATGATAGTATTTTAGTGGTTCAACCCACCTGAGACTGAATTGTGACCCCTGATCTAAAATGATTTTAACATCCTTGATTGTTAGTATAGTCAGTGTAACTTTTGCATTTCACAAATTCATCCCAGGGGCCGGATTGGATTCTTCGGTGGGCCTGTTTTGGCCCATGGGCCGTATGTTTGACATTTCTGGTGTAGAGGAAAATGCATATGCTACTGATATAGACTTTTTTTCTGGGTGATTATCTCATATTCCTTGGTCACTGGTAATATTGATTCTGGAGCAGATACAAGACAACAAAATGGAAATAGATCCTGGTCCAGAGGCGACCTCTAGGCTTTAGTCAGGGACAAAAATAGCAAGAGGACATGAGGGGATAGAAGAGGAGTGGATGGTTAAAAATAGGATTCAGTAGTGATGAAGCCAATGCCGCTGCTTATACAATTTCACTTAAAAAATACTGCACTACTAGACTACAGCCATTACTGCTCCATCTGATGATAATCATTATTAGCTGTTCTGCATCCCAGAGAAGACAGGCTTTTACTGTCTAAGCCAATATACGTTTTTGTGATGGCTAAAAAGGGCTAGAAAGTAAACAAGCACATCAAAGGTCAGTCTGGACTTTGATTGAAGTTAATTAACATAGAATGGAGCTAAAGGAGGGATCATTGACTGCTTTGATGAAAGTCTAATGGGGTTCGTTTCCATTTTTTTTTATTCCATTAGTATCACAAAACACATATTGTAACTCTAATGACAAATTTACCCTCTGAGTGTTTTGTCTAGTGGGCAAATACTGGATGGATATTCTCCTGGTGAGTCAAAATGAGTGGAGAAATGTAATGAATGCAGATGTGGGTCATTCCATCCCAAATCAACCAGATTTCAGAAAGTGCCCCACATGACCCCCTCAGAAAATTCTGAAAAAAATTCACACTTGTTCACCTACCAGATAAACAAACACATCCAAAATTTTAATGTCATATCTGTGATAGTTTAGGAGTTTAGTAGTTTAGTTTACAGCCCTTTGAAAATTAATGGTTTTGTTTTTTGTTTTTTTTTTTGTTTGTTTTTTAATTTTGCAAATTTGCGTTTTCGGCCGAATTTGAGGAGCTATATCTCCTTAGGTATTCAAGCCACACTGCTGAAACTTACTGCCTGGGGTGAAATCCCCCTGAAAAGATCATATTTTGCATCAAAATAATTGTAGGTGCCTTCATGTTTGGTCCATGAGGCCTTGAAATCAGGCGGAAAGGCTAATTCTTCCAAATTCCTCTCGCTTCAGGCTTGCACTGTGACAGAATAGATGAATGTAGAGACCTCATTTTTTTTGCATGGATTCTTATGGTCAAGATGCAACAATATACTGCAAAAAGACTACATTTCAATGAAAACTGTTGCTGTGAGGCAATGAATAAAATGGGTCGATTTAAATTTTTCACAAAAATGCTCTTTATTTGAGCACCCAAATTACCATGGGGCCAGTGAATGAAAATTTTGAAATTTTGACCATGTCTTCATATGTTTCAAGATGTTGTGCACAAAATTTTTGCTTTGGGATAGAACTGGTTCTATTTTTAATGTTTTTTTTTACTGCATGACTATATTTTCTTCAAATTGAATACAAATGAAGGTGTAAATGGCATTTTTAACAGTATAATGGCATTATTGCACAAGTTATGATAATACTGGAGATATTTGAACTAGGGTGTGGAACTGCATGATGGTTCAGATAGAATAATTATATATTTCCCAGAACTGGCTCAGGTTGATGCCTGTAGTAGAGACTTCTCGGAAATTGGATGGAGCTGGTCAGTTGACCCAATTTCACCAGGGTCAATGACATAAATGTAGCTAAGATTTCCCAGAATCACCAATTTTCAGAAAGCCTGTTAGTCTTGCTGATGTCCTTCTGTGACATTCGTCCTTTCAGATCAATCCAACAACACATTTTTCCTCCATGATGAATAAGTTTGTTCAGGATTATGAATAGAATTCCCAAAATTAGGCTGGCCAGCGTCATAAAAAGTCTGGCAAATCTTAGCTACATTTATGTCATTGACCCTGGTGAAATTTGGTCAACTTACCAGCTCCATCCAATTTCTGAGAAGTACTGTCTGTACAGGTGAAACAATACATTTCATCATCTTCTGTCTGTGAGTAAAGCTGAGTAGGCCCACTTTGTTCTGGTTTTCGAAGAGCATTGCATCAATGTTGAAAGAGGGTTCATTTTTGGGGCATCAATGGCTGCAGCTTCAGTCACTGCTGCTCAAAAGCGGGTGAATAAAACAGTGACATTGGCCTTTAGATCTGCGGGAGAGACATCAGTGGTCGACACATGAAATATTTCTATGTCGAAGGGATTGATCTCTTGCAGAATGATGATGTAATTCCGATGTCATGTCATTCATAGTCACAGCATCTCAACTCAACTGGACACTTATGATTGTGGGCTGACATGTTCGACAGCACTGTCAACCTCTATCATCAAACCATCTGATGAGAGAATATCATTTTTTTAGAATTCTGAAACTCTGGTACAGCTCACAGACTTGAAGATTCAATGTCATGGTGACACAACATATTACTAAGATGTTTTAGGCTGTTTTTTTTCCTTTAATTTGTCACATGTATGTATATTCCAGTGCTACGTGAATGCACAGCATGATAGTTAGTGAGTAATCCAGCACTGCCCCCTGCTGGCAGCCATCATTTTATTTTAATCTAATGAATTAACCCTTTCATGCATGAATTATGAAAACCTTAGTTGAGATTTTTTTCCTGAGTGTTTTTATTCCTCTTTAGACATGATTAAAAAAACAACAGGATTGATTTTTTTTTCATGAACCCATTTTTCATGGAGTTACAAAAACGTCCACTCAGCTGGACACCATGTGTTTAATTTTTGAAGCAAAGAAACATGCATTTAACCCTTTCATGCATAGTGCTCACTACAGTGGACAGCTATTCTACAGCTGTTCTTTTGTATATTCATGGATTTTGTTGTTTTAGTTTCATATTAATCAACACAGTGGATGCTTATGCACTATCTCATACACTACAATTGATAATATTACTGTGACTTTGTTGTTCTTGATAAACCTGATCTAACGTGTTTGAGCGTAAATCAGTTCATTGTTATTGTTATTAGACTGCAATTAACAAAAAAAGTTGTTGTTGTTTTTTTGGGGGGGTTTTTTGTGTTTTTTTTGCATATTATCCCCATGAAGTGAGTAAGGGCTAGTATTAGAGTATGTTAAAATTTGAGAAAACATCAGATTAGCAGGAATAAAATGTTTTTATTTCATAGTTTTCACAGAGTATATCAGTAAATACATGTTTCTTTGCTGAAAAAATTAAATGCATGGGGTCCATCTGAGTGGACATTTTTGCAACTCCATGAAAAATAGCTTAATAAAAAAAATATATCGCATGGTTTTTTTTTTTATTGCCTAAAGAGGAATAAAATCACTCAAGAAAAAAAAAATCTTGATTAAGGTTCTTGTAATTCATGCATGAATGGGTTAAAACCCATTATCAGAAAGTGATATACTGTGTAAAAACTATGAAATAAAAACATTTTTCATGCTGCTAATCTGATGTTTTCTAACATTTTAGCATAATTTAATGCTAGTTATTACTCACGTCATGGAAATAAAATGCAAAAAGAACAACCTTTTTGATTAAGAAAACCACAAATTATAGTCTGATAACAATTAGAGAGAGAGTGGGGGTAGGAGTACATAAGTTTTTACTTCTTCCAACTCCTTTTTGAGCGTGTATAATTTCATTTCATTTATTTTATCATTATTATTATTATTATTATTATTATTATTATTTTGTTTACTTATCAACCTTTTCTGTACCAGTACTTATATTTTGTTGGTTGATTTTTGTTTGATTTCACTATCTACATGTTTGAAATAAAGATTACAATCAATCAATCAAATTTAGCAATTGATTTACACTAAAACATATTACTGCAAGTCAGGTTTATCAAGAACTGCAAAGTTACAGTAATGGTATGAATTGCAGTGTATGAGATGGTCCATAAGCGTCCACTGTGTATGCAACTAAAACAACAAAACCCATGAATATACAAGAGAACAACTGTAAAATAGCTGTCCACTGTAGTGACCAGTATACATGAAAGCGTTAATAAGTATTTTGTCAAACTTCCACACTATGATTTAGGTAGTATTTATTTCAAAAGGTGTAAGTTTGTGGATAAAGGAGCCTTAAAGGTCCAGGACTCCATTGTGACTATCTATTCTATTGAACATGCTGTGAAAAATGGTGGTGTGATGTTACCAGTGGAATGATTGATTTTGTTTAGTTCCCAAACAGGTCTCAGTTTCTGCTGTTTTCTACTGTCTGCACACAAAGCAGTATTACCGTGTATGCTCATAGCTTATGTTTCTGGACCACATTCAATCAGTGATTTGATTTTCTCTGGGGAAAACAAGCAAAAAAAAAAAAAGTAATCTTTGGTGAAAGGAATGTATATTTAGACGAGCGACCTTCTGTTTATTGATGTAAGTGTTACGTCCCAGCCTAGGGGTTTACCAAGACATACATTATAAGCTCTTTTTTCTCCTCTCCCAACTCCCAAGCACACACGCCAGTCAGTCCAGTACTACAGTCCAAATATTTATTATTAAAAAACTTAAAGAGGATTTGGGGAGGGCTCAGCTAAAACAACAAACAAAAAGTTTTCGCTCTTCCAAAATAAATGCAAGAAATAAAATACATTAAACTAACCTAAACTCCCTAAACAAAAACAGGAGAAAAATTGTGAAAACAATAGTGCCACCCTCCCCTGCCAGAAAATTAGGACTGTTCGAAAAAAGCACTATTTACAATTTACAAACTAACACAGACACAATAGAAGACAGGTGTCAAAAATGCGGCCCGGGGCCAAATCCGGCCCACCACAGGGTCCAGTCCGGCCCCTGGAATGAATTAGTGAAATGCAAAAATTACACTAAGATATTAACAATCAAAGAAGTTAAAATAATTTTAGGTCAATTCAATCTAAAATGGGTCAGACCAATGGCCCTGTAGCTTACCGTCCAAATTAAAAGCTTTGGGAAATGTATCCAGATGCCATTTATTATCACCCAGTTCTGTGTATTTATTATATTACAGAAATAGCCCATGTTTTGGTCATATTCCAATCAGATCTGTAAAAAATTCAAATTCCAACTTGATATCATTGATATTTACTGATTTATTGGATCAATCCACTTCCTATCTGTTATAATGGGGAAATTTTTCAAAGTTGCAGCAAATACAGAATCAGATCTGGATTGAAATAATTTCAATCCCTTGTGTTGACATCATCATACAGAAGCTGTATACCAAGTTTGAAGTCAATCAGAACTGGAGTTTGGGAGAAAAAGATGATTGAAATGTTTTCCCCATAAGAGCTCATGTTATATTTTCCGTAAATTCCCGGATCCAGAAGAAGATCCTGATCAGCATGTGGACATCATGTTTTGGTCATCTCCCCATCAGGGCTGGACTGTAGAAATTTACACTGGATATCATTTATATTTACTGAGTTATTGCATCGATCCACTTCCTATCTCTTATAATGAGGAAATTTTTCAAAGTCGCACCAAATCCAGAATCAGATCCGGATCCAAATAATTTCACTAACTTTTGTTGACATCATCATAAAGAAGCTGTATACCAAGTTTGAATCAATTGGAAATGTAGTTTTGGAGAAGAAGACGATTGAAATTTTTGTAACGGACAACAGACAACGACAGACGACAACAACGGACGTCGCATGATGACAGTAGCTTACAGCCTGTCGGCCATTAAGCTGAAAACACAAATTTTTCTCCTTTTGTTAATTCTAAAAAAATAAATAAATAAATAAAATTAAAATTACACAAAAACTTTTACATTTACAGACTATCCTTTTACAAAAAATGTGAACAACCTGAACAAATAAGAACAACCTGAAATCTCTTAAGAGAATTCAGTGTAATTGTACTAATATTCTGCCTGTTACTGTATGTTTTGTGTATTTGTAGATCCACTGGGATCTGTATGTTGTAATGAACATGTGAAAATGACAAGCTGAGGCCAAATAATGGCATAAATTGTTAAAATTGCACTTTTTTTCCCTTAATTTCATTTTGTTCATTTTTGTTCATGTTTTTCACATTTCTTTAAAGGATAGTTTGTAGATGTAAAACATTTTGATCAGATAGTTTTACTTTTTTCCGCTCTAAAACATAGAAGTTAGACACACAAATTTTGGAATTGATATTATTTCTATGTGCTTATGTTATTATTTTACTGGTCCGGCCTACTTCAGGTCATTTTGGGCTGTATGTGGCCCCTGAACTAATATGAGTTTGACACCCCTGCAATAGAACACATGACAACTGACGACTGACGACCACAACACACACACAGGATACATGGTTGGGAGCTGGCAGGGAGAACAGAAGAGGATTTGCTGCTGGATCCAGGGTCATTTCAATATGCCGGTCCATCTGGGTCCACCAGTCAGCAGCTTCCTGCATGACACAAAAGGACACAACACAGACACAGCACCCCTACAGGACTGGGGGGGGGGGACACATCAGGAAAATATACACAAATAAACATATAAACATAAAAAGACAAATTATGCCCCAGGGTCATAATCTAAGGAAAACTCACAGCAACTTGTTTGTTTTCTATTGCAGGCCACAAGGAAAAGAAAAAGTAAGAGTAACATCATTACTGGTTATTTTGGGAAAAAATTGAGGGAGAGAAAAGGAGAAATGAAAGAAAAGAAAGAATGGTAGAGAACCCAGGAGAGTCAGAGCTGAAGAGAGAAGAAGCAGGAAGAAAGTGAAGAAGAGGAAGAAGATGATGAAAATGAGGAAGATTTGGTTTGTGAAAGAGGGATAGAAGCAGGTGCTGAGGAGGCAGATGAGAGACTGATGATAACGTGTTCTTTTGTTGGAAGCTCCAAGAATAAGTCTGGATTCTTTTCGGTCTCATTTTTATAAATTTATTATCGACTTGATCTGATCACAAACAAAATATAACTCAGCTGAGGATCCACACCCCAAACAGGGAAATGGACCCACACATTCCAATGCACATCACTTTTATCATCCTTGTAAACTGATCTTCAAACTATGGGCTGACCCCCTTGTGCTAGGTGGGTTGGGTCACAGAAAATGAACTGGTGTCATGTGACTCTAAAGTCAAGCAGATGTGATACCTCAACTCTATGTAAAACCCCATACTGACAGTGTGTTTACCTCTTATCTCTTGTTGTTTACAATTGTCTGTGTGCATATGTATTTAAGAACGTGCCTAAGGTAAAACCTAAGTCCTGTGATCATAATTCTGTCAGTTTAGTATGTGACCAAGATGTGATCTATCCTAAGAGCTTTACCACTCACCAGTGAAACAAAGAAATCTAGTGATACAAAGGAATCCTAACTAATACCGACTAATATGTGATTAAACTTAAGAATTTAACTATCTAAATTAACCCTTTCATGCATGAATTATGAGAACCTTAATCAAATTTTTTTCCTGAGTGTTTTTATTCCTCTTTAAGCATGAAAAAAAACAATGTGATTGAAAATTTTCTTCTGAAAAATAAATAGAAAAATAAAATAAATAAAATAAAATAATAAAAAAAAAACATAAAAAAAATAATAATGAAAAAAATTCTTATGAGCGTATTTTTCATGACGTTGCAAAAATGTCCACTCAGCTGGACACCACACATTTAATTTTTGACGCACAGAAACATGTATTTACTGATAAATTGTGTGAAAACTACGGGGAGGGCTTGTGATTCTGGGGGTTTATGCTCAGGAGAGATCTACATAATGTTACCAATTCATGCCAGAAAAGATATGTAGTGTCTTAAAATTTTAATAAAGATATGTGTAAAACAAAACAAAAAAAAAGAACAACAAAATCCATGAATATACAAGAGAACAGCTGTAGAATAGCTGTCCACTGTAGTGACCACTATGCATGAAAGGGTTAAAATAATATTTCACTGATGGCAGGGAGTCAGAGGATCCACCCTTATTTCAGCTGGACCACAGGGGATGGTTTCATTTTCCATGTATTTTCCCCTGTTATAGTGCATCTGTGGACGAGTCTGTCCATCCCCACATCCACAGGCTGGTGTGGATCAGTGCCTTTTCCTGCCCTAAAGTGACTTCCTTCATCATTATCTGCACGCACTGATCTGAAGAGCTTGTGCGTGTACCAGTGTACAGGTGCAGGTGTAAGTGCGCCAACACAGTAAAATGTCCAAACATTCCTTTTCTTTTTTTGCTGATTTATTGCACACAACCGTGGGAAATAGATAATAATTGTATCCAGTACTCAATACCTAATAATTCGTTTAATGTGGCCCCTGAACTAAATGAGTTTGACACCCCTGACTTAGACGACTGGTGAGCTCAGTGTTTGCCCAGATTAGATATTTCTCTACTTTCTCTGCCTCACAGAAGACTGAGAGTTCCACAGCTGGTCTCTGCTGTGAGTCCAAGTCCTGTCATTATTTGTTATTTTCCACACCTTGCATAAAAAACCCTCTGCATCTGTGCAGATACTTCTAACCAGTGTGAGACACATTTAACCTGTGTGTTGCCAAATGAGAATGACGCCCATCAACAGGTTCAGTTTGGACCAAGGTTATTATCGTTAACGAAAACTAACGAAATGACAAAAACTGGAATTGAGAAAACATTTTCGTTAACTGAAATAAATAAAAACTATAATTAAAAGAAAAAAAAACGAAAACTGACTGAAACTGTATTGTGTGTTTACAAGACTAACTAAAACGGATAAAAATTATGGATAAAATTCCCTTCGTTCTTGTCTTTGTCAATGTCGGATTGGTACGAAAGCGATTTATTTCGCTCGAGCAATTATATCTAGCAGCACCTTACAACACTTCACGGTCCGTCACTTGTGGTCACTTGTGTTTTACAGTCGTCTTCTGGTCCCAACTCTACCTGGAAACATGGAGACTAAAGCTGGGAGAAAGCAGCAGAGTCCTGTCTGGGATTTATTTGAATACGACGGAGAAGAAGAGAAAAGATAAGAAAAAATAGGACCAATGGCCCTGTAGCTTACCGTCCAAATTAAAAGCTTTGGGAAATGTATCCAGATGCCATTTATCATCACCCAGTTCTGTGTATTTATTATATTACAGAAATAGCCCATGTTTTGGTCATATTCCAATCAGATCTGTAAAAAATTCAAATTCCAACTTGATATCACTGATACTGATTAATTGGATCAATCCACTTCCTATCTGTTATAATGAGGAAATTTTTCAAAGTCGCACCAAATCCAGAATCAGATGTAGATGGAAATAATTTCAGTCCCTTGTGTTGACATCATCATACAGAAGCTGTATACCAAGTTTGAAGTCAATCAGAACTGGAGTTTGGGAGAAAAAGACGATTGAAAATTTTTCCCCATAAGAGCCCATGTTAAATTTTCCGTAAGTTCCCGGATCCAGAAGAAGATCCTGATCAGCATGTGGACATTATGTTTTGGTCATCTCCCCATCAGGGCTGGACTGTAGAAATTTACACTGGATATCATTTATATTTACTGAGTTATTGCATCGATCCACTTCCTATCTGTTATAATAGGGAAATTTTTCAAAGTGGCACCAAATCCAGAATCAGATCCGGATCGAAATAATTTCACTAACTTTTGTTGACATCATCATAAAGAAGCTGTATACCAAGTTTGAAGTCAATCAGAATTGTAGTTTCGGAGAAGAAGACAATTGAAATTTTTGTAATGGACAACAGACGATGACGACGCCGACAGACGCCACATGACGACAATAGCTTACGTAAGCTAAAAATTAAAACTAAACTAAAACTAAGCATTTAGAAAATGACGACAACTAATAAAAACTAGCAAACCTTCTCTAAAAACGAATTAAAACTAACTGAACTAGAGAAAAAAAGTCAAAACTAAACTATACAGGGTGGGGAAGCAAAATTTACAGTGAACATTTAGTTGTTTTTTCTCAGCAGGCACTACGTCAATTGTTTTGAAACCAAACATATATTGATGTCATAATCATACCTAACACTATTATCCATACCTTTTCACAAACTTTTGCCCATATGAGTAATCAGGAAATCAGGAAATCAGTCAAAGAGTGTGTGATTTGCTGAATGCACTCGTCACACCAAAGGAGATTTCAAAAATAGTTGGAGTGTCCATAAAGACTGTTTATAATGTAAAGAAGAGAATGACTATGAGCAAAACTATTACGAGAAAGTCTGGAAGATACTATTAAAGAAGAATGGGAGAAGTTGTCACCCGAATATTTGAGGAACACTTGTGCAAGTTTCAGGAAGCGTGTGAAGGCAGTTGTTGAGAAAGAAGGAGGACACATAGAATAAAAACATTTTCTATTATGTCAATTTTCTTGTGGCAAATAAATTCTCATGACTTTCAATAAACTAATTGGTCATACACTGTCTTTCAATCCCTGCCTCAAAGTATTGTAAATTTTGCTTCCCCACCCTGTAATGAAAAATCCAAAACTAGAACCTTGGTTTGGACTCCTGTCTCCTGGAGTTTGGACTGTGGTACAGTATTTCCTAAATGAGGCAGTGAAGTAAGTGTAAAGGAACATGACATTTAAAGTGAAAAACAACCCTAATGGTTCCTTACATCTCAGTCCACCTTAAACTAATCATCCCTGACTTCTGTTGCTATAACTTTGCACCTGGTCACACTTTCCTCATCCTGCTCAGCTGTGACGTTCCTGCCCACAAGGAAAATCCTGCTCAGCTCTTCACAGTAACCTGCTACTTCTGTCTGCAAACTGCCCCCAAATATTCCCTGTCCTACTGACGCCCAGTTCAACCTGTGCCCGAGTGATGTATTTACAACAGTATGTCCAAAACCTCCACAACTCTGGCTCTGCCACGGAAAGTTTGGCTTTCTGCGTCACAGCAGTCTGTTACTTCCACCTCCTGATCCAACTCCAACACTGTCTGCTCTGACATGTACAAGCTAACTCCCGTCTGCTTCCTGATCTCATCGCTGCTTCAGACCAATGTCCCCCAGTCTGTGTGGTAAACAAGGCCATGATGGATGTCTTCATCACCATTTTTGAAGAATTTCTCTCTTTTGTCCACAAATGTATAATAACTACCTTATGTTTTCTACATTATGTTTTCATCATCTGTTTGTTTGTCTGTTAGTAAGATAACTCAAAAGGTTATGGAAGGGTTTTGTTGAAATTTTCAGGAAGTGTTGATACTGGCACAAGGAACAAATGATTACATTTTGGTGGTGATGGGGTGGGTTGTTTGTTTGTCTGTTAGCAAGATAATTCCAAAGTTATGGAAGGATTTTGATGAAATTTTCAGGAAATATTGATACTGGCACAAGGAACAAATGATTACATTTTGGTGGTGATGGGGGGGGTTGTTTGTTTGTCTGTTAGCAAGATAATTCAAAAGTTATGGAAGGATTTTGATGAAATTTTCAGGAAATATTGATACTGGCACAAGGAACAAATGATTACGTTTTGGTGGTGATGGGGGGGGGGGGCTGATATGCCTTGCCAGAGGTCTGCGCTCTGAGTGCTTTTCTAGTTGTAATATTGATTGTAGCATGTAAATTACAAGCTTGTATTAAACTTATAAGATTGTAATTTACTCAGATGCATGTTTTGATAGGGTTTAGCTGTAGCTTTGATAACATGTGCTATCTGTATAGTATGGTGTATAAAATACAATGCTGTTGCTGAGAAACAGCCTGATGCGTTATGATACAGCATGAAAAAATGTTAGCACTTTGCACAAAGTTTAACCAGTGCAGTATTTTCCCTGGCTACATAAATAAGACAAATAAGTATGCATTAAGTCACTTCTAAAGGTGTAACTGAACACCGTTGACCTGGAGGACAGGAAGCAGGAAAAAGGCAGAGATTTACAGTACTGTGCAGAAGTCCCAAGCCAACCATAGGTTCACTGTTCTAGCAAAGTTCTACACATATACATTTGTCAGTCCCTGTGTTAAGATACAATCTGGATATATGTGAAGGACGTACAGCAGTTAAAGCAAAAGTTCCACTTAACATGTCTTTAACCCTTTTATTCAGACAATATGAGATTTATTGCATTAATTGCTGATGTTTTACACCAGGTTTCATTCAACACGTTAGATGTTTCTATCTGTTTGTGCTGCTTCTTGTCATGGGGTCAGAGGTCACACTAAATAGTGACTTTAACTTTTAGCACGGGTTTTATGTGTGTCTTTACAACTGTGTACAAAACCTCTATATTTTCTTGTATCTGAGGAAAAGAGAATGATGAATATATATGTATGCATATTCCAACCCTGCAAAAACTACAAACCTCATGGTGACATACAACTTTTGCACAGTACTGTATTTAACTTTATATTGTCAGTTTAATATGTTTTTTGGCTATGAAGACAAAAAAAAAGATGAAGTTTTCTTAGATCAAAACACAAATATGACTTTAAATCACATTTGTCTCTGATATCACTCATCTTTGTGAAGGCAGACTAAAGCACTCTAATGTCACCATCTGCTGCCCTTTTCATTCTGTTTTAACGAATATGCTTCATAACATCTTCAGGTTTATAGTGAATCCAGGAATACCACCTCACCCAAAGCTCATAAAAAATTGTCAAACTACAATAAAATCCTTGAAAAAAGTTTTGATGCAGTGACTTTAACTGTAAAATGTCTCACTGTCACTGTTTGATTTCGTGACTTTAATCGTTAGAACCCATTTCGTTCAGTTTTTTGTGCGTCTTTTAAGGCTGTGTACGTATTTCATATATTATCTTGTATCTGAAGAAAAGATATATGATTTGTCTCATTCTACACCACTGGATAAGTACAAGCTGGCATTATAAACTGTGGTTATTGGTTGTGTTTGCGACATTTTAAGACCTTTGTGTTGACAAAATTTACTTTAACCCTTTCATGCATACTGGTCACTCCAGTGGACAGTTATTCTCCAGCTGTTCTCTTATATATTCATGGGCTTTTATTGTTTTAGTTCCATATCAGCCAACACAGTGGACACTTATGCACCACCCCATACACTGAAATTCATATCATTACTGTAACTATGCTGTTCCTGATAAACCTGATCTAGAGTAACATGTTTAAGTGTAAATCAAGTGCTTGTTATTGTTGTAAGTCTGTAATTAACAGTTTGTTTGTTTTTTAAAAGTTTGTTTGTTTTTTTTCATGTAGAAATGATAACTTACTACTCAAAAATCCCAAAATTCACCCAAAAATTACCCTAAAACCAACTAAAAATTACTCAGAAACCACCTATAAATCACCCAAAAATGACCCCAAAACCACCTAAAAGTTAGTCAAAAACCACGCCAAAATCACCCAAAAATTACCCAAAAAACACCTAAAAACCCACCTAAAAATTACCCAAAAACCACCTAAAAATCACCCAAAAATTACCCAAAAACTACCTAAAAATCACCCCAAAATGACCCCAAAACCACCTAAAAATTACCCAAAAAAACACCTAAAAACCACGTAAACACCACCTAAAAATTACGCAAAAAAACCACCTAAAAACCACCCAAAAATTACTCAAAAACCACCTAAAACCATGTAAAAACCACCTAAAAATCACCCAAAAATGACCCCCAAAGCCACCTAAAAACTAGTCAAAAACCACCCCAAAATCACTCAGAAATTACCCAAAAACCACCTAAAAACTCACCTAAAAATCACCCCAAAATGACCCTAAAACCACCTAAAAATTACTCAAAAAAACACCTAAAAACCATGTAAACACCACCTAAAAATTATGCAAAAAAACACCTAAAAAACACCCAAAAATTACCCAAAACACACCTAAAAACCCACCTTAAAATTACCCAAAAACCACCAAAGAACTCATCTAAAAATCACCTAAAAAATTACCCCAAAACCACCTAAAAATTACCCCCAAAATGACCCCAAAACCACCTAAAAATTAGTCAAAAACCATCTTTTTCTTTTTGCATATTATCTCCATGCAGTGAGTATTAGCATGTTAAAATGTGAGAAAACTTCCGATTAGCAGCATTAAAAATGTCTAGTAAAGGTTCATACCGTCTCCCACATATAATTTTTGTAAATAATTCATTTATCAGACAAACTAGTAAAGCAGGTAAACAAACAACCACCCCTGTCTGATAAATGAATTACCTAAAATAAGCATTAAAAATGTTTTAAATTCATAGTTTTCCACACAGAATATCAGTAAATACATGTTTCTTTGCTTCAAAAATTAAACGCATGGTGTCCAGCTGAGTGGACATTTTTTGCAACTCCATGAAAAAAAGGTTCATAAGAAAATTTTCTTTAGGCATTTTTTTTTCATGCCTAAAGAGGAATAAAAACACTCCGGAAAAAAATCTCGATTAAGATTCTCATAATTCATGCATGAAAGGGTTAATTGTAAATGTAAAAAATCTCATAGGTAATTTATTCAGCACATGACACTTTAAAAATGAAAAACTAGCATAAATTTATTTCTGGGTCAAACAGCAAAGGAGAAACAACCAATAGTTTGTTCTCAGTTATAGTTTTTTTTTTTTTGTTGATTCTTCATGTGAGGAGGTAATGACATGATAACATTCACAAACAAACCATCATCTGATCTTCTGTCACTCCTTCTCAGATAATAAAGGCCAGTCCCAGAGAATCCTCATCCAGTTCAAATGATTAGACTTCAGGACATAAGGTCATAAACTCACTGAGGACTTTTGACAACATCAACCTTTAATGGGATCATGAGCAAATAGAAAACAAGTGTATGTGATCAGTTCCTTTAAAACACTATTTGACCCTTTCCCGGAATATTTACATGTTATAATCTTTGCATATATAATTATTTTTGATCCTTGATTTGCATGCAGACTAATAAGAAAATTCACTGTGTTACTCAACAACAGAATCTCTTGGCAATTACCTGAAGTGACCGGCTGGTACTGGAGTGTAACAATAACACACTAGTCATTTTTAAGACTATTATAAACACCGATCAGCCATAACAGTATAACCACTGACAGGAGAACTGGAACTAATAATTATTTCATTACGTCACCTTTCACTGGGTTGGATATATGAGGCAAAACGTGAACATTTAATCCTCGCAGCTGATGTGATAGAAGCAGCAAAATGAACAACATAAGGAATCGAGTGTCGTCGATGAGTGACTTTTGGTGAGGACTGGGTCAGAGCATCCCCAAAACTGCAGGTCTTTTTGGGTGTTCAGGGTCTGCAGTGGTTAATATCGACCAAAAATGGACTCAGGAAGGACATCCCAATCTCAGAACAACAGCATCCAGATATTATAACACACATTCAGAGGTCTGGTGGAGTCTAGGCCTCGCGACAGAGCTGTTTTGTAAAAATAAAAAAAAAGGGTGTCCTAAACAATATTAGATTGTTGGTAATAATGTTATGCTCCCACACTGCAAAAAATCAAGTGTATTTTTCTCATTTCTAGTCAAAATATCTCATCACACTTAAAATAAGACATAATCACCTAAAGAGTAACTTTTCAGTAAGATATAAGAACTTATCTTTAGACAATAGATCTTCAAAATCATATTTAAAGAAATCTTACCAAGATAATTTTCACTTGCTCCACTGGCAGATTTTTTTTTTTGTTTTGCTTGAATTAAGCTAAAAAATCTCAAATTAAACAAAAAGAATTGCCAATGGAACAAGTGAAAATTATATTGGTAAGATTTCTTGAAATAAGATTTTCAAGAACTATTGTTTAAAAATAAGTTCTTATATCTCACTGTAAAGTTACTCTTAAGGTGATTATGTCGTATTTTAAGTGTGATGAAATATTTTGACTAGAAATGAGAAAAATACATTTGGTAAGATTTAGATTTTTGGAGTGAATAACAACAGACTGTGTTTATTTAAATAACTTACTGATTTAACCTTTTAGTTGGTGTTTTTACATAAATATGCTATATATTACTATATATCCCACAACCATGTAAAGGTTAAAGTTATTTTTCTTTGTTTCAGATACAGTATAATGTAATGTATAATGTATATACAGTGAAATAAAATAACTTATTTTTAGACAATACATCTTGAAAAGCTTATTTCAAGAAATCTTACCAAAATAATTTTCACTTGTTCCATTGGCAGATTTTTTTTCTGCTTAATTCAAGATTTTTTTATTTATTTATTTATTTTTTGCTTAATTCAAGCTAAAAAAATCTGCCCATGAAACAAGTTAAAATAATCTTGGTAAGATTTCTTGAAATAAGATTTTCAAGATTTTACACTCACTTTTAGCAACGCCATCATTCACAGATTTTGTCAAGCTTTGGAGAAATTTATGTCCAGTGCTAAGAGGAAATGGGACCATAAAAACTGAAACTATCATTCCTTTTGGTACGTGGTAACATTTTTCATCCACATCTTTTTTTTTTTTATCCTTTCGGTAACTAGAGAATAATGGTGCTCAGTGTAACATGTTGCAAGATGTCCAGCATTTTTTGACAAAGACTGAAACATGTCTATATTCACTGTTATTTCTGTGTTTCTGTTATGGACATTATTGTAATAAGTGGTAAAAACTTAATTTACTATGTTCCTAAACACAAACTGACTAATTTGATCAACTAGTAATAATACACTGCAAAAATCTAAAGCTTAACAAGTGTATTTTTCTCGTTTCTAGTCAAAATATCTCATCACACTTAAAATAAAACATAATCACCTAAAGAGTAACTTTTCAGTGAGATATAAGAACTTATTTTTGGACAACTGATCTGGAAAATCTTATTTCAAGAAATCTTACCACAATAATTTTCACTTGTTCCATTGGCAGATTTTTTTTTGCTTGAATTAAGCAAAAAAAAAAAAAGTGTTGAATTAAGGGGAAAAAAATCTGCCAATGGAACTAGTGAAAATTATCTTGGTAAGATTTCTTGAAATAAGATTTTCTAGATCTTTTGTCTAAAAATAGGTTCTTATATCTCACTGGAAAGTTACTCTTTAGGTCAGGGGTGTCAAACATGTGGCTCGGGGGCCAAATGTGGCCCACCAAAGGGTCCAGTTCGGCCCCTGGGATGTTTTTGCCAAGTGCAAAAATTCCACAGTCTTGAATTGAATTAAGCAAAAATATATATATATTAGCTTGAATTAAGGAAAAAATCTTGAATTAAGCCAAAAAAAAAATCTTCAATTAAGTAAAAAAATCTTTAATTAAGCCAAAGAAAATCTCAAATTTAGCAAAAAATCTTGAATTAAGCAAAAAAAAATCTTCAGTTAAGTAAAAAAAAAATCTTGAATTAAGCAAAAAAAAAAAAATCTTCAATTAAGTAAAAAAAAAATCTTGAATTAACCCCAAAAAATCTTCAATTAAGCAAAAAAATAAAAAAAAACCTTCAATTAAGTAAAAAAATCTTGAATTAAGCCAAAAAAAACAAAAAAAACTAGAATTAACAATTTTTTTTTTCTTTCAGTGCAAAAAATAACATTAAATTATTAAAATATTTACATTTACAAACTATCCTGAAACAACTGAATGTGAATAACCTGAACAAATATGAACAACCTGAAATGTCTAAAGAAAATTAAGCACAATTTTAACAAATTTTCTGCCTGTTGTTAAGTGCTTAGTGTCTGATCCATAATGCACATGGACGAATGAGAAGTTGAGGAATAATATTGTTAAAATTGCACTAAATTTTCTTACATTTTTCAATTTAAATTTCAGTTTTTTCAGGGTTTTTTTTTTTTTTTTGGATAGTTTATAAAAGTAAGTATTTTCATAATTTAATGGTTTTTTTTTTTTTACACTAAAACAGAGACAAAAATTTGGAGTTGTCATTATTTATAGGTTATTATATTATTATTTTACTGGTCCGGCCCACTTCGGATCAAATTTAGCTGAATATGGCCCCTGAACTAAAATGAGTTTGACACCCCTGCTTTAGGCGATTATGTCTTATTTTAAGCGTGATGAGATATTTTGACTAGAAATGAGAATTTAGATTTTTGCAGTGCATAGTAGATGAGATCCAGTTGTTCTTTAGATACGTTTGGTAGGCAATAACCACTTTATAATGGAAATGCTCAACAAGATCTGGAGAAGCTCTGACCCAGTGACTTTACCATCCTTTACTCTTCTCAATTCTTGCCCATTTTGTTCTTTTTACATCAGCTCAATACTGGTACTTGAGATAAGGACATGATTTACCTGAATTAAATTAAATGTGTATTTTCTTCTGTTGTATATTTAGCAATGATTACATTGCAATTTTTTTTTGTTTGTTTGTTTTCATGTGGAAACATTGTGTTAATTGTAAATAGGGTTAGACAAAATAAATCTTAACTTCAGCCTAAACCTTTTTGCTCACATTGTGTATGGAACAATGGATATGTTGTTTTTTGTTTGTCGTTTATAGTAATTAACAACCGAATATACTACTAACTACTACTACTGCTACTAACTTCAAGAGCTAAACGTTCACTCGCTGCCTAATATATCCCATGCACTGACAGGTCCCATTGGAATAAGATAGTTAAAATTAATACCACTTTACCCGTCAGTGGTCATAATGTTATGGGTGATCAAAGTATGCAGTAACTCTTCGTTTATTAAAAGTATATGACTGATTCAAATTTAATATTGAATTTACTATTCAATTACCTACAGCTTTAAGTACAAATAATACACAGAAAACCAAAACTGTCATTAAAATAACTATATTAGAATAAGAAAACACATGACTAGATTGTACTAATTTTTGTTTTTTAACAGTATATACTCTATAGTGCATTTGACTAACCATTTGGCAGAGAAATATTAGCATGTCGGCTTTTCAAAACTAAACAATAATGGCAGCTTATATAAAAGGTAATCAGCACCTACCTGCCTTCATCAGTTTACTTCATTGCAAGTTACAGTGATGCCTTCATGGCTGCACGTCTAAAGGGGAACTTTCAGCGCTGTTGTCTATCATGTAGAAATCAGACAACAAAATCTAAATCTTACCAAGTGTATTTTTCTCATTTCTAGTCAAAATATCTCATCACACTTAAAATAAGACATAATCACCTAAAGAGTAACTTTTCAGTGAGATATAAGAACTTATTTTTAGACAATAGATCTTGAAAATCTCATTTCAAGAAATTTTACCAAGATAATTTTCACTTGTTTCACTGGTAGATTTTTTTTGCTTGAATTAAGCAAAAAAATCTGCCAATGGAACAAGTTTAGTTAAGCCTCCAGTATCCCATCCAGCAGGGCCCTTACTAAGCACCAAGTGTGCCTTTTTTGGCACACTTGTGGAATAATGGCAAAAAATTTCATACAGTTTGTTTTTAATTCTTTTACACTTCTTTCTATTTCATCAACTTGAGCTGTAAATAAAAATACCAAATACTCAATAACTGTCACATTTTTTTAACCCTTTAAATGCTGCGTTTGTAATGTAAACAAACCATTTTTTTGGATGCAAAAAACACAAAAAAAATATTTTTTTCAATATACTACATAAAAAGTGGATCACATGTTATTTAATTTTTGCAGCCTGGCATATGTCAGTGATTAACTTCAACATTGGTTAATTTGCATTATTATTTTTGGGCACTCGGTCAAATGTTCAAAAAAAACTAGCATCTGTCACCAAGTGTGCCAAAATGGCACACCTATAAATCAAACTATTAAATATTATATATTGATTTATTTTTCTGCTCTAATTTGATTTTATTTTTGTAAATCAAGGTCAGCCCTAATCATCATACATATCAAATAATCATTTATTTTAGATTTTTTTTTACCCTTTAAATGATCTCTTTTCATCATGATGTCACTACATTTTTTGATGCAAAAAACACAAAATATGTTGTTTTTTTCAAAATACTACATAAAATTTGGATTACATGTTATTTGATTTTTGCAGCCTGGCATATGTCAATGATTAACAGCAACATTAACAACGTTAATAAATTAATTTAGACCCTCACCTCCCAAATGAAGCCCAGATATCAGTAAAAGTAGGATTTATGCCGTAATGGCTTTTGGATCAAAAACAGTGGTTATAATGGAAGAAATAGTGCGTTTTAGACACACTTGGGAGACAGATGCTAGTCTTGTAATTTTCTTTTGTTTACAATGTGCAAATTTTAGTTGGTGGCCAGAATTTTAAAGATCATGCAAAAATGAACAACTTTTGAATTCTAACCTTATTTAAATTGTGAAAAATAATATGAAGTTTTTTTTAACACAAAGTGCAAAGTGTGCCTAAAAAGTGCACCCAGATACTGGAGGGTTAAGTTGCTCTTTAGGTGATTATGTCTTATTTTAAGTGTGATGAGATATTTTGACTAGAAATGAGAAAAATACACTTAGTAAGATTTTTTTTGCAGTGTCTACATCAGTTTACTTCATTGCAAGTTAGAGTGATGCCTTCATGGCTGCACGTCTAAAGGGGAACTCTCAGCGCTGTTGAAGAGAGCTATCATGTCCTATCATGTCAAAATCAGACAATGCGATTCGGTTAAGCCGGATTATAACAGTCAAGCCACTGGTGCTAAATGTGGTTGTTTCACAGTGATGGAGTGTGTAGTCCTGAAAAGAAGGACTGCGGAATCTTAAAAAATAGAATCAAATCAATTAGAGCCAGTCTGAGTAATTCTCCTGATGTAGAGAGTGAAAAAATGTAGGATGCAAAGAGGAGGGAAATGACTCTTGCTGCATCCTTGGTCCAGACTAAACAGGAGAGGACACGTAGATGTAGGAGGAAGCCTCATTTTTTAACAGCTCCCCAGATGATGAGTCCTATAATGACAGCAGCTACAGCCAACAGCAACACCAGGATGCATATCTTCTTCCGAGAGCTCCGCTGGGGACAGAAAAAAGATGGAAAAATGATTGCCGTCTCAGAAAAAAAAGGGTAAAGTTATGGTCTGAATCTGAATAGAGAGGTAATGTTAGATCTCATGGCCTGTCTCCAGTGTGTTTCACTCAGGTTATTTGATGGTTTGATATGACTCACAGCCACAGCATCGATGAGATCACCTCATGACGCAGGCGTTTATTTTTATATTTCCTTCACACCTCTTTGTCGAAGTCATACTTACCTGCGCAAAGTGGTAGAAGTACTTTTCCTCAACAATTGCACTTTGAGGTTCATGAACTTTTAACCCTTAAAGACCCAAACATCCACTAGCGACCAAAACCATCTACTGATCTAAAATGTACAATATCTGTTAATCCACTAATCCCATCAATACATGTAAGTAATATAATATGTAAAATGCAGTTTGTCATCTTTTCATGGTCATCAGATGTGACCCATTTGGACGTTCAGAGGATCTGTAGTCAAAGTGAAAACACTGTCATCTTCTACAACAGGGGTGTCAAACATGCGGCCCGTGGGCCAAATCCGGCCCGCCAAAGGGTCCAATCTGGCCTGTGGGATGAACTTGGATAGTGTAAAAATTACACTGAAGATATAATCAACCAAGAGTGTTGAACTAGTTTTAGTTCAGGTTCCACATACAGACTATTGTGATCTCAAGTAAAATAATAACATAATAACCTATAAATAATGACTCCAAATTTTCTTCTTGGTTTAATGTGGAAAAAATATCACGTAATGCCTATGAATAATGACAGCTTCAAAATGTTCTCCTTGTTAAAGTGTAAAAACTAACATTAAATTTCGAAAATATTTACATGAACAAATGATCCTTTAACAATAAAACGACAATAACCTGAAATGTCTCAAGAAAATTGAGTGAAATTTTAACAATATTCTTTTTGTTACTAAATGTGTTGTGCCTTTATAGAACTGATCCATAATGTACATGTATAAGTTGAGGCATAATATTGTTAAAATACCACTTAATTTTCTTAAGAAATTTCAGTTTTTTTCAAATAATTCACATCCTTTTTTGTCTGGATAGTTTGTAAATGTAAATATTTTCATAATTTAATGTTTTTGATTTTTTTGTTTTGTTTTCTTTTGCACTAAAACAAAGAGAAAAAATAGGAGTTGTCATTATTTATGAGTTATTATGTTATTATTTTTTTGGTCCGGCTCACTTGAGGTTAAATTGGGCTGAATGTGGCCCCTGAACTACAATGAGTTTGACACCCCTGTTCTAAAACATTGATTCAACAGTAAAACCCATGGAGTTGGATTAATGACAGCCATCGTTGACACTTGTTTTACATTCAGTTAATGATAGATTTCACTGAAAAAGTCACTTTTTCTTCAGTTTTCTCTGTTTTTTGACACAATAACCCTCAAGTAAAAAAAACTCTGACTGTTTGCACTACAATAATATATACATAAACATATATTTTTACAGACCGTATTCCTGTACATATCCACTCACTGTATAAAAACTTCAATTTGCACTTTCTGTACATATTACAATGTAAAACCCACTGTAAATAATATATACATAAACATATATTTTTAATAGACCGGATCCACACATCCACTCACTGAATTAAAAACTCCACTTTTGTTCTCTGTACATATTACTTTATAAATCCACTGTAAATCTCAACCCATTATTGTCCTTGTCTCTAGTCGAATGTTCGTCTATATTGTATCTAGGTCCACATGTTGTCTGGGTCCATGTTGGAACTGTATGTCGTGAGCAATGTAAAAATCGAAGCCAAATTCCTTGTATGTGTTCACATACTTGGCCAATAAAGCTGATTCTGATTCTGAAGTTTAATCTGAGCTTTTGTGGATATCTACATGATCAGTAAATCAAATATTAAAAAATACCTGATTTTTACTGGAAAATGCATAATACAGAGCATTATTTCAAAAATAAATGATGATTTATCACTTAAGAAATGTTAAATATAGAGAAAAACATCCTTTGTGAAGTGCTACAAAAGCAGCACTGGGTCTTTATGGGTTAAATGAGTATTTCTAGCTATTCAACTTCATTCTATTCTATACTTGTCTGTCAAATATTCTTCTTTTTACTCTGCTCTTCTAATTTATATATTACTAATGTTGATTTTCTTGAAAACTGGATCTCCAAATGCACTGAATGTTTGTGAGAAACTGAAGTATTACTTCTTCTTTCATGAGATGACGCAAATTCTCCCCCTTCTTAAACTCTTTAAAATGATACTGAACACTAATCTGAACTGTAGAATATGACTCACTTTTAATGAAATATGTCAATGTTGGGGATAATTCACATAAATAACAATAAATGCATACAAAATGTGTGTTTGTAGGTGAAAACATCTCAGCTCATCACTGTCTTTTGGAGCATTACCACCATAATTTTAGTACTCTTTTTAGTACAACTCAACGTCATGTAAAATATGTTTTGCCTTTGCACAGTCGGCCTTTTCTTTTAAAACCATCAAACAATGGAACCAGCTGACGGACAGTCTGAAGTTGTCTATTGATCTGAATAGTTATTCACAAAATTTTAAAAAACATATTGTCAATTCTCAACTGTGCCAACATGAGATACACTGACATGTTTCTAATATAGAATAGTGTCATATATATTCACTGGTAAATATTTGTAATGCATGTTTACTGGTTGATGAATTAGAACAAGTGTGATTTTAAAACCTGTGTTTTAGGAATGAAGTATGATGAAATAGCATTTTTTAGGAAACATGAAATTGAAATAAATACATAAGTTTTTAACTATTGTAATTATGAGCTAAGGTTAGTTTTGTATTGCATGTAATGTAAATGTTCTATATCGTGTGTGCACAGCAGATGGAAAGTAGCGTGTAGCTAACTCTGGTGCAAAGCATTGCTTCTCTTTAAGATTTATGTATTTGTACAATGTCCCTGACAAATAAACAATAAACTAAACCACAGGTGTCAAACATGCGGCCCGGGGGCCAAATCCGGCCCGCCAAAGGTTCCAGTCCGGCCCTTGGGATGAATTTGTGAAATGCAAAAATTACACGAAGATATGAACAATCCTTTTAGTTCAAGTTCCACATTCAGACCAATTCAATCTCAAGTGGGCAGGACCAGTAAAATACTATCATAATAACATATAAATAATGACAACTCAAATTTTTCTCCTTCAAAATGTAAATATTTTCTCATATTTACACTAAAACAAAGTATAATTTGGCAAAAAATGTGAATAACCTGAACAAATATGAACAACCTGAAATGTCTTAAGAGAAGTAAGTATAATTTTACCAATATTCTGTCTGTTATTAAATGTTTTGTGTGTTTGTAGATCCACTGTGATCTGTAAGTTATAATGTACATGTGTAAATGATAATCCGAGGCAGAATATTGATAAAAATATACTTATTTTTTTTAGTTTGTTCATGGTATTCACATTGTTTGAAAGGATAGTTTGTAGATGTAAACTTTTTCCTAATGTAAATTTACTTTTTTTGCTCTGAAACATAGAGAAAAGTTTGGAGTTGACATTATTTATACATTATATGTTATATTGTTATAGATGTTATGTTATTTTACTGGTTCGGCCCACTTCAGATCAAATTTAGCTGAATGTGGCCCCTGAACTAAAATGAGTTTGACACCCCTGAACTAAACTAAACTAAACTAAGGTGTAAAAAACAAAAGAAATAATAATTATACAAAAAAAATCGAGGTGATCAAACTCACAAACTAAAACTGCTGCCTTGATCTGGTTACTGTGTCTTTTAATACAAAATAATGGAATAAAACACCACAGTGACACAAAAAAACAGGCTGCAAGATAAGGGGGGGCTTCAGGGCTTCCATTCACCGTTAGAAAGCAAAGTAGGACGATGAGACAAAGCACCAAAAACATTTCAAATATAGCACACAAGTGAATGGATATTGATTTTTAGGTGGGCCTTATTTGGTGGTGAAAACCTCGACAAAAACTCAAACGAACCCTTTCATATGATTCTGTATGAGTGTCTTTTGATTCTGTAAAATACGGATGTTCTTGAACTACTCCTGTTACATTCAAAGCTGCACATTCAGACTCTGATCACCTCTATCTCAGCTTCTGTCAGACTGCAGTCATTTTTAGATACAGATTTGTACAGATTTAAGTTAAGACTCAGAATGAAGGTAAACACATTCTTGGATTAGATGAAAAATACAAAGCTAAAAACTGACTTTTTACAGATTCGTGATTCTCACATGATGTCAACACTACAAACAGAATGACCTTAAATCCCATTAGCCCTATCAGCCCGCCCATGGGCTGAAAAAATTATATTAATATTCATCTACTATAAAAATATAATAAATCAGGACAATGAATGTTTTTTTCAACTTTTGCTCAAAGTTTAAACCCTAATGTTAATAAAAGTACATCAAAAGTGTATTTTAGTGCAAACTTTAATGTTCAAACATGATTTTTAATCTTTGTGGGGAGAAATATACGCTATTAAAAATCTCCGACACGAACAATTAATTTATGCATAACATCGTCAATCCAGCCGAAAAAAAACAGGCGAGGATAAAAAACTCCAATTTCTCTTTTAGTTTGTTACAGTTTACTCAGACATAGTAATAGATACAATATTTTAGACAATGGGAATAGATTCTGTGAGGTCTCTAAATGTCCATAGACACCAAGAACATCCATATGAACCTTATTATTGTGAAGTAATTCTTCATTTACTTTGGGTATGTCTTTTTAAGTAAGTAAGTAAGTAAGTAAGTAAATTTTATTTATAGAGCACTTTTCTCAGACAGAGTCACAATGTGCTTTATCAATTCAAATCAGAATCAAATTAAGTTTACAGAGACCCAACAGAGTCGTTTTTCCCCTGAAAATATGGTCAGGGTTAAACAGGTTAAAGAATATGATGCATTGCTGTAGATTAAACAGCACAGTAGTGATATACAGGGGTTGGACAAAATAATGGAAACACCTTAAAACATCAACAAAATATAATTTAATATGGTGTAGGTCCGCCTTTTGCGGCAATTACAGCCTCAATTCTCCGAGGTATTGATTCATACAACTTGTGAATTGTTTCCAAAGGAATTTTAAGCCATTCTTCAGTTAGAATACCCTCCAACTCTTTTAGAGACGATGGCGGTGGAAATCGACGTCTTACTTGAATCTCTAAAACTGACCATAAATGCTCAATAATGTTGAGGTCTGGGGACTGTGCCGGCCATACGAGATGCTCAACTTCATTAGAATGTTCCTCATGCCATTCTTTAACAATTCTAGCTGTATGGATTGGGGCATTATCATCTTGAGGTGAAGGTGTTTCCATTATTTTGTCCAACCCCTGTAAAATATTTAAAATGAGCTCAACCTTAACATCTGTAGTAGTGATAGTCGAAGTGTGTGGGCCACAAGCGCCCCCAAGTGGCCCATGACAGGATGACATAAAAAAGTCACATTTATATCAGTGTTTCTCAAATCACCCTCTTCTCATCACTTCCAAAGTAAAGTTACAAGTACAGATAATTGTTTTCTAAATCAAAAGCCAATCAGATGTAGTCCAAATAAGCCTAAGAGTAGACTTTTATTGAATTTGTCTGTGCAAACCCACATTTTGCGTCACCCTCTCCATCAAGGTTATAATAGTTTGGGATTTTTCATTACAGTTTAGTTTTAGTTAGTTTTGACTTTTTTTCCCTCTAATTCAGTTAATTTTAATTAGTTTTTAGAGCAGGTTTGCTAGTTTTTATTAGTTTTCATTTCCTTCTAAATGCTTAGTTTTAGTTTAGTTCTAGTATTAGTTTTAGGTTCGTCCTATCTTTTCTCTTCCTCACCACCGTATTCAAATAAATCCCATACAGGACTCTGTTGCTTTCTCCCAACTTTAGTCTCTATGTTTCCAGGTAGAGTGGGGACCAGAAGACGACTCTAAATGACAAGTGACGACAAGTGACAGACCGTGAATTGTCGTATGGTGCCGCTAGCTCAAATTGCTCAAGTGAAATAAATCGATTTCATATCAATCAGACACTGACAAAGACAAAAACGAAGGGAATTTTATCCCTAATTTTTATCCGTTTTAGTTGGTTTTGTAAGCACACAATAAAGTTTTGGTTAGTTATTGTTTTGTGCTTTAATTATAGTTTTTATTTATTTCAGTTAACGAAAATGTTTTTACAATTCTAGTTTTCATCATTTCGTTAGTTTTCGTTAACGATAATAACCTTGGTCGCTACACAGTTCGGTTACCTAGGTTACCTATTGTCATATCAAAGACCTCTCGTGACTTGTGAATTGTGGTGGAAATGAAGTAGAATAGCTAACTAATCAGAAATGAAGAGAGAAACAAAACAAAACGAAGAGTGACTTGAACAGTTCTAAAATACGACAGTGGATCAGTGACTGAATAGAAAAGCCGGAGAAACAAATGATAGCAACAAGGCGCAGACATTCTGTTACCATTGAGCCGTTAGCACCATTTGTAATATACTGCAGATTTAATTTGTAATATACAAAATATAAAAATATTGTAATATAGACTGTTTAAAAAGTGTTTTTTTTTTAGGGTGGGAGTGGAAAACTGGCCGGCTGGTTAGGTGGTCTGTGAAAATGTATTTATAATAAAGTGGTCCTTAGTGTAAAAAAGTTTGAGAACCCCTGATTTATAGTAATAAAATGCAAAATACACATTAACACTTCCAATACCATCATATATAATAGGAGAACACTGATAAACACCATTTTACTGCACAGTGGCTACTTTAGTTTTCCATACTTTTGTAGATAATACTTAAAGTTTTATCCAAACTGTTTTTTAATATTGATCGTGTGCTTCCAGTTTTGTATTCTCACAGTGTAACATGAACATTCCAACTTAAAGGAGTGATATTTAGCTTTTTTAAATGGAATTATGCATTTTAAAACTCAACAGGTCCATCTTCAACCCTATTTCTGAGTAATGACACCAGAAAGGTCGTTTTGAGCGCTGGCCTTTTAAATGCACATGAGCCACTTCATGCCCCGCCCCCTCCAGGTTGTTGACTGTGCTGCTCTGTCCCGTTAAACCACTTGTGTTCGATAATACAACCAACAACTGAACATTTTAGGTAACTGGCTTGAAGTTTGGACATAATTTCAGTTTTTACTACAACCGCTGCTGCTGACAAACAATTACGTCGTACTCGGAGAAACGTTCGTCGGAAGTCTGGACCTTATATGTGCAAATGTCATGACGTAACTAATTATAGACATAATAAATTAAGAAGGAATTAAAACAGGTTGTAGAAATCCACTCAATTTTTGCTGGAATCCTACTATACAGGGTGTCCCAAAAGTCTCCATACATAGGAAAAATAAACGTTTCTTGACATAAACCATTTTTATTTATATAATATGCTCTATATGACTGCCATTTTGTCGGGAACACATTTCAATGCGTGTCCTCCACTGCTGAAGAACTATAAAGAAGAAATATAAAGAAATACATGTTAGAACCATGGAATGTATTATGTCTCCTATGTATGGAGACTTATGGGACACCCTGTATAATGCACATTGTCCGTCCGATCGATGTTGCACCGCGGGAGGGCATTTGTACGGATTTTCCTCAGCCTTCACGGGCCTAATCGCCGCCAAACTCGCCAAATGAATAGAAACATTACCTGACTATCTACTAGGCACAATTTTATGTCCGTATTCAAATGTTGTGAGGTATTCTGGGCAATTTTAGCCTCTCATGCTATCATACAATGGCACCACGGGTACAATGCCGCTAGTGAATATAAAAATAGCTTTGCAGCACCTGGAGGGTTCAAATTCAAACTTTTGGAACTATTAGGGTCCAAATACACAAATAAGTGTATTGAAGACTAATAAAAGTGAGTTTAGCAAAATATGACCCCTTTAAATAAAAGACGTGAATACTTCTACCACTGTAGTCTAAGAATTTAAGGGTGTAATTTTTCAGTGGTATGGAAGGATCATACAGGGTGGGTGCTCTTTATCCAAATAAAAATTCCAGACTTTTTCAAAACTGCTGTTTACCCCCCCCACCCCACCCCAGACCTTGACTGTATGTAAGTTTATACTTGCATTTTGGTTCAGATTGGACCTGTTGTGTGTAGTAGAAAAGTTTACTTTAATAAACGAATGAATGCATAATTCGCAGTAAATTATATTTTACTGACAAACGTTTTGAAAACATATGAAAATCTTAAAAATGCACAAATATCACACAAACAACTTTCATTCGCATCATTCTAGTACAGACCGGTTAGTGAAATCACATCAAGTTTTTTTATATGGTTTCCTCATGTATTCCGTGCCTTTGAGCACAGTCTAAAATTCAACTATGAGAGACTTTCACACAGAATTCCAGACATTTCAAGGTCTGGAAAACAGCATTTCAAAATTCTGTACTTTTTAAGATTTTCAGGACCTGCAAATGCACCCTGATCATGGTGTGTTTATAAGCTTCCAAAGTCTAAGATTAGTTTATACTTCTTCCTACTCCCCTTTTGAACATGCAAAATTCAGACTTGCATGTACTTGAAGACAGATTCTGTTCATTTAAATGTTATTTTGTTTTTGTCTTTTTTTGCTTTGTTTTGCTTTATTTTGTTTTTCTCTTGCTATCATATAAAGCACTAAATGGTTTAGGCCCAAAATCCTTCTAGTCATAATCCTTCTAGAGACCTTCTAGTCCAGTATGAACCATCCAGACCACTCAGGTGTTCTGGTGCAGGTCTGCTCTGTGTTCCAAAAGTCAGAACTAAACCTGGAGAATCAGCGTTCAGTTTCTATGCTCCGTATATTTGGAACAAACTACCAGAAAATATCAGGTCTGCTGAGAGTCTGAGTTCTTTTAAGTCAAGGTTAAAGACTCACCTGTTCACTGCTGCCTTTGACTAAAAGGCTTTTGACTTTTTAAATTTTATATTCTCCTTCAAAACTCTGCACTGCAACTCTTACTTTAATTTGTGTATGTTTTTATATTTTTGGGTTTTATGTGTTGTTTTCTTACTTGCCGTTTTTAATCACCTTTTACATGTTTCTTTTATAATATTTTAAATGTGTTTCTTTTTCCCTTGTTGTATTTCAGGGGTGTCAAACTCATTTACTTTCAGGGGCCACATTCAGCCCAATTTGATCTCCAGTGGTCTGGACCAGTAAAATAATAGCATAAAAACCTATAAATAATGACAACTCCAAATTTTTCAGTGCAAAAAATAACTTAAATAACTTAAATTCTGAAAATTTTTACATTTTACAAACTATCCAAAACAAAAAAGATGTGAGTAATCTAAAAAAAACAGAAATTTCTGAAGAAAAATAAGCACAATTTTATCAATATTCTGCCTCAACTTATGATTTATACATGTGCATTACAGATCAGATCTACCAAGGCACAAAACGTTTGTTAAAATTGCACTTATTTTTCTTTAAATATTTCAGGTTGTTCATATTTGTTACGTTTATTGACATTTTATTATTAAAGGATATCAGAATTTAATGTTCTTTGCAATAAATCAAAGAGAAAAAATTGGTGTTGCTATTATTTACAGGAATAATGTCATATTATTTTTTTTCATATTAACCCTTTCATGCTCAGTGGTCACTCCAGTGGACAGCTATTCTACAGCTGTTCTCTTGTATATTCATGGGTTTTGTTGTTCTTTTCATTGTTTATTTATTTATTTTTTTTATGCATATCTTTATTAAAGTTTTAAGACACTACATATCTTTTCTGACATGAATTGATAACATTATGTAGATCTCTCCTGAGCATAAACCCCCAGAATCACAAGCCCTCTCCATAGTTTTCACACAATTTATCAGTAAATACATGTTTCTGTGTGTCAAAAATTAAACGTGTGGTGTCCAGCTAAGTGGACATTTTTGCAACTTCATGAAAAATAGGTTCATAAGAATTTTTTTTTTTCATTATTATTTTTTGCATGTTTTTTTTTTTTTTTAATAATTTTTATTTATTTATTTTTTATTTATTTTTCAGAAGAAAATTTTCAATTGCATTGTTTTTTTTTTCATACTTAAAGAGGAATAAAAACACTCAGGAAAACATTTTGATTAAGGTTCTCATAATTCGTGCATGAAAGGGTTAAAGAAGAAAATTTGGAGTAATTATTTATAGGTTACTATGCAATTATTTTCGAGTTTGATGCCCTTGACTGTTAATATCTTCAGGGTAATTTTTGCACTTTTTTAAATTAATCCCGCGGGCCAGATTGGAAGTTTTGGCGGGCTAGTTTTGGTCTCCGGGCCGCATGTTTGACACCTGTGTTGTATTTCAATGTCCTGTGTGAAGCACCTTGAATTGCCTTGTTGCTGAAATGCACTATACAAATAAACTTGCCTTGTTTCTTTACATCTTCGAAATGAATAAATAAATAAATAAATGCTGCATGAGAACCAGCTGATCAATCATCTCCTCCATTCAATGTTTCTTTCCTTGGATCTTTTCTTTGTATATCTGTCTTTATATCTGTTTTTTATCCTCTGGTGTTTTTACCTGATATTCTGCAGCACGTGCCATCTGCTGTGTGGCACTCTGGACATTCACTTCTGCACTCTCCACGTTGGCCTCTATACTGTCTATAGAACACACACAAACAGTCAAAGAAAGACATGCCAGGTCAGTATTTGTTCTGTTAGATAAATAAACACAACATAAAGTACATTTGAAGTTCGCAATATCCAGGAACTGTTTTTGTTAGAAAAATTAACATGACCTGTTCAATGTCCAGCCATGAACACGTCACAAAATGTACAGAAAAGCATCACTCTGCTTTCAGTTAAAGGCTGGCATCAGGTTTACACACACTCGCAAAGGTACTACTAACATTAAACTGATCTAATGTCTGATGAAAAGGTGTAAAGTCATTGTAGTATTCGTTTATTTAACATGAAACACAGCTGAAGCTCAAGAAAATGTCACTATTTTTCATTATCATTCATCAAAGTACTGATAGTCCTGGTGATGACACTATATGAAAAGTGATCATAGTTTAACCTAATGGGAAATAATATCTGTACCAAGTGTCATGAAAAAATGTCTCTAAGTTGTTCTCAGCTGGTGACCAAAAAATGAACAAATGAATGAATGAATGAAATCTTTATTTCGAACATGTCAGCAGTGAAATCAAAACAAAAATCAACCAACAAAATATAAGTACTGGTACATAAATGATTGATAAGCAAACAAAAAACTAAATAAATAAAAGTAATAGTAAATAAATAAGTACATACATACATACATACATACATAAATAAATAAATAAATACAACAAATGAAATGAAATTATACATGCTCGAAAAGGAGTAGGAAGAAGTAAAAACTTATGTACTCCTACCCCCAATTTCTATTCCTTATGATCACTATATAGCAATTATTATTTTGTATGAATATCAATAATAATAATAATAATAATAATAATAATAATAATAATAATAGTATAACAATATCACACATCCTTTTTCCTATATACACTAATATGATAATACTGATTTACAACTTATCCTACCAGATATTAATACCAGATATTAATAAAAACAAAAATAAATAATTAAATAAATAAATAAATAAAAACAAAACACATATACATGTATAATATAAATACATATAATATTCTATATTCTTCTTCTTATTCTATAAAATCTGCTTAATGTGACTTTAAAATAAGGAAAGGAGGTTTCATTTCTATTCTTTATTTTATGTAGTATTCTAGTGTTTCATAATAAATCATCTGTACTTTCACACTTTATCTGTCAAAGATGAGACTCAGCGTCACCGCAGATGCCCTCACCCATGTTGACAAACATATTTTGTCTTGTCTCGTCTGACGAAATTAACACTACCCAAGACTTTTGCCCAGTACCGTATGCTTTTGCTTCCAGTAGGTCTATTTCAGGGGTCTGAAACCTGTGGCTCCAGGGCCACATATGGCTCTTTAGCCTGTCTCTATGGCTCCTCTGGTCAAAAAACATAAGGAACATTTTGAAATGAACTGAATGAGTCATTACTTTTTAACATTGTTATGGGCCTATTGTCCATTTGCAAAAATGTGCAGGCTTTACATAGAATAAAATAATTATTTTACAGCATAAAAACCAAAATGGATTATTTTCTTCCAAATTAAATACAAGATGCTCAATTTACATTAGTTCGTAGTTTGTAAGTAAGCCACTATACATGAAAGTTGAGCTTTTTCTCCATTACACAATGTAATTATGTTTTGGAAATAGCATCCATCATTTAAAAAAATGTACAAATCTTGAATGTTTTCTCTCTTGTAGTTGTATAATTTCAGAAATGCACCGGACATTACATTATTATAATGGAAATACAAAGTTAAATAGCAAACTAATTACAAATAGGCTACAGCAGAGCAGCCACCTCATGGTAAAATGCAGATGGGTTTAAAAAAAAGTTTCATGGTTCCAGTCAATTTCTTTCCTTTTTTTTTTTTTTTTGCGAGACAAAAATGACTCTTCAATCAATATCATACAGGACATCTACACTCGGGAGAAATTCACATTTTGTTTTAAGGGTCAAAGCGAATCTTTTTTCACTATTTGGTCAAAATGGACAAACTATGTAAAACCTGTAATTGATGTAAATTGAATACATCAGTTATGTGAAAACATTTATATGATATATATTTCTGTTTAGGTAGATGTAAACATACACATCTTAGTGTGTTTTATCTTGTTGATGAAGTAGCGGAGTAAGCCCTCTCCTCCCACCTACTTTTCTTTCTTTCTTTTTCTATTTGCTCTATATTCAACTAAAAATCATGGATTAGCATCTTTGTTCAAATTTGATGTGTGGATGTTGAATTATACCTGAAAGGGTAGTTTTGTATGACATGCTTTTCCAAATAAAAAAATGTAACAAAAAAAAAAAAAAAAGGTTCTTAAGGTTGTAAAGCTTGTCGACCCCTGGTCTATTTCTTTCTAAAATTAAAAGACAGGATGCCAAACACTCACCTATCATGTCCCCTTGCTCATGGACCATCATCCCCAGGTCCTTGAAGATGTCATTGATATCTACGATGTCAGACTGAACCAATCAACAAAACAACATGGTTATTATATCAGTAACCCTGGAATGTGTCACTGTGACATAATGGTGAAGAAAACACACACATGAATAGATGTTTTATGATTGTACATGCTGGTGTATGCTCATTTACCTCCAACTGCCTGATGGATGACTCTCGCTCCTGGATCAGCCTCAGGTCTTCTTCAGTGATGGCCTCAGTCTGGGCCTGCACCTGGGAATCACTACAGACGAATGTGATGCAATATTATGAACAAAAACAATGAAGATATTAACAGAAAGGTTTATAATGATCATAATGATCAGTCTTTGTGGAACAATCTAGAGCAAGAGATAAAAGAAAGTCTAAACATAAATATATTTAACCCTTTCATGCATGAATTATGAGAACCTTAGTCAAGATTTTTATTCCTCTTTTGGCATGAAAAAACAATGCGATTGAATTTTTTAATTGAACCTATTTTTTTGTGAAAGTAGATTTGTTTCTTTATTGCTCTAACCATAAAAAAATATTTTCAATCCAAAAAACATTTGTAATAAAAAAAAAAACCTTTTCAATCAAAGAAAAAAGTGTTGAATGCATTAAACAAATATTTAAGATCCAAAAAATTGCATTTGAACACTTTTTTTCTTTGATAGAAATGTTTGGGTTTTTTTTGAGCTAAATGATTTTTTTTTCTTGATTGAAAATATTTGTTTTTGGTTTGTACTTGTAGCATAGTTAATGTACTGTGGTTCATTCCACTACTAGAAAACAAAGTCAAATAAAGCAATTTGGGGTGATTTAACTGGTGAAATATTCAATAAAATAATCAGAAATATAATTAAAAGTACTAAAATAAGACGAATGCAAAAAAAAATATTTAAGATTCAAAAAATTGCATTTGAACACTTTTTTTCTTTGATTGAGAAGGGTTTTTTTTTCTTGAAGCGAAATTTTTTTTTTTTTATTGAAGTTTTTTTTTTTTTTTTTTTTTTTTTTTTTTTATTATTGAAAATATTTTTTTTTTTTTAGTTAAAGCAATAAAGAAACAAATCTACTTTCATAATTTTTCATGGAGTTCCAAAAATGTCCATTCCACTGGACACCATGTGTTTAATTTTTGAAGCAAAGAATGCAAAAATCAGAAAGTGATGTACTGTGTGAAAACCATCAAATCAAAACATTTTTAATGCAAATCTGATGTTTTCTCACATTTTATCATATTCCTAATTTTTTATTTGCAATTGATTTACACTCAAACATGTTAGTACAGATCAGGTTTATCAAGAACAGCAAAGTTACAGTGATGGTATGAATATCAGTGTATTATTATGGGATGGTGCATAAGTGTCCACTGTGTTGGCTGATATGGAACTGAAACAACCAAACCCATGAATATACAAAAGAACAGCTGGAGAATAACTGTTCATTGGCGTGACCACTGTACATGAAAGGGTTAAAAAGAGGTATAAAAAATTGTTTCTAAATAGGTATATGGAAGATGAGAGATTAAAAAAAAATAGTATTGTCCCAAATACCATTCATGATTTTTTTTAATTAAGATATTTATAATATCAGACATCTTTATATTTGTGAATGGACTAAAGTGAGGACAAATGTGAAGTCTAGATGGACTGGGGTTATGGAATGGATGTGTTAAGTAATTTAAGTGACAGAGTTTTTAAAAAAAATACCTTAAGTTTAAAATCATTTAGGAATATTGAATTGAGATGGTACATATGTTTTTGTTGGTGTGAATGCTCGATGCTGTACACATTTAATTTAATATAAGCAGTGTATCAGGTGAAAAGAATAGGCAAAACAAAATAAGATTTGGCTTGCAGCATATTCCGTTTTTGGTTTTTATGTTTATTTTAATTATTGTACTAAGTGCAATGATTAACCCTTTCATGCATAGTGGTCGTTACAGTGGACAGTTATTCTACAGCTGTTCTCTTATATATTTATGGATTTTGTTGTTTTAGTTCCATATCAGCCAACACAGTGGACACGTATGCATCATCCCTAACACTGACATTCATACCATTACTGTAACTTTGCTGTTCTTGATAAACCTGATCTGCAGTAACATGTTTTAGTGTAAATCAATTGTTATTTGTTAGACAAAAAGGTTTATTTTTTGCATATTTTCTCCATGAAGTGAGTAATAACTAGCATTAGAATATGTTAAAATGTGAGAAAACATCAGATTAGCAGCATTAAAATGTTTTTATTTCATTGTTTTCATCTCACTTTCTGATATTGGGTTTTAAACAAATGTTTCTTTACTTCAAAAATGAAATGCATTGACATTATGTAACTCCATGAAAAGAAAAAAAACTCAATCGCATTGTTTTTTTTTCATGCCTAAGGAGGAATAAAAACATTCAAGAAAAAAATCTTGACTAAAGTTGTTATAATTTTATGCATGAAAGGGTTAATGTACAAACCAAAAATAAATTCATTCATTCATTCATAATACTTGACGTACCTTTGGAAAGAGGGCACATTCCCAAAGCCGTCCTCAGGCTGGCCAACCTGTTCAAAGAAATCCAGGTATCTCAATAACAATACAACCACTACATATCTATATACTGCAGCAGAAATAATCTTACTAGGTATATTTTATTATGTTACACTTCAAAAGAGCATAAATTAAATAGTCCACCCTCACTTATGCTGCAAGGGTAGATCATTTCATAACCATTTACAGCACAGGTGTCAAACATGCAGCCCGGGGGCCAAATCTGGCCCACCAAAGGGTCCAGTCCGGCCCCTTGGGATGAATTTGTGAAATGAAAAAATTACATGAAGATATGAACAATCCTTTTAGTTCAGGTTCCACATTCAGACCGATTCAATCTCAAGTGTCTCAAATCTCAAGACCAGTAAAATGCTATCACAATAAGATATAAATAATGATAACTCCAAATGTTTCTCTTTCAAAATGTAAATATTTTCATGTATTTACACTAAAACAAAGTATAATTTGGCAAAAAAAAAAAAGTGAATATTCTGAACAAATATGAACAACCTGAAATGTCTTAAGAGAAGTAAGTATAATTTTACTAATATTCTGCCTGTTATTAAATGTTTTGTGTGTTTGTAGATCCACTGTGATCTGTACGTTATAATGTACATGTGTAAATGTTAAACGGAGGCAGAATATTGATAAAATTACACTTATTTTTTTCAGTTTGTTCATGTTATTCACATTGTTTGAAATGATAGTTTGTAGATGTAAACTTTTTCATAATGTAAATTTATTTTTTTCACTCTGACACATAGAGAAAAGTTTGGAGTTGACATTATTTATATTTACCTCCACGAGGAGGAATTGTGATCGCTTTGCTTTGTGTGCATGCGAGTGTGTTTGTTTGTTTGTTTGTTTGTTTGTAAGATAACAAACAAAGATAAAAAGCTATGGAAGGATTTTCATGAAATTTTCAGGAAATGTTGATACTGGCACAAGGAAGAAATGATTACATTTTGGTGGTGATCGGGGGGGGGGGGGGGGGTTGGTCCAATCAGAAGGAGGAGTGGACTCACATCATGAACACAAATGAAGGAAAAAATGAACAAAATGCAAAAAAATGAAGAAAATATAAAAATTAAATGAACACAAATGAAGAAAATAATGAACAAAATGCACAAAAATGAAGAAAATATTAAAAATTAAATGAACACAAATGAAGGAAATAATGAACAAAATGCACAAAAATGACGAAAATACAAAAATAAAATGAACACAAATGAAGTAAATAATGAACAAAATGAACAAAAGTTAAGAAAATATAAATATTGAACAAAACTAAGAAAAATGAATATAAAAACAGAATGAAGAAAAATTAAGAAGATAATGAAGACAATGAAGAAAAATGAAGAAAATATAAAAACAAAATGACTAAAAATAAAGAAAATATTGAACAAAATGAACAAAAATTAATATAAAATAAAATGAAGAAAACTGAAGAAAATAATGACCAAAATGAAGAAAAATGAAGAAAATATAAAAACAAAATGAAGAAAAATGAAAACAATGAATGAAATGAAGAAAAATGAAGAAAATATAAAAACAAAATGACCAAAAATGAAGAAAATATTGAACAAAATGAACAAAAATTAATATAAAACAAAATGAAGAAAACTGAAGAAAATATAAAAACAAAATGAAGAAAAATGAAGAAAACAATGAACAAAATGAAGAAAAATGAAGAAAATATAAAAACAAAATGACCAAAAATGAAGAAAATATTGAACAGAATGAACACAAATTAATATAAAACAAGAAAAAATTTTAAAAATATATAAAAACAAAATGAAGAAAATGATGAAAACAAAGAACAAAATGAAGAAAAATGAAGAAAATATAAAAACAAAATGACCAAAAATGAAGAAAATATTGAACAAAATGAACAAAAATTAATATAAAACAAGTAAAATGAAAAAAAAAAAAAAAGAAAGGAAGAAAATGAAGAAAACAATGAACAAAATGAGGAAAAATGAAAATATAAAAATAAAATGAAGAAAAATGAAGAAAACAATGAACAAAATGAAGAAAAATTAAGAAAATATAAAAACAAAATGAAGAGAAATGAAGAAAATAATGAACAAAATGAAGGGGGGGGGGCAGATCTCTCTTGGCGGAGGTCTGCGCTCTCTGAGTGCTTTTCCTGTTTATTATGTTATATTATTATATATATATTATGTTATTTTACTGGTTCGGCCCACTTCAGATCAAATTTAGCTGAATGTGGCCCCTGAACTAAAATGAGTTTGACACCTCTGATTTACAGTTTTACCTCCAACAATATCAGAAATTCCCCAAATTATTAGTTTAATCTTCACACCATCACATTACTTTTGTACATCATATAATGCCCTCATCTGAACAAACTGCAACTGTACATTCAGAATCATACAGAGAATGATCTGCAATCCTCTGCTAGTTCTCACATTATCAGTGGTTTATGTAAAATATGGAAGATGATTCAAGGCATGCACCAAAGTGACTGAGAAAACTTGTAACAGAGCAGGGCCTGTTCCTTCCTAACAGCACAAACAGCTGCTACACATACTTTCTCTGTGCGGTGAGATAAGCAGAGTTGCCAGGCGAGCAGGTTACCCCAAGGGAATCGGTGTCTAAAACAGACACGGTTTTAAGGAACTGAAACTGTGACGCAGTGAAGTCAGACATCTATCCTGTGGAACCTCCAAACTTTTCCTTTAAAATACAACTGAGATACACTGCAGACTGAAGATGTTTGTTTTGTTACCAGGAAGAGAGGAAATGTATGAAAAAACAGACAACAGTGTGTCAGCAACACTCAGTCTGGGTTTTATTATTATTCATATAGTTTTTAATACTAAACCTGAATTCAAATTGAAACCAGGAGGCCTTCACTGACCTTTGACTAAAAAGAAGCCAATCAAACTTCTACTGTGAATTTATTAGATTAGATTAGATTAGATTAGATTAGATTAGATTAGATTAGATTAGATTAGATTAGATTAGATTTGATTTGATTAGACTAGATTAGATTAGACTACATTAGATTAGATTAGACTAGATTAGACAAAATCAGATTAGATTAGACTAGACTAGATAAAACTACATTAGTTTAGACTAGATTAGATTAGATACGATTAGATTAGATCAGATTATATTACATTACATTTGATGAGATTAGATTAGATTAGACTAGATTAGACAAGATTAGATTAGACTAGACTAGATAAAACTACATTAGTTTAGACTACATTAGATTAGATTAGATTTGATTAGACTACATTAGATTAGACTAGATTAGACAAAATTAGATTAGACTAGACTAGATAAAACTACATTAGTTTAGACTATATTAGATTAGATTAGATCAGATTAGATTACATTACATTACATAACATTTGATTAGACTAGACTAGATTAGATTAGATTAGACTAGATTACATTAGATTAGACTAGATTATAGTTGACTAGATTAGATTAGACTACATTAGATTAGATTAGACTAGATTAGACAAGATTAAATTAGATTAGACTAGGTTAGACTAGACTACATTAGATTAGATACGATTAGATTAGACTGGATTAGACTAGATTAGACTAGACTAGATTAGATTAGACTAGATAAAACTAGATTAGATTAGATTAGATTAGACTAGATTAGATTAGATAAAACTATATTATATTATATTATATTATATTATATTATATTATATTATATTAGATTAGATTAGATTAGATTATATTAGATTAGATTAGATTAGACTAGATTGGACTAAACTAGACTACACTGGACTAGGCTAGATTAGATCAGACTTTACTGATTTCACAACAGGGAAATTCAACTGTCAAGGCAGTAACAGAATTAAGTGCAAGAAAAAGTGTACATGCATAAAGATACTGCAAAAAACAACATAAAGAACCAAAATATATACATATGTATATAAAAGAATAAATAAAAGAATAATAATAGTAATAATAAAAACTCTACTATATCATAATAATGCATCATAATTTTATGTATAATTCTGAAGGCCAATCAGGCTATGACCTTCTTTCTTCTCCCTGACCCCCCTTGACCCCAGGTTAATACTTACTGACACTCTGGAGCTGGCTCTGACTCGGGCCACAAACTCTCTCTCTTTATCGGCCGCCTGGCGCTGAATCTTCTGGAAGTTGTTCAGGGCTGCAGAGAAGTCATTCAACAGGCGTTCTTTTTGTATCTTTCTCTGACGCTGCAAGACACACAGGATACATTTGTTGAGGAGCGTAGATGCAAAGTCGTTGGCCCAGTGTGTGGTACCAAACCAGCAATCAGAGCATAACTGGGGTTAATGCAGGTACCTGATCAGTACCAACTGGAAGTGCACTGAAGGTTTTCATCAGTTTGTCTGTCTCTTTGGCCAGTTGGTTACCTTGCTGTTGTTTCTGTTGCCTGTAGGGCATGGAAAAAATAGACAGAACATGAATCAAATCTTTTTCAGTTTGTTGTCATGTGGACTGATAACCCACCTGTAAACTGATGGACTCAAACTGAACTGAACAGTAAGGTCGTTACCACAGAAAAAAATCAGTTAACCCTTTAACCCCTGACGTGTCTGTGGTGAACGTTCTGAATGTTTAATATAGCTTAAATATTCCTAAAAATGTAACCGTTTGCTCAATAGAATAAATTTCAAAACATGCCGATAGAATAGACCTTGTTCTTTCCATAGACATCTGAGCATGCTCAGTGTACCCCCCCTCCGATGCCTGTGGAATGGGGGTAAGAGCACAGAGGCACAGAGCAGTGAGAGAGAACAACTCGCTATAAAATTAGACGTTTTTTTTTTTTTTTTTACACCATTTTCCTTGTCGTTTTTTTTTTAACTGTTGTTTGCAGTGTTTTTTTTTTTTTTAATATTTTATTTTCAGTTTTTTATATGCAATGTGTACAAACAAAATATTCCAACAATATAAATAAAAAGGCATAACAGTAATAAGCAAGGCAAGAAGGATAACCTTCTTACAAAAAGAATAAATTAATAAATAAATGAATGAATGAATAAATAAAAAAAGAGGGGAAAAACAGTCAGTGCATAAGGTCAATACCAGGTTTGCTACTTTTTATTAGTTTTCGTTATTTTCTAAATGCTTAGTTTTAGTTTAGTTTTAGTTTCTTTATATCTTTTATCTTCCTCACCGTCGAATTCAAATAAATTCCAGACAGGACTCTGCTGCTTTCTCCCAACTTTAGTCTCCATGTTTTCAGGTAGAGTGGGGACCAGAAGATGACTGGAAACCACAAGTGACCACAAGTGACGGACCGTTAAATATCATATGGTGCCAGCAGCTAAAATTGCTTGAGGGAAATAAATCAATTTTGTATCAATCTGACGTTGACAAAGACGATAACGAAGGGAATTTTATCCTTAATTTGTATCAGTTTTAGTTAGTTTTGTAAACACACAATACAGTTTCAGTTAGTTATCGTTTTTTTCTTTTAATTATAGTTAGGGCTGTGCAATTAATTGAAATTCAATTATGATTTGATTGTAGTGCACAACATGCATATTCTATAGATGGCTGATGTATACAGAAGGCCTTAACTGAAACCTCACGGCACGTCACCGAATATATATATATATATATATATATATATATATATAAAAAATTAACCATGTTTCATACATTGAGCATACTTGAATTTATAATTTGCACTTTATGTGATTTTTTTTTTTTATTGCTACAGTTCTACAGCAGTTTAATTGCACTGCACTATTTGTTTACAAAAGGAAACATACTTGAATTTACAGTATACTTATATGCATCCAAAGATTTTTTTGTTTCGTACACAAGTGAACATACTTTGTTTTAGTGTTTAAAAGCTTTATGTTTAAATAGTATATTTTACACTGTTTTGCAAGAAAAAAAAATTAACAACTTTAAGGTTACCAAATAATCGTTTTTAATAATCATGATTTCAATTATTGCTAAAATAATCGTGATTATTGTTTTTTCCTATAATCGAGCAGCCCTAATTATAGTTTTTATTTATTTCAGTTAACAAAAATGTTTTTACAATTCTAGTTTTTGTCATTTCGTTACTTTTCGTTAACAATGATAACCTTGGTCAATACAGATAACTACACTAAGTACTTGGTGTAAGAGATGTACCAATATGGTCTAAATATGGCTGCCAAAATAGTCAAAAAGGTGTTATATTGTTTTCTGAGACAGTAAGTGATTTTTTCCATGGGGGATGCAACAATTTATCTCAAAAGTCTGTTGTTTGCAGTGTTGTCGTCATTTTCCTATATTGTTTTTACTGTATTTTTACTGACTTTTAACCGTGTAACTGTCAAGAGTTCAACCAGATGCCAAAAAGCAGCTGAACTGATTTACAAAAAAAGAGCTCAAAAACTACTGGGCCAAAACTTAAATACATGTTGTCCAGTGTGTTCCAGTTCACAGTTCATGTTCAGTATCCTAAATCTCTTACTGATGTACATTCTGAGTGAATTATTTAGTGAAAACCTGTCAAACTTCAATTCATCTCTTTGTCTTTTTCTGTTATTCCACCCTGTTTTGACCTTAAAACATACAGTAAAGCAAAACCACTGACAACAAGAAACACAAGCACATACTCCCAGCAGCTTTTCTGACACTGAAACCGATGCAAATTCACAGCAGCGGGTTTGACTGGAATAGTGTCTCAAGGGTTAAAGGGTTAAACAGACCCACAAACCATCTGAGCTGTCATAACTCACAGTGTGTGCCGTAGTTGGCTGGTGTCCTGCTCCGTTCCCAGCTGAGATACTGCCCTCTGCAGCTCAGAGGCTGCAAGGAAAACAAAATGAGGAAGAGTTGTTTATATGCAAAGGGATCTCTCTGTGTATTTAGCACGATTCACACATTGGGATCATTAAGGATGTGAATGAAATGCAGTGATTACTCAGCAGTGTGAGCTTCTGGATGTTGGAGCTGATGTTGTTAACCAAAGCACTGGGCTCCTCCGGAAACCCCGCCTGGTAGGCCATGATGGAGGACTGCGAGGACGACACACAACAAAATATAATTCAAATATAGTAATAATGACTACATTTTCAGTCATTTGTAGTTAAAAATCCCTGTAGCCATTTAACAGCGGTGTGTGATCTTTAATATCCTCCTGAAACACAGCAATGTATTTTTGTTCTCTACAGGATTGTTGAGCCGCATTATGTAATAAATTCCAATTATGTAATAAAAATTCAAAATGTTATAAGAATGTCACGTTATCTTGTAATAAAGCCGCATTATGTAATAAACTGACGCATTTTGTAATAAACTACCTCAATGCATTATGTAGTAAATTTTTTCGCATTATGTAGTAAGTTATTACAATTTGAGAAATTTATTACAAAATGCACTTGACACATTTTTATTTTCAGGAAAATGTAATGTGCTAAATTAACCCTTTCATGCATGAATTATGAGAACCTTAATCAAGATTTTTTTTTTTTTTTTTCCTGAGTGTTTTTATTCCTCTTTAGGCATGAAAAAAAAACAAAAAAAAACAATGTGATTGAATTTTTTGTTTTTCATGGAGTTACAAAAATGTCCACTCAGCAACACCATGAATTTTATTCTTGAAGCAAAGAAACATGTATTTAAAACCCAATATCATAAAGTGATATGAAAACAGTGAAATGAAATCATGTTTAATGCAGCTAATCTGATGTTTTCTCACATTTTAACATATTCTAATACTAGTTATTACTCACTTCATGGAGATAATATGCAAAAAATAAATATTAACAACTGATTTCCACTCAAGCACCAATCAAGAACAGCAAAGTTACAGTAATGGTATGAATTGCAGTTTATGAGATGATGCATAAGTGTCCACTTTGTTGGTTAAAATGGAACTAAAACAACAAAACCCATGAATATACAAGAGTAAAGCTGTAGAGTAAGTGTCCACTGTAGTGACCACTATGCATGAAAGGGTTAATCTTTAAACTGTGTGGTTATAGTTCTGATTACATTACCTGTAGCTCCTGTGACTAATTACTTCTACATTGCTCTGAAATTATATTAATTTGGATTATTATTATATAATGAACCATGTTATTACATTTTTTTTAAAATAAAAATGTGTCAAGTGCATTTTGTAATAAATTTCTCAAATTGTAATAACTTACTACATAATGTGAGAAAATTTACTATATAATGCGTTGATGTAGTTTATTACAAAATGCGTCAGCTTAGTGCAAATTTTAAATTCCAGTATGTTCAATGTAGTATGAAACATAGTAAATTCAGTGGCGTGCCATGAGGTTTCAGTTCAGGTCTTCTGTATACATCAGCCATCTACAGAAGTCGCACGTTAGGGTTATACGGGTTCGGGTTAGGTTAATACGGGAGTTGCAGCGTAAAGAGATTCGGAGACTGAAGATTGCATTGCAGACGAAGTTGTAGACGGAGTTGTTTTTATGTGTTTTAGTTTTTCATAAGATCATGATAAAGGTGGCGGTGGTTAAACTTCAGATGGTTACAAAGGTTTGCTGTGTTACCGGTCGATGCGGACACAACTACGAAACACTTTTTGCATGTAATGGGTTTTTGCTCTTCATCAAACCCACAGTGATTCCATACAATTGAATTTGACTTGCCTTTTTTGTTTACCAAGCACTTCTGCTGTGATTCTCCTGCTATTTTTCCAGACCGCTAGGTACAACTTTCCTCTTGGGGTGGACCTGCCGGCTAGCTGGCAGATGGAGCTTAGAGGGGGGCGGGGCAGAGCAGCTCATGGTAGCTTGCGTGCGCGTGAATTAAAACAACTCAAAATTAATAATCGTTTTTTCTCGATTACATAATTTTTGTAATCGTTGCATGTAATATTCGAAATCGTAATTGAATTTCGATTAATTGCACAGCCCTACCTGCGCCCCAGATTTAAACCTTTGCCCGGCCCATTTTTGGCCCTCGGGCCATATGTTTGACACCCCTGAATTAGATAGAACTGTTTCCAAACCATTTATCTTTGTGACGGTACACTGACAGGAGCATTACCCTGTCCCCTAAATGGACCCAAAGGCCCTCTGCACAACACATAAATAACAGGGGACAGAGGGGTGTCCACTTTAGCCCAGAGTCAGCGTACCTACTTCAATAACAGGGTTGACTCAGTGTACCTCTTCAACTCTTCATCAGGCAAGTGACTATATTTGGTAATTTCCACATACATTACAAGACAGTGACAGCAGGAGTTCCAGTGAGGACAGTGAGTCAACAATCTCACGTCCAATGTGGTCTACAGGGTCTGTAAGGTCCACCTGTGCATGAACAGTGAGTGTACCTGCTTTGTTAGGTACCATGAAGTAATGGTACTAATGTAAGGAATGATGTTCAAAGGGAGAATGTGCATGTGGACAGGGGTCTGGATCAGCACTTCACTTGGTCTAATGTTCTAAAATACATGTTCCTTTCACCTTACATGCGTTTTTCTTGTATTTTTATGTATACTTCTTGGATTTTTTTTCCACTTATGGGTAAGGAACCAAATATGGTCACTTCATTAACCTTTGATTTTCTACATAACAATAAAAAAAATTAAACAATTTCACAAAAGTAATAAATTCTTTTTATGTCCTCCAATAACACACTAAGAAAGAAATCTTGAATTTCAGAGTATTTCTACAAATGCCCTATAAAGGGTTAAATAACAGGGTTGACTGACTCAGCGTACCTCTTAAATAGCAGGGTGGACTGAGTGTTATTTAAAGAGGTACACTGAGTCAACCCTGTTATTTAAAGAGGTACACTGAGTCAACCCTGTTATTTAAAGAGGTACGCTGAGTCAACCCTGTTTTTTAAGAGGTACACTGAGTCAGTCAACCTTATTATGTAAAGAGGTACACTGACTCAACCCTGTTATTTAAGAGGTACACTGACTCAACCCTGTTATTTAAGAGGTACACTGAGTCAACCCTGTTATTTAAAGAGGTACACTGACTGAGTCAACCCTGTTATTTAAAGAGGTACATTGAGTCAACCCTGTTTTTTAGAGGTACACCGAGTCAACCCTGTTATTTCAAGAGGTATTCTGAGTCAACCCTGTTAATTAAAGAGATACACTGAGTCAGTCAACCCTGTTATTTAAAGAGGTACACTGACTCAACACTGTTATTTGAGTCAGGGTTGTTTCACAGTACCTCTTAAATAACAGGGTTGACTGAGTGTTATTTAAAGAGGTACACTGCCTCAACCCTGTTATTTAAAGAGGTACACTGAGTCAACCCTGTTATTTAAAGAGGCACACTGAGTCAACCCTGTTATTTAAAGAGGTACACTGAGTCAACCCTGTTATTTGAGTCAGGATTGACTCAGAGTACCTCTTAAATAACAGGGTTGACTCAGCGTACCTCTTAAATAACAGGGTTGACTCAGTGTACCTCTTAAATAACAGGGTTGACTCAGCGTACCTCTTAAATAACAGGGTTGACTCAGTGTACCTCTTAAATAACAGGGTTGACTCAGCGTACCTCTTAAATAACAGGGTTGACTCAGCGTACCTCTTAAATAACAGGGTTGACTCAGTGTACATACAGTGTTCAGTCTGATCCCACTTCCACACAGGCTGCTCTCATTGGTCCACAGGGCTGTTGTCTGTACCCTGGTCATGCAGACTTCCTGTGCAGTTTGACTCCATATGGAAATGACCATTCGATGTGGAACTGTCTTTACTAGTGTCTACTCCTTTACACATTTTGTCGGTACTTTCCTAAACTTTGCCTTTAACATGTCTGATAAAGCAGCCGCCGCACCTTCACCTTCTGTGTGTTTGTGTGCGTGTGTGTGTGTGTGTGTGTGTGTGTAGCAGCTGTCACACACAAAAAAAATGCGGAAATCACAGGAGCTTTGACAAGAAACGCAGCTTGTAAAGCAGCACAAAGCTCCTACATTTACCTGTTTCTGTGATGTTTATTCCATTGTCATATTAAAATAAAAGTCAGTGTGTGCAGGAGGAATAAGTTGCGGTTAAAGTCGCAGTGTAATCTCAGTATTTATCCCCTTCCATCGCAAAGAAATATGAATAAAATCTCATCCTTTCTTCATGTCAAACAGCATCATTACATTGTCTAAACCATCCGAATGTGTCTCTAGTGTTCATCAGTCCTTTTTGTCCGTGTCAGTTGGGACTAAAGTGTTGACTTTACTTACCTTTCCTGTGACTTGCAGCAGCAGCAGCGGTGTATTTCCTGATATTGTGCCACTCCCCCATCACATGATGTCTGGAGCAGAGCAGGCAAAGGAAGGAAGAAAAAAAAAAAACAAAACAAAAAAAAAAAACAAGAAAACCGAGAAACAACAAGTGAGGTGGAAAAGATTGTCACAACAAACACTGGATAGGAATTTATGTCACAGGCTGATTCCAGTGAAAGGTTTAAAGGGTGATCAGTGGTGTTGATGTTCCCAACTCTTACCTGCAGGGGGCAGTCTGGTATTAGAATGCACTTAGGACTACCAAAACCACCGATGAATCAATGTCATGTATATATCTGTGGATACAGGGTTTCTGATGGAATTTGAAAAATATATTAACAAAAACAAACAAACAAAAAAAGCACAAACACTCTGACAATTAATAAAGAATTCTTTAAAATGGACTAAATTTACCCTCTGCTATATTTATTTATTTATTTTTCTTAGATCTGTATATTTTAAGTTATTATTATTATTATTATTTTTTTTTTTTTTTTTTAAAGACTCATGGGTCAAATTAGCATAAAAGAGGAACGTATCTATTTAAGAAAGCTTATAATAGTTGACGTTATATTTTTTTAATCTGTAATTTTCTGCCATAGCACTCTGAGATTCCCTGAATAAAAACCGTGTTACAAATAAAGTCTATTATCATTATTATTATTATTATTATTATTATTATTATTATTATTATTATTATTATTATTATTATTATTATTATTATTATTATCATTTGTCTTTTCTTTTTTGGGTATGTAAGTCTTTGCATTATGTTAATTTATTTGTTTGGAGGATTTTTCCTTTTGACATTTTGATATTTGTTCAAAATGTCTCTGTTTTGTATAGCCATATATTTTCAATAAAGTTTGGGGGGAAAAAATCTGTGGATACAAAGTGGGTTTTTTGTTTGTTTGTTTTTTTCTTCTTTATGAATTTATCCTGTTTTTATATAGGTATTGCCTGAGTTTTTATTATTATTATTATTATTATTATTATTATTATTATTATTATTATTATTATTATTATTATTATTATTCGTCTTTTCTTTTTTGTCTATGTAAGTCTTTGCATTATGTTAACTTATTTGTTTGGATGATTTTTCCTTTTGACATTTTGATATTTGTTCAAAATGTCTCTGTTTTGTATAGCCATATATTTTCAATAAAGTTGGGGGGAAAAAATCTGTGGATACAAAGTGGGGTTTTCTGTTTGTTTGTTTGTTTGTTTGTTTGTTTGTTTGTTTGTTTTTCTTCTTTATGAATTTATCCTGTTTTCATATAGGTATTGCCTGAGTTTTATTATCATTATTATTATTATTATTATTATTATTATTATTATTATTATTATTATTATTATTATTATTATTATTTGTCTTTTCTTTTTTGGGTATGTAAGTCTTTGCATTATGTTAATTTATTTGTTGGAATGATTTTTCCTTTTGACATCTTGATGTTTGTTCAAAATGTCTCTGTTTTGTATAGCCATATATTTTCAATAAAGTTGGGGAGGGGGGAAATCTGTGGATACAAAGTGGGTTTTTTGTTTGTTTGTTTTTTTCTTCTTTATGAATTTATCCTGTTTTTACATAGGTATTGCCTGAGTTTTATTATTAATAATAATAATAATAATAATAATAATAATAATAATAATAATAATAATAATAATAATAATAATAATAATAATAATATTAATAATGGATTAGATTTGTATAGCACTTTTTTGGTCACTTAAAGCGCTTTGCATTATTGACCCATTATTCTTTCGCTCTCACATTCTCCCTCTGGTGGTGGTAGACTACATCTGTAGCCACAGTTGCCCTGGGGCAGACTGACAGAAGCGTGGCTGCCTATTCGTGCCAACAGCCCCTCCGACCACCACCAAACTTTCATATGCATTCATACACCAGTGTGAGTGGCACTGGAGGCAAGGAGGGTGAAGTGTCTTGCCCAAGGACAAAACGGACTGATTAGGACAGAGCGGGATTTCAACATTATGTTGTTGCAATTTATATAGAAATACATCATTTCTACATACAAATCTGGTTTTGTTCACATACTCTTCCTGTAAGAACTACAGCTATATTTGATTTTAATCATTAACACAAAAATCTTTTCAAATAAACAACTTTGCATTGTATTGTCACTTACAGGTCTTTTATGTTGCACTTTTACAACTTTTTTCTGTTAATTCCACAGTCATTTTTTACAGTGTACAAGTGTATTAGTTTTATGAAGGTTTTTTTGATTCGATAAAAGTGAAAAGCAGATTTTTCCAGCTCAGACTGAACAGGTGGGAGATGCATCTGCAGGGACACAGACCTTAAACACATCGACACCAGGACCCAGACCAGTGTTCAAATAAAGAGAACTGTGCATGTCTGTGCAAATAAACGCAAAATGAAAACATAACAGGTAAAGGCTCTGCTGTGTAAAAATGGAGCAGAATATTCAAGTATTTTTGAAATCACTGATGGTCAATGTATTGTTTGTTTTAGTACTTGTAGACGTTTGTGGGCATAGTGGTAGTTTTTATTTACACTTCCAGAATACAAAAGTTAGTAGGGCAAAGATCTACACTGGGGGGTGCTCCCTGCAGGTCTTGCAGATTATATGGGTCTGACTGTCCCATTTAATAGAAAGTGAAACAATGTCCATCATACTATTGTAAGGGAATTCCGAAGTGTAGCCAGACAATTACACAAGACCATAAGAAATAGAAAAAGACAATTCCACTCAAACCTCCATCTGTCAGCACCACTCATGTGTTATGTCATAGGTGTCAAACATGCGGCCCGGGGGCCAAAACTGGCCTGCCAAAGGGTCCAATCCAGCCCCTCGGATGAATTTGTGAAATGAAAAAATCGTAATGAAGATATTAACAATCAAGGATGTAAAAATCATTTCAGGTCAATTCAATCTGAAGTGGGTCAAACCAGTAAAATACAATCATAACAACCTTTAAATAATGAAAAACCCAAATTTTTGTCTTTTTTTGTGTGTAAAAAAAGTAAAATTACACAAAAATGTTTATATTTACAGACTATCCTTTTACAATAAATGTGAATTACCTGAACAAATATGAACAACCGGAAATGTCTTAAGAGAAGTCTTTGGAATTTTACCAGTATTCTGCCTGTTACCAAATATTTTGTGCATTTGTAAATCCACTGTGATCTGTAAGTTGTGATTCACATGTATAAATGATAAACTAAGACGTAATATTGTTAAAATTGCACTTATTTTTCTTAAGAATTTTCAGGTTCATATTTGTTCATGCTATGTTCAAGTATAGTTTGTAGATGTAAACATTTTCATTACGGAATTTTACTTTTTTCACTCAAAAACATAGAGAAAACTTTGGTGTTGACATTATTCATAAGTTCTTATCCTATTATTTATATTTTTTCACTGGTCCGGCCCACTTTAGATCATATTAGGTTGAATGTGGCCCCTGAACTAAAATGAGTTTGACACCCCTGTGTTATATCATACTTTTTGCCTACTTTTTGACTTGTTTGGTTCTGCTTTCCTTCTCTTAGGGTTGGATCCCAGAATGAGTTGCAAAGTTGTGTTTATCTAATTACCGAATACCAAAGTATGATACACAACCAGAATATGATATTTTACTTAAACTGTCTAATTAAAACAGGAGTTGTGACGCACATAACAGGTTGAGAAGCACATTAACCCTTTCATGCATGAATTATGAGAACCTTAATCATGATCCCCCCCATTTTTATTCCTCTTGAGGCATGAAAAACAACAACAATGTAACTGACAGCTTTTTATGAACCTATTTTTCATGGAGTTGCAAAAATGTCCACTCAAATGGATGGTTCATCGAGAACAGCGAAGTTACATGATGCATAAGTGTCCACTATGTTGGTTGATATGGAACTAAAACAACAAAACTCATGAATATATAAGAGAACAGCTGTAGAACAGCTGTCCACTGTAGTGACCAGTATGAATGAAAGGGTTAAAGATGTCACAATATTAAAATGACTGAAATGATGTAAAGTGATATGAAACACGCAAGAACAATGTAAAAGATATAACAAAATGAAAATTATACTATTAATGTTACAAGCCAAAAACCACACAAATGATACAACAACAGACAAACACAGTTAAAAGAGAGTTTGATATTTTGTATCGACGGTGCAAAGTCAGTCAGTCAGTTTTGTGTGCATTTGTTAATGTTTCTTCTTTTCAAATGTCTGTTAGTTTGTAGCTGACATTATTTTTCAGCATTGGAAGCAATTGTAGACGTCATCTTGATTTATCTGTCACTCCAGCAAAAGGCATTTAATTCAGCGCTGTTTGATGGTGTTAAAGTCAGTAAAAATGTAGACATGGCAGCTCATTTTTATGTCATTTTGGGTCCTGAGGAGAAAAAGAATTGAGTTTTATATCTTAAGATGACAAAGACTGGGACCACTGTTCTAGATAAGTAGATTTCAAAGATAAACGTATGTTAAACCTGCAAAGATTAAATCATAAAGTCACTATGTTCACAATATGTGTCACTTAGAAAATGAACAGTGTTGGGAAGACTTAAACTACATGTAGTTGAACTATGTAGTTAAAGTACATTTTGCTGTAACTTGCTGGTAGTTAAACTACATTAATATTTTGTGCCATGTAAAGTAGTTCAAGTACTTTTTGGGTAATTTTTTTTTACTTTAACTACTCAATTTGCAAACTACAATTTTGGGCAACAACATAAAATTAAGTTATTTATCTGTTTATTTATTTAAATTTTTTAATTGTATTTTATTTTTTGGAGATCAAACTGCTTTATTACAAACACTTTACTTTATCATGCAATACTGAAGTGGAATAATTGAACATACTGTCTATTAATGACAGAACCTGACCTGATCTGTTTGTTGTCACAGTTCCATCAGTGTTGCCATGGTAATGCTATATGACAGTTGCAGTAATACACATACAGTCGCCGAAAAAAATGATTAGATCACCCTTGTTTTCTTCAATTTCTTGTTCATTTTAATGCCTGGTACAACTAAAGATACATTTGTTTGGACAAATATAATGATAACAACAAAAATAGCTCATAAGAGTTTAATTTCAGAGCTGATATCTAGACATTTTCCATGGTTTTCTTTATAAAAACCAAAAACACTTAAGTACTTACATCAGTAGCTATGGCATTGTACTGACAAAAACAGTGCTTTTAGGCATTCCATCTTTTCTTTTCTTTTTTTTTTCTTTTTTTATCAGTGATTGTTAGCAAGACAATGTGGACAGAAAAACAACAACAACAAGACAGAAAGGGGAAATCACACAAATAAACAAACATACCAAAAACAACAACGACAGAGTACTGACAAACAGCAATGTTTTTATTTTTATTTTTATTTTGTTGTATATAAATTGTATTTCACCATTGAACCCAAAACAGTCCCTTTTTCTTTCATCCTGAATTGCTTTGAAGGTATGATCATGTCATGACGTCACAGCCAACACTGCCTCTGATTGGTTTGTCCTGATATAGCACTCAAATGCTTCACAGATATGCGATCATTGCTATTGTCATGTGGTCGTCACTATCATGGACAACCCTCCCACCAGCGCCATTCATATACACCACATGTACATTCTCAATTTAACACTGAAAATCAAAAGTAGTAGCTAAAACTACATTTCTCCAGGGTTAGAAATGTAGTTTTTTTTAACTATTGCCATGCTGAACTACTTGTAGTTTTACCAACTACGCTTCCAAAGTAGCTTCCCCAACACTGCAAATGAACACAAATGGTGGTTGATGGTTGAATGTTTGCATCAATGAGGTAAAAGGTCAGTGAACCATGTCACTGCAGCAGAACACAGCTGTTAGAACACCGAGGTTCAGGGAGTTTAACCCTTTCATGCATGAATTATGAGAACATTAATTAAGATTTTTTTCTTTATTCCTCTTTAGGCATTTAAAAAACAATGAGAATTTTTTGTTATGAAGCTATTTTTCATGGAGTTGCAAAAATGTGTGTTTAATTTTTAAAGCAAAAAAATGGGTATTTACTGATATACTGTGTGAAAACTATGAAATAAAAACATTAAATGCTGCTAATTTGATGTTTTCTCACATTTTAACATACACTATAAACAAAAAAGTTAAGGATATTTAAAATTTTTGGGATTTTTTTTTTTTTTTTTTTTTTTTTTTCAGTTGGGATTCTTGCACAACGCTTTTTACTTTTTTTGTGTGTGAATTGAATTGAAACACATTTTTTTAATGACCAGACATAGTTTTATTTACAAATGGCAAAAATGACAAAAAAAAAAAAAAAAAAAGAAAGAAAGAAATATCCTTAACTTTTTGTTTGTACTGTACTCTATTACTAGTCATTACTCACTTCATGGAGATAATATGCCACACAAAAAAAAAAAAAAAAAAAGTTAATTACAGTCTAATAACAATAACAAGAACTTGATTTACACTCAAACATGTTAGATCAGGATTATCAAGAATAGTAAAGTTACAGAAATGTTTTCAGTTGCAGTGTATGGGATGATGCATAAGCGTCCAATGTGTTGGCTGATATGAAACCGAAACAACAAAATCCATGAATATACAAGAGAACAGCTGGAGAATAGCTGTCCACTGGAGTGACCAGTATGCATGAAAGGGTTAAGCACACAGTCTGCAGTTATGCACAATTCAATATCTGTCATTTATTCAGAGTTTGTCTGTAGACCCAAAGTCAGGAACACAGATACTGTTCGCCTTCAGGATGGGATTTATGTTGGCAGATGTAAGAACAAGATCATAAAGATGACAAACCCTACTGACCTTTTTAGACCTTTTCAAAGTACAGGACATGCTGAAAGTTGGAATGGCAGATCTTCGAAGGTCAGTCCTATCTTTTGGTTTCAGGGTTCACATGAGGTCAGAACCCAGGGTTATGTTTGGCTATTGAATTCTGTAACAATGTCAGCAAACAGTAGATTGAGTTCATAGTACTGATGTTAACTGGGACTGGGACTTCATCACTGCTGACAGGACAGTCCTATTTTGTTATGGGTATCTATTCAGGTCTTGATTTCAGGATTTAATTACTTTAAAATAATTGGTGTAATACACATATTTCGCTTTAATGACAGGATGCAGTTATAATGTTATGCAGTTGTAATGCTAATGCAAAATCATAGTAGATGTTGCAAGATATATTTCCATCCAAAGTTGCATTAATTTGTCTTGTTTTGATGATTGGAGAGTCTGACCACTGTGTAAAATCTTCAGCCATACCCGTCTCTTTTATCCTCAGTAGGGTTCTGTGGTGACAACTCCATGTCCCATGCTTCCTGAACCATTCTTTCACAATCTGACCCAGATGAATCCTGGTATCGTCATCTTGTCTGTGTCATCAGCGAAAGAAAAAAATCCATCGATGTTCGGACCTGGTCATTCAGTATCTTCAGGTTCAGCTGACTACTGAACCTAGACCTGACCAAATAGATCAACCCCGGACCATAACACTGCCCCCAAAGGCTTGTACTGTAGGCACTAAGCATGATGGGTAATTGCTTCATCTACCTCTCTTTCCACCCTGATGTATCCATCACTGTGGAACATCGTCAATCTGGACTCATCAGACCACATGATGTTTTCCACTGATCCACAGTCCAGTCTTTATGCTTCATAATAAACTGATGGTTGTTGAAGAAATGAGAAGCTACCGCATCAGATAGAATTGAAAAACTGAATTTGAAATATTAATCAATGTAGTAATTACCTCCGCCAAGGAACGGCGGAGGTAATGTTTTCATTGGGGTTTGTCTGTTTGTCTGTCTGTTAGCAAGATAACTGAAAAAGTTATGGATGAATTTGGATGAAATTTTCAGGAAATATTGATACCAGCACAAGGAACAAATGATTAAATTTTGGTGGTGATCGGGGGGGGGGGGGGGGGCTGATCTGCCTTGGTGGAGGTCTGCGTTCTTCGAGCGCTTTTCTAGTTTTATTTGTGTTTTTCATGTTAAGGGTTTGTTACCTCCGCCAAGGAATGTCAGAGGCTATGTTTTGATCGGGGTTTGTTTGTTACCTCCGTCAAGGAGGTTATGTTTTTGTCTGCATTGGTTTGTCTGTCTGTTTGTGTGCAAGAAAACTCAAAAAGTTATGGACAGATTTGGATGAAAATTTCAGGAAATGTTGATACTAGCACAAGGAACAAATGATTAAATTTTGGTGGTGACTGGGGGTGGGGGTGGGGGCACGGGAGCCCACTGATCTGCCTTGGCGGAGGTCTGCGCTGTCTTTTCTAGAAAAGCACTTGTAGAGCCCAGACCTCCGCCAAGCCAGATTAGTGGGGCCTCGTGGCCCGCCCCCCACCCCCAAGTACCACCAAAATTTAATCATTTGTTCCTTGTGCCAGTATCAACATTTCCTGAAATTTTCATCCAAATCCAGGACACTGATCTGCCTTGGCGGAGGTCTGCGCTCTACGAGTGCTTCTAGTTTGTTTGTTTGTTAGCAAGATAACTCAAAAAGTTATTGACGGATTTGGATGAAATTTTCAGGAAATGTTGATACTGGCACAAGGAACAAATGATTAAATTTTGGTGGTAATCAGGGGGTTGATCGATCTGCCTTAGCGGGGTGCTTTTCTAGCTATCCAATGGAATGATCCGAACTATTTTCTTAGTTAAAAGCAGATGATCATTTTTTGTTTGTTTGTTTTCTGGGCAGGGCAGTGTTTTACATGTAATGTAAAATTAATCTTTGTCGGAAAAGTGTGTTTCATGAGGTGACTGAGTGCTTTTGTCTCACGTTGCCCGCGTTCAACTTCATAGCCTATTGACTTTTCTGTCTTTGATTAACTTGGTCATACTTTTTGTGCACACAATCTCTGATCTATCTTTAAATAAGGCTCCACTGAAAAAAGTATGTGTTTACTCATGCAGGTTAGCGGGGGTCAGAATAGATACGCTGGAAGTACAAAAGCCTCATATCTCTTTGCCAACTCTCAGTCTAGACAGTAACTCTCAACTTCTCTTTCTGCAGGTCCAGCTCCTCAGCCATGCTGCGTCCGGCGGTCCTCTGCCTCTTACTGGCATGTACAGTGTCTTTTAGCAACGCCGCCGTTGTTGAAGACGGTGGCCTGCCCGTCATGTGGGCCCATGCAACTGATCAATTAGGTGACCTGCCAGTTGAGAATGGCATTTTGAATCCTGATGCCTGGCACTACCTTCATCGTATGAGCCTTTATCGGCTCATCATAGCTGCTACGGACCCATTTTTGGGAGTCATGGGACCAGGTCCTACAGAAAGCCCTGTTTGGGGACTGCCACTGCAGCTTGGATGGCTGCTAACATCAGGTAGGATGAAATATAGGGGAGTCAGTTTAGTTTGTTTTATAGTTTTCTTGATACAGTGAATCATTTAAAACTTACAGTAGCTTTTATTTCAGTGACTCACTCCCAAACTGAAAATGTGTCGTCTCTGTAGGGCGTCTCGCTGACCCAACTGGTGCTACAACTTGTGGTCTGCAAACTGGAGATACTATGTGTATATCTCCTAAGAGCTGGTGGGGCTGTAAGTATGACAAACACGCAATGTATGCAATTTTTTTGTTTGTTTGTTTGTTGTTGTTTTTATGTTTTTGTTTTTGTTTTTTAATGATGCATTTATATATGGGGGACACGGTGGTGCAGTGGATCGCACTCGTGCCTCACAGCAAGAAGGTCCTGGGTTTGATTCTAACACCAGTCGACGGGGGGGTGGGACCTTTCTGTGTGGACATGCACTGATAGGTTAATTGGTGAATCTAAATTGCCCATGGATGTGAATGTGAGAGTGATTGTCTCTATATGTCAGCTCTGTGATGAACTGGCGAAATGTCCAGGGTGTACCCCGCCTTCACCCATAAGTAGCTGGGATAGACTCCAAGCGACCCTAGTGAGGATAAAGCAGGTTCAGAAAATGAATGAATGAATAATATATTTATTAAATTTTCATTTTTCAAAACAGAAAACAAAGAAAAAACAAAAGCTCAGCACCACAATCAAAACAAAAATAGAGGTTTACAGCCAGCATAGAGATAGATTCCCATCACATTCATATCTATATAATATGATAAAAAAAAGTCCATTTAAGAGCAAATAAAAGCTCGAGACAGAACAGAGGACACATTTCATTCAGTATAGTCCAGCAGGGTTTCCAAATGCGACTGAGTGTGACGAGCTTAGAATGTGCCAAACATGTCAAAAAGTCAGGCGGAATGCGCTCCAGTATTAGCTTCCTCCATCCAGAAATAGTAGAGAGTTTATTAGAAGTCCAGTGTAGTAGTATATTCTTTCACAGAATGTTAAAATATTATACAGTTTCTTATTATGTTTATTACTTGTTTTTATGTTTTTATGTGATAGGTAGAAAACACATGTTGTCTACTAATTCTACTTTCTTTTTAATCTAACTTTTTCTTAACTATTATACACTGCATCTATCTATCTATCTATCTATCTATCTATCTATCTATCTATCTATCTATCTATCTATCTATCTATCTATCTATCTATCTATCTATCTATCTATCTATCTATCTATCTATCTATCTATCTATCTATCTATCTATCTATCTATCTATCTATCCATCCATCCATCCATCCATCCATCCATCCATCCATCCATCCATCCATCCATCTAGGAAATTATTATTTACAATCAGAGCACAAAAACTATTTTAGAAATTTAGGAGGTAGAACATTTAAAATCATAGTCATAGATAAAACAAAACAAAAAAAAAATCAATGTTGACAGAAATTAAGTAAAAACTGTCTCTGAGGCATTTTGGAAACAAAGATAACAATTTAAACCAAACTAACCAATGCAATGCAATGACATTTATCACTATATAAAACTATATTATAATTTTGTCATTATTGTTTTGTATCCCAGACCCGTTAGAAAAGAAGCACCTGAATTCAACATGTCCCAATACTTTTGTCCGTACAGTGTATCTATTTATCTATGCCTTTGTAAGCCTATCTATCTATCTATCTATCTATCTATCTATCTATCTATCTATCTATCTATCTATCTATCTATCTATCTATCTATCTATCTATCTATCTATCTATCTATCTATCTATCTATCCATCTATCCATCCATCCATCCATCCATCCATCCATCCATCTAGAAAATTATTATTTACAATCAGAGCACAAAAACTATTTCAGAAGTTTAGGAGGTAGAACATTTAAAATCATAGTCATAGATTTAAAAAAAATAAATGTTCAGAGAAATTAAGTAAAAAACATCTCTGAGGCATTTTGGAAACAAAGATAACAATTTAAACCAAACTAACCAATGCAATGCAATGACATTTATCACTATATAAAACTATATTATAATTTTGTCATTATTGTTTTGTATCCCAGACCCGTTAGAAAAGAAGCACCTGAATTCAACATGTCCCAATACTTTTGTCCGTACAGTGTATCTATTTATCTATGCCTTTGTAAGCCTATCTATCTATCTATCTATCTATCTATCTATCTATCTATCTATCTATCTATCTATCTATCTATCTATCTATCTATCTATCTATCTATCTATCTATCTATCTATCTATCTATCTATCTATCTATCTATCCATCCATCCATCCATCCATCCATCCATCCATCCATCTAGAAAATTATTATTTACAATCAGAGCACAAAAACTATTTCAGAAGTTTAGGAGGTAGAACATTTAAAATCATAGTCATAGATTTAAAAAAAATAAATGTTCAGAGAAATTAAGTAAAAAACATCTCTGAGGCATTTTGGAAACAAAGATAACAATTTAAACCAAACTAACCAATGCAATGCAATGACATTTATCACTATATAAAATTATATTTTAATTTTGTCATTATTGTTTTGTATCCCAGACCCCTGTTAGAAAAGAAACACCTGAATTCAACATGTCCCAATACTTTTGTCCGTACAGTGTATCTATTTATCTATGCCTTTGTAAGCCTATCTATCTATCTATCTATCTATCTATCTATCTATCTATCTATCTATCTATCTATCTATCTATCTATCTATCTATCTATCTATCTATCTATCTATCTATCTATCTATCTATCTATCTATCTATCTATCTATCTATCTATCTATCCATCCATCCATCCATCCATCCATCCATCCATCCATCCATCTAGAAAATTATTATTTACAATCAGAGCACAAAAACTATTTCAGAAGTTTAGGAGGTAGAACATTTAAAATCATAGTCATAGATTTAAAAAAAATAAATGTTCAGAGAAATTAAGTAAAAAACATCTCTGAGGCATTTTGGAAACAAAGATAACAATTTAAACCAAACTAACCAATGCAATGCAATGACATTTATCACTATATAAAATTATATTTTAATTTTGTCATTATTGTTTTGTATCCCAGACCCCTGTTAGAAAAGAAACACCTGAATTCAACATGTCCCAATACTTTTGTCCGTACAGTGTATCTATTTATCTATGCCTTTGTAAGCCTATCTATCTATCTATCTATCTATCTATCTATCTATCTATCTATCTATCTATCTATCTATCTATCTATCTATCTATCTATCTATCTATCTATCTATCTATCTATCTATCTATCTATCTATCTATACACACAAACAAACATACCTACTGTTCTACCTGACTGCTTGTATCTCCAGGTGTCAACTACTTTGGTTCTGTCATACCCTTCCTGTCTGGTGCACAGCAGGGCTTCTTTGGAGCAGGAGTTTCCGTATGTGTACAAATAAAATAAAAATTAAATACGCACAAATGTTAAATCTGATGATTTTAACAATGAATGTCATTTTATTAGGTCCAGATGCAGCAGCCTGCAGGAGAAGACTACTGTACCACCTATGATGACTGTAAAACTCGCTTCCCCGATGCCATTGATAATTGGGATAAATTTTATCAGGTACATCTAATACACACACTGTAAATGCATGCACACATTACAAGTTTTACTATAAAAAACAAATATAGAGTCTTGTATTGATCTAATGAATATACATTGTCTATAACACTTTGGATGTTTTACTCTTTTATTGATTAAAAAAACAATAATTATGGTCGGTATAATTTGGCTTTAACTCTTTTTTTTTTTTTTTTTTAATTAGTGATAGTTAACAAGACATTATGGACAGAAAAACAACAACAACACATAAACAAAAGGAAAATCAAACAAATAAACAAACCAACAACAACAACAATGACAGACTAATGACAAACAACAACGACAACATCATATTACAATGAAAAATATAATAAATATAAAGAGCAACTAAATAATATAGATTGATAAGAGACGATAGGGAAAAGGGGAAGAGAGGAGTATGAATGAAAGTGAGAAAAAGAGAGGGGAGAGTGAAGGGGAAAATAAAAATTATTGTAACTAGCGGCATTGTACCCGTGGTGCCATTGTATGATAGCATGACACCCTCCCGTGCTGCAACATTGATCGATCCAGATAGACACGAAACATGCATTATAGTAGGATAATGATAATGATAATAACAACAACACAAAAATATATACTAATAATACCAATAGTCTAATTTACTAGTATTATTAAGGTGGTGGTAGCGACGGAGGCACCCACAATACAACAGTGGGTTAAATAATGTAATATTTATAATAATCTATCTAAATCAATTACTATCAGTTTGAATTTATATTAATTAATTCAAAGTAACATGGCTTTAACTCTTCAATATCAAAGTAATAAACAAAATAATGAAAATGAGTCAGGTTCTGTCATGTTCCATATAAACTGAACGTGAACCTTGAGCCTCTTTTCAAGTCCAGATTCTCTACTAGGCTGAGGTCTGGGTTTTGACTGGACCACATCAGAACATTCACCATGTTGTCCTTAAACCATTTCTTTGTACCTTTCAGTGTACACCAAGGTTATTATCGTTAACGAAAACTAACAAAATGACGAAAACTAGAATTGTGAAAACATTTTCGTTGACTGAAATAAATAAAAACTATAATTAAAAGAAAAAAAACGATAACTAACTGAAACTGTATTGTGTGTTTACATAACTAACTACAACGGATACAAATTCTGGATTACATTCCCTTCGTTTTCGTCTTTGTCAATGTCGGATTGATATAAAATCAATTTATTTCCCTCAAGCAATTTTAGCTGCTGGCACCATAGGATATTTAACAGTCCGTCACTTGTCATCGCTTGTGGTTTAGAGTCGTCTTCTGGTCCCCACTCTACCTGGAAACATGGAGACTAAAGTTGGGAGAAAGCAGCAGAGTCCTGTCTGGGATTTATTTGAATAAAAAAAAAACTAAAACTAAACTAAAACTAAGCATTTAGAAAATAACGAATACTAGTAAAAACCAGCAAACCTGCTCTAAAAACTAATTAAAACTAACTGCATTAGAGGAAAAAAAAAGTCAAAACTAAATAAAACTAAACTATAATGAAAAATCCAAAACTATTATAACCTTGGTCTTGCTGGAAAATAAGTCTTTTCCTAAGTTGTAGTCATCTTACAGACTGAATCCGATCACTCTCCAGGATTTTACTGTATTTTTCTGCATGCATTTACACTCTACCGTTACAAACCACCTTTTCTTGAAGCTGCTTGGAGAGTTGTTTTGCCTTCATGGTGTGTACTCAGCTAATCTCTGTTTTATTTCATTTGGAAGGGGGTGAATATTTATGCAGTCACTTATTTTACATCATGTTATTTAAAATAATTGATGTTGCTTTGTAGAAATTTGTTTTCATCCATACACTGAGTATGATTTGTACATTCTTTTCTAAATGTTAAATTATATTGTCTATGAAAGCAATGGCAAAGCAATAAAAGTGCAAAACATCCAGGAAGCACATGCAAACTGTAGATACTGATTTATGACTTGTAATATTTTCCCTTTGTGTTTGAAGGGTCTCAGGGCTGCAGCTGAGTCTCCTCTTCCTGACAATGAGAAGAAAGATGCCCTCCTCGGTCTTTACTGGAAAGCCCAGATGGCTTCAACTTATGCCTCTGCAGCATGCAACAGCCTGTAATAAATCTATCTATCTATCTATCTATCTATCTATCTATCTATCTATCTATCTATCTATCTATCTATCTATCTATCTATCTATCTATCTATCTATCTATCTATCTATCTATCTATCTATCTATCTAGTCTAACCTAATCTAGTCTAATTTAGTCTAATCTATTCATATCTAATCTAATCTAGTCTAAACTAATGTAGTCTAATCTAATCTTGTCTAATCTAATATAATGTAGTCTAATTTAATCTAGTCTAATAAAATCTAATCCAGTCTAATTGAATCTACTCTACTCTAAAATAATCTAGTCTAATCTAATGTAATCTAGTCTTTTCTAATCAAATCTAATCTAGTCTAATCTAATCTAATCTAATGTAGTCTAATCTAATCTAGTCTAATCAAATCTAATCTAGTCTAATCTAATATAATGTAGTCTAATTTAATGTAATCTAGTCTTTTCTAATCTAATCTAATCTAATCTAGTCTAATCTAATATAATCTAGTCTAGTCTAATCGAAGCTAAAATAATCTACTCTAATGTAATCTAATCTAGTCTAATCTAATCTACTCTATTCTAATGTAATCTAGTCTAGTCTAATCAAATCTAATCTAGTCTAATCTAATCTTCTCTACTCTAATCTAATCTAATCTAATCTAATCTAATCTAATCTAATCTAATCTAATCCAATCCAATCTAATCTACTCTAATCTAATCTAGTCTAATCTAGTCTAATTGAATCCAATCTAGACTAATCTAATCTACTCTAATATAATGTACTCTAATCTAATGTAATTTAGTCTAGTCTAATCAAATCTAATCTAGTCTAATCTATCTATCTATCTATCTATCTATCTATCTATCTATCTATCTATCTATCTATCTATCTATCTATCTATCTATCTATCTATCTATCTATCTATCTATCCATCCATCCATCCATCCATCCATCCATCCATCCATCCATCCATCCATCCATCCACCCAGAAAATTATTATTTACAATCACAGCACAAAAACTATTTTAGAAATTTAGGAGGTAGAATATTTAAAATCATAGTCATAGATAAAAAAGAAAAAAAAAAAAAATCGACGTTGAGAGAAATTAAGTAAAAACCATCTCTGAGGCATTTTGGAAGCAAAGAAAATAATTTAAACCAAACTAACCAATGCAATGCAATGACATTTATCACTATATAAAACTATATTATAATTTTGTCATTATTGTTTTGTATCCCAGACCCCTGTTAGAAAAGAAACACCTGAATTCAACATGTCCCAATACTTGTCCGTATAGTGTATGTATTTCTCTATGCCTTTGTCTCTTTTCTGCAGGCAGAGTTCCTACTCCACTGTAGAGGTGACTTTCGCTAACAGTTGGCTAAACTCTGCAGAGTACGTAGCAGCAGCACATTTTCAATCGAACATCGAGAGAGCCGTGAAGTTTATGACCCCTCTGCCAGGACGCGTTTTACAGGTACATGGTAACAAAGCAACTTTATTTGATCATTTATTCCTATAAAACCAAATGTATTCTTTTTTTTGTTTGTTTTTACATCTTTGTCCTGATTGTCTCATGTCTTTTTCCAGGAGAATGACAGTCCACCTAACATCGCTGATCTGAGCACAGAGGAGAACCACACACTGAGAATCTTCTCTTGGATGAAGAATATGAATACACTCTTAGGTAAGATAAACACACACACACACTGTAAAAAAAAAATCTGTAATTTAACAGAATTTTTACCATTTATTTTACAGATTTTTCCTGTATTTTTAAGATACAGTAAAATATCAATGAAATTACAAAAATAGACTGCGATTTTACATATCATATGTAAAAGAACATGAAACAACTGTAACTGTGAATAACTGTAAAATTTCCATTTATTAAAAGATTTTTTTTTTCATAGAAAAATACAGTTAAAATACATTTACAAATGTATTGTAGTTTCAAAAATATTTATTTTCTATTTATGAGATTAAACTGTTAATTTAAAGTTTAATACTGTAAAAAAATAAATAAATAAAACGAGATAAAATTACTGACAACCATTAAAGAAGTATTTGTTCTGTAAGTTTAACAAGACTTGTTTGTTAATTGACAAATATCTTGTGTAATTACGGGAGGTTTCACAACAAAAATGTTGAATAAATGTATTTTTGTGAATGTATAACATGTATAAGCACTGATAAACTGTGGATTGTACAACTTAGTCTCATTGAAAATTATTTGTATATATATTTATAGGTAATTTGATTGTTTTAATACATGAAAATATTCTTTATTAAACATTAAAAAGTCAAAAAAATATGCACTTGCACATTGCAAATTATTTGTGACCTCTCATGTGTTTGATAAGCTGATAACTGTCACATCTTAGCTGAGCAACCAAACCAGATTTGTAGTTTTTAACACGTCCAGTCACTCTGTATGCCCTTATACTACCTGGATTTATCATTAACTATAACCACATGCAGCTGCAGTTTATATCAAATTAATTTAATTTTGTTTCAACATAGCTCCATACTTTCCAATATACACTGCAAAAATCCAAATCTTACCAAATGTATTTTTCTCATTTCTAGTCAAAATATCTCATCACACTTAAAATAAGACATAATAACTTGTAAGTGAGATAACAGAATTTACTTTTAGACAATACATCTTGAAAGTCTTATTTCAAGAAATCTTACCAAAATAATTTTCACTTGTTCCATTAGCAGATTTTTTTTGCTTAATTCAAGATTTTTTTTTGGTTTAATTCAAGCAAAAATGGAACAAGTGAAAATTATGCAAAAAATTAAGCAAAAAAATCTTAAATTAAGCAACAAAATCTGCCAATGGAACAAGTGAAAATTATGCAAATATTAAGCAAAAAAAAATCTTAAATTAAGCAACAAAATCTGCCAATGGAACAAGTGAAAATTCTGCAAAAATTAAGCAAAAAAAAAAAAAATCTTGAATTAAGCAAATTGTCCAAATACAATTTTTATCTGTGGATTTTACACCTTAGCCTCATTGAAAATTATTTGCATATATATTTATAGGTAATTTCATTGTTTTAATACATGAAAATATTCTTTATTAAACATTAAAATGCCAAAAAAAATGCAAAATCTCATGTAAATTTAAGGCAAAAAACTGTATTTTAATTATGGAAAATTACTGTATTTTTATGAGATGGTTATTTTCCGTTATTTTACAGTATTTTTTCGGCACCCCTGCTGCCGGAATAATATCATTTTTTTTACTTTTTTTTTTTTTTTTTACAGTGCATGTAGCGTATCATAAGTGCAGGTATCATAAGAAAGAGCCTGAACATGATATAAAACAAATTGCAAATCAGGAATAATATAATAATATAAGTGGTTATGTGTGTGTGTTGTACCAGGCGGCCGGCTGGTGACCACATGGCAGAGCGCTATGTGTTCAGTGACTACAAGAGAAAAAGGCAGAGAAATGTTGGAGCAGCTCTTGCTGGATCCCGGCTTCGCTACAAGCACTTTCGTGGGTATCATCACTTCAATGGGTACAAGTTGCTGAGACCAACAGACACTGACCTCCACAACACACGAACAAAAACACCAAAGAAATACACAGTTTGTATATAATGCTTATAATGTACAATGTGTACTTTTTGTGCAATTAAGCAAAAATAGTCATGTAATTATTTGAAGGTTACAGTTTAAAGAAGGTAATCCTAACTTTGCCATGACATTGTTCTGTTCACTCTTTTGAAAGTGATTGTCTCACTAAACTGTGAAACCAACTCTCACTGGTATCAGTCTGCCTTTTTTTAATGCACTTCAGCAACAAATTCACAGCATACAAACTGAAACAAGACAGAAAAGGGTCAACAGCACAGGTGTCAAACATGCGGCCAAATCCGGCCCGCCTGATGAATCTGTGAAATACAAAAATTACGAGGCAAACATTGTCATATCAGAGGATGAATGGGATGAGATAAATGAACAGCAGTGGAGAACAACTTGCTCCTTATCATGGAGAGAACACGGGTGGAAGAACATCATAAGACTCTTTAGAACACCAGCACAGACAAAGTATCATGACACAAACTGTTGGAGATTATGTGGAGATGATAAAGCTGACCATTTCCATGTATTCTGGGGTTGTCTCTCCATTGGTAGCTACTGGCAGGAGCTTAAGAATTGTATGGAAAAAGTACTGAAGGCAGACCTTCCATGTACATTTGAGGTACTATATCTGGGGAAACTGGACATAAACTTTTCTAGATCTGGGGACAAACATATTTATAGAATAATGCTGATTGCAAGCAAAAAAGCAATTACCAGAAAGTGGATGAAGAATGAGGTACCTAAGGTTGAGGACTGGGTTGAGGTAATACACAATATTTACGTGATGGAAAAGCTCACTTTTTCTCTGAGACTGGACGTGGATAGATTTAAAAGAATTTGGGAAAACTGGATAGAGTACATAAAACCAATTAGGTCTGATTTTATCTGAGATGTATATTGTGGAAAAAAAAAAAAAACCCTAGTTCATGCTACAGAGGTTTGGTTTGTTCTTGTCAATTATATTTGTGTATTTGTTTTGGTTTAATATATTCCCTGCACTGGTAACATAGTAAAACTCTGTCAGTGTAACCGGGCAAAATGTAAGGTGTAATGCATAGAACCACGAAGTCCCGGGCATAATTTTATTTATGTACTTGGAAAGGAATGGTCATTCCCTAATTTGATTTAAAGCAAAAGAATGAGGATATCTTTACCTTTCTTTTTTTCTTTTTTTTTTCTATATTTTCTATTTTTTGATTGTCATATTTAATTTAAAAGATATTACATTTGGAGGAGAGTGGAAAGAGAAAGAAAAAAAACAAAAAACAAAAACTCAGTCATTATGTACCAGCTGTATGTGGAATGTATTTTATAATGTTCAATAAAAAGATAATTATATAAAAAAAACAATAATAATTAAAAAGAAATACAAAAATTACACTGAAGATATTAACAACCAGTTGTGTCAAAATCATTTTAACCCTCCAGTATCCAGGTGCGCTTTTTAGGCACACTTTGCACTTTGTGTTAAAAAACTTCAAATTATTTTTCACAATTTAAATAAGGTTAGAATTCAAAAGTTGTTCATTTGTGCATGATCTTTAAAATTCTGCCCACCAACTAAAATTTGCACATTGTAAACAAAAGAAAATTACAAGACTACCATCTGTCTCCCAAGTGTGCCTAAAACGCACTATTTCTTCCATTAGAACCACTGTTTTTGATCCGAAAGCTATTAAGGCATAAATCCTGTTTTTACTGATATCTGGGCTTCATTTGAGAGGTGAGGGTCTAAATTAATTTATTAACGTTGTTAATGTTGCTGTTAATCATTGACATATGCCGGGCTGCAAAAATCAAATAATATGTAATCCAATTTTTATGTAGTATTTTGAAAAAAAAAAAAACATATTTTGTGTTTTTTGCATCAAAAAATGTAGTGACATCATGATGAAAAGAGATCATTTAAAGGGTTAAAAAAATGTAAAATAAATGATCTTTTGATATGTATGATTAGGGCTGACCTTTATTTACCAAAATAAAATCAAATTAGAGCAGAAAAATAAATCAATATATAATATTTAATAGTTTGAGTCATAGGTGTGCATTTTTGCACACTTGTTGACAGATGCTAGTTTTTTTGAACATTTGACCTAGCGCCAAAAATAATAATGCAAATTAACCAGTGTTGGAGTTAATTATTGACATATGCCAGGATGTAAAAATCAAATAATATGTGATTCACTTTTCAAGTAGTATATTGAAAAAAAATATTTTTTTGTGTTTTTTGCATCTAAAAAAATGGTTTGTTTACATTACAAACACAGCATTTAAAAGGTTAAAAAAATGTGACAATTATTGAGTATTTGGTATTTTTATTTATGGCTCAAGTTGATGAAATATAAAAAAAAAAAAAGCGTAAAAGAATTAAAAACAAACTGTATGAAAAATTTTTGACATTATTCCACAAGTGTGCCAAAATGGCACACTTGGTGCTTAATAGGGGCCCTGCTGGATGGGACACCGGAGGGTTAATTCAGGTTCCACATACAGACACATACAGTCCAATTAGATTTCAAGTAGGTCAGCCCAGTAAAATATTATCATAATAACCTATAAATAATGACAACCCCAAATTTTCTGGGTTTTTTTTTTTTTGGTGTAAAAAAGTAAAATTATATGAAAATGTTTACATTATCAAACTATACTTTTACAAAAAATGTGAATAACCTGAACAAATATGAACAAACGGCAATGTCTTAAGAAAAGTAAACGCAATTTTACCATATTCTGCCTGTTACAAAATGTTTTGTGCGATTGTAATGCACATGTAAACGATAAACTGATAAACCGAGGCAGAATATTGTAAAAAATTGCACTTGTTTTTCTTAAGACAATTCAAGTTGTTCATGTTATTCAGATTTTTATGGAAACTTTATAGATGTAAACCTGATCATAATATAATTTTACATTTTTCACAGTTATTATTTTACTGGTCCGGCCCACTTGAGATCAAATTGGGCTGAACGTGGCCCCTGAACTAAAATGAGTTTGACACCCCTGGTCGACAGTGATGTGTTCATGACTCAGTGTCCAAAATCAAGAACTGATGCCACTAAAAACACACTCTGGAGTGTGTTGTAATTGAGGTGAAGTGAGGTGAAGGTGTTATCAGGAGCTGTTCTGCAGTCCAATAGCACCCCCCAGTGGTAGTTTAGTGGAAGTGCACACAGATCTGTATTTGGCAGTGGGTTCTGACTTATCATGTTCAATCTGTGGAGGTGACGTATTCTGTATGTAACCAGAAGGGCACTCAAAGAGGCCAAGGCCAATAGTTAGTCCTGTTCCACCATATTATTGAATCACAAATAAGTTCAACAAACAAATCCACTTTGTCAGTTGATTCCACAACATATACATCATTTTTATGAGAATAATGAACCTATAACCTGTTGAGTGTACTGTATATCCATGCTGCAGATCAGTGTTTTTCAACCTTGGGGTCAGAACCCATGTAGGGTCACCTGAAATTTTTAGTAATTGATAAAAATAAAGAAAAAAAATCCAAATAAAAAATATATGGTGCGTTGAGAGACAATCCCAATCCATAAAAGACATGACAAACTGTGAGTCTGAAACTGAAGCACTGTGGTTCTGTTTATCTTTCAAATGTTCATTGTGGTCGGTTTCAGATGCTGCAGCTCTTACATAATTCATAGTTTGAGTTCTTGTTTGTTCAGTATTAATTGTCAGCCTTGTAAATCCAAGCTGGACTGACTGTACATATCCTGACCAAGGAAAATAAAATTCTCACTTTGTGCAGTAATCTACACCTGGCTTTTCTGCCTCCGTCCAGAATAATATACATTATATAGACTAAATGTGTCTAAAATTAATGTTTATTTGCAACATAGTATAGCAAACTATTACAAGATCAAAACCAAATTAACCCTTTCACGCATGAATTATGAGAACCTTAATCAAGATTTTTTTTTTCCTGAGTGTTTTTATTCCTTTTTAGGCATGAAAAAAAACAATGTTCTTTTTTTTTTTTTTAAATGAACCTGTTTTCTATGGTGCTACACAAATGTCCACTCAGCTGAACGCCGTTCGTTTACTTTTTTAAGCAAAGAAACACGCATTTATTATAATAACCTATAAATAATGACCCCCCCCACCCAAATAAATAATGACCCACCCCAAATTTTTTTTTTTTTTTTTTTTTTTTTTTTTTTTTTTTTTTGTGGTGTAAAAAAGTAAAATTACATGAAAATGTTTACATTACCAAACTATACTTTTACAAAAAATGTGAATAGCCTGAACAAATATGAACAAACTGCAATGTCTTAAGAAAACTAAATGCAATTTTACCAATATTCTGCCTGTTACTAAATGTTTTGTAAATTGTAATGCACATGTAAATGATAAACTGATAAACCGAGGCAGAATATTGTTAAAATGGCACTTGTTTTTCTTAAGGCAATTCAAGTTGTTCATGTTATTTAGAATTTTTAAGGAAACTTTGTTGATGTAAACTTGATCATAATATAATTGTACTTTTTTCACTGTTATCATTTTACTGGTTCGGCCCACTTGAGATCAAATTGGGCTGAATGTGGCCCCTGAACTAAAATGAGTTTGACACCCCTGGTCTAAACTTTCATTCTTTTCAAAACTTTTTAAAAATATGCCACCAAAAAAATGCAAAAAAGTGTGAGAAAGGCACATGTAAAAAACATGTGTGTTCAATTTGGAAAAAAAAAAAAATCGGGTGAATAGTGTCAGAGAAATGGGTTGGACAAATGTTCTACGAATAAATTTTCAAAAATTTGTACAAAAAAAAAAAAAATCAAAAAATTTAAATTCCTGCATCAAACTGTGCACTGTATTTCTCCTAATGATGAAGAACATGTGTCACAACCAGAAAGATGAATGGAATTCCTGGTATATTCCTTGTACATTCTTACTACACCCCCACCCACTGATACAAGGTAAGATGATTTGTGAAAAAGTCTTTATTTCAACACAAAACAAAACATTACATTAACAAAATACAACAAACACCTTTAACCACTGTGTGGTGATGGAATCGAATAACAAAACCAGCAAAGACGTTTTAAAAAGGAAGACACAGAGGGCCACTATGCCCACCTTGGAAGAGCACATAAATCCATCTGTATGTCCTCAATAACATTATGTTTCTAAACTAGGTCATGATTGTCTGTAAAAAAAAGCAATATCAAACACAAATTCACAAAACAAAGCACAAATGTAGAATGTGATATCCTGTCCAGGCCTGCACATAACGCATTCATAATGGGTTTTATTTGTACATTTCTGAGCATATTCTCTGTGTTTCTTCTTCATCATACTGCTCAGTGTAAAACCACACTATAAGAGGAGGCATTGAAAGCTCTGTGTTCCAATATTCAAATATATCACTTAACCAACACGTAATAAAAATGCCCAGGATACAAAATAAACTGCATGAAGAATTATGCATGATTTTAGATTTTTACCTACACTATACCATTTTTTTCTCAGATTTTCACCACACAGTTATGAGCCAAAGAGTGGAAGGTTTAACAATAAACACATTTCACTCGCACATTGCAAATTATTTGTGACCTCTCATGTGTTTGGTAAACTGATAACTGTCACATCTTAGCTGAGCAACCAAACCAGACTTGTAGTTTTTAAACAAGTCCAATCACTTTGTATGCCCTTATACTACCTGGATTTATCACTAACTATAACCACATGCAGCTGCAGTTTATATTTATTTCAACATAGCTCCATACGTTCCAATATACACAGCAAAAATCTAAACCTTACCAAGTGAATTTTTTGCATTTCTAGTCAAAATATCTCATCACACTTAAAATAAGACATAATAACTTGTGAGATAAAAGAACTTACTTTTAGACAATACATCTTGAAAGTCTTATTTCAAGAAATCTTACCAAGATAATTTTCACTTGTTCCATTGGCTGATTTTTTTTTGCTTGAATTAAGCAAAGAAATCTTGAATTAAGCAAAAAAAAAAAAAAAAATCTGCCAATGGAACAAGTGAAAATTACACAAAAATTAAGCAAAACAAATCTTAAATTAAGCAAAAAAAATTCTGCCAGTGGAACAAGTGAAAATTATGCAATAATTAAGCAGAAAAATCTTAAATTAAGCAACAAAATTTGCCAGTGGAACAAGTGAAAATTATGCAAAAATTAAGCAAAAAAAAAAAAAAAAAAAAATCCACCAATGGAACAAGTGAAAATTATGCAAAAAATTAAGCAAAAAAATCTTGAATTAAGCAAAAAAAAAAAATCGGCCAATGGAACAAGTGAAAATTATGCAAAAATTAAGCAAAAAAATCTTGAATTAAGCAAAAAAAATCCGCCAATGGAACAAGTGAAAATTATGCGAAAATTAAGCAAAAAAATCTTGAATTAAGCAAAAAAAAAATCCGCCAATGGAACAAGTGAAAATTATGCGAAAATTAAGCAAAAAAATCTTGAATTAAGCAAAAAAAAAAAAAAAAAAATCAGCCAATGGAACAAGTGAAAATTATGCAAAAATTAAACAAAAAATCTTAAATTAAGCAACAAAATCTGCCAATGGAACAAGTGGAAATCATCTTGGTAAGATTCCTTGAAATAAGATTTTCCAGATCAATTGTCTAAAAATAAGTTCTTATATCTCACTGAAAAGTTCCTCTTTAGGTGATTATGTTTTATTTTAAGTGTGATGAGATATTTTGACTAGAAATGAGAAAAATACACTTGGTAAGATTTAGATTCTTGCATTGTATTATTACTAGTTGATCAAATTAGTCAGTTTGTGTTTAGGAACACAGTGAATTAAGTTTTTATTACTTATTACAATAATGTCCATAACAGAAACACAGAAATAACAGTGAATATAAACATGTTTCAGTCTTTGTCAAGAAATGCTGGATATTTTGCAACATGTTACACTGAGCACCATGATTCTCTAGTTACCGAAAGGATAAAAAAAAAAAAAAAAAAAAAAAGATGTGGATGAAAAATGTTACCACGTACCAAAAGGAATGATAGTTTCAGTTGTTTTATGATCCCATTTCCTCTTAGCACTGGACATAAATTTCTCCAAAGCTTGACAAAATCTGTGAATGATGGCGTTGCTAAAAGTGAGTCTGTCCAGATATAAAATAGGAACGTCACTGTAAAGTCTAAACACAGGAGAGGAGTACAGCTGGAGGGGGAGATTTAAACAAACATCAGTCAAACCCACTCAGGTTCCCCCAACGGAGATCTCGAACAGAGAAAGTGGGGGGGGGGGAGCTGCTTTAGCAAATACTGTGGAATAAATGACTTTCCACATGAAATAAATTGAAAACAGCGTGAAAAAAAAAACAAAAAACAGCCGCCGTGCAGATTTTTCGAGATGTTTGGTCTAAATTAGCATGAATTTCACATACTGTACATACTTTATGCGCAACACAGTATCAATCTTGCTTTGGCTTCTTGGCATTTGCTGGGAGGCGAGGTAGAGAAACGACTGAATGGCTGACTTGTGGATGACATTGCATGTTGATGCCGTTTGCATCTGGAGTGTTGCTTGGCTAAATGAGAGGTAGAGGATCTCTGCGCCTCACACAAGAAACTGCCCTGAGCCTGCGAACGCATTGCAGTGTGTGTGTATGTGTGTGAGAGAGACAAGCTCGAGTGTGTGTGTACCTGTGTTCAGCTCTACTGGAGTAAAAGCTTTAAGTCTTTCTACTGTGTGGGCATGTCAAACAGTTATATACAGTATATATGTACAAATATATAGACTGAGTGCATGCGTGTGTTGAGACGTCCTGGCTGTTACGCCTCACCGTAGGCTGAGGCCTTGTCTTTTAACAGGTCCAGACACAAGTGACAGCTCCAGCTCCCTGTGGAAAGTTAGACAGAAACACAGGCTGAAACCTTCTTCTCCATATATAGCCTCTGAATGGAACTTCTCCCAAACATACAAGTACAAGACACATATACATATTATTAGCCCTCCATCCATGTATATGAAACCCTAAGACAATGGTTTTCAACCTTGGGGTCGGGACCACATGTGGGGTCGCCTGGAATTCAAATGGGGTCGCCTGAAATTTCTAGTCATTGATAAAAAATTAAAATTTACTTATAAAAATTTACATTATCAGCAGTGGCTCCCAACCTTTTTTGCCTCGTGATCCCATTTTAACATCACAAATTTCTGGCGACCCCATATATTGAAAACAGAGACATTTTTTTGGGCTAAAATGAATTTGTTTTTGAACATAGAATAATTTGCAGTACTATGTTGCAAGTAAATGTTATTTTTAGACAACATTTAGACGATATAATGTAAATTTTTATTAGTAAGTTTTATTTTTTTATATAAATTATTAGAAATTTCAGGCGACCCCAGATATTCAAAACGGAGAGATTTTATTTGCTAAAATTAATTTGTTTTTGATTGTGTAATATTTTGCTATAATATGTTGCAAATAAACATTAATTTTAGGCAACATTTAGGGTATATAACAGTGATTTTCAACCTTTTCACCTGGAATTCAAATGGGGTCACCTGAAATTTCGAGTAATTGATAAAAAATTAAAACTTACAAATAAAAATTTACATTATATCGCCTAAATTTTGCCTAAAATTAACATTAATTTGCAATATATTATAGCAAACTATTACACGATCAAAAACAAATTAATTTTAGCAAATAAAATGTCTCTGTTTTCAATGTCTGGGGTCGCCTGAAATTTGTGATGTTAAAATGGGGTCACGAGCCAAAAAAGGTTGGGAACCACTGCAATATAATGTCAATTTATATTAGTAAGTTTAGATTTTTTATTAATTACTATAAATTTCAGGCGACCCCATTTGAATTCCAGGCGACCCCAGACATTCAAAACGGAGACATTTTATTTGCTAAATTAATTTGGTTTTGATCGTGTAATAGTTTGCTAAAATATATTGCAAATAAATGTTAATTTTTGGCAACATTTAGGATATATAACAGCGATTTTCAACCTTTTCACCTGGAATTCAAATGGGGTCGCCTGAAATTTCTAGTCATTGATAAAAAATTAAAATTTACTTATAAAAATTTACATTATCAGCAGTGGCTCCCAACCTTTTTGCCTCGTGATCCCATTTTAACATCACAAATTTCTGGCGACCCCATATATTGAAAACAGAGACATTTTTTTGGGCTAAAATTAATTTGTTTTTGATTGTGTAATAGTTTAAAATATAATATGTTGCAAATAAATGTTAATTATAGGCAACATTTAGGCTATATAACAGTGATTTTCAACATTTTCACCTGGAATTCAAATGGGGTCGCCTGAAATTTCTAGTAATTGCTAAAAAATTAAAACTTACTAATAAAAATTTACATAATATCACCTAAATTTTGCCTAAAATTAACATTGCAATGTATCAGTATGTAGCAAACTATTACACGATCAAAAACAAATTAATTTTAGCAAATAAAATGTCTCCGTTTTGAATGTCTGGGGTTGCCTGAAATTTCTAAGAATTTATAGAAAAAAAAATTTAAAAATTAAAACTTAATAATAAAATTCACATGATATAGCCTAAATGTTGCCTAAAATTAACCTTTATTTGCAACATATTATAGTAAACTATTACACAATCAAAAACAAATTAATTTTAGCGAATAAAATGTCTCCGTTTTGAATGTCTGGGGTCGCCTGGAATTCAAATGGGATCGCCTGAAATTTATAGTAATTAATAAAAAATTAAAACTTACTAATAAAAACAGACATTATATTGCAGTGGTTCCCAACCTTTTTTGGCTCCTGGCCCCATTTTAACATCACAAATTTCTGGCGACCCCAGACATTCAAAACGGAGACATTTTATTGGGCTAAAATTAATTTGTTCTTGATTGTGTAATAGTTTGCTATAATATATTGCAAATTAATGTTAATTTTAAGGCAGCATTTAGGCTATATAATGTAAATTTTTATGAGTAAATTTTAATTTTTTATCAATTACTAGAAATTTCAGGTGACCCCATTTGAATTCCAGGTGAAAAGGTTGAAAATCACTGTTATATAGCCTAAATGCTGCCTAAAATTAACGTTTATTTGCAATATATTAAAGCAAACTATTACATGATCAAAAACAAATTAATTTTAGCAAATAAAATGTCTGCTATATAATGTAAATTTTTATTAGTAAGTTTTCATTTTTATTAATTACTAGAAATTTCAAGTGACCCCATTTGAATTCCAGGCGACCCCAGACATTCAAAACAGAGACATTTTAATTGCTAAATTAATTTGTTTTTGATCGTGTAATAGTTTGCTAAAATATATTGCAAATAAATGTTAATTTTTGGCAACATTTAGGCTATATAACAGTGATTTTCAACCTTTTCACCTGGAATTCAAATGGGGTCGCCTGAAATTTCTAGTAATTGATAAAAAATTTAAACTTCCAAATAAAAATTTACATCATATAGCAGTGGTCCCCATCCTTTTTTGCCTCGTGACCCCATTTTAACATCATAAATTTCTGGCGACCCCATACATTGAAAACAGACATTTTTTTGGGCTAACATTAATTTGTTTTTGATCATGTAATAGTTTGCAGTACTACGTTGCAAGTAAATGTTATTTTTAGACAACATTTAGACGATATAATGTAAATTTTTATTAGTAAGTTTTATTTTTTTATATAAATTATTAGAAATTTCAGGCGACCCCAGACATTCAAAACACAGACATTTTATTTGCTAAGATTAATTTGTTTTTGATTGTGTAATAGTTTGCTATAATATATTGCAAATAAACATTAATTATAGGCAACATTTAGGCTAAAAACAGTGATTTTCAACCTTTTCACCTGGAATTCAAATGGGGTCGCCTGAAATTTCTAGTAATTGATAAAAAATTAAAACTTACTAATAAAAATTTATGTCATATAGCCTAAATGTTGCCTAAAATTAACATTTATTTGCAATATATTTTAGCAAACTATTACATGATCAAAAAACAAATTAATTTTAGCCCCAAAAAAAAAAGTCTCTGTTTTGAATGTCTGGGGTCGCCAGAAATTTGTGATGTTAAAATGGGGTCACGAGCCAAAAAAAGTTGGGAACCACTGCTATATAATGTACATTTTTATTAGCAAATTTTATTTAAAAAAAAAAAAAAAAAAACCCAAAAACTTACTAATAAAAATTTACATTATATAGTCTAAATGTTGTCTAAAATTAACATTTATTTGCAACATAGTACTGCAAACTATTACACGATCAAAAACAAATTAATTTTAGCCAAAAAAATGTCTCCGTTTTGAATGTCTGGGGTCGCCTGAAATTTCTAATAATTTATTAAAAAAAACAAAACAAAAAAAAAAAAAAAACAACTTACTAATAAAAATTTACATTATATAGTCTAAATGTTGTCTAAAATTAACATTTATTTGCAACTTAGTACTGCAAACTATTACACGATCAAAAACAAATTAATTTTAGCCCAAAAAAAGTCTCCGTTTTGAATGTCTGGGGTCGCCTGAAATTTGTGATGTTAAAATGGGGTCAGGAGCCAAAAAAGGTTGGGAACCACTGCCCTAAGAGAGTGGCTCTGAGCTGAGTTACCTTCAGGAGGTTGTGTCATCGGAGGCTTCAGGCAGTACATGTGGTATCCTCTGTCACAGTCATCGCAGAACAACAGCTGGTCCTGTACAGGCAGAACACAGGCAACAGTTTCATAATGTATGAACAGTAAAGGGCAGGTGATATGGAATAGAAAAAACTACTCTTACACTTCAAATAGAATATCAAGCACATTGAAGTACAGTCCATGTTTATAGGGTGCTTGCTCTTTATCCAATTTAAAATTTCACTTTGAAAACTGCTATCCCCCCCCCCCCCCCCCCCCCCAAGACCTTGACTTCACACTGCAAGAATCCAAATCTTACCAAGTGTATTTTTCTCATTTCTAGTCAAAATATCTCATCACATTTAAAATAAGACATAATCACCTAAAGAGTAACTTTTCAGTGAGATATAAGAACTTATTTTTAGACAATAGATCTGGAAAATCTTTTTTCAAGAAGTCTTGCCAAGATAATTTCCACTTGTTCCATTGGCAGATATTTTTTTTGCTTAATTCAAGATTTTTTTTGTTGCTAAATTTCTGCATAATTTTCACTTGTTCCATTGGCAGATTTTGTTGCTTAATTTAAGATTTTTTTTTTTTTGCTAAATTTCAAACAATCAATCAATCAAACTTTATTTCTATAGCACTTTTCATACATGGTACATGTAGCACAAAGTGCTTCACAACAAAACCCCCCACTGTCCCGCAGTTGTAAATAAAAATACAAGCAACAAAGTAAAGTTTACAGTAAGGGTTTAATTAAAAGCTAAACTAAAAAGATAAGTTTTGAGTTTACTTTTAAAAATATGAACACTCGCAGCGGACCTCAGGTCCTCAGGTAGGCTGTTCCATAGTTTGGGGCCATAAATGCTGAATGAGGCCTCACCATGAGTCTTAGTGTGGACTCCAGGAACAGTTAAGAGATTACTACCTGAGGACCTGAGGGTCCGAGAGGGCTCATATGTTAAAAGTAAATCAGATAAATAAATAGGGCTAAGACCATTAAGAGTTTTAAAAACCAATAAAAGCACTTTAAAATCGATCCTGAAGCTCACAGGGAGCAAGTTCTGCATAATTTTCACTTGTTCCATTGGCAGATTTGTTGGCTTGAATTAAGCAAAAAAAATCTTGAATTAAGCAAAAAAAAAATCTGCCAATGGAACAAGTGAAAATTATCTTGGTAAGATTTCTTGAAACATGATTTTCTAGATCCATTGTCTAAAAATAAGTTGTTATATCTCACTGAAAAGTTACTCTTTAGGTGATTATGTCTTATTTTAAGTGTGATGAGATATTTTGACTAGAAATGAGAAAAATAAACTGGGTAAGATTTGGATTTTTGCAGTGTATGTAGTTTTTTGGTTGAGACTGTACCTGTTGTCTGTAGTAGAAAAGGTCATTTTAATAAATGTATGAATAAATGAATGCATAATTAACAGTACATTATGTTTTACTGACAGAAATGTTTTCAAATCATATAAATTTCACAAAAGTGCATGAATATCACACAAACAAGCTTCACTAGAATCATTCCAGTACCGACCAATTAGCAAAATCATATCAACTTTTTTATAAATGTTATAAATTATACTTCCTCACACTCCTTTTCAAATATGCAAATGAAGTCATATTTTGTTTTCATGTATATATTAGGGCTGTCAAATGATAACATGTTTTAATCAGATTAATCACAGGGTTGCAGTGGGTTAATTTCGATTAATCACAATTAAATATCATTCATTTTTAATCTATATTAATCGTGTTTCATTTTGCATGAGCAAACAGACTCAAGAAAAAAGAGAATATAAATGCACTTAACATGTTTATTAACCACTTTAAACAGTTTCAACAAAACAACTTGAAACAGCTGTTCCGTCTCGGTTTTTATTGTACCCATATTTCCATCCAGAGGGCCAACGTGCTGTTTAGCATCTTCCATTTTTATGGGTTGATTCTGCTGCCTGTCATAACGACCCATTTGTTCATGCGTGACGCTAACTCTACTTGGACAAACTGGCCGAAATGCGTTGCCAGAAACGTTCAGAGTCATTCTGCCCTGCATATGGGTTAATTGCGTTAAAATTTTAAAATCAGATTAATCATGATGATGGATTAATCAGTGTTAATACGTTAATTTTGACAGCCCTAGAACACTGGTCTACAAGGAAAATGCTTCCAGAATAAAAGTAATGAAATTTTACCACATGAGAGTCACTGATAAAGAAAAGTCAAGTCAAAATGTTGGTTGGCTGAACTTTCCAAGATACAGCCTTGGGTCAAAATGTGAAATTCAAGAATTAACGAGAGAATGGGTTTGATTCAAAAGGAATATTTGTCTCAGAGCTACAAGATCTACTTCAAAACACTGTCTGCACATTAGAATACATTCACTTTACAGGTTCTATTTAGTAGAAGATTTATAAAACTATTATATAAATGTACAGAAACCAATATATATGTTATCATATACCTTGAAAACATCAGCAAACCGGCACTTTTGTCATTCATTTTCCAATTAATCTTATTAAAATACGTAACATTTAGCACATTTAATGTCTGAAGCAAATCATTTCTAAAAAATTGTAGACCAGTGGAATCTAATACTCAAGTTTTTCATGTTTTCTTGCAATCTGATTTATTTCTAAGGACTAAAGTAGGCTTACTTTTTTTTGTTGCATATTCAAAACTAATATGTTTTCCTCATGTATTTCTTATCTCACAAGATTATGTGCCTTTGAACATACTCTAAAATTCGACTTTGGGGGAAACTTTTTTCCATATTTTATAAAGACTTAAACACAAAGTTCCAGACTTTTCAAGGTCTGGAAAACAGCATTTCTTAAGCATTTTTTAAGACTTTTAAGACCTGCACAAGCACCCTGTGTTTACTGGCTGTGACAGGGTGAACGCTCGCTGCAGAAATGCTGTGTCATTAAAAAGAAATCAAGTCAAATTCAGTAAGCTTCAAAGAAAACATAAAAAGGGAAGCTCGTAACAACATATAAATGCTGACATTTGTGGAGCCACACAGGATATAAATAATTCTCCCTTCCCTGTCGCTATACATACATCATTCTCTGACGTGCCACACAGACTGCAAGACTTGCACTCGATGCACTGCCACTGGTATGTCCTCACTGCCTGCATCATGTTCTCAGTAAACTGCAGACATGTGGGGTGACCTGTGGGTGGAAGTGAGGACATACGGGAAAAGTGAAGAGGGAAGAAAGCAAGGTTTTACCGAGCAGGTCAGTAGCCTCTTGCTGTGTAATAGTTAAGAAATGTGTGGGAGAAGAAGTGCTTAACGCTGCAACTAATGCATATAAAGCTCTGGGGAAAAAAAAAGTAAGAGACCACTTCAAATGTGAAGACCTGAACCCAGTGAAAACAAGAGGAAGATGGTTAGTCACAAGCCATCAAATAGAGACAAGCTGCATTGTAGTTTTGCCAAAGCATGCATGCTAAGACACATGAAAGCTGTGATTTTGGTTATTTATTATTTTTGAAGACTCCCTATATTATACTTTAAAATTATGTTATTAAAAATGAATATTAACTTGTTTTCCTTGTGTTATTTTGTGGTTAACTCAGTGGTTCCCAACCTTTTTTGGCTCGAGACCCCATTTTAACATCACAAATTTTTGGCAATCCCAGACATTCAAAACTACAAAAAATTTTTTGGCTAAAATTAATTTTTTTTTGATCATGTAATAGTTTGCTATAATATGTTGCAAATAAACGTTAATGTTACACAACATTTAGGTCATATACAGGGTGGGGAAGCAAAATTTACAATATTCTGAGGCAGGGATTGAAAGACAGTGTATGACCAATTAGTTTATTAAAAGTCATGAGAATTTATTTGCCACAAGAAAATGTACATAATAGAAAATCTTTTTATTCTATTTGTCCTCCTTCTTTCTCAATAACTGCCTTCACACGCTTCCTGAAACTTGCGCAAGTGTTCCTCAAATATTCGGGTGATAACTTCTCCCATTCTTCTTTAATAGTATCTTCCAGACTTTCTCGTAATAGTTTTGCTCATAGTCATTCTCTTCTTTCCATTATAAACAGTCTTTATGGACACTCCAACTATTTTTGAAATCTCCTTTGGTGTGACGAGTGCATTCAGCAAATCACACACTCTTTGACGTTTGCTTTCCTGATTACTCATATGGGCAAAAGTTTCTGAAAAGGTATGGATAATAGTGTTAGGTATGATTATGACATCAGTATATGTTTGGTTTCAAAACAATTGACGTAGTGCCTGCTGAGAAAAAACAATTAAATGTTCATTGTAAATTTTGCTTCCCCACCCTTTATATAATATAAATTTTTATTAGTAAGTTTTAATTTTTAACATTTTTTTTTATCAGTTACTAGAAATTTCAGGCGATCCCATTTGAATTCCAGGCGACCCTATGTGGGGTTCCGACCCTAAGGTTAAAAAAACCCTGCATTAACTGCTCCCAATCCCCTTTTTTAAGTTGTGTGGTACAGTCTGTTCTTTCTCAAACTGATAAAATCTTGCACCACAAACATCTGAAACCAGCGTTCAAGGGGTTAAACTAAAATGAGGAGGAAAGAGGGTCTTATTTAGAGGTTCACCTGGGGTGTATATCCACTAGCAGCATTGGATTAACGTCGATCCTTTTACAGTGAAACCTTGCCACTTTAGTAAGTTTTTTTTTTGTCTTTTTTTTAATCAATTACTAGAAATTTCAGGCGACCCTATTTGAATTCCAGGCAACCCTACATGGGGTCCCGACCCAAAGGTTGAAAAACACTGGGTTAACTAATACATTTTTTGTTATTTTGACTATTTTACATGAATAAATCCTAGTTGAAATCAAACATGTTTATTTCAGTTGGAATTTGGACAACGATTACAGCAGTTTCTAGAACAAACAGATAAAAGTATAAACAGTAAAACCAATGATCTCATAACGTTTTAGAGCACTGTATTGATTTGTTGTCCAAGTTTTAATCATTTGCCTAAAAAAAAAAAAAAAAGTGCCAAACAGTTTTATACAGAAACAAATCCTTATTATTTCTATCATAATTCAGATTAATTGCTACAATGAGCCTGTGCCTGTGGTTCAGACGGCTGTAATTGCAGCCCTTGACAGTCTATGCAGCTGAATAAAATTGCAGTGTGAACGGTTATGTAGCCACAAAAAAGACAAATGATTATATGTGAGAAGCAAAGCACAAGCAGTGATATGTGCAGAGGAAAACACCGCTGAGTTATATTTTCATCTTCACATTAATCTACTCTGACAACCTTCATCAACTGATATTTTGGTAACTTGTCTTCACGGTCCCTGTTGTGATAACATTTTACACATCCACACCCTTTATATCATCCCCATAGTGTGCGTCACGCTCACATTTATCTCCATCACCTGGGTATCAATGGGGTATCAATGAGCCATGAATGAGCCGTAATCAAGGATGAACTGATTTATGCCAGAAGTGGGAAAACAGCCAGAAACACTTTAAGGCATTTCCTATGAGCCTCCAGTGGGTGAGAAAAGACAAACATGGCCTGAGCGGAATTTAAAGCAGAAGGATTTCATCTGCTGTCTGCCTTCTCCCCAATTAAAACTGAGGAATTACAGCAAAGGATGAGTTAGTTTTATCAGTCTGATGCATGGTCTAATATCTTAAATGGAGTCCACTTACAGCAGGCGTTTAATCACAGTGTATGATAACCTTACACAAAGAGAGGAGCGATGGAATATTTACTGATTGACTCTTATCTCTGCTCTTTAGAGTCCATGTGCATTCCTCCCTTTGCCACATTAGAGGCCATTCATGTTTATTTTGTCACAGAAAACTCAAGTCTGTCGCGTCTACAGCAGGGGTGTCAAACTCATTTTAGTTCAGAGGCCAAATTCAGCCAAATTTGGTCTGAAGTAGGCCGGACCGGTGAAATAATAACATACTAATATATAAATAATGTCAACTCCAAACTTTCCTCTGTGTTTTAGAGTTAAAAAAGTAAAATTATCCAATGAAAATGTTTACATCTACTAGCTATCCTTTAAAACATGGGTGTCAAACTCATTTTAGTTCAGAGGCCAAATTCAGCCAAATTTGGTCTTAAGTGGGCCGGACCAGTAAAATAATAACATAATAATATATAAATAATGTCAACTCCAAACTTTCCTTACATGAAGAAAAAGTTTACATCTAAAAACTGTTCTTTAAAACAATGTGAATAACATGAACACCCTAAAATTTCTTAAGTAAATAAGTGCAATTTTAACAATATTCGGCCTCAGGTTATCATTGACGTCATGTTCATTACAACTTACAGATCACAGTGGATCTACAAATACACTAAATATTCAGTAACAGGCAGAATATTAACAAAATTACACTTGCGTCTCTTCGGACATTTTAGGTTTTTCATATTTGTTCAGGATATTTACATTTTCTGTGAAATTATAGTTTGTTTTAGTGTAAATACAGGCAAATTACATGAAAATATTTACATCTACAAAAAGAAAAAAATTGGAGTTGTAAGAATTTATAGGTTATTATGATAATATTTTTCCTGGTCTGTATGTGAAACCTAAAACAAAATTTTCTGTGATCATCTTAAGTGTAATTTTTGCGTTTCACAAATTCATCCTGCGGGCCGCAGTTGGCCCCCGGGCCGCATGTTTGACACCCCTGGTCTACAGTCAGTCTTTTCAGTCCAAACTTTACAGGTTTTGTCCATGGTTATCTGATGCAAATAAAGACACGTGTTCTTTTTGATTATGAAAATGTACTGAACAGGAAAATCCACACAAGTATGAAAAAATAGCAGCGTCCATCAGATTCCCTCAAAAAACAAGGCTTTTTGGTGCATTTTTATGACAGTAACTTGCATCTCTTCCCAGAGTTCAGAGTAAACCTTTCCACAAAGAGGTGCCTTCAAGGTGAGCCACTGTATTCCAAGTCCTTTAGTGTTTCCCTCATGTAAAATATTAAACACAAAAACACCCCAAATATTACTGTTATCAGCTGTCAGCCATAGCATCATCATCTGAAAACAAAATGTCTTCCAGCTTGGCATCTTCAAAGCCATGAAACGCGGTGTTTTTGCTGTCTGACGTGCTGCCGAACAACTCTTCGAGAAAACTCATCTTCCTCCCATCCTTCTTCACTCCTCCTCTTCCAGCTACCACGAAAACATCAGTGTCAGAGCAACACAGACAAGGCCACAAACTCCTGCAGCTGTAACTAATGCTACTGTGGCATGAAAACATTTCACTGCTGAATTATTTATCCTGCTCTTTTTGTGTTCAGGGTTGAACTGTTGTTACTAAGGAATCCAGTAGAAGCCACTTTGGGTAATGTGGACAAAACAAGAAGAAAAAGAAACCAAAATGCAGCCAAATATGCCACAGGGCAGGGGTGTCAAACTCATTTTGGTTCAGGGGCCATATTTAGCCCAAATTGATCTGCAGCGGGCCAGACCAGTAAAATAAGGACTTAATAACCTATAAATAATGACAAATCCAAGTTTTTCTTTTTGTTTTAGTACAACCCCCCCCCCCCCCCCCCCCCCCCAACTACATTATGAAAATATTTACATTTTACAAAAAAGATGTCAATAACATGAAAAAACTGAAATTTCATTTGAAAAATTAATGCAATTTTAGCAATATTATGCCTCAACTTATTATTTATACACATACATTTACACACAATGTTACATAAACATTTGGTAACAGGCAGACTATTGTTAAAATTTTGGAGTTTGGAACTAAAATTTTAACAATTTCTACAATATTCCATCTCTTATTATTTATTATTAACACAACTACAGACCACATTGGATCTATAAATGCACAAAACATTTAGTAACAGGCAGAATATTGTTCAAATTGCATATTTCGGGTTGTTCATCTTTGTTTTTATTTATGTATTTATTTGCATTTCATTGTGAAAGAATAGTTTTGTAAATGCAAATATTTTCACAGTGTAATCTTATTTTTTTCACTTGAAATTTTTCCACATAATTTTTCCCAAAGAAAATTTGTAGTTGCCATTATTTATGGGTTTATTGTGTTGTTATTTTTACTTGAGATCACATTGGTCTGTATGTGGAACCTGAACCAAAATGATGTTGACAATCTGGACTATTCAGGTTAATTTTTGCACTTTCATCCTGCAGGGCCGGAATGGAATCTTTGGTGGGCTGGATTTGGCCCCCGGGGCGCATGTTTGACACCTGTGCCTTAGGGTAATACATGAAAACGGAGCAAAATAAAAAAAATTTAGAAAAAAAGAGTAAAGGCATGTCGTCTAAATGCAGAACTCCTTACCGATGGGGCAAGGCTGACAAGGAGAAACATACAGGATGGAAGCAAGCGGCAGGTCGTATGAATCCATGAAAACTTTTGAGATGAAATATCGCACAGAGGCAGTTGGTTCTCTAGTCTCATGGTCCCAGGCTCATTGACAACCCACTGACAAGACACAGTAGCAACATCAAACCTTCATTCACTGCACACCAAAAACATCTGATCAGATCGCCATCAGGTTGGTTTGGATGGAAACTACTTGCAACAATTATTGACTGATTACAATTTGATTTTGAAAAACCCCTTTTATTTTATTATTAATAGTATACACTGATGTAAAACCTTATGGGACAACTTCTAAACTCAAGATGTGCCCCCCCCCCACCATCTTCACAATATTATTAAATAGTTTTAACACATGAAACAGAGTCTTAAACTGCATCATATTTGTGATCATTAGTACATGTAGCAAAGATAAACATTACAGGGAGGTAGCAAGGAATACACATGGAAAAAAAAAGGGAAACAAAAATGAAATGTTCAGTAAACAAATTAAAGTATGAATAAAATAAAAACCTGAATCATTATTTAACTAATGCTGTAGGGTGTATGTTTATTTACTTTGTGCAACATGTGACAGGATATAGCTATAGCACCTGTAAGTCATATGTATATGAAGCTAATGCTAATGCTAGTTAGCTTAGCTTAGCAAAAGAGAGGAAACAGCCAGTTTGGCTCAGTCCAAATAGAAAGTATTTACATTATTAAATTAATAACACATAAAAATATAACCCCTTTTTACGGATTTAAAGAAGCTGCAGCAATGTAAATACGTAGGTTTCTGTGCCTGAAGAATTAAAGCGTAAAAATAACTACAATTTATATTAATTTCAACTTTGTATAAAGAACTGCCTCTTGAAAGTATAGAGGGCTTTTTTGTGTTGTTTTTTATTGTGTTTATATTTATCCATTTGCTTTTTAATGTGGACCATGAGTCTGAAATAAAGCTTATCTATCTATCTATCTATCTATCTATCTATCTATCTATCTATCTATCTATCTATCTATCTATCTATCTATCTAAAAACAAGGGAAAAAAGTTAATTCTAGTTAGTTTTAGTTACTACTGCACATGATAAGGCTAATTTTCTTGATGCCAACTTAAACACCAGTGGGCTATCTTCACCTTAACAGTCCAAAAATTAGAGTATCAATCTATTTAATATTATTGTTAATATCAGCTAAAATTTGCTTAGGGGTCTTATTTATGTGTTTGTGCATAAGAAATCAATATAAGTGAATCCCCAAAGGAACTTTGTGTTGGTAAATGCAAGTTATGCAAATTGACAGGATTTCAGTTCTGTTCAACATGTTGATGGTCATATGAACTATGTTTTCAGCTCAAAAATGTCCAATTTCGTCACAATTAATGCTATATTTTCATGTCACAAATGGCCAAGTTATATTTGAACTGAATTTACCTGAAAAACAAATATTCTATTCTTTTAGATTCCCCAATTTTTCTTACAAGATTATATACTACATATCACATGTTTTATTTTTACAGGTTCAATATGGAGTATGGTGCTGATCCATCCTGCTTATGTTACGCAAATACATACATTAAGAAAGTCACATGTCACTTTTTAAATCAACAGTTTTCTAATAATAAGCATTTTTATAAAGAAATAACAATTCTATATTGTTATTTCCTCTTTAGTATGATGATAAACTATACAATAAATAATTCTGATCCTAGTTTTTGCACAGGGATCATTTGTGGAAACGGTGACATGGCTGCTGAGCATCAGTATGATGGGATCCGTAACAACCATGTCACATCCGTCCACTGCCACATTTTGTGTTTTTGTGTCAGCTGTTATTGTTTTAGATCCACAATACTAACATTTATGAATAAGAGGAGAATTAGCAATACTAAGTATATAAGTTTATTACTAATAAAGTACTGGTACTGACCAGAGCATCATGGGTAATGTCACGTCTGTCCACCAGCAAAAGTTTTCACATACACGTGCTATTCAAAATCCAATATTTCTGAAAATATAGCTTCCGCTGTCAAATAATATCAGTAGTCTGTGCACAAATGTATTAGCATTATTTCAACACAGTTCTATGCATTTCTTACAACTATTTTTTGACAAAAATGGCCACTCATTTGACCCTCTAAGTAAATTTTAGCCAATATAATATTTAATAATATATCCTTTAATTTTTGCCATATAACTATATTAAGACTGCACTGGAATCACTTATTTTACATTAATTTAAATCCACTGATCTGAGTCTAATCCAGCCATCATTTGTGATGTAAGTAGATATTGACATGAACAGAGAAAATGAAGGTTCTGGTGAAAGACTTGGGACTCACCGGAGCGTCCGCAATCCGAGCAGGACACCAGCTCCTCCGCCTGGCCCGTCTTCCTGTTGGAGTCCTGGTCTCCCAAACAGAAGTCACAGTAGTCGTTGGGGATGATGGAACCGTCTGGACCCTTCTGAGCTGTCGGCAAGGACAGAGGTGTGAGGAGGAGAAAAACACACGCTGATGTTCTGACATGCATCACCACATATATGCATTTATCACTCTCAGTAGAATATACGGCAAATATAGTAGATATGTACAGTAAACAGTAATAAAAACAAAAATATATTCCACAAAAAACAGCAATATTGTAGAATAAAGGACAGGAAAAGGATAAAAGACCATGACAGCCTGCGGGACATTCTGAATGTGTGTAACACAACACAAAATTATAAAAAAAAAACATTCAGACTGTCAACCCCAGAGTTGAAAATGCACTGAATCAAAATAGAGGTCAGTAAATACAACAGAGGATGTTTAGTTCTGTTTTATGTGTTTCAATATCAATTCAATTTATACAGATTTTGACGAGATATGGGACCAAAATGTTTAATTATGGCGTGTTTTCTCCGGTTTATTTTTTGGGTGTGTAGGGAATAAAGTAATAAGAATAATATTATTTTGGTGAGACTATGATTAACTATGTACTTGCAGCTTATACTAATGTCAGGAGGTGGAACTGTTGTAAATACATGATTAGGGAAAAGTGGTGGGATAGTTCAGGGGTCACGTACAGCCCAATTTGATCCCAAGTGGGCCGAACAAGTCAAATAATAGCACAATAACCTGGAAATAATAAGAAATCCAAATTTTTCTCTTTGTTTTAGTGCAAAAAATTAAATTAACCCATAAAACCCAAACATCCTCCACTGACCAAAAGCATCTACTGATCTATAATGTTCAATACCTGTTGATCCACTAATCCTATCAATACATGTAAATAACTGAGGTAAAATGCAGTTTGTCATCTTTTCATGGTCATCAGATATGACCCATTTGGACGTTCAGAGGCTCCGTAGTGAACATGAAAACACTGTCATCTTCTGAAACTTATTCACCAGTAAAACCCATGGAGTTGGATCAATGACAGTGGATGGATAGACTTGTTTTATGCTCAGTTAATGATACATTTTGCTGGAAAACTCGCTTTTTCGTCTGTTTCTGTCCAGTTTCTCTGTTCTGATATAATAACCATTGAATATACTCTGAGCTGTTAAGACTATCAGCATCAGTGGTGTCAAACTCATTTCTTCCAGGGGCCACATTCAGCCCAATTGGATCTCAAGTGGGCCAGACCAGTAAAGTAATAGTATCATAAACTATTAATAATGACAACTTTTTCTTTTTGTTTTAGTGCAATAATTTACAAACTATCCTTTAACAAAAAACACGTGAATAACCTGAAAAAAATGAAATTTGTAAGAAAATTAAGCACAGTTTTAACAATATTATGCCTCAATATATCATTTGTACATGTGCATTACGTACAATGTTACACAAACATTTGGAAACAAGCATAATATTGTTAAAAGTTTGGAGTTTGGAACTAAAATAAGAACAATTTCTCATTCAGTTTCTCATTTCCCCAGGTCATTGTTCTTCTTGGTAGATCTTCGAGGTTCAACTGGACTAATTTTGCTACAAAAGAGCAAAACTAGTCCAGTTGAACCTAGAAAAAGGGAGTTGTCACTGTTTATAGGTTATTATGCTATTATTTTACTTTAGATCATATTGGTCTGTATGTGGAACCTGAACTAAAATGAGTTTGACACCTTTGATTGTTAATATCTTCAGTGTAATTTTTGCACTTCCCAACTTCATCCCGCGGACCAGATTGGACCTTTTGGCGGGCTAATTTTGGCCCCCGGGTCGCATGTTTGAGACCCCTGATCTACATTATCAATAAATTAAATATAAGAAAATACATGATTTACACAAGAGGCTAATATTATAATAAATTTTGACAAATCACATGGGAAAGACAAAAAATATATAGGAAGTTGTGAAAAAATAGTTATCGGTCTTTAAGGGTTATATTATGATACTTTACATTTACAAACTATCATTCCACAAAAAATGTGAATAACTTCAACACCCTTTCATGCATGAATTATCAGAACCTTAATCAATACTTTTTTCCTAAGTGTTTTTACTCCTCTTTAGGCATGAAAAAAGCAATGCAATTGAATTTTTTTATGAACCTATTTTTCATGGAGTTCCACTCAGCTGGACACCATGCATTTAATTTTCAAAGCAAAGAAACATGTATTTAAAATTCATCATCAGAAAGTGATATACTGTGTGAAAACTATGAAATAAAAACATTTTTAATGAGTGCTAATCTGATGTTTTCTCACATTTTATCATATTCAAATATTAGTTATTACTCATTTCATGGAGATAATATCCTCTTGAGACCCAGGAAATTCACAGTTTTAGCTTTTTTACATTAAAAATTTGTCTTGATTGGAAACTGCATAATGCAACAGTTTTTTCAGATACATTTTAAAAATTATTTTTAGTAACCCTTTCATGCATAGTGGTCACTACAGTGGACAGCTGTTCAAAAGGGTTCTCTTATATACTTACAGATTTTGTTGCTTTAGTTCTATATCAGCTAACACAGTGGACGCTTATGTATCGTCCCATACAGTGTAATTCATACCATTACTGTAGATTTGCTGTTCTAGATAAATCTGATCTGCAGTAACATGACTGTAAAAAAAAATGCTAATTGTTATTAAACTGTAATTAACAGTTTTGGGTTTTTTTTTTTGCATATTATCTATATGCAGGTATTGTTAAAATGTAAGAAAACATCAAATTAGCAGCATTAAAAATGTTTTTACCTCATAGTATATCAGTAAATACATGTTTCTTTGCTTCTAAAATGAAATGCATGATGTCCAGCTGAGTGGACATTTTTGTAATTCAATGAAAAATAGGTTAATTAAAAAAAAATTCGATCACATTGTTTTTTTTTTTTTCATGTCTATAGAGGAATAAAAACACTCAAGAAAAAAATCTTGACTGAGGTTCTCATAATTTGTGCATGAAAGGGTTAATTTATTTTTTTAATGGAATGTCCTTTGTAATGGACAGTATTTTTTAAGTTGTCAAACTTTTGTCCCCTTTAGAGGATAAAATGCATTGCTGAATCTCAGGAGGATATGCAAAAAAAAAAAAAAAAAACAATAAAAACTTTTTTGTTTAAGAAAACTGTTAAATACGGTCTTATAACAATTAGCAATTAATTTACACTAAAACATGTTAGTGCAGATCCGGTTTATCAAGAGCAGCAAAGTTACAGCAATGGTATGAATTGCAGTGTTTTGGATGATGCATAAGAGTCCACTGTGTTGGCTGATATGGAACTAAAACAACAAAACCCATGAATATACAAGAGAACAGATGTAGAATAACTGTCCACTGTAGTGACCACTATGCACGAAAGGGTTAAACATTATGCCTCAACTTATTATTCATACTAGGGCTGAACGATATGGACAAAATTTCATATCTCTATATTCATGCCAGATATCTCGATATCGATACGAAACGATATGACTACAAGTTCGGTGAAAACCAAGCATTTTTAAGAAAAATACGAACATCATAATACTAAAGACTGTGGAAAGTGCAGTTTTATTTATAAGAACTCACTGCCAGTCATCAATATTAATATAAAGTACGAATAAATAAATTACAAATCAAACATTTTACTGCAGAAAATGTTTTTTTACTGCAGAAATCTATATCGTTTATATCGTTGCTTTTTCGATATTAATATCTTGAATGTTCATATCTAGATATCGATACGATAACGATATATCTTTCAGCCCTAATTCATACACATCCGTTACAGATCACAGTCGATCTACAAAAGCACAAAACATTTAGTAACAAGCATAATATTGATGAAATTTTCGAGTTTTGAACTAAAATGAGTTTCAAACCCTTAACTTTTAATATCGTCAGAGTCATTTTTCAAAGTGTAACTTCTCAAATTCACGCCACGGGCCAGATTGGAACCTTTGAAGGGCCGTATGTTTGACACCCCTGTTCTAAAGACAGTGTTGAATACACTCCTAGTACACAACTAGTACAAATATAATGATAAAAATGAAGCCAATAATGTTTTGACGTACTGCGTTTGTGCGTCTTACGTTTGTGGTTGTCTGAGCTGTGTGGGGGGGACGGGGCCATCTCCACTTCTTTTTCCTCCTCTCCCTCTTCTTCTGCCAGGTGGGTGTGGGTGTAGTGGTAACTCAAGCCAGGTCGGTTCTTATAGCGCTTTCCACAGACTATAGATAAAACATAAATGTGTTCAGAAACATGTCGAATTTTACAAAATACAGATATTCCAGGTCAATATTAGTACACACCTTTGATGGTTTGGGGCCTCTATCATCATGTGTGTAGGTTATAGCAGAAAATTGGCTCTACACCTACATTTTTTTTTTTTTTAATCAAACCCCGACTCATATATGTAGAACTGACATTGATTTAACTTGTAGATTTAGATTTGAATACACAGAGAATTACTAATTGATGACATACAAAACTGGTAGTTTCAATAAAAACGGCTTGAATATTAAAAATGGCAGCATATTATTAACGTTTTGACCACAGCAAAGTGCAAACACAACATAGGCGATGTGCGGTACAGTGGCAAACAAAAATTTTAGACCATAATATTTTAAGTAATGGTTGTTAAAATATTTTATTAGGGTTACAATAATGAAAAGCTAGCTATTTAAGTGTTTGATTAGCACAGGCAAACCACCACAAAAAGCTTATCAAGTAACAGTTTTTTTTTTTTTTTTCCTGTGATGAAGTGATCCATCTAATATATAAAAAGTAAGATTTGTACAAAAGCAGCATGTGTGTTTATGATAAATAAAACTGTCTAGTCTTGTATTGCGACAGTTTTTGGATCTTTGACAGGTCTTCAGTGAATGCATTAAAGCTGTAGCCATCATGGAAGTTCGTCATTCTATTGTAGGTCTGTCCTGCTTTTGTGCCACAGTTTTAACCCATAAAGACCCAAACATCCACCGCTGCCCAAAACCATCTACTGATATAAACTGTTTAATACCTGCTGATCCACTAATCCTATCAATACATGTGAATAATTGGTGTTAAATTCAGTTTGTCGTCTTTTCATGGTCGTCAGATATGACCCGTTTGGATGTTTAGAGGCTCTGTAGTGAACGTGGAAACACAGTCATCTTCTACAACATCGATTCACCAGTAAAACCCATGGAGTTGTATCAATGACAGTGGATGGACACACCTGTTTTGACAATCAGTTAATGATGTATTTTGCAGAAAAGGTCACTTTTTCTTCAGTTTTCTCTGTTTTGATATAATAACCTTTAAATTTTCTTTGAGCTTTTATGAACATCTACATATCAGTGAATTAGATATAAGGAAAAAATGTGGTTTATACTGAAAAAAACTCAAAATAAAAAGGATGATATTACAAGATATGGTCATATATCACTTAAGAAAGGTTAAATATAGAGAAGGGAACTGCCATAAAAGTAGCACAGGGTCTTTATGGGTTACAAAAACTGTAACCATTATGGACATTTAACCATAACACTGCACTCCCTCATTATCTCTCTGAGTTCTTACTGTCAGTAGTTAGAAATCGTGATTTTCAGAAAAGTGTCTCCTAGTGGAAAGACTTCTACAATGGCTACATCCCAGCTAGAGTGGCCTGAGAAACATGCTAAGCTGCTGCTTAATTTCTGAATTGCGCATGCCCTGCAATAAGCGAGCATTAGGCATGTGGTGGAGCGTTAGTGCCATGCAATGCTTGCACTGAATTCAGAAAGGGATGCCTGGACTAGCAAAAAGCATTTAAAGCATTAGGTATCTCAAAAAAGGATTAGCATTCAGTCAGTCATTCCCACACCAGATGCATGAGGAAACAAAAACAAAAAAAGCCAGTCATAAAGACAGTTCATGGAGCACCTAGAAAGACAAGATGGCGACAGGTTCAGATACCTTCTTCAGCCTTTTTTGAGTTATGCTTTTGTTTGTATCTATCTGGAACAGAGAAGACACAAAAGCAAACAATAAAAGAAAGACAGAACAAGACACAAAATGAGGATGAGGTACATTTGTTTGAGGCTCCGTCAGCACAGCTTTCTCTATCCTTGCGCCCATGACAAAACAATCCTGGGGAATTCTGTCCAAGTACAAAAGTAGCATGCTAGTCAGGTCTGGATTAACAGCAAACTGTTCTTCATGCTGCAGAGAACTGCTCTCAGAATATAAGAGGAGAGGCCTGTCACTGACAGATGGGAGAGAAAAGGACTTCTCTGTTTTTCTAAATATATTTCTTAAGAATGTTAAAGTGGTAAGAAATGAGAGGGTTTCAGGTCATACATACTTGGTTTTTGCACTTGTCACAGTGAGCCTTAGGTGATACCGATTTGGTATTTTCATGATGTAACGTTCAAAGCACAAGATAGTGGTAGAGATCACATGAAACCACAGGACATACAGCGGAGGCGAATATTTGCTTGTCTTACTGTCACAGACGTAGGGTTTGTCCTGGTCATCGTTATTAACAGCCTCTGTCCTCCTGCGACTTGATCCTCTGTTCTGAAAGAAAAATTCACCAAAACTCCACTGATATTTATGCACATAAAAATTAAAGATTTATTTTAAGTCACAGTACTTAATTTTTTAACACTGCTAATGTGCTGTATCCAGGACACTCACTTTGGCTCTGTTCCTGTTCTTTCTCTTTGGAGTATCCAGTTCAAAGTCTTCATCATCATGGAAACCGTCTCCATTTTCATCTGCTTCCAAAACTCTCTACAGAGAGAGCAGACACACACACACACACACACACAGAGAAAAAAGAAGACAAATCAAACTGTGTACACATGTAAAAGGTTTGAAATTAAAATGTCTGTCTGATATTTCCACATCTACCTTTACAGCCGTTGCAACAAAAAACAAATTAATTAGTCATACGTCTAAATAATAAAAAATATGAATTAATACCTGTATTTCCAGCAAGGTCTCCTCCTCTTTACTGATGCTGTTTTTTTTCTCCAACAGGCTATCCCCCCTCAGGAGGGCCTCCAAGGCTGTGGCCTCCCCTGGGGGCCCCTCACGCTTAGGGGCCAGCTCAGCTTCTGAGGAGGTAAGAACAGCAGAGAATAAAAGAGAGGACAAAAAAAACATAGGGTGTCAAGTGTGTGTGTGCATTGGAGGCGGAAGAAAGGGTCAGAATGTTCTTACTAATGCAAACACATAATATTTTTTTTACCCGTGAAGTTAATCAAAGTATCAGGGTGGACATCATGTCTATATTATCACTGTGTGGGATGAAAACTGAGTGTGAGTAACAGTGGCAGGGTTGGCTGCCAGATTCAACATCAATTAAGGTTTAATACTCAAAAAAAAAAAAAAAAAAAAAAAAAAAAAAAAAAAACACAGCTTCCAGCCCTAAAGGACCCCTCCTACCTTACACTCACTGATTTCTTGCCTCCTCCAATCTACTTTATCTTTTTTCCCTACCCCTCTTTTCATTTCCGCCGAGATGACCTGCAGTGATTTTTAACTCCTCGTCCTCATCTTTGAGCTCTAATAAAAAGATGAAAGTAAGGATGTGAAAGAAAAGACAGGAACTGAGCAGGTCTACTGAGGCCCAAAATCTTATTGAATACAGAGCTGCTGCATCTACTGAACGTGTCTCTGCTATTCCCGCCTCGTCTTCCTCATCTCATTTTCTATCCACATGTGTAACCCTGACAAGGTGTTTCGTCCCTTGGTAACTTATCATACACACCTCCTTCACCAGTCGTCCTTCCTATTTCTGATCCCTGCATCTCTTTCAACTGGGGCAAAGAAAGGAGGGCGTATGTGGAGCTAAATGTTAGGAAAATGCATTCTCTTTTTGCAGCGTTATCTGGACCAACACTCATACAAACCCATTTTAATTAGAGTCTCCTCCAAGTCCAACCTTATCACCCCCTAAAGACAATAATACCCAGTGTAAGGAAAGAAATATGTTAATATGTAAAACGCCCTGAGTGTCCTTGCCCTCTTGTGCATTTTCTCATGCATTTTTTCATAACTCTTGACACATCATTAGACGTTAGCACAGCTGCTGACATGAAATACAAGCAAATCTACAAAAAATGGGGTGTTAAATACCACCTTCAGCCTTTTTTTCTACTTTAAAATAACCCTGTGACAGAGCCTCTGTGTATCTTCACGCACACAGACAAACCTCTCTGCTCAGGAAGCATTAAATAAACATAAAGCATTTCCAAAAACCCGAGAGGGGAGCACTCACATTCCTCTGTCGTGTTATGATAGATATCTGGGCCAAACTGCACAATTGGATCTGTGAAAAACAAAACTAGAGACTTCTACTCTTTCACCCTTAACTACAAAGACTTTCCACCCTTGCTAACTACAGTGTGTTGCTAGTTTTCTTTTCCTGTACATGTTTTGGTTGGTTGGTTGCTGCTCTGGGGATTTTCTTCTCTCTCTCTCTTTTTTTTTTTTTTTTTTTTTTTTTTTGAAAAAGACTGTCCTCTGCTCAAAGCTGAATTGCTCTCAGTGGAAGGCTCTTGGGTATTATATTGCGTCTGGAAGACATAGAGGGGGAAACAATGGTGTGGCAAAGCTGAAACAAAGACTTTCCTTTATTTCACCCCCTTATCGGGTTCCTGGGGCATTCCTTTGCTAAAATCCCCTATAACACACACATATTCACACATGGATACACATACACACATGCACACACACACAAAAAGGCATACACTTCCACCTCATAAGACTCACTTACATTCTAATGCCTCATGGACAAATGATTATAGAGGCCCAGTTAGGGTGCTTCTGTGCTGCAATAGAGACGGAGAGTCATGCAAAGTTGTGTAGGGGGTGTTTGTGGGTTTATGCATGTGTGTTCATGTGTATGTGTGTGCACTGCCAGAGAACAGTGAGAGAAAGCATTGATTCAGGGGAGAGAATGAACCTGGAGACCTGGCCGAGAGAGACGCACTAACCAGAGCCAGATGGTCAGATAGCGAACATTAACGCCACTCAACACGCCTTCAGCCCTGTGTAGCTACACAAGAGTAACGAGCGCCCGAACATGACGTATAAGCAGGTTTAAGCGATGACAATTCCATGTTTTAGTATGACGGAGGACGCATCAGGCTATAGGTCAATACCGCGTCGGCCGCTGCATACATATCAATGCGCTGCTGCACGGTGTGTTGTTTGTCTTACCCAGTCGAAGCTCACAGAGGCGAAGCTGGGGATCCAGGGGAGGGTGGAGTCGCCTCTTCTTTCTCCAGCAACGAGCAGGGTAGGTATACATCTGTCCAGCTGCTTGGCCTAGACACACATACATGCACATACATATACGGAGAGGGAAACAGGCACACAGGAAGAGCTTTAACAACCACTGGCAAGCCTGACATTTTAACAAAACATGCATTGAGACCATTCTACACACACGCACACACACACATAGTGGACTGGCCTTGTTTTCCTGACATTTAATATGTCCTGATTTCATTGCTCAGGCTAATGGTCCTTATATTTAGAGACATCCTGCTATTTTTGTCAGTCTCCATGAGCTGATTCATCACTCATTACGTGTGTTTTTCAGTGCTCGCTGTTGTTTTTTCACTTCTTCTTTGCAAGTTAATGAAAGTAATATGCTTACATCAGTATCTAATGAATGCATAATATTTCTGTGACAATGCTTTTTATCATATTCCTCCATTAGCATAACAGATCACAGTCAAAGTAGGCCTGAACAAGACAAGAAAATATCGAAAAAAAAAAAAAAGGGGGGGAGAGGATAAACCCAGAATAAATGCATATAATGTGAGTTAGGTCTGCCACAAAGTATAGGGTGTGGCCTAAAGGGCTTTGCATACAAGATGGAGAGCAGGCTATTTGTGTCCAGCTCTCAGTAAAGAGCAGATTGTTCCCTCTGGCTGCAAAGGCGACCCAGATGTGCAGGATGCATTTTGACTGTTTGTCTGGGGATAAGTCAGCAAGTGCTACAGGCTGACTTGTTTTTTTTTTTTTTTATCCATATACATGTATTTTCATAGGAGTGGCGATGACTTGTAATACAGACAAAAGCCAGATCTGTCTAGATTAAAACATATCAGCAGTACAACATAAATCCAGTAGATCTTCTGCATAATCTCAAAAACCTGGCTGCCGGTGGCGCTTTTCCATCCAGATGTAGCAGTTGTTTTGTGCCACACCGGTCTGCGAATCTAGGAAGGGCATCCGTACGCTGCGTTCAGCGCAGAGGCGGGCATTGTAGCTGCGGCAGTGTTCGATGGCCTCCTTATAAAACTGGTCACCAAGCCTAAACACAAACAGTCAGAGAGATAAAGAATATGACAGGTGAACACACAAAAGTGACAGAGAGGCATATATTTGGGATTATTTAATGTAATGCACCAGTTTTATAAAATTCCATGTCACTCACTTCTACAAAAACGTCAAATTGATTCAACATCTGAGCTAAACTGAGAAGAAAAAAAACTACATTGAACTCAGATTACCCACAAGTCACATTACAGTCTTATTTTGGCATTGATCTAAGCTATTTGCAGCATGCTGCTTTGATTTCTGCTTTCTATGCGCTGAGTCATTCCTGCTGTTAATGCCCTATCAGCTAAATGCTCAGATTCTTTTATGGGTAATGGCAATAGCATGTACTGGGCAGCTAATGATTTTGTATGGTTTGGAAATCAAGCATGAGCGGGCCTGTTCAGTCCGGGTGAACTCTTTTGCTTAAGTCTTTCATGCATGAATTATGAGAACGTTAATCAAGATTTTTTTCTTTATTCCTCTTTAGGCATTTAAAAAACAATGAGATTATTATTATTTTTTTTTTATAAAGCTGTTTTTCACGGAGTTGCAAAAATGTGCGTTTAATTTTTAAAGCAACGAAACGTGTATTTACGGATACACTGTGTGAAAACTATGAAATAATAACATTAAATGCTGCTAATTTGATGTTTTCTCACATTATAACACACACACTACAAACAAAAAGTTATGGATATTTTTAATTTTTGGGGCTATTTTTTTTTTTCAGTTGAGATTCTTGTACAAGGCATTTTACTTTTTTGTGTGTGAATTGAATTGAAACTTTTTTTTTTTTTTAATGACCAGACATAGTTTTATTTACAAATGGCAAAAATGACCAAAAAAAAAAAAAAGAAATATCCTTAACTCTTTGTTTGTAGCGAACTCCAATACTAGTCACTTCATGGAGATAATATGCAAAAAAAAAAAAAAAAACAACTTTTGTTGTTAATTACAGTCTAATAACGATAACAAGGAACTGATTTACACTCAAACATGTTAGATCAGATTTATCAAGAACAGCAAAGTTACAGTAACGTTATCAATGTCAGTGTATTATGTATTGTGTTGGCTGATATGAAACTAAAATAACAAAACCCATGAATAAACAAGAGAACAGCTGGAGAAGAACTGTCCACTGGAGTGACCACTGTGCATGAAAGGGTTAATATAACAGGCCCAGACTTCTCTGCAGAATTGCCTCAATGTATGTAATGTGTGTATTGCCTGACTATAGTGCACACATCAGAAAGACGATGAAGACAAAGGAGCTGAAAAGAAACAGGCTGAGCATAAAGGTCTGTGGAGTCGGAAACAACCAGGAATCAATGGAATAGAAGAAATGTTTTATCCTGTCAAAATGATATATGAGTGAGAGTGCCAGATCGAAGCCCACACAACAAATGGGCTACACACACCCGTACACACACTACTGGCCATCAAGAACGTATAAATCAGGATGTGGCCCATCAATAATCTCCACAGTCTCAGTCTAAAGACAAGACCTCTGCACCTTAGATTACTGGAGGCAGACAGATCACACCAGATTTATCTCACTTTTTGCTGCAGATGAAACATCCATTTCTGCTCACATTCAATAGAATACTCAGAATATTACTTATTGAATTAAAAGACCAGAGAAGGAGCAGTTGTGGTGGGATTTGAAGACTTGTCCCGAACCATATGCAAGGGCACATATGCTTCAGCTCCAGAGGTAATGATCTGAACCAGCCAATAATCCATGGGTACAGTTTACTATGAAGTTACTTTGAGGCAGCTGTAAAGGAGAATATCTCCAAAGGGACTCCAAACCCATGAATTACACATCATAATATGTTATTTTTAGGCCTGTAACGGTACACGTGCCGAACCAAACCGTTTCGGTACACACCTGTTCGGTTCGGTACACAGCTGTACCGAAACGGCACAGTATGATGAGAAAAAGAAAAAGGAACGAAAGATGTCGTTCGATGTGGAACTTTAAATCCGTGCAAGTTTCACACGGACATATGGAAGGACGCACACATTGACCCAAAATATGAAATAACAGCTGATATAAGGTAAAAAAAAACAACAAATAGGATGTGAACCTGGAGGGAAGAGACTGAAGACCCTCCACCATCAGTACAGTCCAGTTTGGATCAGTTCAGGTTCAGGTGAAAGACAACGAGAAAAGAGACGCTGATAAGACGGACATTGTTTGGCCCCTAGGAACTACGGTAGTTCTAAAACACTGACACTAGCTCTGTCTGTCTGTCTATCATGCACGCTGTATAATAGAGGAATAAATAGAACACTGAAAGTATGTAAAGTTTCACTTTCGTTTCACGACAGCGTTCGTGACGTTAGTTATGGACCACACCCCCAGGTGCGTGCCCCCCCTACCCCCCGGTTCTGACAAAAAAATAATAATAATAATAATAATAATAATACCCTGTGCACACAGGCACACACAAATACACACAGTGTCTTAAACAGTTTGTTCTCTGTCCTAAAATAAATAATTTGGTTCATTGTGTTGTCAAAGTTTCTCTTCAGTTTAAACAGAATACCAGTTTGTCCTCTTGTTAATGTTGCACTTCATGTGGAATTTTTTGGTTATTTTTATGCAGAATGTGAACTGACAGAACTGTGATTAGATTTTTCTTGTTTATTCGAAACTATCTTTCAGGGAAAAGTGCAATACAAATGTTTAAAATACATTTAGTAATATTAATAATTTATTTTATTTTCTATTTGATTTGCAGCAGCAGAATTATATTATTCCTGTTTTTCTATATTCTATTGTCTCCAAAAATTGGGGGAAAAATGTTTAAAAAATCCTAAATGCATTAATAGACATTTTGAGGGGTTTTCTTTCTTCCCGTACCGAACCGACAAAAAAACGAACCGTGGCTTTGAAAACCGAAAATGTATCGAACTGAAAATTTTGTGTACCGTTACAGGCCTAGTTATTTTGGCTGTTAAAAGTTATAAAGGGTGTCACTGGTCTTACAAACCAGCAGGATCTTCTTATAGTCTCACCTGCAAACCAGTGCATGTGTATATTAATGTGCCTAGTAGTCATGTTGTTGTTCTGACTGGGTCTGCAGATTTAGATAGTCTGAGGATTCTCTACACAGAAATGTAAAGAATGCCAAGCTGGACAAAGACCAGCTCTCTGGTCACACTGAATCTTACAAAGATGTGCAGTGTTTGGAAGTAGAGGGAGCAGAGGGTGGGTGGAGGAGGCAGAGGGGGAGGGCAGAAAGGAGAGGGGTTGGAGTGAGCAGAAATAGTATGGGGGCCAGGGATCGCCTATCCTGATGAGACAGAAATAGGAACGAACCAAAGAGGACGCAGGTAACGGAAAATGCACTTGAATATGGAGAAAAAAAACAAGAAATGATGAAAAATAAATGAAAGGTATAAAACTGTGTTCACTTTAGGAAGTTGCTGCAACCCCATCGACAAGAAAACAGCAACAAATGCCTGAGAATTACTGTCAAATAGGGATGTAACGATATGAACATTTCATATCATGGTTATTGTGACCAAAATCATCACGGTTATCATTATTATCGCGGTATTATTGAAATTGTGCTCAAAATGTTCAAAAAGTACTGATACACACACTGAAATAATTTAACCAAGTTGTATGTTAAAAATGAATAAACAAATAAATAAAATAAAATAATCGGCACAGTGTACCTTCTGTTGGCAGAAACGTTCAAGTATTAACCCTTAGTGGTCTGAGCCTATTTTGTCCGTTTTTGAGCACTTTTGGTTTTACCTTTATATACTTTATAAACAAATGTTTACTATACCCATGTTTGGTATCTTTTTTTTTCAGCACAATTTCATCTATATCATCTGCTTATTATTTTTTCCACTTTAACCTACTATATCAACACAAAAGGCCAGAAAACACACAAAAAAAGTAAAACCCAATTTGAAAAATGTATATAATTTATTGCATAAATAACACAAAGATGCTTAACGAACCTTTCCAAAGACTTCAAAAGTGAATATTGGTTCCAAATATTAGGTATATAAAATCAAATTTGTAATAAATTAAAACTATACCCAAATATTTGACATAAAAGCAGATCTTTATAGGCGTCTTTTCCCCTAAAAGTACGGTAATCAAACATGGTTATCATGATAATTAGAATTTAAACGGTAATACTAACCGTCTGCAATTTTACCGCGGTTTATCATTATATCGGTAATCGTTACATCCCAACTGTCAAATCAGTGCAGAGATCAGTATAGATAAGATAATACAATATATGCAAAACCCAGTTCCCTGGACTTTGTGGGGCAAGCTGAGAAGGGAGTGGAGGATTATGGGAAATTGAATATAGTACACACTAGGGATGTAACGATATGAAAATTTCATATCACGGTTATTGTGACCAAAATTATCACAGTTATCATTATTATCGGTCATGTGGTCAAATGTGGTCAAAATGTTCAAAAAGTACTGATACACACACTGAAATAATTAGAAAAAAATAAATAAATAAAATAATAGGCACAATGTACTTTCTGTTGCAGAAACATTCAAATATTAACATGTAAACATCAAAAATGCAAATGTGTGTTAAAGATATGTATTTATGTGTATTTTTGCACATCTTTTGTCTACTTTAGTATTTTTTAGTGTATTTTTGCGTATTTTTTTGAATACTTTAGTGTATTTTTGCATATTTATTGTATACTTTTGTATGTTTTTAGTGTATTTTTGCATATTTTTTGTATATTTTAGTGTATTTTTCCGTATTTTTAATGTAGTTTAGTATATTTTTAGTGTATTTTTGCATATTTTTTGTATATTTTAGTGTATTTTTGCTTATTTTTAGTATACTTTAGTATGTTTTTAGTGTATTTTTGCATATTTTTTGTATACATTAGTGTATTTTTGCTTATTTTTAGTATACTTTAGTATGTTTTTAGTGTATTTTTGCATATTTTTTGGATACTTTAGTGTATTTTTGCTTATTTTTAGTATACTTTAGCATGTTTTTAGTGTATTTTTGCATATTTTTTGTATACATTAGTGTATTTTTGCTTATTTTTAGTATACTTTAGTATGTTTTTAGTGTATTTTTGCATATTTTTTGGATACTTTAGTGTATTTTTGCTTATTTTTAGTATACTTTAGCATGTTTTTAGTGTATTTTTGCATATTTTTTGGATACATTAGTGTATTTTTGCTTATTTTTAGTATACTTTAGTATGTTTTTAGTGTATTTTTGCATATTTTTTGGATACTTTAGTGTATTTTTGCTTATTTTTAGTATACTTTAGTATGTTTTTAGTGTATTTTTGCATATTTTTTGTATACTTTAGTGTATTTTTGCTTATTTTAAGTATACTTTGGCATGTTTGTAGTGTATTTTTGCATATTTTTTGGATACTTTAGTGTATTTTTGCTTATTTTTAGTATACTTTAGTATGTTTTTAGTGCATTTTTGCATATTTTTTGTATACTTTAGTGTATTTTTTGCATATTCATTGTATACTTTTGTATGTTTTTATTGTCTTTTTCCATATTTTTTGTGTATCTTAGTGTATTTTTACACATTTTTAGTGTAGTTTAGTATATTTTTAATGTATTTTTGCATATTTTTGTATACTTTAGTGTATTTTTAGTGTAATGGTGTGAGAAACATTTGTATTTGTCATTATCTTTCATTTATTCTGTTCTTATTTGACTGATTCTGATCCACTTTAGCTCATACTGGTCTAAATGTGGAACCTGAACAACATGAGTCTAAAACAGTGAATGCCAAACATACAAATTTGCATTAAAGATGGCACATTATCGCCATTGTTGGACCATTTTCTATATCAAGTTTGTGTTCAAAGTGCGGTAATCAAACACGGTTATCATGATAATTAGAATTTAAACGGTAATACTAACTTTCGGGAATTTTACCGCGGTTTATCATTATACCGGTAATCGTTACATCCCTAGTACACACACAGACTGTTCTCAGCTAATGGTACATAATCAGAAATCAGACAATGCAATTTGTCTGGTTTAGTCAAATAAACCTGTCGTGGCTGCGTCTACACAATATGACACCTGGGTTAAAATATATGTGAGCTGCTGGTGGGGGATTTTGTCAGGAGACTGACCTATAGAAATGAGGAATGCAGCTGGATTTTCAGGTAATACATGTTTTTACTTTATGGGAAACCAGCACTGATGCTAATCCAGTCCATTCCAAACCTGTCACATAACTCACATTCCCAAAGGTAAGTGTTCATTGTCACTGCGTAGACCTACAGCCATGACTCCTCATCTGGATTTCTTTTCCCCTTCCCTAGTGTCGTGTCATTCCATATTGCATGTATGTTTCTGTCCTATTTCCAGCAGCAAAGTGTCTGTATAACGTCCCCAGGCAGCTGCGTAAATCCTTACATAAGCGTGTGTTCGTGCCTGCTTGTCCTGTTAGCCATGCTATCATGTGCATTTGCCTATGTGGTGTGTTCATGTGTATGCTTAAGTGTGTATGTGTGTATTTACATGCCTCTAAGACCATCTGTCTATGGGTTGCATGTCCTGAGACATCCTCCCTCCCCCAGGCCCCAACTGGAATCACCCATCGTGGACTGTACTCCTGTTTGTATCCACTTACTCGACTGTATGCCTGATCTAATGACGGTGCTTATGTAAGTGGAGTTTTGAATGTTCGGGAGCACATTCCGCTCGGTCGGCAGCTTCCTGGATACTGATGGAATCTGCAGTCGCTGTGTGTGTACATGTGTTTCTCTGCCTGTGTATACCGTTGTGATTGTCTCAATTGTTCCCATACTAGTACAGTGGAGCCTTGTGTGACTGGTTGATGGTCAATCTTATCGCAGAAAAGTACAACAGCGATGATAGGCATGGAGCAAATTCATCAGCTCACAATAATTACTTACAGGTCAGTGTTTCCGGGTACAAAGAGGAGACACCCAGCATTATATAGGCTGTATGTCATATGTAATTTGGGTTTTTTTGTACCAAAACAAGAACGAAAAAATTGAACTTGTCATTATATACAGGGTGGGGAAGCAAAATTTACAATGAACATTTAGTTGTTTTTTCTCAGCAGGCACTACGTCAATTGTTTTGAAACCAAACATATATTGATGTCATAATCATACCTAACACTATTATCCATACCTTTTCACAAACTTTTGCCCATATGAGTAATCAGGAAAGCAAACGTCAAAGAGTGTGTGATTTGCTGAATGCACTCGTCACACCAAAGGAGATTTCAAAAATAGTTGGAGTGTCCATAAAGACTGTTTATAATGGAAAGAAGAGAATGACTATGAGCAAAAGTATTACGAGAAAGTCTGGAAGATACTATTAAAGAAGAATGGGAGAAGTTGTCACCCGAATATTTGAGGAACACTTGTGCAAGTTTCAGGAAGCATGTGAAGGCAGTTATTGAGAAAGAAGGAGGACACAGAATAAAAACATTTTCTATTATGTCAATTTTCTTGTGGCAAATAAATTCTCATGACTTTCAATAAACTAATTGGTCATACACTGTCTTTCAATCCCTGCCTCAAAATATTGTAAATTTTGCTTCCCCACCCTGTACAACAGCGATGATAGGCATGGAGCAAATTCATCAGCTCACAATAATTACTTACAGGTCAGTGTTTCCAGGTACAAAGAGGAGACACCCAGCATTATATAGGCTGTATGTCATATGTAATTTGGGGGGTTTTGTACCAAAACAAAAAGGAAAAACTTGAATTTTTCATTATATAGAGGTTCTTAAGTCATTATTTTACTGGTCTGGCCCGCTTGAGATCAAATTGGGCTAAATATGGCTTATACTTTAGATACACTTAACCCCAAAGGCCTCAATGAAGAATTTGATCTCAGACCATTTTTATAGACATTTCTTACACGTTCCTAAAATTAATCTTCACATAGACCACTTCACTCCAGTGTATGTAGTATATATATCCTCACTCCAACACTGTAGTTTAGATGTCTATTTGGATGTATCTCAACGTTGCCCAATATTAATTTTTAAAAAAAAATTTGTCTTTTGTTTTTGCTTTTGTAAATCTGTTCTTGTATTTTTGTCAATAAGAACTGTGCACACATGCTGTGGTGTTTGTCACCACATTCAGATGGACAGTATAACTACATGGACCTGTAGAAATTTGATTAATATCTGTTTATAAATATGAGTGCAAAGCAGTTTGATCACTAAAAATTATGTATATTTGTAGACATTTGAAACACTTTATGATTTATGATTGACTGTACGTATGATAAGGCTTAATAAGTTATTTTCTGCTCTTCTAAGATGACATATATTGCATGTCACGTGCTATTGTGGTCGGACACTGCCTATAAAACACCTGTGTATTTTGTATTTGTGGACACTTGGAAATGTTTGACTCTTGATCATGTATAATTGATCATATGTTTGAAAAGTTTTAATAGACTTTTTTCTGTTATGACGTATAACGCGGGTCACGTATTGTGATTAGACACCTGTGTAAGTTTCTGTCCTCAGTCTGATGAAGGGCCTCGGCCCGAAACGTCACTAAATAAATGGTTTGGGAGCTCACAGGTTGTGCGGACCTTCCTTTATTTTCTCACGGTCTACTTTTTGGGATCCTGCACACCTCTAATTTTGGATGTGCGTGTCGTTTACCTTTATTCAGGCTAAATATGGCCCCTGAACTACTTGTCTTGGCCTTTTTGTGTTTCCATTACGTAAAAGTACCTGGAATCTGGTACCTGGTATTAGTTTTTTAGTATCTGCTCGACCGAGGTTCCAAAATAGGTGAAGAGATACCAAAATGTGACATGTAAACACTGCAAACCACTGATTGGTCAGAGAGTTGTCACTGATTCATCAATGTGCAGCCCACCATTTTTAACAAACCAGATACAGAAGTTGACAGTTAATATACCGGTAGGCTAAATACATCCATGATGACAGCCCGCAAAACGACACCATCGTCAGTTGAGGAGGTTCAGACATTTCTGTCCTTGGCGGCCGATGAAAAGATTCAGCATGAGCTTTGTGGGTCAACACGCAACAAACAAGTTTATTAGCGACTCTCAGAGCAGATGACAGCACAGGGTTACCAAAGGACTTTCATGCAATGCTGGGAGAAGCTGAAAAAATGTAAAAGCATCGCTATAACAACCAGGTACTCTAAAATCAGTACTATCCTCTAATACAGTGGTTCCCAACCTTTTTTGGCTCGTGACCCCATTTTAACATCAAAAATTCCGGCGGACCCCAGACATTCAAAATGGAGACTTTTTTTGTTAAAATTAATTTGCTTTTGATCATGTAATAGTTTGCTATAATATGTTGCAAATAAATGCAAATTTTAGTTGACATTAAGTCTATATAATGTATATTATTATGGACGGAGGCAGAAAAGCCAGGTGTAGATTACTGCACAAAGGGAGAATTTTATTTTCCTTGGTCAGGATATGTACAGCCAGTCGAGCATGGATTTACGATGAATTATGAAAGAGTTGCAGCATCTGTGCCTATTTTGGCCATTTTTGAGTACTTTTGATTTTGCCTTTATATAATATATAAAGAAATGTTTACTATACTCATGTTTTTATCTTTCTTTTCAGCATAACTTCATCTATAACATCTGCATATCATTTTTTCACTTTAACCTACTTGATCAACACAAAAGGACAAAAAATACAAAAAATATTAAAATCCGATTTGAAAAATGTATATAATAACAATGAACATTTGAAAGATAAACAGAACCACAGTGCTTCAGTTTCAGCTTCACTTTGTCATGTCTTTTATGCATTGTGATTGTCTCTCTCAACTCACCATATATTTTTTATTAGTAAATTTTTTTTTTTTTTTTTTAAATCAATTACTAGAAATTTCAGGTGACCCCATTTGAATTCCAGGTGACCCCACATGGGGTCCCGACCCCAAGGTTGAAAAACACTGCTGTAATAGAAACGGCCTCCAGGAATAGTACCTGGTACCAGAGTTGAGTCTGTACCATGTAGTGGAAATGAGCTTGATTTACAAAACCATTGTTAAAGGGTAACTGGAGTACCTGTAATTTCCAAAGATCACATATAATACTCACAAAGCACAATTAAGGTCGTAAGCATGACCAGTACAGGTACTCTTTAAGTAAAAGTCCCATTAGGGCTACAAAGGTATAACGGTTATTATCATTACCTCCCCCAAGGAGGTTATGTTTTTGTCGGCGTTGGTTTGTCTGTATGATTGTGTGCAAGATAACTCAAAAAGTTATGGACGGATATGGATGAAAATTTCAGGAAATGTTGATACTGGCACAAGGAACAAATGATTACATTTTGGTGGTGATCAGGGGGCCACGGGGGCCCACTGACCTGCCTTGGCGGAGGTCTGCGCTCTCCGAGTGCTTTTCTAGAAAAGACAGCGCAGACCTCTGCCAAGGCAGGTCAGTGGGCCCCCGTGGTCCCCCCCACCCCCGATCATCACCAAAATTTAATCATTTGTTCCTTGTGCCAGTATCAACATTTCCTGAAATTTTCATCCAAATCCGGGGCACTGATCTGCCTTGGCGGAGGTCTGCGCTCTCCGAGTGCGTCTATTTATTGGCTATTATCAGTATAACAATGGCTGTTTAAGTATGCTGGGGGGTTGAACAAACACATCATTAGCCTCACCATGCAAGAGAACTGCAATTAGATCTGTCTGTAGGTCTCTACTACAGTAGCCTATATCACAGCCCTTCTCAAAGATAGTCCAAATCTGGATTTAGATTATACAATCATTTTCACTTCATCATTGTGAGAGAGGGGACTATTTGTTTCACATTTCAGTCTTTTGTTTTTGTTTTTTTTTTAAATGGGGGCAGATGTTGCTCCAAACAAAATCACATTCATGCTGATGACACTATCTATCAGTTTCTTTCTAATATGGATGGTAATCAAGACCTCAGAGCGCATTTTTTATTTAGTTATTTTTTAAATAAATGGTATTTTTTTGGGACATTCATGCACATATATTAGTGCTTCGTAATCTATGTGATGTTTTATTATGTTAGTCCTTTGTCCAGGACAACAGACGGAAATTAGCTTTTCTGCTAAATCTGGTGCATGGATGTTGTTCTTTGCAACTGATGCCAGTACACACTGTCCTGTAACTAGCTAAATAAAAACATATACATAGTCTGACAACAGAACTGGCACTGGGATCGCATCCATCAAACCATATGGAACTTCAAAACCGCTGAAATCTTGCTCCATCGTGTCAGGTAGTGATATAAAGTCAGAAATCCCCATTTCTTCTAAACTGCTTCAGATCCATTTATTTTATTGAATTTCTCTGTAGAATTTATTTAGTTCTGCTACATAAATGTCATTGCCTGTACTGTATCCCCAATGGTACAATAAATCAATCATTAAGGAATGTGACATGCTTTTTTCATAAAGTATATAAATAATATTTAGCTTTTATTCTTATAGACCCTATCGAAAGAGAAATTCAGGTTCTCAGGAAAATTTCTGCTTATCAATTAATCGCTAATTAATCTATAAGATTAACCAACTAATGATTAATGGATTAATATATAATTTGCATCCCTAGAAGAAGTAATTAATACATTCATGAATTTTCTGACCAGTTTAATCCTTGAGAGGGTCAGGGGGTTGGGGTGTGTATTGGCAAGACTCGCGATACAATACAAATCACAATACGATATATCGCGATATATCACAATCTTGTTAACAAGGCGATATTTTTTGTTTTGTTTCTTTTTTTTTTTAAAGATTATTTCCTGGAAAAATTTATAGTGCAGCATTTGGATAAATAAAGTTTTAACATGCAGCTTCACCAGTACAAAAAAACACACACACAAATAAATAAATAGATAGATAAATAAATAAATAAAGTTTTACAGACATTACAATTTAAGATCCTGCTTAAATGTTCGTATTCTATTGAGGAAAAAAATGCATAGTGTTCAGTCCCTGAGTCATCCAACATCAGAACATTATTTTTGTGCATTCACAATAAAAAAAAACAAACATTTGCTTCTTTCAGATGGTAAAAAGTGCTTTTAGGATGCTTGAAGTATCCATTATTTAACAAATACCGTTATCAATTTCAAAAAACTACATTTATGACCTGCAATATCACAACAGTACTTTTGTAGTAAACAAACAACAGAAAAGACAGCTTGACAAACAAAAAACAAAAATAAGCGTCAGGCATGTCTGTATCTGAATAAATACCTAAAAATATCAATACAGTATCGTGAAGTGAAATATTGCGATATATTGCGATACTGATATTTTCTTATACCCCTGCAGGGGGTGTGGGTGCCTATGACTGGGCGAAAGTGGACTACATCATGGCCGTGTCACCAGTTCATCAGAGGGCTGACATACAGGGGTTGGACAAAATAATGGAAACACCTTCACCTCAAGATGATAATGCCCCAATCCATACAGCTAGAATTGTTAAAGAATGGCATGAGGAACATTCTAATGAAGTTGAGCATCTCGTATGGCCGGCACAGTCCCCAGACCTCAACATTATTGAGCATTTATGGTCAGTTTTAGAGATTCAAGTAAGACGTCGATTTCCACCGCCATCGTCTCTAAAAGAGTTGGAGGGTATTCTAACTGAAGAATGGCTTAAAATTCCTTTGGAAACAATTCACAAGTTGTATGAATCAATACCTCGGAGAATTGAGGCTGTAATTGCCGCAAAAGGCGGACCTACACCATATTAAATTATATTTTGTTGATTTTTTAAGGTGTTTCCATTATTTTGTCCAACCCCTGTATACAGATGAACATATGTAGGAGAGGAGAGGAGAGGAGAGGAGAGGAGAGGAGAGGAGAGGAGAGGAGAGGAGAGGAGAGGAGAGGAGAGGAGAGGAGAGGAGAGGAGAGGAGAGGAGAGGAGAGGAGAGGAGAGGAGAGGAGAGGAGAGGAGAGGAGAGGAGAGGAGAGGAGAGGAGAGTGTGTTCTCTTGTTTGGACATCAATAGCTGTCACCCTCACAGGTGCACATGAATGATTTATCACAGCCACAGGAGAACAACAGTAGACAGCTGAGGTGCTACTTTAATTTGCACTGCATTTTGGGTAAGCCAGGAGGGTCAGACGTACTACCAAAGCCTCAGTTCAGTCAGTCCCTAAAGAAGAGCTTATGGACATGATGAATATTCAAACTTAGGCTTAATCCTCCCTGTGAAGAGCAGAGGGAGAATGGAAGCTCTTTTAATCAGCCTTTCTTTTTGGGGCGTCTGCTGTCATTTGTCCTCATCGATCTTTCTCTTATCTGCTACGCTTTTCTATCAGTTACTTATTACTCACAGCATTCTCTCTTCCTCTTTCCCTACAGTGAATAGTTAATCACTGAAAACTCATCATTGACATTATAAATCACTGTCATACCTCTCACATTTTCATCTTCCATTACTCTAGGTATTATATTTAGCACGTGATTCACATTTCTTTCCTCTGTTTAAGTCGCGTTTGCCTGGAGGTATACATGAAAGGGTTAGATCTGCTCTATTTGCCTTCATTGGCCATAATGACACCTTCACTGTTGTTGCTATGGTTTGAGCTACTTTAAAACAGTCGTTGAGGTATTATTGCTCTAAAAAGTGGATGATACATAACATATCAGCGCCTAGCAACTTCAACAAACAAGTACTGCCTCTTTCAGCGAGTAGCATATTAACTGCAACTAGGGATGTAACGATTACCGATATAATGATAAACTGCAGTAAAATTGCAGACGGTTAGTATTACCGTTTAAATTCTAATTATCATGATAACCGTGTTTGATTACCGCACCTTTCCAGAGAAAACGCCTATGTAAAGATCTGCTTTTATGTCAAATACTTGAGTATAGTTTTAATTTATTACAATTTTAATTATGTATACCTAATATTTGGAACCAATATTGACTTTTAAAGTCTTTGAGAAGGTTTGTTAAGTATATTTGTGTTATTTATGCAATAAATTATATACATTTTTCAAATTGGATTTTTTTTTTTTTTGTCCTTTTGTGTTGATATAGTAGGTTAAACTGAAAAAAATAATAGGCAGATGAGATAGATGAAGTTGTGCTGAAAAAAAAGATCCCAAACATGTGTATAGTAAACATTTGTTTATATAGTATATAAAGGCAAAATCAAAAGGACTGAAAAACAGCCAAAATAGACTCAGACCACAAAGGGTTAATATTTGAATGTTTCTGCAACAGAAGGTACATTGTGCAGATTATTTTATTTGGGTTTTTTTGTTGTTGCTTTTTTTTTTTTTTTCCAAAATACAACTTGGTTAAATTATTTCAGTGTGTGTATCAGTACTTTTTGAACATTTTGAGCACAATTTCAACAATACCATTATAATAATGATAACATGATAATTTTGGTCACAATAACCGTGATATGAAATTTTCATATTGTTACATCTCTAACTGCAAAATATGTGAATATGAATAATTTGATAAATGCATATTTTCTACAAACTGAAAAATCACAAAGATGAGATGATGAACTTAACAGGCGCAGCACCTCTGAGCGGGGGATCTCATGCATCACTGAGCCAGAGGTAATGGAAAAGCCTGTCACAATACATGTCTCTTCAGCTCATCCAGATATGATGTTCTTTCACAAACATGACTGGGAGTGAAAAAGAAAATTAAGGTTTATATGGCAAACTGGGCAAACACTGATACTGGGGTTGAAGTGTAGCTGGAAAATATGCAGAGATAATAATGCAAGTGCAGGTGCAGGGCTACAGCATGTGGACACTGATAGACATCTTTGTGGGATTTTGTAGGCATGGCACACTGGGTGAAGCAGATGAAGAAGAAGAAGACCAAGAGGAGGAGGAGGAGGAGGAGGAGGAGGAGGAGGAGTCAAGGAGGCAGAGTGGGAGGGAAGAGGAGGGGTCCGATATGTCCCGGGGCACACGTGTTCCCTTTCAAACCCTGTCACAATTATTTTCTCTCAAACACATGGATATGTGTACGCACGAGCGCACTCTCACACACATTTGCCCGTGCGCAAACAGACACACAATGGGAATGAAAGGGAAAGGTGCAGAGTGCATGGGTGTGTGTGTGTGTATGTGTGTGTGTGTGTTTTGGGGTGGAGGGGCAGCAAAAGAGGAAAGGGTGCAAGAGAGGAGAAACCCCGATTCAGATGCGGCCGCTGTTGTTTTGCTCAGGGGGAGGTAAAGAAGCTGGAGACGTGGACTGAACGATAAGTCACTTCAACTCAGCGTGGTATTACTGAGAAAACATGTCTCGGATACAGAATTGCGTGTTGTCTTTGCATAATACACTGTTTGTTTCTGTGTGGAGACTATTCACATCTCACCTTTCTACTCCCCTCCTATTCAAACACACAGCAGAAAAAGAAAACATAAGGACAAAAACATGTGCCAGTTCCATGTGCATAACAGTGAAAGAGAAAAAAAAAAAAAAAAAAGCAGTCACTGCATGGAGCTTTCTGTTAAAAAAAAAAAAAAAAAAAAATGTTTCTGGCCATTTAATTCCCCGTGCCTGGAAACCCCGGACATTCCCATTGCCTGAGCTCGGACAGACAAAGGCCAGGGTTCGCCCCTGCGCTGAGGGTGTAGTATAAATGTATGCAGTAAATACACCCAGACAGACAATCCCCCCCCCACCCTACCTACCCCTCCATCATTCACTCACGCTCCCTCTCACGCAAATTGGGGGAAGGGCGCATGGCTACACAACCACCCACGCGTACAATAAATACACACAAAAATACACAACCCCTAACGCTTGCCCCCCCCAATCCAATCTCCCTTACATTTCCCCAAATCTCAGCCCGAGTCCTTTTAATCCTTATGCAAACACAGCCAAATGATCTCCCACCTGAGCTCTCTGGATCATTATAAATCCAAACATAATTATTATTATTTAAAATAAATAAATAAATAAATAAAAGGCAGTAAAAGTAAAGGTATGCTCATTTAACACATCTTTGAACATACATTGCTCATTTGGATACTTCTCATGTCAGCTTTTCATTGAAAACACATTCCACTCTGCCTCACAAAGGAGCCTTTCAGAAAAAAAATAAATAAATCAAGTAAATATGCACAGTTTAACATGACTGAATGACTCTAGAAAGCAAGATGTATTTACTGCCAGCTGCTGACGGTTGTAATTCATCTTTCAGACCTCAACACAGCCAAGAGAGTGAGCTAGATTATTACCACGTCCTTATTGACTGCATATGATTTACCAGCCACATCCTGAGGACAGATGACAAAGTCAGCCCTATTGTTCAAGCAGATAGAATAAGACAACTGTGCTGCCTAGAAAGTGGACTTCCCATGATAAAAACTAATGACATTAGCTCATAAATCCTGTGTTTTTTAAATATTTAGTCGTCTCATGATCGTTTCACATGCCGTTTCCTCTGGTATGTATTTTTTTTGTAGGTGGTGTCTTCTTATTTTGTTCAAGTCATTCAGTATTGTAAGCATTCAGTGTCCCATTACACTAACCTTAACTATTAAGAGTCTGAACACCATACTGAAGATATACTGAAGTCTTAACCCCTAAACAATCATTTCAAAGTTCCATCTGAAGCAAGACGGTCCAAAATATCTTCACTTTATGGGTCACTCACTCACTCACTTCAGTGGTTAAAAATTAAAACTGGCTGCTGTTCATACACAACCATGTACACGCATTGTCTTTGGTTTTTAGCAGAGGATGGTAAAATAGGCTGGGGGGGGGGGGGTTGTCATAGCTGTTGTAGATGGAGGGCAGATGGGGCTCCCTCCCTTAGTCTCTCCTTGTGCCCCATCATCATCATCATCATCATCATCATCCCTTCTCTCCTAGTACCTCTTCTCTCAACAGATGGACCCAAGAGAATACTGGGACGCTTATAATCTGCTGCTCTACATACAGAAAAGCATACACACACAAAACAAACACACATATATCTACATTCTCTACTGTCTAATCTGCCCTCCGGAAAACAATGTTTGCCACACAGACAATTTCATGCCAGACAGTAATCATCTACTGTATGTTCAAGCATCCTGTGTGTTTATCTGTTTCCCAAAGCAACAAGAACACAGTGAGCCACATCTAAATTATGAATATTTTAACCCCATTTCCATCAGGATTTATATGAATCAGAAGGAGAAAAACATATATAACTTTAATTAATAACAAAGCTGGTCAGCTGGAAGCATTTGTGTGTGTGTACATGCACACACAAAGATTGACATCACTGAAAAACTGCCTTGAGTGCAAACTTTGTTTCAGTATATTTGTGATATCTGAACAATAGCCTGGTCAAGTGATGTCTGCGGTCTGAGGTGAAAGTTCTGGTTGTGATGAATGCAGAGCAGAAAAAGGTTCTGGAGATGCAAATCACACACTAAACTGTCAAGATCTTACATTGCTTAACCTTAATTAACTTCAGGAGAATTCCATCCCCCTTCTTACTTTGTAGGTTTCTTCCATGTAGACTACAAGAAAATTTTTTACTCATATACAATATGAATTCTGCTGTTGTCTGTGTTTATCTGTTTGACAGTTGCAGGAACAGCATTAGTTGCGCAGAGCCAGCTCGTCCTCTCAATGTGCGCTTTGTGGCATTAATTGCATGAATTTATCTATGCAAATTCAGCCGTCTAGCGCTGACAAAGAGTCCCGCATGCAAACTTCTGTATACCCTGTTTGCAAAGCACGATGTGGACAATGGCAACTTTTTGTCCACGTAAAACCAAGTGCATGGGAGTGAGTGCAGACATTTACGCGCGGGACGGAGATAAATAAAAGCATGAATGCATGCTTTTATATTAGTATTACACAACCCCGCAAGTAGGCAACACAACCTACCTGCAGAAAACACACACAGACATTGTCCGTGCATGGCAAAGTGTTGAATATAGGCTTTTTTTTTAATCATAACGCGCTGATCTCTCTATGTAAAATCATATGCACAATCAATGCATGCAGTCAGTTTATACAAAAAATTCAAAAAAATTAAAATTTTACTTACGATTTTAAAGGATTATGAATGACAGTCGCCATTTTCCTGTAGGGCTGTAACGCAATATTCTAAATCTCGGTGTAGTTTGGGACCCTTATGAAAAAAACACAACAGCCAATGCGGTCCTGGGCACTGTGCTCCCTACCAATACAACACCAGGAGCAAGAAGTTAGGCGTGGCTTCAGTGAAAACTGTCAAAATCAATGTCCCGGTCCTCAGATCAGCAATAACCTTTAATGCCAATAACCTCATAAAATAAAAATAGACTCAGCCTTTGTTGTAAAAACAACACACCTCTGTCATTTTTTATTCTCTGATCGTGGCTCTGTTTTAGGATATAGGGTTTGTTGTCTGTTCTGAAATAACGTACCATCCTATAAAATCATAATGTTTGTCAAATAAAATGCACGATGTGTTGCGAATATATATATTGAGTTAATTCTCAGCGTCGTTGAATCCATAAAATAAACATTAAATTCCTACATTATCATTCTGAAGCGAGTCTGATAAATTTACATAAAAGAAGCCAATGAATGACTGATGCGTCATGAAGCATTGTTAGCGATTAGCCAATGAGCATCACGTAGGGGCGGGACAACATGGCGGACTGCCAGTGTCCACAAGCTCGCTCAAACGGCGTAAAACTACAGCGTCATATCATTATTACAAGACAGTAAAGGCTGTCACCTATAACGGAATCTGTGTTTGTTTAGGCATTAAAACATTCGTAATATTTCTAGCAATTAAAAATGTGTGGGAAGGCGAATGTAAGCTCATGAGCGCTAAACATAACTTGGTAGCTAAGCTAACTAGTAAACAGGCTGCTCTGCTAGCTTCACACACAGGTGAATAACGCTGAACATTGTGGTGAGAGGACTCTTTAGCTTATCAAAACTCTCACCAACAGGATGAAGAGGGGGAAATGGCAACCGTACAGGAGACAAGGTGGTACACAACGCCAGGGATGGCACAGAGGCAACCGGCACAGGTCCACACAGGAGCAGCAGTGGTATGTTTTCCTACTTTTCAACTCCATGAATGAAATCAGTGCGATTGCTTTGTGACAGACATAACTTGCTTCATGAATTGCCATTTTTTCTTGGGTTTGTAATGAAGTGTTGTTTAATTTGCTGTAGGTATGGTCAGGATGAAGCCTCTGAGGGGAGACATGGACACCATTCTGCTTCCTCCTCCTCCACTTCTTCCTCATACTCCTCATCTACCTCTTCTTCCTCTACTGCCAACAGTGCCGCACCAGGTACTACACCTAGTAAATGCTTCCTATTCAGTTTGTAACCATCATACCTGTCATTTATAGAACCCTCTTGTCCTTGTCCTGTTGCCAGAGTTGCCAGGTTTCTACTTTGACCCAGAGAAAAATCGGTATTTCAGACTTTTGCCAGGGCACAATAACTGTAATCCACTGACCAGAGAGCAGCTACAGGAAAAAGAGAGGGAGAAGCAGAGAACCAGGATGCTTGCAGAAGATGAAAAACTCAGAAAAGTAAGTAGAAACTCATTTTTTCCATATTTTTTTTGCATTATAAATAACAACTAAAATGGCTAAATTGGAGTTGCCTTTGAACAAAAAGCTTTACTTTGTAGAATCACAGCACCTAACAACACAGCTGGGTTTAGTTTTCATTATTTCAGCAGACGAAACAATCATTCTCTATGGTTAAAAAATAATTACAGAGAGATGCTAAAGTCTTGGCATGAGGTTTGGTTGTTTGATAAAGAGACTCATGTTGCTGTCTCCTCAGAAAGCACCGAGAGCAGGATTGAACACGTCATTGCTGCTACAGAAAAGACATCTTGGTTTATTACCTGACAACTCCTACTGCAGGTACGGTGTCACTGCTGCCTGCACATGCAAAGATGAACATACAGGGTTTTTTTTTCTATACTAACAGCTGTAACACATTATAGAGTACAACGCAAGTGAAATACAATCTCTAACGGTAACGATAATCAGTTCTGCATGTGTAGAGTGAATTTCCTTTGAAACAGTGCTGGTTTGCGGCCACTAATAGTGATGCTAATATGTTTTGACGGGAGGGCATTGCAAAAACATCCACTATATATAGTATGAACACATACTATAAGACTGGTGACAGTAGACAATTAGATTTAAGCTATGTGAATTTAATTTACATGCAATTGAAAGAATAACATTAATGGCATAGGCTATAAATAAACAAATGCTTACAGTGACAGACCTAGTTACAAATCCCTTCAGCCACATTACCAGATGTGTCACTTTATTTATTATCCATCCATCCATCCATCGTCTGTTTATTCAGGTCTGAGGGCAGCAGCCTAAGCCCAGACCTCTCTACTCAGCCACCATCTCCAGCTCTTCTTGGGGTACACAGGCAATCCCTCCAGCATGTTCTTAGTCTCACCTGGAGTCTCCTCCCAGTTGGACTTTCCTAAAACACCTCACTGGGGAGGTATCCAGGAGGCATCCTTACCAGATGCCCAAACCACCGCAACTGGCTCCTGTCAAGGCACTCACCCTATCTCTAAGGGCCTAGCCACCCTGCGGAAAAAAAATATTTTCCATCACTTACATCCCCAATCTTGTTATCCTACCCACAGTTTGTGACCATAGGTGAGGGAAGGAACATAGATCAAACAGTAAATTAGGAGCTTTACTTTCTGGCTTAACCCACTCTTCACCACAACAGATATTGATGCAGTGTCTGCATCAGTATCCCCCTGTCTATCTCCAACTCCATCCTTCCCTCACTCGTGAACCAGACTCAGAGTTACTCCTCTGTTTGGGGCAGCAACTCTTTCCCAACCTAAAGAGCACACTTCACACTTTTCTGACTGAGAGCCATGGCCTCAGATTTGGTACTGATCTTCAACCCAGCTGCTTCACACTCGGCTGCAGACTGCCCCAGTGAAAGCTGGAGGTTTGTATTTGTTGAAGCCACCAAGACCACATCACCACATCATCTGCCAAAAGCAGAAATGCACCCTGAGGCTTTCAAAGTGGACACCCTCTGCCCCCTGGCTGTGCCTAGAAATTCTACCAACAGAATCAGTGACAAAGGACAGCCTTCGCAAAGTCCAACCTGCAATAAATCTGATTGGCTAGATTTACATTTTGTGCATTGTCTACATATAGTGGTTCTCATTGTAACCATGGTTACTATTTGTCTCCAGGCTGGTTCATGAAGTGAAGGTCAGTGGAATGAGACGCCACAAACTAGAAATCCAGAGCACTGACAACAGCAGCCCTAACACTGACAATTTCAGAGTCATAGTGGTGAGAACACATCACACTTTCCTGTGATTACTGTGGTTTTTAATGTACGCTGTGTGGAAACGCATCTTTTAAAACCGGAAAAATCAAAGAAAAAAGAGCAGAAAGTTTTCCTTCTCATAAAATCCTTCTTCCTTGTCTTCTTGCTTGTCCTCAGGGAGATTCAGCTTGTGAGCGAGTGTTCACAGTAAATGACGTCTCACATGGAGGCTGTAAATACGGCATCATGAACTTCAGTGGCACCAGTCAGGGCTCTCTGTCTGCAGAAATGTGTGACAATGTCTACTTCACCAACCGCAAGGTGGGAGAAAAACAAAATGTTGTGGCCTGATTCTCTCTCAGCAGTTATATTGTAAAACCACAAATAAACACATACGGTTCAAACTTACACAAAATTCTTGAGGAGTGTACTAGAGGCAATATATACAGGGTTCCCGTGGGGTCTTAAAAGTCTTGAATTTACAAATCTGCACTTAATACCTTAAAAAAGTATTCAAAAAGTATTAAATTTGATATGGTAGGTCTTAAGTTATGTTGCTATAAACTGATTTACTGTATTGTGTTTAAATGTGTCTGGGAAATGTTCAAGCTGCAAAGAAACTAACGTTAGTCTGCTCAGTTCCACCCGTTCCAACCCGATAATTGATACTGAAATTAGGAACCAAGTATCACTAACTTTGCAGAAATGACCCGGAACTATGAGAATCAAGGCGTTGGAGTAAATAAATACATTTTCCTAAATTCTAGGAGTCACAAATTTTTGTCAGTATGGCATTAAAACGGGCATGAAATTCTGTTCTAAGTAGTCTTAAACAGGTCTTAAAAAGTCTTAAATTTAACATGTAGAAACCTGTAGGAACCCTTTATGCAGCCGAAAGAGACCAGTGACAGTTAATTTTTATATTGTTCAGCTGTCTATACAAATATACTTGCTAACCTTCACACTATCATGGTCGTCACAAACACGGTAAAACAAGAGGAAAGTAGAATAACAGACAGAAGGCAGGCCTCTGTAGGTAAATATGCCACCTCACACTGACAGAAGGTCAAAGGTGAGGATTCAGACACATCGTCACTGGATAAGTCTACACTAGGACTGGGCAGTAAATCGAATGAATTTGATTATTCAAGGTTTTTGGCTTCCTGAAAATCACAAAAAATGTCTAAATCTAAAAAATAAAAGGTCATTGTTTTAGAGAGCTCAGTCACAACAAAAAATCAAGATACAACCTGTTTTCTTGTATTAATTGTGAATGTGTTTTTCTGATCCTGTATGGCCTATACTTTTAATAAGGAAAGAGTGTTTTTAAATTATGTTTTGGCTTCAGTTCATGAAACCAGAAAGCAATAGACTAAAATTATAAATCACCCATAACACTGGAACAAAAATATTAAATTTTTTGCCATCTAAGTCATGTATTTTAAAATGTTTCATACTTCACCATTAATGTGTTGCATAAAAACATTGCTAACTGTGATGGATGTCTAAATGTGTTTCAGGTGAACTCCATCTGCTGGGCCTCCGTCAACTATCCAGACTCTCATGTATTGTATCCTTTTTCAGCGCAAGTATAGCAAAACAAGAAGACTCTTTAGAAAGAAAAAGTTTTGTTTGCGTAAACTTTTCTATTTTTGCATAAGAATGTTTAATGTCACTGCTTGTGTTTCCTTTGACTGAGCGTCTGTCAGACTTTGCCTGGTGGGAGCGGCAGACACTCCAGGCTGCGTTAGTTTACTTCCTGCATCTCTTTTCAGTAATTCCAGCCCAGGTTAAATTAAATACCTTTTTTCTCTTTTCATTTTGCAAAATTTGTATTATCCTATTGCATTTTATCACTCTAGATCTACAAGTCACTATGATTGTTATGAAATACCTTCAACTAAATACTTGGTCTTTTGATTAATATATTATATTTTCTCTGCTTTATTTCTCCCTCAGATCAGCCAGGGATGCTGTGTAGCTTTAAAATACCTACTGCTTGGTCTTGTGCTTGGTGCTTCAACCCCCAGTTTGACAAAACCTTCAGCTCTGGTGAGTCCAATGGTTTTCAGATCAAATCCAAAAGAAATCATTGCTTAGGCTGAGGTTAGAGCTTGATTGGCTATGGCTATTCACTAGTTAAAAAAAAAAAAAAAAAAAAATCTAAACCACATTTTTTATTTAGACACAAGATCTGGTAAGTAAACTTAAGATAATTCTGTTTTTCCATGTGTTGGCAGGCCTATCACGTAGGGTAATACTGAAAGACGCAGAGACTGGCCGAACACAGACGTACAACGTCAGCAGTGATGTCTTGGCTCAGCACTTTGCCCGGAGGGTGAGTCGTCTTTTACACTAAAGTAGGGTCATTCCATCCCAAATCAACCAGATTTCAGAAAGTGTCCCACATGACCCCCTCAGAAAATTCTGAAAAAATTCACACTTGTTCACCTACCAGATAAACGAACACATCCAAAATTTGAATGTCATATCTGTAATAGTTTAGGAGATACAGCCCTTTGAAAATTAATGTTTTTTTATTTTTTTAATTTTGCAAAGTTGCTTTTCGGCCAACTTTGAGGAGCTATATCTCCTTAGGTATTCAAGCCACACTGCTGAAACTTACTGTCTGGGGTGAAATCCCCCTGAAAAGACCATATTTTCCATCAAAACAATTGTAGGTGTCTTCATGTTTGGTCCATGAGGCCTTGAAATCAGGTGAAAAGGCTAATTCTTCCAAATGTCCTCTCTCTTCAGGCTTGCACTGTGCCATAATGGATGAATGTAGAGACCTAATTTTTTTTTGCATGGATTCTTATGGTCCAGATGCAACAATATACTGCAAAAAAACTACATTTCAATGAAAAGTGTTGCTCTAAGGAAATGAATAAAATGGGTCGATTTCAATTTTTCACAAAAATACTCTTTATTTGAGCACCCAAATTACCATGTGGCCACTTAATGAAAATTTTGAAATTTTTACCATGTCTTCATATATGTTTCAAGATGTGCACAAAATTTTAGCTTTGGGATAGAACTGGTTCTATTTTTAAAATTTTTTTACTGCATGACTATATTTTCTTCAAATTGTATATAAACGTAGGTGTAAATGGCATTTTTAACAGTATAATGGCATTGATTATTGCACAAGTTATGATAATACTTGAGATATTTGAACTAGGGTGTGGAACTGCATGATGGTTCAGATAGAATAATTATAGATTTCCCAGAACTGGCTCAGGTTGATGCCTGTAGTAGAGACTTCTCGGAAATTGGATGGAGCTGGTCAGTTGACCCAATTTCACCAGGGTCAGTGACATAAATGTAGCTAAGATTTCCCAGAATATTTATGATGCTGGCCAGCCTAATTTTGGGAATTCTATTCATAATCCTGAACAAACTTATTCATCATGGAGGAAAAATGTGGTGTTGGAATGATCTTAAAGGATGAATGTCACTTCCTGTGTTCACTGGAAGTGAGCTACACAATGGATTTTGAAACCAAGGGCAACCAAAGAAAGGACAATCATTGACGGTAAACAACCTCCCTTTTCCCAGGTCCCTGTGCTGTTTAACGGCTGCCGCTCAGGGGGGATTTTTAGCATCGACCTACGGCAGCGTGTCCGTAGGAGTCAAACCTGGAAGACCAGTCGCTTCCAACAAGAGTCAGCCATCACCTCGGTCCGCGTCCTCCAGGATGAGAACTACCTGTTAGCTGCTGACATGATGGGCCAGGTCAGGATTATAGCATAAAAACAAGAAACTAGACCAGGGGTGTCGAACTCATTTTAGTACTTCGGCCACATACAGCCCAATTTGACCTCAAGCGGGACAGACCATTAAAATAATAGCATAAAACTAAGAAATAATGACAACTCCAATTTTTTTTTCTTTGTTTTAGTTTAAAAAAAAAAAAAAAAAGAAAATAACTGTTTGAAAATGTTTACATTTACACACTGTCCTCAAACGAAAAATGTGAACAACCTGAAATTTCTTTTTTTTTTTTTTTTTTTTTTTTTTTACCCACCACCAATACCCCTCTTCAGAGGACATCTTTAATTTTAATTACAGCTTTTGTTTAGGTAATAATCTCCAACTTAATATTCACATGTTCATCCATTCCTTGCTTGTATACACATACATAGAGGGGGGCTCATATCCAGTCCAATCCAACTTTATTTGTAAAGCACTTTAAAACTACTGCAGTGGACCAAAGTCCTGTACAGAAGAAAAATTAAAACCAACTAGAAGTATAAAATACAGAATAGATTTAAACACATAGAAACTGTACAAAAACAAACCAAAAAAAAGTGCTATACAGAAGAATAAATAAAACCCAAATAAAAACGATAAAATACAAGAATAGATTAAAAGCCGTACAATTTAAAAACAACATATAGACGAAAGTGTACAGGGACAGGACGAGACAAGACAGTGGGACAAGCCAGCTAAGTGGTTACTGTTGAAAACATAACCAAACATGTGAAAGATATGACAACAAGTACGACGAGACAAAAACAGATACTGATTACATATTCATCATCATCAACCTGAAATTTCTTAAGAAAAATAAGTGCCATTTTCACAATATTATGCCTCAGCTTATCATTTACACTTGTGCATTACAACTTACAGACGGCAGTGGGTCGACAAAGGAACAAAATATTTACTAACAGGCATCTGGAAATGACAAATATAGCATTTAACTTTATGATCAAAACAACTTGTCAAGAGTCGATGACAACTTCGACTGTTAATGTCTTTCGTATGATTTTTGGACTTTGCAAATTCATCCCGTCAGCCGGATTGAACCATTTGGAGGGCCGTTTTTGGCCCCCGGGACGCATGTTTGACACTCCTGCACTATATGTTCACAGCCAGTAACTCAAACCAACCCTCAAAATCTTACTGTAACCTAAGCCACAGATACTACTATTGATTTGACCTTGTGTGGTTTCCTTCATTATAGATAAAGCTGTGGGATGTGCGGGTGACCAAGCCAGTGCAGCAGTACAAAGGGCACAATAATGAACACGCTTACCTTCCAGTCCACGTCAGTGAACCAGAGGGGCTTGTTTTGGCAGGTAGGAGAGGACAAAACATGCTCCATCTTGTTTTTTTAAAAATCACAGCCATGATATTGTATTCCAGTGCGGTTTAGAGATCTGTCCCTAGTATTTTAAATCTAATGTGCAATAACCGGCTATACGTTACAGTACTTTTTTCTTTAACTCAAATGTGCAATAACTTGTTAGCTGTAAGTGCAATAACTGTTTTCTTGTAGGTTTTAGCTAAGTTTTATATTTTGTATCTGCTCTGTTCTTTTGTTATATCTTTACTTTTTGTCAAGCTCCCTTTTTCTGACTGAGGGAAAACGCACAAGAATTCCAATGCGCCTATACTGCTATGTATCTGTGCAAATGGCAAATAAAGTCTATTCTCTTTTCTCAAAGTCACCCTTTTATCATGAAAAGAAAATGAAGCAGACTAATCTTGAACATATTCCTCCTGTGTCGTTTCCACAGTGGGTCAGGATTGCTACACGAGGATATGGAGCCTCAGGGACGGCCACTTGCTGAGGACCATCCCATCACCACACCCAGCAGCCAACGATACTATCCCCAGCATCGTCTTCTCCTCCAAGTTGGGGGGCTGCAGGGGTCTTCCTGGTTTGCTCATGGCTGTCAAACATGACCTGTACTATTTCCCATACAACACAGACTACCAGGAAGAAGGAGAACAACAGGGAATTCTACTTTGACACAGGTTCTAAAACTACAAACTGAATTTTTTTTTTTTTTTTGCCTTATTCAGAATATCAGCAGTGAATTGAAAATAAACTCTGCGTTTAATAATTGAAAACGTTTGGTAAAAGTGTAATGGATTTTAAAGAAACAGCAGCACTCTGCAGTTTATGTCTAAAACGCTGACCTCAGAAAGTTACAGTGAAGTCTCAGGTGAATATTTGCTTTTTTGTACCCAGATAAAATGGAGGCACAGTTACACCATTCTAAAAGCTCACCTTGAAGTGCACTTGACGGAATAGAGTTTTTTTAATTCAGGACATAGACGTTCTATTTAATGTGATGAAAAGCAATCGTTTGACTTGTTTAAACATTTTTATTGTCAATATAAGTGAAATTACAAAATTCAGTAAAGGTTTTGTCTGTGTGTATTTTTTTTTAACTTGTTTATTTGGATTTTATACAATATATACAGTTGCGGAAAAAATTATTAGACCATCAAAAGTCATCAAAAACAATGGTTATGCAAGTTAAGTCCTAACTCCTGTGTGTATCATGTGACTGAAACAGACAGAAAAGAAAACATGGAATGCCTAAAAGCACTGTTTTTGGCAGTACAGTGCCATAGGTATTGATTTAATAACTGAAGTTATTTTAGTTACTATCTAGAAAACATGGAACGCGTCTAGATATCAGCTCTGAAATTAAACTCTTGTGAGCAAATTTTGTTGTTATCATTATATTTGTCCAAACAAATGAATCTTTAGTTGTACCAGGCATTAAAATAAACAAGAAACTGAAGAAAACAAAGGTGGTCTAATAATTTTTTTTCCACAACTGTACATGTCTGTGTTTACATTACAATTTCAAATACATTTTCACATCTCTCCAAAGACAAATCTTTCTAACATATAAAGATGTCAGCAAGTGTCGCAGTGTCAAAAGAAACAGCTTATAAAACAGTAAATTGAGGAGAAAAAAGAAAATTGAAGAAAAAGAAAGTACACTTTAGGGGAAAGAAATCAAATAAAAATATGTAAAGGATAAGTGTGTGTGATGTAGTGTTTTTGATGAAACACTACATCAAGGGCCTCAAAAATGTTGTCCCAGAATACTTTAAGTTCAGGGCAAGTCCAAAATATGTGGGAATGATTGGCATTTAGATTACCACGATTTCTCCAGCAACGACTCGAACTTCCTGGGTTAAGTTTTGACATTAGATTTAGTGTTTGGAAGAAACCTGTGACCAACTTCCATTTAAACTCTTTCCATAAGCTTTAATTACTTAGAGAGTTTGCCTCTGTACATATTTCTTCTCAAGTATCCACTGAAATGTTTGAATTCAGTTCAGTTTCCCATCTCGTCTTTATATTTAATGAATTTCCTTGGCTCGTATCAACAAAGAGTTTATAAAAACTGCAAACAAGTTTTTAAATTTTGCATCTTTTCTGTAATCTTATCAGGAAATCTTCAATTCCAGTGGACTGCAGGACTTTGTTTCATTCTTTGTGCTTTGTTGAAAAACTCCTCAATTGTAGGAATCTAAAAAAAAGTCTGTGTTGGGGAGTTGAAAATGCTCCTTCAGCTGTTCAAATGACTTAAACTGCTGTCCTTAAAGAGGTGATATAGATATTTGAGACTAAACCAGGGGTGTCAAACTCATTTTAGTTCAGGGGCCACATGAAGCTGAATTTGGTCTGAAGTGGGCCGGACCAGTAAAATAATAACATAATATATAAATAATGTCAACTCCAAACTTTCCTCTATGTTTTACAGCAAAAAAGTAAAATTATCCAATGAAAATGTTTACATCTACCAACTTTTCTTTAAAACATGGGTTCAAACTCATTTTAGTTCAGAGGCCAAATTCAGCCAAATTTGGTCTGAAGTGGGCCGGACCAGCAAAATAATAACATAATATATAAATAATGTCAACTCCAAACTTTCCTCTATGTTTTAGAGTGAAAAAAGTAAAATTATCCAATGAAAATGTTTACATCTACTAACTATCCTTTAAAACATGGGTGTCAAACTCATTTTAGTTCAGGGGCCACATGAAGCTGAATTTGATCTGAAGTGAGCCGGACCAGTAAAATAATAACATAATAACATATAAATAATGTCAACTCCAAACTTTCCTCTGTTTTAGAGTGAAAAAAAGTCAAATTATCCAATGAAAATGTTTACATCTATCAAGTTGTCCCTTAAAATATGTGTTCAAACTCATTTTAGTTCAGAGGCCAAATTCAGCCAAATTTGGTCTGAAGTGGGCCGGACCAGTAAAATAATAACTTAATATATAAATAATGTCAACTCCAAACTTTCTTCTTTGTTTTAGAGCAAAAAAAATAAAATTATCCAATGAAAATGTTTACATCTACCAACTATCCTTTAAAACATGGGTGTCAAACTCATTTTAGTTTAGAGGCCAAATTCAGCCAAATTTGGTCTGAAGTGAGCCAGACCAGTGAAATAATAACATAATAATATATAAATAATGTCAACTCCAAACTTTCCTCTATGTTTTAGAGCAAAAAAGTAAAATTATCCAATGAAAATGTTTACATCTACCAAACTGTCCCTTAAAATATGTGTTCAAAATCATTTTAGTTCAGAGGCCAAATTCAGCCAAATTTGGTCTGAAGTGGGCCGGACCAGTAAAATAATAACTTAATAATATATAAATAATGTCAACTCCAAACTTTCTTCTTTGTTTTAGAGCAAAAAAAGTAAAATTATCCAATGAAAATGTTTACATCTACCAACTATCCTTTAAAACATGGGTGTCAAACTCATTTTAGTTTAGAGGCCAAATTCAGCCAAATTTGGTCTGAAGTGGGCCAGACCAGTGAAATAATAACATAATAATATATAAATAATGTCAACTCCAAACTTTCCTCTATGTTTTAGAGCAAAAAAGTAAAATTATCCAATGAAAATGTTTACATCTACCAACTTTTCTTTAAAACATGGGTTCAAACTCATTTTAGTTCAGAGGCCAAATTCAGCCAAATTTGGTCTGAAGTGGGCCGGACCAGCAAAATAATAACAGAATAATATATAAATAATGTCAACTCCAAACTTTCCTCTATGTTTTAGAGTGAAAAAAGTAAAATTATCCAATGAAAATGTTTACATCTACCAAACTGTCCTTTAAAACATGGGTGTCAAACTCATTTTAGTTTAGAGGCCAAATTCAGCCAAATTTGGTCTGAAGTGAGCCAGACCAGTGAAATAATAACATAATAATATATAAATAATGTCAACTCCAAACTTTCCTCTATGTTTTAGAGCAAAAAAGTAAAATTATCCAATGAAAATGTTTACATCTACCAACTATCCTTTAAAACATGGGTTCAAACTCATTTTAGTTCAGAGGCCAAATTCAGCCAAATTTGGTCTGAAGTGGGCCGGACCAGCAAAATAATAACATAATAATATATAAATAATGTCAACTCCAAACTTTCCTCTATGTTTTAGAGTGAAAAAAGTAAAATTATCCAATGAAAATGTTTACATCTACCAAACTGTCCTTTAAAACATGGGTGTCAAACTCATTTTAGTTTAGAGGCCAAATTCAGCCAAATTTGGTCTGAAGTGAGCCAGACCAGTGAAATAATAACATAATAATATATAAATAATGTCAACTCCAAACTTTCCTCTATGTTTTAGAGCAAAAAAGTAAAATTATCCAATGAAAATGTTTACATCTACCAACTTTTCTTTAAAACATGGGTTCAAACTCATTTTAGTTCAGAGGCCAAATTCAGCCAAATTTGGTCTGAAGTGGGCCGGACCAGCAAAATAATAACATAATAATATATAAATAATGTCAACTCCAAACTTTCCTCTATGTTTTAGAGCAAAAAAGTAAAATTATCCAATGAAAATGTTTACATCTACCAAACTGTCCTTTAAAACATGGGTGTCAAACTCATTTTAGTTCAGGGGCCACATGAAGCTGAATTTGATCTGAAGTGAGCCGGACCAGTAAAATAATAACATAATAACATATAAATAATGTCAACTCCAAACTTTCCTCTGTTTTAGAGTGAAAAAAAGTCAAATTATCCAATGAAAATGTTTACATCTATCAAGTTGTCCCTTAAAATATGTGTTCAAAATCATTTTAGTTCAGAGGCCAAATTCAGCCAAATTTGGTCTGAAGTGGGCCGGACCAGTAAAATAATAACTTAATAATATATAAATAATGTCAACTCCAAACTTTCTTCTTTGTTTTAGAGCAAAAAAAGTAAAATTATCCAATGAAAATGTTTACATCTACCAACTATCCTTTAAAACATGGGTGTCAAACTCATTTTAGTTTAGAGGCCAAATTCAGCCAAATTTGGTCTGAAGTGAGCCAGACCAGTGAAATAATAACATAATAATATATAAATAATGTCAACTCCAAACTTTCCTCTATGTTTTAGAGCAAAAAAAGTAAAATTATCCAATGAAAATGTTTACATCTACCAACTTTTCTTTAAAACATGGGTTCAAACTCATTTTAGTTCAGAGGCCAAATTCAGCCAAATTTGGTCTGAAGTGGGCCGGACCAGCAAAATAATAACATAATAATATATAAATAATGTCAACTCCAAACTTTCCTCTATGTTTTAGAGTGAAAAAAGTAAAATTATCCAATGAAAATGTTTACATCTACCAAACTGTCCTTTAAAACATGGGTGTCAAACTCATTTTAGTTTAGAGGCCAAATTCAGCCAAATTTGGTCTGAAGTGAGCCAGACCAGTGAAATAATAACATAATAATATATAAATAATGTCAACTCCAAACTTTCCTCTATGTTTTAGAGCAAAAAAGTAAAATTATCCAATGAAAATGTTTACATCTACCAACTTTTCTTTAAAACATGGGTTCAAACTCATTTTAGTTCAGAGGCCAAATTCAGCCAAATTTGGTCTGAAGTGGGCCGGACCAGCAAAATAATAACATAATAACATATAAATAATGTCAACTCCAAACTTTCCTCTATGTTTTAGAGTGAAAAAAGTAAAATTATCCAATGAAAATGTTTACATCTACCAAACTGTCCTTTAAAACATGGGTGTCAAACTCATTTTAGTTCAGGGGCCACATGAAGCTGAATTTGATCTGAAGTGAGCCAGACCAGTAAAATAATAACATAATAACATATAAATAATGTCAACTCCAAACTTTCCTCTGTTTTAGAGTGAAAAAAAGTCAAATTATCCAATGAAAATGTTTACATCTACCAACTATCCTTTAAAACATGGGTGTCAAACTCATTTTAGTTTAGAGGCCAAATTCAGCCAAATTTGGTCTGAAGTGAGCCAGACCAGTGAAATAATAACATAATAATATATAAATAATGTCAACTCCAAACTTTCCTCTATGTTTTAGAGCAAAAAAGTAAAATTATCCAATGAAAATGTTTACATCTACCAACTTTTCTTTAAAACATGGGTTCAAACTCATTTTAGTTTAGAGGCCAAATTCAGCCAAATTTGGTCTGAAGTGGGCCGGACCAGCAAAATAATAACAGAATAATATATAAATAATGTCAACTCCAAACTTTCCTCTATGTTTTAGAGTGAAAAAAAGTGAAATTATCCAATGAAAATGTTTACATCTACCAACTTTTCTTTAAAACATGGGTTCAAACTCATTTTAGTTTAGAGGCCAAATTCAGCCAAATTTGGTCTGAAGTGGGCCGGACCAGCAAAATAATAACAGAATAATATATAAATAATGTCAACTCCAAACTTTCCTCTATGTTTTAGAGTGAAAAAAAGTGAAATTATCCAATGAAAATGTTTACATCTATCAAATTGTCCCTTAAAACATGGGTGTCAAACTCATTTTAGTTCAGAGGCCAAATTCAGCCAAATTTGGTCTGAAGTGGGCCGGACCAGTGAAATAATAACATAATAATATATAAATAATGTCAACTCCAAACTTTCCTTACATGATGAAAAAGTTTACATCTATAAACTGTTCTTTAAAACAATGTGAATAACATGAACACCCTAAAATTTCTTAAGTAAATAAGTGCAATTTTAACAATATTCAATATTCTGCCTCAGTTTATCATTGATGTCATGTTCATTACTACTTACAGATCACAGTGGATCTACAAATACACTAAATATTCAGTAACAGGCAGAAAATTAACAAAATTACACTTGCGTCTCTTCAGATATTTCAGGTTTTTCATATTTGTTCAGGATGTTTATGTTTTCTGTGAAATTCTAGTTTGTTTTAGTGTAAATACAGGAAAATTACATGAAAATATTTACATTTACAAAAAGAAAAAAATTGGAGTTGTAGGAATTTATAGGTTATTATGATAATATTTTCCTGGTCTGTATGTGGAACCTGAAACAAAATTTTCTGTGATCATCTTAAGTGTAATTTTTGCGTTTCACAAATTCATCCTGCGGGCCGCAGTTGGCCCCCGGGCCGCATGTTTGACACCCCTGCCCTAAAGTGACCACTTTTTAAACCTTGAATCATTGGAGGAGGGAATGAAATTATAAATGTAGCCAGTATTTGTAAGTACTGAGATGTTTTTAGGTCATTGGAAGGTGTGTTTTATTTTCTTCCATACATTCAGTGTATTTCTCGTCCAGTCTTTCACATGTGTTTCCCTTCGACATCTGAGAAGGGCAGGGTCCCCAGGGGTACAGTGCACATACTTTTGCTCAATATCCAGCCCCCGTGTGTGTGTGTGTGTGTGTGTGTGTGTGTGTGTGTGTGTGTGTGTGTGTGTGTGTGTGTGTGTGTGAGGCCCTGTACCCAAACTACTAGAGATCTTAATTGGGCAGCCCAGACGTAGTACCTCAAGTTAAGGACTTTTTGCTTAACTGAAGAGTTTTTAGCTTAATCCGTGGGTGTTTGCCTTGCCAAATAAATTCTGAAAAGCGTTTGTCTAGTTTGGTGAAAAACTTGGTGCAGACACTGGTCAGAAGCAGCTGAAATAAATATAAGAATCTTGGCAGAACATTCATACACTGAACAAAAATATACACTACCAGGCAAAAGTTTGGACTCACCTTCTTATTTAAATGACATGAGATGGACCACAGATGGCCAACAAGAGCTCAGCATCATTTGGAACTCCTTCCAGACTTTTGGAAAACATTTCAGGTGATTACCTCATGAAGCTCATCAAGAGAATGCCAAGAATGCACAAAGCAGTAATAAAAGAAAAATGTGGCTATTTTGAAGAATCTAAAATATAAAACATGCTTTGAGTTTTGTCCCACCTTTTTAAACTACATAATTCCATATGTGTTCATTCATAGTTTTGATGCCTTCAATGAGAATCTACAATGAAAATAGTCACGAAAATAAAGAAAAACCAGGTGAGTCCAAACTTTTGCGTGGTAGTGTAAACGCACCACTTTTGTTTTTGCTCCCATTTTTCATGAGCTGAACTCAAAGATCTAAAACTTTTTCTATGTACACAAAAGGCCTATTTCTCTCAAATATTGTTCATAAATTTGTCTAAATCTGTGTTAGTGAGCACTTCTCCTTTGTCCTTTGCTGAGATAATCCATCCACCTCACAGGTGTGGCAGATCAAGATGCTGATTAGACAGCAGGATTATTGCACAGGTGTGACTTAGGCTGGCCACAATAAAAGGCCACTCTAAAATGTGCACTTTTACTGTATTGGGTGGTCCAGGGGGGTCAGAAAACCAGTCAGTATTTGGTGTGACCACCATTTTCCTCGCACAGTCTTCTTCATGAATTCTCCGAAACAGCTTTGGAGATGGTTTATGGTAGAGAAATGAACATTCAATTCACAGGCAAAAGCTCTGGTGGAGATTCCTGAAGTCAGCATGACCATTGCATATTCCCTCAAAACTTGTGACATCTGTGGTATTGTGCTGTGTGATAAAACTGCACATTTTGGAGTGGCCTTTTATTGTGGCCAGCCTAAGGCACACCTGTGCAAAAATCATGCTGTCTAATCAGCATCTTGGTATGCTACACCTGTGAGGTGGATGGATTATCTCAGCAAAGAAGAAGTGTTCACTAACACAAATTTAGACAGATTTGTGAACAATATTTGAGAGAAATAAACCTTGTGTGTACACAGAAAAAGTTTTAGATCTTTGAGTTCAGCTCATGAAAAATGGGAGCAAAAACAAAAGTGGTGCGTTTATATTTTTGTTCAGTGTACGTAGTGTTTCAATTCAGCCAAACAGAGAAAGAGGAAGTGTTGTCCATCTGTCTAAGTCACAGGTGTCAAACATGAGGCCCGGGGGCCAAATCCGGCCCGCCAAAGGGTCCAGTCTGGCCCTTGGGATGAATTTGTGAAATGCAAAAATTACACTAAGATATTAACAATCCTTTTAGTTCAAGTTCCACATTCAGAACAATTCAATCTCAAGTGGGTCAAACCAGTAAAATACTATCATAATAACATATAAATAATGACAACTCCAAATTGTTCTCTTTGTAAATGTAAATATTTTCATGTATTTACTCTAAAACAAAGTATAATTTTGCAAAAAAAAAAGTGAATAACCTGAAATGTCTTAAGAGAAGTAAGTACAATTTTAACAAGATTCTGTCTGTTATTAAATGTTTTGTGTATTTGTAGATCCACTGTGATCTGTAAGTTATAAATGTACATGTGCAAATGATTAACTGAGGCAGAATATTGTTAAAATTGTACTTACTTCTCTTAAGACATTTCAGGTTATTCACATTTTTTTGCAAAATTATACTTTGTTTTAGTGTAAATACATGAAAATATTTACATTTACAAAGAGAACAATTTGGAGTTGTCATTATTTATATGTTATTATGATAGTATTTTACTGGTCCTGCCCACTTAAGATTGAATTGATCTGAATGTGGAACCGGAACTAAAAGGAACAATTTTAACCATATTCTGCCTGTTATTAAATGTTTTGTGTATTTGTAAATCCAGTGTGATTTGTAAGTTATAAATGTACATGTGTAAATGATAAACTGAGGCAGAATATTGTTAAAATTGTACTTATTTTTCCAGTTTGTTCACGCTATTCACATCTTTTGAAAGGATAGTTTGTAGATGTAAACCTTTTCATAATGTAAATTAACTTTTTTTGCTCTAAAACATAGAGAAAAGTTTGGAGTTGACATTATTTCTACATTATTATGTTATTATTTTACTGGTTCAACCCAATTCAGATCAAATTTAGCTGAAAATGGCCCCTGAATTAAAATGAGTTTGACACCCCTGGTTGAAGTCTTTCTTTATTTTTGTAAATAGGTTTTTGTAATTTACATCATACATATTATTTAACTGCGTATGTATTTGGATATCTAGATATTTAATACCCGTACTGGACCATTTGAATACACTGTGTTTTTCTACTGTTTGTGAGATTTTATCACCTATATCCACTGCTACCATAGATAGAAGATAGAGAGAAGCTTTATTTGTCATTGCATAATAAATACAATGAAATTGCACATGCCCCCCACATAAAAAAAAACACAATAACATTCATACTACATTCTTCTCCCTCATAAATACATTCAATAAGCACAACACACATACCGAAACACATCAGTATTAAAATACTACTACATAAAAGTGCAATTATATATTTTTTTAAAAAGTGCATTTTATATAAAAGTCCTCTTGCTTGGATTTAAAGTGCTGGTGGCTATGGTATACGTTGGTGATTTAGAAAGTGGATGGCTCTTGGAAAAAAACTGTTTATGAGTCTGGTTGTATGTGATCTGAGTGTCCTGTGTCGCCTCCCTGAAGGCAGAATGGTGCCATTTTTTCTGTGTTAACTTTAACCCATAAAGACCCAGTGTTACTTTTGTGGCAGCTCCCAAATTCTCTATATTTCACCTTTCTTAAATGATTTATCACCATTTATTCTAATATTATCCTCTGTATTTTGCTTTTTTTTTTCAGTGTAAATCATGTATTTTCCTATATTTAATTCACTGATCATGTAGATTTTCATAAAAGTTCAGAGAAAAATTGAGGGTTATTATATCAAAAATGGAGAAAACTGAAGAAAAAGTGACTTTTTCAGCAAAAATATCAATAACTGAAGGTAAAAACAAGTGTGTCCATCCATTGTCATTGATCCAACTCCATGGGTTTTACTGGTGAATCAATGTTGTAGAAGATGATGGTGTTTCCATGTTCACTACGGAGCCTCTGAACGTCCAGGTGGGTCATAACTGATGACCATGAAAAGATGACAAACTATATTTTACACCAATTATTTACATGGATTGTCAGGATTAATGGATCAACAGGTATTAAACAGTTTACATAAGTAGATGGTTCCAAAAAAGCTCAGAGTAAATTCAACAGTTATTTTACCAGAAACAGAGAAAACTGAAGAAAAATTCACTTTTTCAGTCCAATCTCTTATTAACATACATAAACCCAGTGTGTCCATCCACTGTCATTGATCCAACTCCATGGGTTTTACTGGTGAATCAATGTTGTAGAAGATGATGGTGTTTCCACGTTCACTACGGGTCATATCTGACGACCATGAAAAGACGTCAAACTGTATTTTACACCAATTATTTACATGGATTGTCAGGATTAATGGATCAACAGGTATTGAACATTTTAGATCAGTAGATGGTTTTGGTTGGCAGTGGATGTTTGGATCTTTATGGGTTAAATGTACTGAGTAGGCTGGGGGTTGGTGTTTTTTTTACGTTGTTGTTCCAGCAATTGTAATGTGTTCTCAAACTCATATTGCTTGGCCTCTGTTTTCATCCTTTTCGCACTAGCGTATGCAATAATTCGACCTCTGATGTATGCCTTAGCACAGTCTCATGAAGTAATTGGTGATGTATCAGGTGAAGTATTCATCTCCAAGTAATGATGTAATTAATCTGTTACCATCCATGGGAGCTGATGCTGCATCATTATCAACATGCTGCATCATCTCTTTAATGATGGTCTCACTGTCATCCTCAGTAGATGAGGACAGACTGGTGTCATCATTGTCAAGTGTATCTCCTACCAAAATGGAAAAAAAAAAATTTAAACCCTTCAAAAATGTGTGATCATTCTGAGAAACATGAATTGCCTTGTGGTCAATTGTATCAAGCTACATCTAGGATTCCCAAAATGGTTTGCAAGTTGCCTCTAGACACAGCAGAACAGGCATACTATAATACCAGTCAAATCATGTTATGATTACTCATATCATGTTTAACTGAAATTTTCATTAGTTAAAAGCACAAAAGTTATGAGGATCCTTTGTGATTTTTTCTAGATTGTAGATTACAATATAGTATAATAATAATAATAATTTAAAAAATAAAATAATAATAATAATAATAATAATAATAGTCATCTTCATCATTATCATCATCATAATAATAATAGCTTTATTTATATAGCACCTTTTAAAAACAAAGTTTACAAAGTGCTTTTGACAAACAGGCAAAGGGCACAACAGCAGGATACAAGATGTAAGTAAAAACACTAAAACAGAAGCAACACAATAGGAGAGATGTGTACACCAATGCAGAAACATGACACTTCGAATAAATTAAATGAATCGGAATAAAGAGGGCAGGGATAACGTAACATGATGCTGTCAAATCAATGCAAAAATAAAGGCGTGAGATTAAACAACATTATGTATGAGAATATAAACCAACAATCAAACAGGATGAGATTCAAATTTTTAAAAAAAATAAATAAAAAATTTAAAATTAAAATTAAAAGGGACAAACATCACATAAAAGCAAGTCTATAAAAGTGTGTTTTAAGAAGTGATTTAAAAGATGCCATTCCAAAGTCGAGGGAATCGATGGAAAAGGCCCGGTCACCCTTAGATTTAAGCCTCGACTTTGGAACAGCCAGGAGCTCTCTGCCCCCCCGAGGATCTAAGGCTGCGTGCTGGCTCATAGGTAACTAACATCTCATCTATATAACTTGGGGCCAGACCCATTCGGGCTTTAAAAGTAATCAGTAAAATCTTAAAATAAATTCTAAAACACACAGGGAGCACAGTACACACAGTATTGAAATCTTTCTTAATTAGATGATGTACTGTGGAGAAAATTAGAAAAAAAAACAATACTGTTTGTTCAAATATTGTTTGATAAGACATAAAAAAGTTAACAGAAAGCTTATCACTTGTAAAAGCCATAGATTCTGGAGCCTTTCCACTTTTTGTGCTTTTTAGCTAAATTCCTAAACTGAAATTTTATTTTATTTTATTTTATTATCTTTTTATTGGAAAGGCAAATGTCCTTTACAATCATTAATTACAGCCTTAATCATTAATAAAAATTAAAAAATATACATATATCTATCTATCTATCTATCTATATATATATATATATATATATATATATATATATATATATACACACATATATATATACAGGGTGGGGAAGCAAAATTTACAATGAACATTTAGTTGTTTTTTCTCAGCAGGCACTACGTCAGTTGTTTTGAAACCAAACATATATTGATGTCATAATCATACCTAACACTATTATCCATACTTTTTCAGAAACTTTTGCCCATATGAGTAATCAGGAAAGCAAACGTCAAAGAGTGTGTGATTTGCTGAATGCACACGTCACACTGGAGGAGATTTCAAAAATAGTTGGAGTGTCCATAAAGACTGTTTATAATGGAAAGAAGAGAATGACTATGAGCAAAACTATTACGAGAAAGTCTGGAAGATACTATTAAAGAAGAATGGGAGAAGTTGTCACCCGAATATTTGAGGAACTCTTGCGCAAGTTTCAGGAAGTGTGTGAAGGCAGTTATTGAGAAAGAAGGAGGACACATAGAATAAAAACATTTTCTATTATGTCAATTTTCTTGTGGCAAATAAATTCTCATGACTTTCAATAAACTAATTGGTCATACACTTTCAATCCCTGCCTCAAAATATTGTAAATTTTGCTTCTCCACCCTGTATATATGTCGAGGCCTAACACGGAATCTGGCCCGATTCAGAATCAGGCCGGCCCAGAATGGAATTCTATTCTAGGCCGGCCTAGAATGGAATCCTGCTGCTATAATGTTATTTTTATACCATGTTTAATGCAAATGATCTAAATTATTACAAAAATCAATACATGGAATTTGCAAATATGTGAAAAAAAAATGAAACAAACAACATTTTAATTGTAAACTATAATACACTTTATTTACAAATAGAACCTAGTGGTCCTCCCCACCAATATATGGTACAGTGAAATCGACTGAAATTGACAATAGTTACTCAAGGTATGTAAGACTGAAAATGTACAATTATGACAAATTATGGATCATTTGCATTAAACATGGTATAAAAATAACATTATAGCAGCAGGATTCCATTCTAGGCCGGCCTAGAATAGAATTCCATTCTGGGCCGGCCCGATTCTGAATCGGGCCAGATTCTGTTTTGGGCCTCGACATATATATGTAATAGGATGAATACAGAAAGTTTCATTGCTTATATCCATATTGCCCTTCTAGAATTTTTTTTAATGGAGAAATGGAGAAACATTTATACAACAAAACAGAACAGAACAGGGGAGCGCACCACCTCACACAATCTCAGTTTCACATAACGGCAAATAGATTCACACAAAGCACACATCACAAATACGATCCGATAAAATCAGATCTGGTTGGTTTTACGTACTCAGTCCATTTGGACCAGATAATATAAAATTTTTCTTTTTCAACTTTGAGGGAGAAGGATATCTTCTCCATAACATAAATCTCATAGACAATTCCAATCCATTCATTAATGGTGGGTGGTTCTACTTTTAACCATTTCCTCGTGACACATTTCTTACTGGCTGCCCTAAACTGAAATTTTAACTAAAAAGACTGAATAAAAAGAATGAAATGAAATATTATGCAATATTTATAGCCTAACGTGTATTATAGTAAACATCTTCACCAACCAATATGGGTGGAGCCCTGAATGATGGAAATAACATCAGAAACTGTGTAGAATTTTCTTCTTCTTGAATCAGCCACCATCTTGAAAAGCTTGTAAAATTGTAAAATAAAACTGCCTTAGTCACACTCTTGACATAGGCAATTATACAAAAGGGGGAAAATGGCACAATCTGTTTAACTGAGGATGTAGGCAGTTTTACCAGTGGCGGCCAGCATCATGAGGAGATGATTTAGGCAAAAAAATCATGTTTGTAAAAAAATGACTTAGGCAATTATTTTAAGAGGGTGACGATATATTTGAATGCTATATCATTTAAATACAATGTAATAAACCTCTATTGTTTAACTTGTCGTTTTTGACCTCGGCCCCAAGTTAATGTAACAGGTGCATGATCAGATATAGTCACTGACTGGATCTCAATGTCCAGTATCCTGTGCAGTTCAGCTTTAGGAGTGAAATGTCTATTCTAGAGAAGACACACAGACTTTTTCATTTCTGCTGTTTATTACATTATATGAGCATACATCAACATAAAGGGATTGATTTGTTCCATGTCATATCTGAATTCAGTACATCGTTCTCTGAGATAGGAACAGTATTGAAATAGTTCAACGATTCAAGTCAATACGTAATCACACCAACTCTCCCAGTCAGTCCGCTTTAAAAAATCCCACATTACCATCCACTCTATAGTCAGATCTCACATTGCCAGTAGAAATCCTATTATCAGAAAATGGTCAGATCAGATATTTTAGTACATTGTGGCTGCGATAAAGGCAACCTAAGCTCTGCTGAGTTGGGTCTGCAGCCCATTAAACGCTCTTTTCTAACTAGCTACACAGCCTGAGTTGACACGAGTAAGCATTACTCTACTAATTACCTCCTGTTTTTGAGGGGCCAGCCTCAAAGCGGGTTTGAAGTCTTTTCTGTACTGTATATCTACTGTGAGCCAGTCACTTTATGAAAAGCAGTTTGTGTTGCGTCATTCCACTGCCGTCACGATTTTGTCTTCCCAACAGATTTTTGCATTTTACAAACAAAACGAGCATTTAGAAATTCCCCTATTAAAGTAAACATTTTTCCATATGTGTAGTATATTCTATGTAAAATTTAAACAGTCACTGTGGACAGCATTATTAAGGCTGTTCTATTCTCACCCACCCACCCATTCAAATGCACAAACAACCACAAAGGATTAAGGGATTATGTAAGTAGTTATTACTAAGTAATTATATAGATTGGAATGCATCTCTGTGCTACATTACATCAGTGGCTTCTGATTATTTGAATCCTCTCGAAGCCAAAGAGTGGCAGGAAAGCTTACGTTTGCAGAGCTGAGGCAGAGGAAAACCGCTGCAGTTCCTTCCAAACACGGATCAGAATTAATTGTGGCGTGCTGTTTTTCAAGTTTTCCGATCCCTTAAAGTCATTCCTGAATGCTGCGTCTAGGACACCTGAAAAAAACTGTCTTAAAGTAAAAGTATATACCTGAAATCAGTTTAAGCTGCTCAGTTAATACTTCAGTTACTAAATGTTTTACACACAGAGGCCCAGACCACAAAAGGTGCTAATAATACAAGTGTGTGACACTGGAAGGGATTGTCAAAGGGGTTAGTGTCCGATCAATAGAATTATGAATTAATGAAAAGGGTGCATGGAAACGCAGACAATACTCACTTTCATCAAACCTCTGTCAGTCGTTTTATGTGTCTTTATCTCCTCGATATTCAAGTCTCACTCCACTAAAACTTTTCACAGTGTAGGCATATTAAAGTGAAAGCATCACGGGACTGAAGTGACATGAGGACAGTATTAAAAAAAAACAAAAGTCCGCACCGCCACAGACAGTCAACTGGCAGCCAGAAAAATGCCACTCAAAAAAAAACAAAAAACAAAAAGAGCATTGAAGCTTATAGGCCGAACACAAGAGGTGAAAAACGATGTTGTTTCCAGTTCTTGAAGAGGTCCGCTCCCTTTACTGTTCCCGCTCTGACTTCCTCTTCCCTTCCTGCTAGAGGTCCCCGGGTTTCTGATTGCAGCCGTTGCAGACCCTGACCGGGTGGTCCCAGCCGCGGGAGGGCACGGCACGGCGCTCCTGCGAGCAGTCGTCGCACACGCCCTGACCGCAGGCGCGACAGTGGTGGATGGAGAGACGAGGGGAGAACTCCTTCTGGCACTCGCAGCAGGAGTGGATGTCCTGATCTGGGACCCAGTACGTGGGCCGAGCCGCTTCCTTCACCAGACCTGGACATAGAGGATGGAAAACGGCAAAATGAGCATTGGTCGGCAATTTTTGACTGTGAATTAGGTAAATTACATAAAAATTTGTCTGTAGTATTTTTTTAGAGGCAGACCAATATATTGATTTGTTCAATATCTGCCATCTGCCTTAATTTTTTATTGAAAGCCGATATTTGATCAGTAGTAAAAATGTTATAAGATATTTGATCAGGAACCTGTGTGGGCAGCACTTGAAGTTCAATAAATGTTAAAAGAGTACTATGTGGACATGTATACTCAGTGCCAATGAAAACGCAACACTTGAATGTGTTTTATTGTTCCTGAGCTGCATCAATATGTTGAAGTTTCACCTGTGTAAAATAATCCCAGACAATTTCTTAACAACCTGAGACGGGTTGAGCTATTGTCACACTTGAATGAACTTGTCTGCATTCATAAGACTTGTTTTTCTCATTGCTCAGCAATGAACTGCTCAACTTAAGGAATTGTGGTCAGTTAAGGAGTGGTCATGTTCTGTGTATAAAGGCAAGCTGAAAAGTACCAAAATCATTTGCAATAACTCAGCGATGCCCAGACTGACACGTGACCAAAGATGCCATGCTATGGGGCTCTTGGAGGCCGGAATCTCTGCTCTGCAGGTGGCGCGCCGTTTTGGATGCAATGTGTCCACCATAGTCAGGATGCAACAGAGGCATGAAGAAACTGGCTCAACTGCAGACAGATCTCGCCCTGGACGAGCACGTGCGACCACGCCACAGCAGGATCGCTACATTGAGCTGCAGCACCTCCGGGACCGCTTTGTGACTTTTGGTTTTGGGGGTCTTTGAGTTTCTTTCTTTATCCTTATTTTTTGTCAACAAATTTGGACGTGATTTTTTATTTTTATTGTATAGAAATGGCCTATGATTAATTCCAAAGAGCTTATGGAATAAAAATCCTCATCGATTTAAAAAAAAAATAAGAATCTTCAAGTGTTGCATTTTCATTGGCACTGAGTATATTAATAATTTCATTTCTATTTCTGCATAAAAATCTTAATTATCTGAGTGTTTCAATTGTATTTTATGGTCAATATGCTCTAAAAAAAAAAAAAAAAATTGGCCTTAAATATCAGCCTAAAAAAATCTGCTGTAGACATCGGCCGTCAGCTGACCAAATTTTTAAATATCGACATCTGCCTTAGAAAAACCCATATCGGTCAACCTCTCGTACTGTTAAATCAAAGTACTTTATCTTTGTCTACGAACTGTATTTCATTTCAGTACTGACACTAAAATATAACCATAGATAGTTGCATCGAAACAGATACAATGCTTAACACATTTATTAGCCCACCTGTCCCCGTTTGTCTCAGAGACCATCTAGCATCATGAAGGGCTTTGATCTGGACCCATTTTCAGTGAGTGATCGACGTTTTACTATTTTCAACCTGAATTCACCTTTTTATTCCAAAATACAAGCTGCTCACTGGGCTTCTCTCACATAGCATTCAACCACTAAAACTAACTCTTCTGTTCAATAATGCAAGTAAATAACTATGATTTGACATCTTAATCAAGAAATAATAATGTGCTTTTCTATTTTTTTTTTTTTTTATTTTATTTGTAAAACAGTAAATTTGAAAATTCATGGACAACAATAATAATTATTTTTTAGCATTAAACATATCATTTCAGTTGGTATAACCAATACAATAGCATATAAAATGGTTTGGGTAATAACCAATGCTGCATCAACCTTATATTAAGTGCTTGTCTAATAATTTTTTTTTTAACATTGTACATCATCAGGAAGTAAAGTTACAGTTGAGAAATATAATTTATAAGCTTATTTAAGTAGCTTAATTACAGATACATTTCCATCCATTTGGGTTTAACATAAAAAATGATAAACTACTTTCACATTTGCCAAACAAATGAAACACTGAGTGAATGATAAGCGACTAAATACAGCAAATGTGTTTTATTTACATTTATAAACCACCACGTTTATCCAATCTGTTTCAAATTCATACCAATCACCTATTTGTTTAACTTGTTAACTCACAAATACAGGGGTTGGACAAAATAATGGAAACACCTTCACCTCAAGATGATAATGCCCCAATCCATACAGCTAGAATTGTTCAAGAATGGCATGAGGAACATTCTAATGAAGTTGAGCATCTCGTATGGCCGGCACAGTCCCCAGACCTCAACATTATTGAGCATTTATGGTCAGTTTTAGAGATTCAAGTAAGACGTCGATTTCCACCGCCATCGTCTCTAAAAGAGTTGGAGGGTATTCTAACTGAAGAATGGCTTAAAATTCCTTTGGAAACAATTCGCAAGTTGTATGAATCAATACCTCGGAGAATTGAGGCTGTAATTGCCGCAAAAGGCGGACCTACACCATATTAAATTATATTTTGTTGATTTTTTAAGGTGTTTCCATTATTTTGTCCAACCCCTGTATGCATCACATTATGTAAGTGTACTGACTATATTTTACATGCCATTAAAACACAAGTACCACTAAATCTCAGCAGCACTAGTTTCCATTAGAATGGGTCTTTTTCTGTTCTTTTCTACTAACGTGGACTGATGTCATGCTCACCCAGAGGTATATCGATGGCACCAACCACAGCTCCTAAAGTGTTCTGAACAGCTTCACCGACCTTCCTGGCGATTAATGTGCCACCCTCCTCCTCCAAAGCAGCATCTAACAACTCTGCAACATGGACAGACCCACACATCATGTCAGTTCCACTGTTAGAATTCAGTACCATAACGTCAAAAACAGAAAAAACCCATTACAGATGCATTTATGTGCATGTTGGTTTTATATATAGATGAAGTTGGCTGTTTTCTGTGTGTGTCTATGTTCCAGAGCCATGCATAATGTACCTCTTGTCCAAATACATTTCAGTCTAGTCTTTCTCTCAGCATTTCTATGTAAATTCAATCGGAGGGACTGATTTGCATACCAGTTGGGATTCCCCTGTTATGGAAGCATGCGTCGCAGACTCGAACGGGAGCGAGGCCCCAACCCCGCTCCGGAACCGGCCGTGTTTTTGACGAACAGGCGTCACAGAAGCCCTCTCCGCAGGCTCGGCAGTGGTGCTTTGTGTCGTTGGGCTGAAACTCTTCTGCGCATTTATGACATTTCTACAATGCACACAATAAAAATAGCACAGGATTCAGTCAGTTGTCATATTATATGCAAGTCCTAAATACTGGGCTAAAGGTCAACAGGATTCAATGTACATCTTTAAGTCGCATGGACGTCAAAGGCAGTGTATTAGTCTACTCCTTAGCTGCTCTGGATCTGTAGTTTCCACATATGGATTTCAGTCTGTTAAAGTTTCTCCTTTGAGATTACAAGTAGAACCCACTTGTGACTAGGGATGTAACTATTACCGGTATAACGATAAACTGCAGTAAAATTACAGACGGTTAGTATTACCGTTTAAATTCTAATTATCATGATAACCGTGTTTGATTACCGCACTTTTCCGGAGAAAACACCTATTTAAAGATCTGCTTTTATGTCAAATATTTGAGTATAGTATAGTATATAATTTATTACAGTTTTGATTTTATATACCTAATATTTTGAACCAATATTCACTTTTAAAGTCTTTCAGAAGGTTCATTAAGCATCTTTGTGTTATTTATGCAATAAATTATACATATTTTTCAAATCAGATTTTATATTTTTTGTGTATTTTTGGTCCTTTTGTGTTGATATAGTGGGTTAAAGTGATGATATAAATGAAGTTGTGCTGAAAAAAAAAAAAGATCCCAAACATGGGTATAGTAAACATTCGTTTCTATAGTATATAAAGGCAAAATCAAAAGGACTGAAAAATGGACAAAATAGGCTCAGACCACTAAGGGTTAATATTTGAATGTTTCTGCCAACAGAAGGTACATTGTACCAATTTTTTTGTTTTGTTTTGTTTTTTTTTCAAAATACAACTTGGTTAAATTATTTCAGTGTGTGTATTAGTACTTTTTGAACATTTTGAGCACTATTTCAACAATACTGTGATAATATTGATAACCATGATAATTTTGGTCACAATAACCGTGATATGAAATTTTCAAATCGTTACATTCCTGCTTGTGACTTTATTTTTTGGAAAATAATTCAGCTTCCCCCGACTTTACTTCAGTTTTTGTTACACACCATTATAAGTGAGTTGGGCGTCCAGTAAGCAGGAGCAATCTGGTCAGTAAGCCAGGAGGTGACCGCTTTGGCAGGTTTGACACTCAGTTCAGACACTGACTGAGAAATGTATTTGACTCCATCCAGTAACCTCTGGGCAGCATTGTTGTTGTCTTTCAAAAAGCCATCGGACTGAAAAGAACAGAAGACGGGATAATTGGATGAAAAAGACAGCTCAGAATAGAAATTAGTGGTACATGGTATATTTTTCTTATACGTTAGTCGGGATGTTAATAACTACTAAGAACAGATAATTACTCTAAATGGCTTACAGACCTTAGTATACTGTGTATATGCTGCTCGACATATGGTGTGATTTATGTGACTGAAAGGAGTGATATTTGCTTTTTTAAATGGAATTATGCATTTTAAAACATTTCCCTGTGGTCTACATCAACTGTAAATGCTCTGCTTGGGTCTGAATTCTTCATTAATTCAACTCCACAGGTCCATCTTCAACCCTATTTCTGAGTAATGACACCAGAGAGGTTGTTTTGAGCGCTGGCCCTTTAAATGCAAATAAGCCATTTCACGCCCCACCCCCTTCAGGTTGTTGACTGTGCTACTCTGTCCCGTTCAGCCACTTGTGTTGGTTAATAAAACCAACAACTGAACATTTTAGGTAATCGGCTTGAAGTTTGGACATATTTTCAGTATGGACTACAACCACTGCTGCTGATAAAACAATTATGTCGTACTCAGAGAAATGTTCATCGGAAGTCTTGACCTTATATGTGCAAATGTTGTGACATAACTAGTTATAGAAGCAGCAAATTAAGAAGGAATTGAAACAGGTTGTAGAAATTCACTCGATTTTTGCCAAAGTGAATATAAAGATGGCTTTGCAGCACCTGGAGGGTTCAAATTCAAAGTTTTTGAACGGTTAGCATCCCCAAATACACAAATAAATGTAACAAAGACTAATAAAAGTGGGTTTAGCAAAATATGACCCCTTTAACATCTCTATATTCAGCAATTTTAACTATGTGTGGTGTCACTGATATTTTAATACTAAACACTAGTTCTGTGGTCATTGACGTGGCAATGGTGTACCTCACAAGCTCTAGCGACAGACATGACAACATTTATTTGTCTAAAAACCTTCACAGTCTTGGCTTTGGACTTTGTTTAATTGGTGTAAGCAGAGCCTCATTTAGGCAGTTCCACTGAAGCCTCACCCCAGGCCAGATGTGCTGGATCTCTGTTCTGACCACTGTTTCCACTGGGTCCTGGTTTCCGTACCAGTACTGCCTGCTTCTGTAGATCACTGCACAGTTGGGACACTCGATTACATACCTGGATAAAGAGACAAAATGACCTCAGTTTTAATCAGAGACATGCAGTGCCTTTTGTCTTTACTGCTTTTTTATTAGTTTTGAGCAAATATTCAAAATTAACAAGTGGGTGGTTCACATCAATAGATTTTTTTTTTCCATTTTTCATTGTAGTAAGTGGTCATTGAATTATTTGTGCTTGTAAGGAGGCTATTTCCAACAGGCTGCGCTCACCCAGACCAAGCGTAGATGGCCAGACCAAACCACGGTGAGTCAGACGAGGCTGTCGTTTTGGGAACCACTATAACCTCTTTCCCTCTCTCGTAGCACGCCTGAAAGGTTCAACGCAGACACTCAGAGTCTTGTGGAGCAGGCACCCTTAAACATGTGCTTTACGTGTGGCACTGTGGATTCTGTACTTACCTTGCATGTGTAAATGCGGTTGTCGGACTGTGCAGAGTAGCGGCAGCGATGTTTGGCTTCATGGTCGAGTCCTTCCTTCAGATGATTCATGCTCCTCTTGCAGCCTGAACTGAAAGTGGGAACACATGTTAGAGACAAAAGGCCAGCTTGTGTTGTGGTTTACAAATATCGTATATAGCGAATTACAATTTTTTCTTGATGATTGTTGTTTTAGGTTTATATAAATGACATCATCTGCCGTAGGAAATTTACTAATGTAAATACAAAGTGTTTCCTGTCCCAAGATAATGAAAGATATATTTTCTGTTGGACTTTTTGGTACATTTCTGTTCTTTTCATGAATTCCCATTTCCGAGTTCAATCCCAAGTATCAGTGAAAGGTATTCCTGAACAGCTCAGTGCAAAATATAACCTCATAGAATTACACTACATTCAGACAGCAGGTCTTAATGCACAATTCAGATTTTTTGGTGGAATCCAATTTTTTTTTGTGTGCTCATTCATATTACACATTAAGGGCCGGATCTATCAAAGGTTTGTGTGTATTAAAATGTGTGCAAACTCATTGCACATGCAAAAAAAAATGTACAAACTGATTTACTAACAGCACGCAATAAGGGTTGCATCTTTCAAAGGTGCAAAATAGTGCGTCTGATCCAGTTAGTACATTTGACACAGTGAATATGCAATTTGGGGCGTTTACATGCAATTGTGTGTGTGCTGGGAGGAGAAAATGTAAATATATTAATTTAGCACACGCAAAGTGATTTATCAAACCCGAAAGCAATTTTGCTCATAGAAACTGTGTCTATATTTAACACGTCTCAAAAGGAGGTGTAAACAGTTTGGATGTATAATTGTGCACACATGGCTGCGGTTAGGAGACAAAGAAATGATGAAACGAGATGCAGAGAATGCATTTTTCACCCTCATGTGAACATTTTTGGAGTGACGGAAGAAAAAATAATTGAGACATATGCGCGCCCCACCACCACCACACACACACACACACACACACACACCCACACACACACACACACACACACACACTTTTCATGGCTCCTGATGATCGTGATTAAAAATACGCACCGACATTCAGCTACAGTGTGACAAAATTATGTGCACATGACAGTCATTCAATCCAACTACCGCCCCCCCGCGCACACACCGCGGGTGCACACACACACACCGCGTGCGCGCACACACACACACACACACGTTTAAAATGAAAAATAAATGAATGCATGAATGAGTCATGCAATACCTTCTATGACAAAACTCCTCTAATGTTACATTTCCGTGCGTCTGGATCATTCAGCACACTGTTACAGAGCAGTTTTTCCAGCGTATTTTCTCCAGTAGTGCACGCAAAATCCTCATTTAAATAGGGCGGTCTCCAAGACTTTGCACCTGTTGTAATCTGCGCAAGCAATCTTGGTAAATCACCCGCAAACGGTGGTCACACCTCACACGCAAAATTCTAGATTGTGCAAGCAAATTACTACACACAAATTGGGATCTTAGTAGATCCGGCCCTAAATGCGACTTCTATCAGTTTTGAGATGAACTGTATGCGACCCTGAAGAGACCCACATGCACAAAAGAGGTCCTGAAGTAATACGTAACCACGCAGGCACGCACTGTGTTTACGGATGTAAACATGGAGGCATCTCATCTCACCACAGAATTGTGATGTTTATCGCATTTCAATGGCGTAAAGGTCGGATAAATGCAACCTAGCAGTTCAGACTGGAGTCTCATTGCAAAATATCGGATACGTATGGGATTTAGGACCACGTATGAAAGTGGCCTAGGTCGGATATAAAAAAAAAAAAAAAATCAGTTTTATGCTGTTCAAACTGTCTTTAACAGATCGGATACAGGTCACATATGGGCAAAAAATCTGATTTGGGCCACATCACATTTGCCTGCAGTCTGAATGTAGCTAAGATAATGTTTAAGAATACATTGAATATTAAAAGATTATTTCAGTATTTTACAGAGTGAAATTGCATGATTGTTAAAACAGGGATAAGTAAGATAAAAATAAACAGCATCAATCAATCAAATGTTATTTGTATAGCATCACATCATAACACAAGTTATCTCATGCACACAAGCATGAGATAATTACAGCATTTAGTGATATAGTTTCCACTGTAAATTTTTCAGTAGCGCATGTAGTGCTCCCTTGAATCTTCTCCATTCATTTTCTGTTTTTAATCACAAAATTTCAAGTGCTGCTGTGATGAGAGAGACACATACCCACAGCTGAGACAGATGCTGGAGCAGGTGAAATACTCATCTGGAAAGAAGGAGTTGCTAGTCATGTGCTCATCAGGAATGTCGCCATGGAAGCGCTCACTCAGGGCCTGAAGGACGGAAGAGGGGAAGTGAAATTAGGAAGAACAAAACATGTTCAGCATCAGTCCTTCTGCCTCTACAGTGGTGATCTCACATGCTTGACGTGTCAACACAAATGTGTTCAAAATCAGTCTACCTGCAGAGCCTTGTAGATGACACTGGCAGAACGGGGGGAACGGGTGGTGTTGTTATCCAGCTGTTGCTCCAGGCTGCGCAGCAAACCACTAAAGTCTGTGGGAGGGTTGTAGGTCCGAGTTCCCCGATACTGGATGGAGCTGAAGGCCTCTGGAAATAGACCCAGCTTTCTAAAACGCTCCTGAAGCAGACGATCGACCGACTCAGATGGCTTGTCTAGAAGGTATATAAGAACAGAGGCAGATATAAGCGAGATGAGACAATAACAACTTAATATTTAACCCTTTCATTCAAGAATTGTTAATAAAGTAGCAGGATTTTTTGACATAAAACATATCCAATTAGATTTATTCAATGTCTTATTTCTTTAGCACAAGGGTATTCAAAGCTGGTCCTTGAGGGCCAGTATCCTGCATGTTTTAGATATTTCCCTCTTCCATCACACCTGGAAGCCATTACATCATTAACAGGCTTCTACAGAGCTGGATGATGAACTGATCATTAATTGAACCAGGTGTGCTGGAAGAGGGAAATATCTAAAACATGGAGGATACCAGCCTTCAAGGACCGGATTTGAATACCCCTGCTTTAGTATAATAATGCCCATTATTCATTGTAGTGGATACCATGGATCAACAGTTTAACATGTAATGGGATTTATTTTTTTATGCATAAATACATCCATCAAGCTCTTTGCAGAAAGAGAACACATCACTGCTTTAAGAAAACCTACTATTTCAGTGTAAGATGTAACAGTTCTCAGTGATTACATTCTGGGAATCATCAGTCACCGAGATAGAATGACAGCAACCATAAGGATTATACTGTGAACAAACTATTCCCTATACTGTAGATTATTAGAGGATTTCTTTGTAACCACATCTTTTGAACAATATATCAGGAAAAGATAAGACTTTATTACCCCACCCAACAAAGAGGAAGCAAGGGGTATTGTTTTTGGTTCGGTTTGTTTCTTTATTAACACTGTAGCAGCAAAAATATTGGTGAATTCATACCAAATTGGGTTTATACATTGCCAGTGAGCCAGAATAGATGTGATTACATTTTGGAAAAAGTAAGTCAAAGTTCAATTTTTTTATGAATTTTTAAAATCTGTTTGTTTCCCCCATTTACTTATAATGGCTGAAATTTCAAATGTCTGTAGCAGCAAAACTATTGGATGAATTCATACCAAATTGGGTTTATAGATTGCCAGTGATCCAGAATATATGTGGTTACATTTTGGGAAAAGTGCGTCAAAGTTCACGTTTTTTATTAATTCTTTTTAAACATTTTTTTCTCCCATTTACTGAAAGGGCAAAATTTCAAATGTCTATAAAAACATCAATTTTGTTTCAGTTTACTTCAAACTTGCACATATATAGAGGCAACTGATATGCTGACATCAGCACATGCATAGACATGATGACATTAGTTGAATCCATGTCAAAATAACCTTCAATACATGTGAGGGGTGGGGTTTGTGGTGCCTGGCACTATTTGTTTGTCCTACAGTGGGGAAATTCAAGTGTCACAGCAGCTTTTAGAGTGAGCCTAACAAATATTAGAAAATGCAATGGAACAATTAAGAGTTGGGGCCAATACTGCAAATAATGTTGCTTTAATTAAAGACTAAATAACTGTCAACTGCAGTCATGTCATGCATGACAGGGTTAAACAATGGTAAGTGAGAGTTCTGTCGTTTTCATGTACCTGATCCTAGCAGCTTGGTGTGGACAGTCTCATGAAAGATAATCACTGCAGGGCCTAAAGTGGACAGTGGTACATCAAGACCACAGCGGGTTGTAGTCGCCTTCAGTTCCTTGGTGAAGTGCTTCAGGTAGGCGTCTGAAGCATCTCCGAGGAACTTAAATAGATCATCATGCAGTCGGTCGGCATGGGTTCGATAGATGATGATGTCAGAGATAGCCAGGACCTTGAGGAGCAGACGGGTTCTCTGACCCTGGTTAGCACCTGATAAGTAAATAGAGTGTGGCGAGTGACTGTTATCTGTGTGTTAACTTTGAAATATGGAAACAAATGCAATACTGTTTCTTCCATACCAGCTCCAAGCAGGCCTTCTGTGTCAATGATAACCACCCGGTGAACAGGGTCCATAGCTGCCCAGACACCCACAGTACATGACTCTTGAGTGGGGGAGGTCTTGAAAACCTCTCGTCCGAGGAAAAAAGTGTGGTTAAGGGTATGTGACTTGCCCTCCCCGGTGTTCCCAAAGATGGAGACCACTTTGAGGAGCTCATCTGGTCTGCAGCCCAGTCTGTTGACAAAGTCGTCCTCATCTTTGACCTGAGAATTCACAAAAAAAGAATAATTAACATGAAGCAAACACACACTTGGAATCTATAAAGCGTGGATTAAAACTTTCATCTGGCACTCACTTGCATCTCCTCTTTCTCATCTACTACAAGGAAGCTGCACACTTTCTCCAAAGCAGCTTTCAGGATGTCCATCTCTGACTCCCCTGCACTCACACTGTTCTCTTGAGGAGCTTTAGCAGGAGGGTAAGGTGTCAGAGGGTGCTTTCTCTTGTTGACCCCCCCGTGGGTGCGTTTCTGGCAGTCCAAACACAAGTTGATCTTACAACCCTGGCAACGTACCACCGCCCTTAGTCGCCCTCCGTTGACAGAGCAGCTGCTGTCACCTTTACACGAGTCGCAGAAAGGAACGTGGCCTGGCGCAATCCGAACCCTGTCATGGTTCCTCATTCGCTCCTGACGATGGAGCTCCAGTTCACAGCGGACACACTGTAAACTGCCGCATTCATCGCACTCAAACGCGGCTTCATCTGCGCCCCCACAGGCGTAGCTCTCCTGGCACACTAGGACTGTGTTCATTCCTTTATCTACAGCTGGACCTTGACCACTCATTTCAAATTTGACAACTTCTAATAAGCGGAGTATGACTGAAATTTATAGCAACTGCAAAACAAAATGTAATGGAAGACACAAAGTTATGGCACAAATAAGTCAATATTTACAGTCAAATATGAGGTATAGTTCTATTTAGAGTTTTAAAGCCACTTTGTTCGTGTATAATACTGCTTCAAATAACTATTAAATGTTAAACTAGCTATTTCTGTTGACTGTTAACTGCGATGTTGTGTTCGTAATATAGCAAGTAAAGGCAGAAACTTCGAACATATGTGTCCAAACGTGCAATTACTTTTAGGGTTTGGCACAACAGTTTGCTAGCTAACATTAGCTGCCCCCAATCTGTTGTGTTGTTTCAGGAAAGTTACAGCTCAGCTAACAATGCCAAGTCATTTAATGGTGGCTAGATATGTTCACCTATAATTCAATAACATTCAAGTATTAAATAGTTTCTCTGTCATTGGCTAAACACGAACATACACACTTCTGAAGTAACAAACAACCTTCATTTCAGCCGACTGACCTAGCAGTGGTAACCAGTCCGACGAACGACGACTAAACTCCTCTGCCTAAAAATGCTGCCTCAACACAGTCTAAAACTGAACACGTACACTGTCGAACACCATCCCGCCTCCTGCCACATACGGCTAACCGTGAGGAGAAAGTTAGCTAGCTGGTCTATTTTGTGTCAGACCCTGTAGATGTTGTTGCTTTTACATCAGCTGATCGGCTTGTTTTTATCCAGAGTCCAACAGTCATGATAACACAATGCATTTTGGGAAATGGAGTATTCCTGAGCTGCGTTGGAAACATAATAAAAGTCAGAGCTTTTTGTAAATGTCACTTATTTCTTTAAACATGCCACGTTTATAGTGACTTATACTCCTTAAACTGTTTTAATTGTTAACTTGTAAACAGTTCGCTACTAAAATAAATCGAGGATAAATCATGATGGACCATAATGCTTTGCACCTTCCAGCTGCTTTAGGGTGTGTTTGTAATGATAACCGGCGTACTGCGACAGTTACACAGTTAAACAGAAACAACTCTGGAAAACATTGTAGTCCTTGAATGTCAATTTATGTGATATGTAGCTGTTATATGTACTATTATTTGTTATATTAAAATTTTTAAGTTGTCGTGGATCACTCTCGTTATTCGTTACATTTTATTTCACCCCACAAACTCACACAAGACGTCCTGGTGTAGAAAACAAGCGTCTCTTTTGAGAGACTTCAGTTGTCACTTGTAGATAACCTAGGAATGTTATTCTGAGATAATTTCATTAAATAACTAAAAACGATAACTTAATTGAACGTTTTAAAGATATGCGGGTGTTTTAATTTCACATTCGTTTAATCAAAAAGTAACGATTTATAGTTTCATATGCTGCTGACCTTGCCTGTTTACATATAGTCATGATAATGTTAGCTGAATGCTAACCTGTCCTCGTATCTAGCTAGCTGACATTTCTGATACTTGCCTTTTGTCTTTTTTTAACCCCGATTTTTTGCGTTTACGATGGAAGATGAAGCTTTCACTGACATCAATGGCAAAGCTATATCTCTGGACTGTCAGGATCACTCCAGTTTTTGCAGGGAGTTCACTGTTAGCTCCCCTAAGGTGTCCATCGGTAAAGTGATGGGGTACACCTGCTCTGTGTGGCTTATTGCCTACTCTGTGTTTTTCTTCACGCAGGTAAGACAATATACAGAAATTATTCAGTATTCAGGAGGGGGGTTGTGATTTAAGGGGGGAAGTTAACTTTAAAAGTCCCTTAATACGCACGACTGGGAAGGGTTTTTGTGTTTCTGTCAGCGGGGTGAGACTGTGAACAGATTTAATATAGAGTTAAAGCAATGTCCAAGCATGAAATGATTTAAAAAGAGGTACAAAGACACAATTTTTCAGAGGTACAGGGATGAGGGAGGGCTTGGGGATCACTGGGTGATATGAAAGTGTACAAGTATGTGGTAAGTGTGTGTATATGTATGTATAGGTGTGTATGTATATATGTAGGTGTATATGTGTGTGTATAGATCTGGGTATGAATATGTATTTACATATATGTGTTATTGTATTATGTGTTTATGTACATCATATTATATTTGTTCATAATAATATAAAGTCAGAAACCTAATTATTTACTATTAAGAATCAGTCATATTATGGCATAGTGTATAGATATGATTAGACTAGGAGGTTATTATTGTTATTAATTATATAAGGAGAAGGGGTGGGAGTTTATAATAAGTTGTACTTCTTCTCACTCCTTTTCGAATATGTATTATATGTCTTATGTTTAAGTGTTTTGTTTATTTATTTTCTTCTGTTTGACATTCATGTTTGAAATAAATACATCAATCAATCAATCAGTCAATCAAATATTTCTAACATTACAGCAACCCTTTAGGATTAAACCCCCGGACCCCTTTGGCTTCTTTCTCTTATATAGAGATGTATAGAGATGATTGTGGATATTTTTCATATCTTATCAATCACATCTGTCCAGTAGTGTGTAATTTTCATCATTTTTGTGTTGAATCAGAGCAACGTGTTTCTGACAGACACAGCTCAGATGATCCTTATGCTTTTGTGTGACACTTTTTTATGTTACACTGATCCTGAACATTTGTATGTGATTGTGTTTTCCCTGTTTTGTAGAACACAGCTGTTCTGTCCAGTGCTATTGTCGTCACCCTGGTGGGAATGATGCTTCACATTCACTTTGTGAAGGTAGACCATGAGTCCCTGCTTGTCATTGGCTCCTTAGGGATTCAGGTGTCCTACAGCTATGCCTCAGGCCGCGAGACCACCACCTTTATTGAGATGAGCAAGATCAAGGACATTGTCATAAATGAGGCCATTTACATGGTGATTATTCCTGTTTAGTGATTATCTTTGTGGATGTGTGTGTCCAGTTATATTTAAATAATTATTGCATATATTACACTACATTTATTTCACATAATTGTAACATAAGATTACTGATACATGATTTTTTTTTTTTTTTTAATTTCAGCATCAAATCATCTATTATCTTTGTGTCCTGTTGAAAGACCCATCCAACTCTGATGGAGTATCAAGTGTGGTTCCGCTGTTTCAGGTGAGAATGAATGTGCAGTAGATTTAACTTATAATATTTTTGCTTTTGGCATGTATTACAATTTTGATAATCACTTTATTCATTCACCATGTCTGAACATCCCTCATTTATTTTTCAGAGTTCTAAGCCAAGGCTCAACTGTTTGGTGAAGGTGTACAAAAGCTGCCAGGAGATTCTTTCAAAGTGCTGATGCCACAAACCCAGGTTACACATAGAGCCTTTCCTTTGCCCTGTAACTTTTTTTTTTTTTTTTTAATATTTGTCTTATTTCAAATTACTAGTATATCTTAATATGACCTTTTTTTACTTCATATTGTTTAAGTATAGTCCTATTTTCTCAGCTATAGGTATTCCCACAGATATTTGGAAATCTCACTGCTGAATGCAGAAGTAAATGATTAAAATACTTCTTAATCCTGTAATGTTTTATGTTATACTGTGATGTGTAGTGACCTAAAAAACCTACAGAGCCAAACCTCTAATGTGAGATTATATTTAGTCATAGAGGTCACACAGCATTTAGACTTATTTATGTATTTAAAATGAGTGATTAACATCTGCCAACATCTGAATTTAAACTGTTTCTACAATGTATTTTTGATAACAATATATTTGTTAATACATTTTTAAGAATAAAAAATGTTGGAAAATCACTGTGTAAATTGTCCTCATTATTAGGTAAGTAATGCTTGTGACTGAACAAATGGTCTTGTTTTCCTTAAGTTGGTTACTTTTCTTCTCCTGTGGGGGGCAGCACCGCACTAATTCAAGCTTCTACATCTAGTCAAAGTCTGAATTGGTGTGTAAGCGCTGACAAAACCAGATGGTTTATCCTGTTTTGTTGTCAGCTGTGTAAGTCAAAGCAGGAGGCTTTAGGAACAATGGTTTAATGACATAAATGTGCAGGCACAGATGTACTATAAGTACACTATATGGACAAAAGTATTGGGACACGTTGAATTCAGGTGTTTCTTTTCTAACAGGTCTGAGATACAAAACAATAATGACAAACGTCATAATATAATTTTATATTGGGATAAATGTCATTGCACCGGTTAGTTTTGTTTAGTGTTATTTTTGCTTCCAAAATGCCAAAATGAGATGGTTTTTACTTAATTTCTCTCAACATTGATTTTTTTTCCCTTTTTACATATATCCATGACTATGATTTTAATGTTCTACCACTACATTTTTTTAAATAATAATTTTCTACCACAACTAACCATCTACTTTCTTCAAATCTTAGTTGGGAAGAAAAATCTCACAATAAACTTTAAGGAAATATTGGCATTTATATCTCAAATCAGCATGAACAGGACATCTTATAAGCTGTAGGCATGATGTGTCCCAATAATTTTGTCTATATAGTTTATAAACATCAATATAGATAATATAATAAACTATACTATGACATTTGTCATTATTGTTTTGAAGCCCAGACCCCTGTTAGAAAAGAAACACCTGAATTCAACTTTTGTTCATATAGTATATGTCTTAAAATAAACATCTTCCCCTTGTTCCTCAATTTTATTTTCGTTTCCTCATAACTACTAAACTCATCTCTTAGAGACAGTTGGTCACACTCAGTTGTCCTCTTGACTGTGACAGCTGATTTACAAGACCAGTTTTAGCAATGTTATTCAGGGTTGCAGTCAGATGACAATAATGACAGACATGCAGGATGTGTTTCAGAGTTAGCTTTGTTACAAAGAATGTAATAAGTTATATTAATAGTTCAGGGTCATTTTGTTGTAAATATAAATGATAAACACGCTGTGGTGTATAATTTTGTTGTTTTCTTTAGAATGTCATTGAATAAGTATTATCTGTAGGATCTATCTCTTCATACTTTTAATAATTTTACTCCAGAAGTGTATAAATGCAGGTAATGTTTAAACTACCAGTAGTGTTGCCCCTGAAAATGTGTTGTGTTTAGGGTGGTTAACTCATTTACCACAGTATGACAAAGTTAAAAGCCTTCCATCTCCCACAGTTTAAAGCTAAGAGCCCTAGTTTTGGCCGGTGCTCAGCTGATGTTTTCCCTCCAGGCTTTGTTTTGTCCATCCACCCTAATTCTCACTGACCATCTGCAGCTCCCAGTCAGGCCTGTGTGTGAACTCCAGCCTCCACCGGCCAAAAAAACAAGCAGAGGGGTGTGATTTTCACGGGGAGAAACGTTACGCTGCTGTGAAGAGTGGCCTCTGACAGGATAATGGTCCCTCCTGGAGGTGTGAAGGACCCGGGCTGTGGAGAACGCGTAGGAGTGACACCTCGAGGCGTCTGAAAAGGCCTCATAAACCCCTGACCCCCCAGTGGGTGTAAATCATAGGTGGGGAAGGGGTTTGGAATGAGTGTTGACTGGTCTTGCAGTGTTGGTAATTATACCCATGTCTTTAATTAGAGCTGTAATTGGACATTAACTACTGTGGAGTTTCTGTGGATGTTTCCAAATTGTTTAGAGTAGACGTCATGGAATTAAACCCTCCTCCCATCCCACTTCTTGCTGACTTTGATAACATTTGTACTTTTTGTAATAAATGTAGTATTGTTTTCAGTGACAGATGTGTAAACTCAGCTTGTAGGGGCTTGTTTTGGGTGTGAGAACCAATTGTTTCAGTTGGAGAGGAGGGTTTAGAAGCCCCGCTGAGGTAGGGAGGCAACTATTTACCTCCTGCAGTGGTCACACACCCACACTTTTATACACACACTCTACTTTTACATTGTAATATCATCATAATGGACCTTCCCTTAAGCTTAAAATGACACATTTAGAAGTTGACAGATATGTACACAGTTATAAATGGCACAAAAAGAAATCACCGATCAGTGGACAAAGGCGTTTTCAGTTGGCACCCCTGCAATGCTTTTTCATATAATGCGTTGCTTGACTGTGGCGTCTTTGTTTTGTTGCGCATGCGAATTGAGTTCCAGGCGGACAGGTGTTGAACGAAGACCGAGTTGAGGCATTGTTTGGGGAGTGTGTCGGTTTATCCACTTTACCTGCCGGTCCATGCAAGCAGGTGTAACTTGATGTCAGTTTGGATTTGAATCTCAAAAAAAAAAAAAAAAAAAAAAAATCCCTCCCTTCCTCAGCGGTGACGTCAGTGGGACATTTATGGGTCAGATTCCCCTGTGTTTACGTATACACAGTCTCACAGTCTAGTGCATATTAGTTTGCGTTTTCCCCTACCTTCCTTTTATTCCATTTATGTTTTTATTCTTTCATGTTTCTAAAGGGTTTTTAGTTTGTAGTGAAATGCTGCCAGGTAAAAGAGTGACATCCAAATTGTTTCATTTGCTGGCTTGTTTGTCACCAGAGCTTGCCCTTGGGACTCCAGCTGCAGAATCTCATTTTCCCTCTTCTAACGTTCACATAAGGAGCGATCGTGTCCAAACTAGTCAGTGTTTCTTTATTGTGTTCATCAAGGATAGGAGACAGGGCCGCTACAAAGAAAAAGAAAGAAAGATGGTCATTTCAGTTACATTTTAAATGACGTATGAGGTCGGTTGCTTCAAATAGTAAATTATCAGGTCGTCAAAATAGGTTCTTTTTGGATTTTTCATTCACATTCAACAAAATCTGTGCATGTCCAAACACACTCCATTTCCAGAAGAGCAGATACAACCGACCTGATCAAACTCTGGAGCATTTTAGTCACATGATCCACTGATGGGTCATTGATACAGGTCACTGACAAAAACAAGTTTGATACGAAACTATATGTCATTTCTAAGCATGTTTTTAGATAGTATTCTTTAGCAGCACTGTATTTTATTTATTTATGTTTGTTTATTAGCAGTGACAGTACACATTATCCCTTTCATGCATGAATTATTAGAGCCTTTGTCAAGATCTTGAGTGTTTTTATTCCCCATTAGGCATGCAATTGAGGTTTTTTTTTTTTCATGGATTCACAAAAATGTCCACTTGGCTACACTTTGCATTTTATTCTTGAAGCACAGAAACATGTTTTTAAAACCCAATATCAGAAAGGGATATGAAAACAATGAAATAAAAACATTTTTAATGCTGCTAATCGGATGTTTTCTCACATTTTATCATACTCTAATACTAGTTACGACTCACTTGATTGATTGATTTGATTGATTCATGTATTTATTTCGAATATTAATGTCAAAACAGAAGAAAATAAACAAAACATTTAAACATAAAACATATAATGCATATTCAAAAAAGGAGTGAGAAGAAGCATAACATAAAATTCCACCCCTTCTTCTTTAATAATTAATGAACATTTCTGTAAATGTGCCAGTATTAGCAAAAAAGCTATTTTTCCTCTGTTTTCCCTGGGTACGATGTAAAGTGCAAGTATTCATAAAATTAGAAACATTTTAACCCTTTCATGCACAGTGGTCACTACAGTGGACAGTTCTTCTCCAGCTGTTCTCTTGTATACTCATGGGTTTAGTTGTTTTAGTTCCATATCAGCCAACACAGTGGACGCTTGTGCATCATCACATACACTGACATTCATACCATTACTGTAACTTTGCTGTTCTTGATAAACCTGATCTGCACTAACATGTTTGAGTGTAAATCAGTTGTTATTTATTAGACAAAAAGTTTTTTTTTTTGCATATTATCTCCATGAAGTGAGTAATAACTAGCATTAGAATATGTTAAAATGTGAGAAAACATCAGATTAGCTGCATTAAAAATGTTTTTATTTCATTGTTTTCATCTCAGTTTCTGATATTGGGTTTTAAACATTTCTTTACTTCAAAAATTAAATGCATGGACATTATGTAACTCCATGAAAAGAAAAAAAAAAAAAACTCAATCACATTGTTTTTTTCATGCCTAAGGAGAAATACAAACACTCAAGAAAAAAATCTTGATGAAGGTTGTCATAGTTCATGCATGAAAGGGTTAAAAATTAAGGCTACACCCACACATTACATAGCATTAGATCACATATACAGTATACACAGTTAACCTTTAAGTATTAGTGCAAACATCTGGAGAGACACCGGTGAGTGGGCAGATGGTCATGCAGCGCAAAACAGAGAAACTTCATTCCAGTGAAGATGAATATGAACGATTTACCTGGTTTCAAGCAGCTCTTGTTAGTGAGGTGCAGTAGTGCAGATTATCCGGACACACGGGAGAAAACATGCAACGTGCGTCAGGAGACCTGCTTGGCTCTAGTGCACAGGTGTCAAACATGCGGCCCGGGGGCCAAATCCGGCCCACCAAAGGGTCCAGTTCGGCCCTTGGGATGAAGTTGTGAAATGCAAATTTACACTGAAGATATTAATCATTTTACTTCAGGTTCCACATTTAGACCAATATGATCTAAAGTGGGTCACACCAGTTAAATACTATCATAATAACCTATAAATACTCACAACTTTAAATTTCTGTCTTAGTAAATGTAAATATTTCCATGTATTTAGACTAAAATAAAGTATAATTTCACAAAAAAAATGTGAATAACCTGAACAAATATGAACAACCTGAAATATTTTAAGAGAAGTAAGTAAAATTTTAACAATATTCTGCCTGATATTAAATGTTTTGTGTATTAGTAGAGCCACTGTGATCTGTAAGTTATAATAAACATGTGGAAATGATAAACTGTGGCAGAATATTGCTAAAATTACACTTTTTTTTCAGTTTGTTCATGTTATTCGCATTGTTTGAAAGGATAGTTGGTAGATGTAAACATTTTTATTGTTTAATGTTATGTTTTTCGCTCTAAAACATAGAGAAAATTTTGGAGTTGGCATTATTTATATATAATTATGTTATTATTTTACTGGTTCGGCCCACTTCAGATCAAATTAAGCTGAATGTGGCCCCTGAACTAAAATGAGATTGACAGCCCTGCTCTAGTGTGTACAATGTTGATTTGATTTCAGCCTGTTTTAAGTTCAGTCTTGAAGGTGTTATATGTGGGGCATGTGGTATGCTGTTCCAAATCTTACCTCCCCTAACCGAGAGAACAGACTGTCCAAAGGTCTGTTGGGCACTTCACAGTCTCCTCTGACCACAGACCAAGTGGCTCTGCCAGTAGCCGATTCCAGTTTTATGAATTCCCTTAGTGGTGGTGGCACAAGTCCATAGAGTATTTAATATACAGTACAAGCAAATTTAACCCTTTCATGCATAGTGGTCACTACAGTGGACAGATATTCTCCAGCTGTTCTCTTGTATAGTCATGGATTTTGTTGTTTTAGTTCCATATCAGCTGACACAGTGGACGCTCATGCATCATCCCATACACTGACATTCATACTGTTACTGTAACTTTGCTGTTCTTGATAAACCTGATCTGCACTAACATGTTTGAGTGTAAATCAGTTGTTATTTATTAGACAAAAAGTTTTTTTTTTTTGCATATTATCTCCATGAAGTGAGAAGTGACTAGTATTAGCGTATGTTAAAATGTGAGAAAACATCAGATTAGCTGCATTAAAAAATGTTTTTTATGTCATAGTTCTCACACAGTATATCATTTGCTTCAAAAATGTAATGCATAGTGTCCATCTGAGTAGATATATTTGCAACTCCATGAAAAATAGGTTCATAAAAAAAATTGTAATCACATTGTTTATTTAATGCCTAGATAAGGAAAAAATCTTCATTAAGGCTCTCATAATTCATGCATGAAAGGGTTAAAGTATTTAAAATTATGAAAATTCAGAGGATTGTATGTTTCTAGAATGCAACAATGGTGGTACGAAATTGGTTTTCTGGAAAATATCTTTAATCCTCTTTTATATAATGATTCCATTTGCCTGAATGTAGTTTCATTTGTGAGAGAACATTTTTTAAAACAGTACTCTATATGCGAGAACACCATAGCATGCAGAAACATCCTAGCTGCCTTAAATGTCATTGAAGTTCGAATATATTTGAAATTGTGTATGCTGAATTTATTTGTTCTACAAATTTCCTTGACATAACTTTTGAAAGTGAGAGAGGTATCAAGAACCACTCCAAGGTACTTGAACTCTTGTACAGGGTGGGGAAGCAAAATTTACAATGAACATTTTGTTGTTTTTTCTCAGCAGGCGCGACGTCAATTGTTTTGAAACCAAACATATATTGATGTCATAATCATACCTAACACTATTATCCATACCTTTTCAGAAACTTTTGCCCATATGAGTAATCAGGAAAGCAAACATCAAAGAGTGTGTGATTTGCTGAATGCACTCGTCACACCAAAGGAGATTTCAAAAATAGTTGGAGTGTCCATAAAGACTGTTTATAATGGAAAGAAGAGAATGACTATGAGCAAAACTATTACCAGAAAGTCTGGAAGATACTATTAAAGAAGAATGGGAGAAGTTGTCACCCGAATATTTGAGGAACACTTGCGCAAGTTTCAGGAAGTGTGTGAAGGCAGTTATTGAGAAAGAAGGAGGACACATAGAATAAAAACATTTTCTATTATGTAAATTTTCTTGTGGCAAATAAATTCTTATGACTTTCAATAAACTAATTGGTCATACACTGTCTTTCAATCCCTGCCTCAAAATATTGTAAATTTTGCTTCCCCACCCTGTACCAGTTCGAGCCCCTCACCTCTGAGAAAAACGTCTGAAGGCTGATACCTTTGACCTACAAATACTCCTCCTCCAGTATCAACTTAACCTCCTCAGACCCAGATATGGGTTTTCTGTCCACATTTGTGTCACAACTTAAAGAAAACTGTCCACCACAAAGGACATTCCATAAAAATTTTAAAAACTGCATCTGAAAAAACTGTTGCATCATGATGTTTTCTAATATAGGCACTTATTTAATAAAAAACAGAAAAAGCTTGTACTTTGCTGACACTTCCTGGGTCTCAGGAGGTTAAATGTACACTGCTGTCTACTCTCTGGAAATACAGCTTTGAGTTCCCATCATTGTTTTTATATTGTTCCAAATGTAAATATGACTGAAAATCCCCTGACCTATGATATAAAGAATTCCATGATGAAAAAACAAAACCCTGGCTTTTTATTTGTCCATGATTATGAGGACAAATCAATACTTACACGAACATGATAATGATTCTGCTTTGTAATATATGCATGAAACTGAACTGCTTTGAATATTGACGGTGTGTTTCTTTAGGGGGTTTCTTCCAAACCTGCCTCTGTTTGCTTAGGGACAAGTTTGCTTCTCTTCTCTCCCAGATAATTGTGTTTAACCACAATGTGGACGTTTGCCAGAACGATTTTACCAGAGGCTTTATAACCTCGACTAGCCTTATTGCTGCTGTAGTTGATACAAAGTGAAACTGTGATAACACTCCAAATTTAAGATGATATTGTAAAACCCCAATAACCGTGTTCAGCCTGTTGAATGTACAGGGTGTCCCATAAGTCTCCATACATAGGAAAAATAAACGTTTCTTGACATAAACCATTTTTATTTATATAATATGCTCTATATGACTGCCATTTTGTCGGGAACACATTTCAATGCATGTCCTCCACTGCTGAAGAACTATAAAGAAGAAATATAAAGAAATACATGTTAGAACCATATGTATTATGTCTCCTGTGTATGGAGACTTATGGGACACCCTGTATTTGTAATCTGGCTTTAGTGCTCCAGTCAGTTTAAATGCAAATTATATATACAGGGTGGGGAAGCAAAATTTACAATGAACATTTTGTTGTTTTTTCTCAGCAGACACTACGTCAATTGTTTTGAAACCAAACATATATTGATGTCATAATCATACCTAACACTATTATCCATACCTTTTCAGAAACTTTTGCTCATATGAGTAATCAGGAAAGCAAACGTCAAAGAGTGTGTGATTTGCTGAATGCACTCGTCACACCAAAGGAGATTTCAAAAATAGTTGGAGTGTCCATAAAGACTGTTTATAATGGAAAGAAGAGAATGACTATGAGTGAAACTATTACGAGAAAGTCTGGAAGATACTATTAAAGAAGAATGGGAGAAGTTGTCACCCGAATATTTGAGGAACAATTGCACAAGTTTCAGGAAGTGTGTGAAGGCAGTTATTGAGAAAGAAGGAGGACACATAGAATAAAAACATTTTCTATTATGTAAATTTTCTTGTGGCAAATAAATTCTCATGACTTTCAATAAACTAATTGGTCATACACTGTCTTTCAACCCCTGCCTCAAAATATTGTAAATTTTGCTTCTCCACCCTGTATGTATTTTAAAAAAAAAGAAACAAATGAAGCTCAGTCTCCTGAGGCCACTCCCCTATCGCGTCACCTGGTATATGTGAGGAAAATGAGACAAACTTCTAGTCAAACCTGCTGGCGGTAGATAAGAGGAAGAAGAAGCCTGCTCTACAGGTCTGTCCGGGGAGCCGACGGCACAGAGCCACTTACAAACACACATTGGTTTTCTCCTGTTTGTCCTCTAAGAAAAGAGCTCCTCCATTGTCATTAGTGTGCCTAAACAAGCGTCAAATCCTCTGGCTCTCTCTGTTCTTTTTAATGCTGCTTTTATTGGCCTACAGAGAAGTCATGTTGCTGTTCTTCTATTGTGTGTCACATATGAAACGCTCTATTCCCATGTCAGTCATATACTATGCTGTGTGATGACAGTTTCAGCGCTGTCAGTGGTGCCACAGTGTCTGTCTTGGTTAATCATGACCCGTGATTGAGTCAGAAATAATGTGGTCTGCACGAAACAACATAAAACATAAAGGCAGTAAATATAAAAGGGACGTTAATTAGAAGGTTACGTTGGGGAAGTTCATGGAAAACATTTTGTTGAGTTTGATTTCTGGAATAATAATCCATGCTGAAAGAGAAGACCATACTCTATTAACTTTGTGCTATGATGCTTTATTGAAACATGATGTTATTATATTTTTGTGTTTGTGTGTGTGTGTGTGTGTGTTTTTTAGATGCATCCCAACACTAAAACTCCCTCTTTGACGTCTTCTGATGTAATGTCAGAAGTGTTTTCTTACATGCCTGTTAATAGATAGGCATGCACAGATATGTGTATGGCTGCTCTGTAATCAGCTGTTGCGTAGACGTGAATTTTGAAGATGCTATGTCACTTGTACAGAAATACCCCCATGGTTGCCACATGCTGGTGACACACACATCTCACGCAACATGACATCACATAGATAACAATGGAAAGGATTAGTGACTAAAGAGAAAATGATTAGAATGGAGATAAAAGATAATTGTTAGATACTCTGTGACCTGTTTTCTGCTTTAAAAAGTCTCATTTCTTGAGGCCTGAGTGATCTAGAGCAGGGGTGTCAAACATGCGGCCCAGGGGCCAAATGCGGCCCGCCAAAGGGTCCAGTTCGGCCCCTGGGATGTTTTTGCCAAGTGCAAAAATTCCACAGTCTTGAATTGAATTAAGCAAATAAAAAAAATTAGCTTGAATTAAGGAAAAAATCTTGAATTAAGCCACAAAAAAAAACAAACAAAAAAAATCTTCAATTAAGTAAAAAAATCTTCAATTAAGCCAAAAAAATTCTCAAATTTAGCAAAAAATCTTGAATTAAACCAAAAAAAAAAAAAAAAAAAATCTTCAATTAAGCCAAAAAATTCTCTAATTTAGCAAAAAATCTTGAATTAAGCCAAAAAAAATTCTTCAATTAAGTAAAAAAAAAAAAATCTTGAATGAAGCCAAAAAAAATCTTCAATTAAGTTAAAAAAAAAATCTTGAATTAAGCCAAAAAAAAAAAAAAAAATCTTCAGTTAAGTAAAAAAAAATCTTGAATTAAGCCAAAAAAAAGTCTAGAATTAACAACTTAATTTTTTTTTCTGTTTCAGTGCAAAAAATAACATTAAGTTACGAAAATATTGACATTTACAAACTATCCTGTAACACTAAAATGTGAATAACCTAAACAAATATGAAGAACCTGAAATGTCTAAAGAAAATTAAGTGCAATTTTAACAATTTTTCTGCCTGTTCCTCAGTGTTTAGTGTCTTTGTAGATCTGATCCATAATGCACATGGAGTAATGAGAAGTTGAGGAATAATACTGTTAAAATTGCACAAAATTTTCTTGCGTTTTTTTAATTTAAATTTCAGTTTTTTCAGGTTTTCTTTTTTTGGATAGTTATAAAACTAAGTATTTTCATAATTTAATGTTGTTGTTTTTTTACACTAAAACAAAGACAAAAATTTGGAGTTGTCATTATTTATAGGTTATTATGTTATTATTTTCCTGGTCCGGCCCACTGCAGATCAAATTTAGCTGAATATGGCCCCTGAACTAAAATGAGTTTGACACCCCTGATCTAGAGGGTTTTTATTTGGCTCATCTCTTTTGTAAATGCATCTCAAAATGGCTCTTTAGTCATCAATAGGTAATTGTACTTCAAATTAAATTTACAGCAAGAAAGTGATATGTATAAATAATGAGCAAATTTAGAAAAATGCATATTAGAAGTGAATCAAATGCTCTCAAAAATGGTTAGATGTAGTAAATATTTCACAAAAATAAATTTAGGTTGCCAAGTCAGTGTATATTTCCATCTTTGCAAAACCACTGTATGAAATTTTGTCAGATTTCTTGAATTGTTTTTGTAAAGTTTTTTTACTTTTCTTAAAATGTTAAAAGAAACAAGTATAGAATAAAGGTTAACAGTTAATTTGTGTTGTTATCTCTGCAGAGCTATTCAGTCTCTGCGTTTTACCCATCCTAATACACATTCAGTACCATTAGCATTAGCATTAGCACATAGTACTAACTCCAGGTCTTTTATCAATACCAGGTCCTTTACTGACAGAAGTAACCTTTTAGTTATTAAAAATGCCATATAATATGTGTTGTTCAATTAGAATATTATGTTAAAAATGCAAAATCCTTGACAACGTCGACTTTAACATGAATACAATGAATCAAGTCAACATTAAAGTCAATATATTATTACATTTCTTTTAATGAAATTCCCTGTAGTTTATCAATAAATGACATAAATATGTTTAATTCAGTGTAATAAAATCAAACTGTATGTTAAAATGACCTCTTGTTTTGTTAGGTACGTCTTGATTTTATTATTTATTAGTATTAATTCACCCCGATATCAGGTTTTATATGTACCTTAACTATTGCTTATTAGTGAAGTGAATTCTTTGGAAAATAACTGTAGAGGTTTTTTCTTCAGGCTATTTCATTACACTGACTTATAATAAGCCTCGCTCCAGGTTTCTGTTGCGTCATGAGTAAAGTGACACATCCAAGCTGTTCTGAAGACACCTACTGTATTTGAATGAAGCAGAAGCCTTCTATTTAACAGTTGTTATCACACTTTGAGTCATTTTACTGGGAAATGAGTATGATTTATATAAGACATGTTCTGCCAACGGCAAAGTTGGTTTGAATGTAGTCGTGTGTTTTGGTTTGTTGCTCTTCTCTGTTAGTTTGAGCCTCTTGTTGTTTTATTGAGGTAAACAGTCGCAGTCAAAAAAAAAAAAGTCTCCTTGATGTAACGACTGCTGTGTTGATATGGAATAAATTAACAGTGTTTGCATAAACTCATAACACATACATCATGTTCTGCAGAGCTGAGACTATATTTCATTATGTCAACTGGTTATGAGAAGCTTTTTAGCTCAAGGGGAGGGTGGACTGTGTTACATAAATACATAAAATACACATGTAGGATAAAACAAAACTGGTTCTATACCTGTTTATCTTATGCTATATGTCTCATGTTATAATGATGTAATAGAAATAAAGAACACAATGCCGTCGGCTTATGTTTTAATAAATACTAGTTAATCATTTTGCCAGTTCCATATAGTCAGTCTGATAATATTGAGAGTTTCGCTGTTTTATAGTGAGGTTACACAGCCTGGCAAGGAAAGCCATTCACCTGGATATGCAAATAATTCAGATCCTTCCATTGGATAATTACTGCAGTGATTAAAATGTTTCAGTTCCAACAAGTTCTTTCATCCTAACTCATGCAGTAGCTTCTCATTTCTTAAACAACCATCAGTTTGATATGGAGCAAAAAGATTAGACTGTGTTTCATTTCATTTATTTGGATCTCCATTTGCTTTGGCTTAGGTCACAGGTGTCAAACATGCGGCCCAGGGGCCAAATCTGGCCCGCCAAAGGTTCCATTCCGGCCCTGCAGGATGAAAGTGCAAAAATTAACCTGTCCAAATCATTTAGGTTCAGGTTCCACATACAGACCAATGTGATCTACAGTAAAAATAACAACGCAATAACCCATAAATAATGACTACTACAAATTTTCTTTGTGAAAAATTATGTGGAAAAATTTTGGTGAAAAAAATAACATTACACTGTGAAAATATTTACATTTACAAAACTTCTTTCACAAAAATTCTTTCACAATAAAATGCAAATAAATGCATAAATATAAACAGATGAACAACCCAAAATGTGCAATTTTAACAATATTCTGCCTGTTACTGAATGTTTGGTGCATTTTTAGATCCACTGTGATCTGTAGTTGTGTTAATAATAAGAGATGTAATATTGTAGAAATTGTTCAAATTTTAGTTCCAAACTCCAAAATTTTAACAATATTATGCCTGTTATCAAATGTTTATGTAATATTGTGTGTAATGTACGTGTGTAAATAACACTGGGTTACAAAAAAATGTTTTTTGCAAGTTGTCTAGGTGTTTTCAATTGAATTAGGACCATTTTGCACCGCTAAATCCAAAAATGACATCTGTTTTTCTCAATCAGGTCAGGTTTTTTTGCTAATTTGATTTGGAAAAATTTGATCTTCTCACAAAATTGATTACATTTTTGTGACTTTATCAGTTGATTTTTTAATAGTTCTCACCCAAAATAGGTTTTAAGAGAAAAAAAAATCCTTTGGTCACTTGATTCCTGTTTGGTACAATGGTGTATTCACATCAGATGTAGCAGAATACGTCAGGCTTATTTTTGCAAGATCTTCTAGTCGAAGCCATTTCATTCACCTGTAATATTAAAAAAAACATTAATCATAAATTGGCAAAAGTAAAATCTTCAGAACTCGTTTATTGCAAGACATATGAAAGAATTTTGTATCATATGATGTGAAAATGCCCATAAATGTAAGCAAAAATGTTAAAAAGCCAATATGTAGCATAGTTCAGAAAGTTGACCTGATTGAGCAAAATTAATGTGATTTTTGGATTCAGCACACCAAAATTATCCTAAATCAGCTCAAAAAACTTAAACAATAAATTTGTTGTTGACCAGTGTAATAAGTCGAGGCATAATATTGTTAAAATTGCACTAATTTTTCAAATGAAATCTCAGTTTTTTCAAGTTATTCACATCTTTTTTGTAAAATGTAAATACTTTCAAAATTTAATTGAGCTTTTTTTTGTACTAAAACAAAAAGAAAAACTTGGATTGGTCATTATTTATAGGTTTTTAAATCATTATTTTACTGGTCTGGCCCGCTTGAGATCAAATTGGACTAAATATGGCCCCCTGAACCAAAATGAGTTTGACACCCCTGGCTTAGGCTATCACTATTCTTCCTGGAGTCCACACCCATCACTATTGTCTTTATACTGAAATACACAAATTACCAAAAACACCCACATACAAAATAAAACAAAACAATACAAACAACAACTACAAACCATTCATCACAATTACAAAACAAAAAAAAACATACATGAAATACAGGACCTAGTTCAATTAACAGTACCTCCCAAAAAGTAGTTTTTAGCATACTTTGTAAATGGTCAGATATATTTCACAGTTACAGTATATATCAATGTAATGTCAATCAACTAAACATTAGCAGACACCGAGCATTGTTTTGCAAATAAATACTCTTTCAATAATTCTTTAAATCTGTATTTCTTATTGTCTTGAATGATTTGTACCGGCAGAGCGTTCCATATCACCATGGCTCTACACATCACTTTTCATTTTATTTGTTTTCACTGTAGGCAGAGTAAATCTACCTTCTGTAGCATGCCTTGTGTTTCATAGATGTTCTGCGGAACTGAAGGACAGACGTTTATGTAACACCCTTGGCAGTTTAGTCATTGACATTTTCCTAATAAAAACAAGCAATGAGGCAATAAATCTGTTCTTTACCTTTAACCAAGCGAGACAGTTCTGCATTTTATCAACATTTGTTCTATACGGACAATGAAGTAAACATCGTGCTGCCTTATTCTGAACCTTATTCTGTGTTATAATAGAGAAAGGTCATGTGGTTTGATGAGTCCAGACTAATCCTGTTCTAGAGTGATAAGAAGAGTGGTAGATGAAGTGGTTACCCATCATGCCGAGTGCCTACAGTACAAACCTGTGGGGGCAGTGTTCTGATCTGGGGTTTGTTCAGTCCTTCAGGTCTAGATACAGTCATGTTATGTGTGTGTGTGTGTGTGTAAAATATGGTCAGCTGAACCTGAATATACTGAACGACCAGAAAGAATATCAGTGGATTTTTTTTTTCCTTCCCTGATGACACAGACATGTTCCAAGATGACAAAACCCGGATTCATCAGGATCAGATTGGGAAACAGTGGTTCAGAGAGCATGAATCCACACCTGAACCTCATTGAGAAACTTTTGGATGTGATGGAAAAGATTTTACACAGCAGTCTGACTCTGATATCAATACAAGATCTTAACCCTTTATCGGCCAAGTGACTATTTTTGGGTAATTTCTGCATATACAGGGTGACACAAAAAAATGGGAACTTTTTAACAATCCGACAAAACCAGGAGTGATGGAAGAAAAATATTTTATTCATAGTAATTGAAACCTTAAAACGTGCCATTTAACCCTTTCATGCATGAATTATGAGAACCTTAATCAAGATTTTTTTCAGAAGTGTTTTTATTCCTCTTTAGGCATGAAAAAAACAATGTGATGGAATTTTTTTATGAACCTGTTTTTTATGGAATTACAAAAATGTCCATTCAGTTGGACACCATGTGTTTATTTTTTAAAGAAAAGAAACATGTTTTTAAAATGCAATATCAGAAAGTGATATACTGTGTGAAAACGATGAAATATTATTTTAATGCTGCTAATCTGAAGTTTTCTCACATTTTAGCATACTTTAAAACTAGTTATTACTCACTTCATGGAGATAATGTGAAAAAAAAACTTTTTTTTTTTCAGAAAATTGTTAATTACAGTCTAATAACAACTAGCAATTGATTTACTCTCAAACATGTTACTGCAGATCAGGTTTATCAAGAACAGCAAAGTTGTCTGATATGCAAATAAAACAACAAAACCCATGAATATACAAGAGAACAGCTGGAGAATAACTGTCCACTGTAGTGACCACTATTCATGAAAGGGTTAAGAAACATTTCAAGGACATTTCAACCGCAGCTGCTTGCTCACGAATTGAACACCGTGGGCTCCGTAAAAAACAGACTATGTTTTAACAGTTTAACAGTTATGTTAACTGTAACTGTTACAAAACAGACTCGCGTATAACATCAATGTTCTGTGGAGTACGAGTACATCTTGGTCGTCCTGTTGGTTTCTTCTTTAGGGCAGATCCAGTCTCTTCAAAGTTATTAATCCAACATTTTATCGCGTGTTTTGATGGAACAGCACTATGACGTCCTAAGTTGTAAAAACGTCGGAACTCCCTCTGCGCAGCTATCAAACTATCACCGTTTTTATACAACATTTTTATGGCTAACGCACGCTGTTGCCCGTTCCACTGATCCATGGTTACTACACTGAACAAAAATATAAATGCACGACTTTTGTTTTTGCTCCCATTTTTCATGAGCTGAACTGAAAGATCTAAAACTTTTTCTGTGTACACACAAGGTTTATTTCTCTCAAATATTGTTCATAAATTTGTCTAAATCTGTGTTAGTGAGCACTTCTCCTTTGTCCTTTGCTGAGATAATCCATCCACCTCACAGGTGTGGCAGATCAAGATGCTGATTAGACAGCAGGATTATTGCACAGGTGTGACTTAGGCTGGCCACAATAAAAGGCCACTCTAAAATGTGCACTTTTACTGTATTGGGTGGTCCAGGGGGGTCAGAAAACCAGTCAGTATTTGGTGTGACCACCATTTTCCTCACACAGTCTTCTTCATGAATTCTCTGAAACAGCTTTGGAGATGGTTTATGGTAGAGAAATGAACATTCAATTCACAGGCAAAAGCTCTGATGGAGATTCCTGAAGTCAGCATGACCATTGCATATTCCCTCAAAACTTGTGACATCTGTGGTATTGTGCTGTGTGATAAAACTGCACATTTTGGAGTGGCCTTTTATTGTGGCCAGCCTAAGGCACACCTGTGCAAAAATCCTGCTGTCTAATCAGCATCTTGATATGCCACACCTGTGAGGTGGATGGATTATCTCAGCAAAGAAGAAGTGTTCACTAACACAAATTTAGACAGATTTGTGAACAATATTTGAGAGAAATAAACCTTGTGTGTACACAGAAAAAGTTTTAGATCTTTGAGTTCAGCTCATGAAAAATGGGAGCAAAAACAAAAGTGGTGCTTTTATATTTTTGTTCAGTATAAAATGGGGGTGTGTTTACTTGCTCAAGGTCACTGTCTCGCAGTGCTGCCACTTGCTCATGTCTGCCAATACGCACTTCAAAAATTCCCGTTTTTTTGGGTCACCCTGTATTACAAAACAGTGACAGCAACAGTTCCAGTGAGGACAGTGAGTCAGCAATCTCAGGTCCAATGTGGTCTACAGGGTCTGTAAGGTCCACCTCTGCATGAACCGTGAGTGTACCTGCTTTGTTAGGTACCATGAAGTAATGGTACTAATGTAAGGAACATTATCGTTAACAAAAACTAACGAAATGACAAAAACTAGAATTGTAAAAACATTTTCGTTAACTGAAATAAATAAAAACTATAATTAAAAGAAAAAAATGATAACTAACTGAAACTGTATTCTGTGTTTACAAAACTAACTAAAACGGATAAAAATTATAATACAATTCCTTTCGTTTTCGTCTTTGTCAACGTCAGATTGATATAAAATCGATTTATTTCCCTCAAGCAATTTTAGCTGATGGCACCATATGATATTTAACGGTCACTTCTCATCACTTGTCATTTCCAGTCGTCTTCTGGTCCCCACTCTACCTGGAAACATGGAGACTAAAGTTGGGTGAAAGTAGCAGAGTCCTGTCTGGGATTTATGTGAATACGACAGCGAAGAAGATAAAAGGTATAAAGACACTAAAACTGAACTAAAACTCAGCATTTAGAAAATAACGAAAACTAATAGAAACTAGCAAACCTGCTCTAAAAACGAATTAAAACTAACTGAATTAGAGGAAAAAAAAGTCAAAACTAAATAAAACTAAACTATACTGAAAAATCCAAAACTATTATAACCTCGGTGAGGAATGATGTTCAAAGGGAGAATGTGGATGTGGACAGGTATCTGGATCCGCACTTATGTTGGTCTAATGTTCTAAAATACATGTTCTATTCACGTTACATGTGTTTTTCTTGTATTATTACCTCCACCAAGGAATGTCAGAGGTTATGTTTTTTATCGGGGTTTGTCTGTCTGTTTGTCTGTTAGCAAGAAAACTCAAAAAGTTATGGATGTATTTTGATGAAATTTTCAGGAAATGTTGATACTGGCACAAGGAACAAATGATTAAGTTTTGGTGTGATGGGGAGGGGAGGGGCTTATCTGCCTTGGTGGAGGTGCTTTTCTAGTTTATATTTACTCTTTGGATTTTTTTTTTTTTTTTTTTTTTTTTGCCACTTATGGTGAGGAACCAAATATGGTAACTTCAGTAACCTTGATTTTCAAAATAACAATAAAAAAAAAAGATAAAATTCACAAAAGTAATAATGTCTTGTTATATCCTCCAATAACACACTGAGATTGAAATGTTGAATTTCAGAGTATTTCTATGAGTGCCCTATAAAGCACAGGTGTCAAACATGCGGCCCGGGGGCCAAATCCGGCCCATGGGATTCATTCATTCATTTTCTGAACCCGCTTTATCCTCACTAGGGTCACGGGGGTCGCTTGGAGCCTATCCCAGCTACATTGGGGCGAAGGCGGGGTACACCCTGGACAAGTTGCCAGTTCATCGCAGGGCTGAACATATAGAGACAAACAATCACTCTCACATTCACACCTATGGGCAATTTAGATTAACCAATTAACCTATTAGTGCATGTTTTTAGATTGTGGGAGGAAGCCGGAGTACCCGGAGAGAACCCACGCAGACACGGGGAGAACATGCAAACTCCACACAGAAAGGTCCCACCCCCCGTTGACTGGTGTTGGAATCAAACCCAGGACCTTCTTGCTGTGAGGCACGAGTGCTAACCACTGCACCACCGTGTCGCCCCGGCCCATGGGATGAAGTTGTTAAATGCAAAAAATTACACTGAAGAGATTAACAATCAGTGGTGTTAAAATCATTTTAATTCAGGTTCCACAGACACATACAGTCCAATTAGATTTCAAATGAGTCAGACCAGTAAAATATTATCATAATAACCTATTAATTATGACAACCCCAAATTTTCTTTGTTTTTTTAGGTGTAAAAAAAGTAAAATTACATGAAAATGTTTACATTGCCAAACTATACTTTTACAATAAAACGTGAATAACCTGAACAAAAATGAACAAACAGAAATGTCTTAAGAAAAGTAAATGCAATTTTACCAATATCACTGGTCTACAATTTTTTAGAAATGATTTGCTTCAGAGATTAAATGTGCTAAATGTTACGTATTTTAATAAGATTAATTGGAAAATAAATGACAAAAGTGCCGGTTTGCTCATGTTTTCAAGGTATATGACTAAGTGTTATTACACATATATATTGGTTTATGTACATTTATATAATAGTTTTATAAATCTTCCACTAAATAGAACCTGTAAAGTGAATGTATTCTAATGTGCAGACAGTGTTTTGAAGTAGATTTTGTAGCTCTGAGACAAATATTCCTTTTGAGTCAAACCCATTCTCTCGTTAATTCTTGAATTTCACATTTTGACCCAAGGCTGTATCTTGGAAAGTTCAGCCAACCAGCATTTTTGACTTGATTTTTCTTTATCAGTGACTCTCATGTGGTAAAATTTCATTACTTTTATTCTGGAAGTATTTTCCTTGTAGACCAGTGTATTCTGCCTGTTATTCAATGTTTTGTGTGATCGTAATGCACATGAGTAAATGATAAACTGATAAACCGAGGCATAATATTGTTAAAATTGCACTTGTTTTTCTTAAGACAGTTCAAGTTGTTCATGTTATTCAGATTTTTAAGGAAACTTTGTAGATGTAAACCTGATCATAATATAATTTTACTTTTTTTCACTGTTACTATTTTACTGGTTCGGCCCACTTGAGATCAAATTGGGGTGAATGGGGCCCCTGAACTAAAATGAGTTTGACACCCCTGCTATAAAGGGTTAAGATCTAAAAAATAATCCAACTCTGTGTGGAAATAAATATTGTGACGTTATTGTGGACCGCTTCCTGTAGTCAAAGCTAAAGGTGATCCAGTGGAATATTATAATTTTTTTTGGTAACACTTTACTTGAAGGTCTAGTTTATAATGCTTTAAGTGCACATTCATAAGACGTTACAATGCATTTATAATGCATTATAAAAGTCATTACAACAGTTTATGATCATGTACAACAACTTATACCAAGGTTAATAAAGTATTATACGTGTAGGCCTAATGTATTATAAATTCAGCTTTCATTATGTTTTATACATCCATACCAAAGCAGTGTGAAGGAATTTATTTTTTTTAGGTGGGGAACTTTTGTTAGGTTTTGTCACTGGTCCCTATACCCATCTATTTTAGGGATTTCATATTTATTAAAAAAAAAAAAAAAAGAATGTGTTTGAATTATCAGAGATTTAGAGTTGCCATGTTATTTTTTATTTATGTATAAAGCAACATGTAACACTTCTATTTACTGTCTCTGTTCTTTTAATGTTTTGTTTTTGCAAAATAAAGAGTTATTCAGAACACTTGGATGTATAATTTTTGACTTACACTTTACTTAGAACCAGCAGATACTGCTCATACGTCATCATACTTGTGTTATAATATCATCAGTCATCCTGTAACTTATTATTGATGTTTCTAAGGCATTATTCAGTTTCAGAAGCTACATGTCAGAGCAGTTCTCTGTGTCTTTATAACTGGCTAGAGTTACGATGGTTAGAATGTGTTATATATCCCAGGACTTGAGATTCTTCCTACAAACACTGTTGTCACTTTGGTATGGATGTACAGGGGTTGGACAAAATAATGGAAACACCTTAAAAAATCGACAAAATATAATTTAATATGGTGTAGGTCCGCCTTTTGCGGCAATTACAGCCTCAATTCTCCGAGGTATTGATTCATACAACTTGTGAATTGTTTCCAAAGGAATTTTAAGCCATTCTTCAGTTAGAATACCCTCCAACTCTTTTAGAGACGATGGCGGTGGAAATCGACGTCTTACTTGAATCTCTAAAACTGACCATAAATGCTCAATAATGTTGAGGTCTGGGGACTGTGCCGGCCATACGAGATGCTCAACTTCATTAGAATGTTCCTCATGCCATTCTTTAACAATTCTAGCTGTATGGATTGGGGCATTATCATCTTGAGGTGAAGGTGTTTCCATTATTTTGTCCAACCCCTGTATAAAGCATTATGAAAGCTGAATTTATAATACATTATGCCTACACTTATAATACTTTATTAACCTTGGTATAAGTTGTTTTAGATGATCATAAACTGTTGTAATGACTTTGATAATGCATTATAAATGCATTATAATGTCTTATGAATGTGCGCTTAATGCATTATAAACTAGACCTTCAAGTAAAGTGTTACCTTTTTTTTTTTTTTTGACCAGGTTGTATTGTCTTTTCTCTTTTTTTGGATAAGTCCACCCCCATCCCCCATTAGTGCAGAGACAAACTGCTCTGACAGTGACACAAACAGCCTGAGTAAGCTGATTTACCGTGCTATGAGTAACAGCAACCAGTCACTCTCAACACAACAAGTCCAGACACACCTTATCAGTCAGCCGAAAGTTGACAGAAACACATAATATCTATTGTCATTACCTCATTACACCATACATGAGTGTTGGCAAAGACTCCTCACGTGATATAGGAGTTTGTAGGAGAGACCCTCTTACCTGAAAAGCTCCTGGATGCATTCTTAAATCTGTTTGTTTGTTTGTTTGTTTGTGTGTGTACATCTCCATGTGTGGGTAAATGGGGCGATAAAAGGGCCGCATCATGCCCTCACTTGCTTCACTGCCACCATGTGCGCTCCGTGGATGTCACAACATCCCGTCCACCCCCCCACCCCCTCCACTTCAACGCCTCTGTGAGAACACCTCACCCCCTTGATTCCCAGACACGGACACACCCAAACCTATATCCAATCAAATGACACGATCCCTAAAAACAAATGAAAGTCACTGTTCCCTCCTAAATGTGGTTAACTGTCACTTAGATGAAAAACACTGAAACTGTAATATTTTTATTTAATCTGTTCATCTGTGCTTCAGTCGGGCTCCAGATTAAGATGCAGCTTTGATAAAACAGCAATTCACGAAACTCAGTGTTCCTGCTCAGGGCACCATCATCTCTTTTTCATGATATACTAAAAGCTTAAAGAATACAATGCAGTCTTGTTTCAGGTGCTAGACAAAAGTAACCTGCTTGAACACATGTTTAACTCAACCTGACTGACTTTACATACACTTGAATTTCATTTTCAGGCAAAATTACAAACATTTTTTTTTTTTAGATTCAACAATTAAATGATTAGTTTATTTTTTTTCTTCAATTTTTTTTGCACATTTTTTAATAGTTCTACATCAAATTTCTGTTCTGTTTTAACCCCTTGTTGACTATTGTTGCAAATTCACCTCAATATTGCACTGGGTTTGCAATGAGGTGCTGTTCAGTGCAAGGTTATAATAGTTTTAGATTTTTCATTCTAGTTTAGTGTTATTTAGTTTTGACTTTTTTTCTCTAATTCAGTTAGTTTTAATTAGTTTTTAGAGCAGGTTTGCTAGTTTTTATTAGTTTTCGTTATTTTCTAAATGATTAGTTTTAGTTTAGTTTTAGTTTTTTCATATCTTTTGTCTTCTTCGCCGTCATATTCAAATAAATCCTGGACAGGACTCTGCTGCTTTCTCCCAACTTTAGTCTCCATGTTCCCAGGTAACACTGGGAACGAGAAGACAACTCTAAACTAGTGACGAGAAGCGACAGACTGTTAAAAATAATATGGTGTCACCAGCTAAAATTGCTTGAGGGAAATAAATCGATTTCATATCAATCCGACATTGACAAAGACGAAAAGGAAGGGAAATTTATCCCGAATTTTTATACATTTTAGTTAGTTTTGTAAGCACACTTTACAGTTTCAGTTAGTTATCGTTTTTTTTCTTTTAATTATAGTTTTTATTTATTTCAGTTAATGAAAATGTTTTTACAATTCTAGTTTTTGTCATTTCGTCAGTTTTTGTTAATGATAATAACCTTGGTTCAGTGTTGAACTTTCTGAATGTTCATGGGTAATTTTCAACAGCCTGTTTCTGTGACGGTGTCATTAATTTCATGACATTCTACTTATTTTTGGATTGTTTTTTTTTTTGTTTGGATTATTGACTGGAATAACTAATCGATAGCATCAATAAAATAATCTACAAACTTGAGATTGGAAAATTTGATTAACCCTTTGTGGGACACTCATAGAAATACTCTGAAATTAACCCTTTCATGCATAGTGGTCAGTGCAGTGGACAGCTATTCCACAGCTGTTCTCTTGTATATTCATGGGTTTTGTTGTTTTAGTTGCATATCAGCCAACACATTTGACACTTATGCACCATCAGGGTTAATTACTATTATGACAGTTATGACACTTGTACCTAATGCCACTGATTTTCATCATAGTTATTTTATGTCATAATCACATTAACAATCTCCACTTAATGTAGGATCTGTGTCACAGTAAAGACACAAATATATATATATATATATATATATATATATATATATATATATTTTTTTTTTTTTTTTTTTTTTTTTTTTTTTTTTCTATAACTGGAAATAAAATAAGGTAGTAAGGGGTTAACCCACAACTCATGTGTATGTCGCACATGATACTGACATCACTTCCACAGCCTCCAACCACACACTCACCTTCCCTTGTCCATCAAAAGCCCACAACAAAAAGCAGAAATCAGAGGAAGGTCTACAGATCTGACAAAGCTCATCAGTACTGTCTACAGTGGAAAGATGACCCAGTTGTTTATTGGTAATTTTCTAGAGACTGAAGTGACAGATGATTCCTGCAAAGAGGGGAGTGTGTGGAAAACAGTCATGATACCTTCAGTGAGTTAACCATCACTCACACCTTAGACAGATTATGTCAGCCTGTGTCTTTGGTGGTGTCTGGACCGGACTGTGATGGAATAATTTAGTCTGTATAAGTGATAAAAAATCAAAATGGGATTGTTTAGTATAGTTTAGATTGTTTACTTCTAGCAGGTAACATTTAAATCGACCAAACAACAAACATATACATAGTAGGAACATACAGTATGAAACAAATTCCAGAAGTAAATAAATATCTATGTATATCCAAAATAACAAAATGACCTTAATTTGAGTTATGTTATCATTATTCCGGTATTTGAGGATGTTACAATGAACAGGAACAGACAGTAAAACAAATACATAAATACATGTATGCATTATAAAACCAACCCAGTTCCATGAGAACATGAAAAACATCCATATCAGGCGTCCACACATGTACTTAGAGCTTAATGTGGTGAAAAAGTCCAATATTTTAGGGCTATATTATAATTTGAGGCTATTTGCTTTCGTTTGGTTATCAAGTAAAATACACAGAAATATATTTATTTAGAAATGTGTCAGATATGCTAACCTTAACTATTAGACATATACATAAATAAAAATTTGTTTTATTTTATTTTTATTATTGAAGAAGCTGCTTTAATTTTTTTTGTTTGTTTGTTTTACGCTGTAAAACACTGCACTGTAAAACACTGTAAAACATTAAAAATAAAAATAAAAAAATGTAAATTTTACACAGTGCCTCTTTCTGCTTAATGCCACTGAATCTAAAAAATCAGCTGATACACACTGGACCTTGCAACCTTTTGCAGTTATACAATAACACAGACTGACACTGATTACGATTTTATTAATTGTGCACCTCCAATAATTACATTAACAAAAAGCTATCTGTTTTTAAAATGTAAAATATGACGTAGTAAGTTAAATAAATAAGTAAAGCTTTATTTTATATGGTGCCGAGTCTCAAAGTGATTTATAAGAGAAAAACACAAATAAAGAAAGAGCAAATGCATATGAAAAACAACATTTAAAACCCAAGGATAAAAATACTAAGATATAACAAAACATGTAGTAGATAAATCATTTTTATGATTAAAATGGATCTTATACACTGTTGTTCATAAAGTTGGAATTAACCCATAAAGACCCAGTGCTGCTTTTGTGGCTGTTCCCAAATGTATTTTTCTCCCTTTTTTAACCTTTCTTTAGCGATTTATTACCATTTATTCTAATAATATCCTGTGTATTTTTGCTGTTCTTCAATGAAAATCAGGTATTTTACTGTATTTAATTTACAGATTATGTAGATGATAATAAAAAGCTCAAATTAAAATTGAGGGTTATTATACAAAAAACTGAGAAAACTGAAGAAAAAGTTATCATTTTAGCAAGATATATCATTAACTGAACATAAATCCAGTGTCTCCATCCGCTGTCATTGATCCAACTCTGCGGGTTTTGCTGGTGAATCAATGTTGTAGAACAGGGGTCTCAGGGGACCAAATACGGGCCGCCAAAGGTTCCAATCTGGCCAGTGGGATGTTTTTACAAAGTCAAAAATTCCACAGTCATGAACTGAATTAAGCAAAAAAATATATATTTTTTTTTGTTGCTTGAATTAAGGAAAAAAAATTGAATTAAGCAAAAAAAATCTTCAATTAAGTAAAAAAAAAAAAAAATCTTGAATTAAGCCAAAAAAAAAAATCTTGAATTAAGCGGGGAAAAAAAATCTTAAATGAAGTAAAAAAATAAATAAATCTTGAATCAAGACAAAAAAATTTTTTTTTGAATTAAACAAAAAAAATCTTGAATTAACAACTTCAAATTTTTGTCTATGTTTTAGTGCAAAAAATAACATTAAATTATGAAAATATTCATATTTACAAACTATGCTGTAACAATAAAATGTGAATAATCTGAACAAATATCAACAACCTGAAATGTCTAAAGAAAATCAAGCACAGTTTTAACCATTTTCTGCCTGTTACTAAATGGTTTGTGCCTTTGTAGATCTGACCCATAATGCATATGTAGAAATGATAAGATGAGGCATTATTGTTAAATTTGCACATATTTTTCTTAAGAAATTTTTCATTTTTTCAGGTTATTCACATCTTTTTTGTTTGGATAGTTTATAAAAGTAAGTAGTTTCATAATTTAATGGTTTTTTTTCTTTACACTAAAACAAAGACAAAAATTTAGAGTTGTCATTATTTATAGGTTATTATGCTATTATTTTATTGGTCCGGCCCACTGGAGATCAAATCGGGCTGAATGTGGCCCCTGAAGGAAAATAAGTTTGAGACCCCTGTTGTAGAAGATGACAGCATTTCCACGTTCACTACGGAGCCTCTGAACGTCCAAATGGGTCATATCTGATGAGCATGAAAAGATGACAAACTGCATTTTACACCAATTCTTTACATGTATTTATAGGATTAATGGATCAACAGGTATTAAACATTTTAGATCAGTAGATGGTTTTGGTCATCTGCAGTTGTTCAGGTCCTTATGAGTTAAATATTTTTTCCTCCTCTTGTGAAGTGATTATGACAATTTGATTTCGAACTTGACAGATAAAGTATAACTGGGACTGTGCCAGGTCAAAGGTGATTACTGACATGTATAAAGAGGAATAAAAAAGGAATGTGTCTGAAAATAAAATTAATCTAACTTTATGGCCAACAATGTATACTTTATTTATTTATTTATTTATTTATTGGTTTATTTAATAGGGACTATACATTTATGAACATTGCTGTATAAAAAATACACCTATGTAAATATGCCAGAATTAGTAAAACTCACTACTTTTCATCTGCAGTCCGTAGGCAAGTGACAGAAACAACACAAAAAACAGCCAACATTAATACATCACTCATTCACTATAAATTAACCCTATCACGCACGAATTATGAGAAATTTAACTGAGATTTTTTTTTTTTTTCCCAGAGTGTTTTTATTCCTCTTTAGGCATGAAAAAAAAATGCAATTGAAAATGTTTCTCATTAACCTATTTTTCATGAAGCTGCAAAAATGACTACTCAGCTGGACACCATGTGAAACAAAGAAACATGTATTTACTGATACACTGTGTGAAAACTCTGAAATAATTTTTTGAATGTTATTAATCTGATGTTTTGTCACATTTTAACCCTTTCATGCATGAATTATGAGAACCTTAGTCAATATTTTTTTCTTGAGTGTTTTTGTTCCTCTTCAGGCATGAAAAAAAAAAAACTATTTATTTATTTATTTTTTATGAACCTATTTTTCATGGAGTTACAAAAATGTCCACTCAGCTGGACACCATGCATTTAAGTTTTGAAGCAAAGAAACATTTATATAAAAATCATCATCAGAAAGTGATATACTGTGTGAAAACTATGAAATAAAAACATTTTTAATGCCGCTAATTGCTAAATTGCTAATGTTTTCTCACATTTTATCATACTCTAATATTAGTTATTACTCATTTCATGGAGATAAAATCCTCCCGAGACCCAGGAAATGGACAATTTTAGCTTTTTTACATTAAAAAAATTGTCTTGATTGGAAACTGCATAATGCAACAGTTTTTTTCAGATACATTTTTAAAACTATTTTTATTGATTGATTGTTTTGTTTTGTTTTGTTTTTTTTAATGGAATGTCCTTTGTAATGGACAGCATTTTTAAAGTGAAACTGTCAAACTTTTGTCCCCTGCAGAGGACAAAATGCATTGCTGGGTCTCAGGAGGATATGCAAAAAAGAAAAAAAAAAAAAATTGTTTGTTAATTACAGTTTAATACCAGTTAGCAATTAATTTACACTAAAACATGTTACTGCAGATCAGGTTTATCAAGAACAGCAAAGTTACAGTAATTGTATTAATTGCAGTGTTTTGGATGATGCATACGAGTCCTGATATGGAACTAAAACAACAAAACCCATGAATAAACAATAGAACAGCCGTAGAATAACTGTCCACTGGAGTGACCAGTATGCATGAAAGGGTTAACTAACTGTAAAACTAGTTATTACTCACTTTATGGAGATTATATGCAAAAAAAAAAAAAAATTAATGTTAATTACAGTCTAACAACAATAACAACCGCTTCATTTACGCTCAAACATGTTAGTGCAGATCAGGTTTACCAAGAACAGCAAAGTTAAAGTAATGGTATGAATTGCAGTGTATGAGATGATGCTAAAGTGTCCACTGTGACCACAAATAGAATATATCAAACGTAAAATGTCCAAGGCTGTTGCGATTCTTTATAAAACTCGAGACTTGTTAAACAAAAAATGTTTGCATATATTGTATTGTTCACTTGTAATGCCATATATGTCATATTGTGTGGAAATATGGGGCAATGTGTATAAAACTAATTTAGACCCGATAATTAAACTCCAAAAAAAAAGCTATTAGAGTCATAAACAAAGCTGGTTATCTCCAATCAAGAAATCCACTTTTTGTAGAATCTGGTGTACTAAAATTTTTTGATATTGTATATTTAAAAACAATGGAATTTATGTTTCGTGTTAAAAGTAAAAATCTTCCTGTTTGTATTCAGAAAATTTTTAAGTTAAGAGAAGGAAATTATAATTTAGAGGGATGTTTGTGTTTGAAAAATGTAAAGTGAGAACAAACGTTAAATATCACTGTGTTTCTGTTATTGGTGTCAAATTATGGAACAAATTGAAGGATGAAGTGAAATTGTGTAGCTCACTGTCGAGTTTCAAAAAGGCTTTAATTTGTCAAATTGTTAAGGGCTATGAAAGTAATGTGATTTCAAAGTGACTTATAACACCAAATGTAGTATAATTTGTGTTTAAGTACTAATCTGCTGCAACTTCAGGTGTGGATAGGAGAAGCAGAAATAAACCTCTGGCTTCAGCTTCTTCCTTCGTCAGTTATAAATTGTGTTAATTTTATGTTTGTTTGTTCGTTTTTTATATGTATATCCCACCAGACTATGCAGGTTAAATGGGACAACTGTGTATCTGCTCCTTTTCAGATTGGTAATGGTGTGAGACAGGGCAGTTTATTATCCCCTGCTCTTTTTAATTTTTATATGAATGACTTGTCTAAGCAGTTGAATATGTGCAGAACTGGGTGTATGGTTGGAGGTTCCATAATCAACCACTTAATGTATGCAGATGACCTGGTGGTGTTTAGTCCCAGCTCAGCCGGTCTCCAGCAGCTCTTAAATGTGTGTTCCGTTTATGGGGAACAACATGATGTGAAGTATAACTCGGCTAAAAGTGTAATTATGATCTGTCGGACCAAGGAGGACAGATCTTTGAAGTTTCCTGACTTTAAGTTAACGGGGAATATCTTAAATGTATGCAATGCTGTCAAGTACCTGGGTCACATCATTACAGATCAGCTGTCAGATGACGAGGACATGTATCGTCAGTGCCGAATGTTATATGCACAAGCAAACATACTGTCGAGGAAATTCTCGTCGTGTTCTGTCCAGGTGAAACTGACTCTGTTTAGAGCGTACTGCACCCCTCTGTACACAGCACATCTGTGGGTGAACTATAAAAAGGCCAGCTTCCACAGACTGACAGTGGCATACAATGATGCTCTAAGACTTTTATTGAAAAAGCCCAGATGGACTAGTGCTAGTGAATTGTTTGTGTCTAATCATGTAAATTCGTTGCGTGCTGTGCTGAGAAATCTGATGTTTAAATTTATGTGTCCCCTGAATCACTCGGAAAATACTGTAATTTTATTGCTGACAAATCTTGCATATAGTGCTGTACATTACACATCTCTGTTCTGGAAACACTGGTATGACTGCCTCTTGAAAGTATAGAGGTTTTTTTAAATTAATTAATTAATTAATTTATTTATTTATTTATTTATTTATTTTTTAATTGTATCTGTATTTCTCTCTTTGCTTTTTAATGTGGACCATGAGTCTGTAATAAAGCTTATCTATCTATCTATCTATCTATCTATCTATCTATCTATCTATCTATCTATCTATCTATCTATCTATCTATCTATCTATCTATCTATCTATCTATCTATCTATCTATCTATCTATCTATCTATCTATCTATCTATGTGTTTTGTATTTAACTGAAATAAACATTCATTCATTCATTCATTCACTGTGTTGGCTGATATGGAACTAAAATAATAAAATCTTTGAATATACAAGAGAACAGCTGTAGAATAGCTGTACACTGTAGTGACCACTATGCATGAAAGGGTTAAAGAATTTAAAAAAGAAATACACATAAAGATGACATAGGCATCATTAAAAAAACCAAACGGACATTTCTAATTTCTCACATTGGTTCTTTATTCACTCAGTTAACTTTGCATATAAAATCTATGATACTCTTAACCAGCAGGATTTTGTCCTACTTTGATTACTTGTGTTGTTTACTTCTGTCTTCTCATCTTTCTCCTATTCAAGGTCAGTTGTCTTTTATCGTAGGCTTTCTTTTTTATGTCTACGCCGCCTATCGAATTGGCTTATAATTAAGTGAATCAATATGAGCGCTACAGTACAGCGTGCATTACACCCCGGCCTTCTCCTTTTACACCACAAACACAACAGTTCATTTCATCGCTTTCTCACAGCGTTAGTATTCAATTGCGTCCCCAGTTGATAAAGCCTGGAAGTATATGGGTCGTCAATAATGAGACCTGAGGTGTTCTGTTTGAAGCGCTAATCGCCTCTTCATTCTAAACACGCTCTTTAGCAGTGTCATCACAAAAGCTGCGTGCACCCCAGCTTTGAACGGCTACGATCACCGAAAGTCCCCCTGTAATGAATGCATAGATAAAAATCGAAACTGACGAGATAAAGGCCAAAAAAAAAAAAAAAAAAAACGATTCTTGTGTGAATGGCTGGCATTAACACATCATATTCAAATGAAAACTGAGCCAAGCCTTGTGATTATTCATTGCTGCTGACATTGTTTGCAGCCGTGTGAGCTTGTTTGCATATGAACCTTGTGTCTTTTAGTCGAGTACGTGAGTGACTATCCCAGCAGATTTGTGCTGGCTAAATAAAGCTGTTAACTGTGGGACAGGAATAATTGTTGTTGCCCTGAGGCGCACTCACAGCCAGGAACTGGGACGACTCTCATTGGCTTTGCTCTACACCGAAACTGACAGTTTATGTTTTGACACAATCAGTTTTTTTGAGGGGGTTTTCAATCTGATTTTTTTTTTTTCTTTTTTTTTTATGACGCTCTCTATTTTTCTTGTGTAGTTTGGATATTTAGTAGAAGTAACACATGTATTTGGTGCTTAGCAGATAATAAAATTTTCACCCAACTTATGAACTTATAAAAAATATAGGTAACGCTTTACTTGAAGGTCTAGTTAAAAATGCATTAGAAAAGCCATTACAACAGTTTATAATCATGTACAACAACTTATACCAAGGTTAATAAAGTATTATAAGTGTAGGCATAATGTATTATAAATTCAGCTTTCATCATGTTTTATTCATCCATACCAAAGCAGTGTGAAGGAATTTATTTTTTTAGGTGGGGAACTTTTGTTAGGTTTTGTCACTGGTCCCTATACCCATCTATTTTAGGGATTTCATATTTACTAAAAAAAAAAAAAAGTATGTGTTTGAATTAACAAAGATTTAGAGCTGCAGCATTATTTTTTATTTATGTATAAAGCCACATGTAACACTTCTATTTACTGTCTCTGTTCTTTTAATGTTTTGTTTTTGCAAAATAGAGTTATTAAGAACACTTGGATGTATTATTTTTGATTTACACTTTACTCAGAACTAGTAGATCCTGCTCATACGTCATCATACTTGTGTTATAATATCATACAATTGCTAATAACCTTAGACAGTGTTGTCACTTTACTAAAAGCTCTTAAAGTCCTCCTGTAACTTATTATTCATGTTACTAAGGCATTATTCAGTTTCAGAAACTACATGTCAGAGCAGTTCTCTGTGTCTTTATAACTGGCTAGAGTTATGATGGTTAGAATGCGTTATATATCCCAGGACTTGAGATTCTTCCTACAAACACTTGTCACTTTGATATGGATGTATAAAACATAATGAAAGCTGAATTTATAATACATTATGCCTACACTTATAATACTTTATTAGCCTTGGTATAAGTTGTTGTACATGATCATAAACTGTTGTAATGACTTTGATAATGCAATATAAATACATTATAATGTCTTATGAATGTGCGCTTAATGCATTATAAACTAGATCTTCAAGTAAAGTGTTACCAATATATATATATATATATATATATATATATATATATACACTGTATGTGTTTCAATGTTATTATCATTAACGAAAACTAACGAAATGAGGAAAACTAGAATTGTAAAAACATTTTCGTTAACTGAAATAAATAAAAATTATAATTAAAAGAAAAAAAAAAAACGATAACTAACTGAAACTGATTTGTGTGCTTACAAAACTAACTAAAACGGATAAAAATTATGGATAAAATTCCTTTAGTTTTCGTCTTTGTCAATGTTGGATTGATATGAAATCGATTTATTTCCCTCAAGCAATTTTAGCTGGTGACACCATATGATGCTTCACGGTCCGTCACGTCTCGACACTTGTGGCTTACAGTCGTCTTCTGGTCCCCACTCTACCTGGAAACATGGAGACTAAAGTTGGGAGAAAGCAGCAGAGTCCTGTCTGGGATTTATTTGAATTCGACGGCTAAAAAGATAAAAGATATAAAAAAGAATAAAAAATAAAAAATAAACTAAAACTAAGCATTTAGAAAATAACAAAAACTAATAAAAACTAGCAAACCTGCTCTAAAAACGAATTAAAACTTACTGAATTAGAGAAAAAAAAGTCAAAACTAAATAAAACTAAACTATGATGAAAAATCCCAAACTATTAGAACCTTGATGTGTTTATGAAGTTCAGTCCAGCCTCAGTCACACCTGATAGATTCTGAGAAACACACAATCACTTAATTTATGGGAAACATACAACAATAACAACAAAGAGTGTTTCTTATGCCTGTGTGAAATAGACACAGTGAGTCCTGCCAAGTCTTCTCCAAAGCATAACTGTTCAAACCGCCACTTTGAATGACCGAAGAGCACCAGCCGTGAGCCAATCGGCTTCGTCTCGAGCCAGGCAGACCTGTCTGTGCACCTGCTGATTCCCAGGCCTCTTTGCCAACCTTCGACTACAGTGAAACCCAGAGAGAGTGAAACTGGCTCAGGGCCAGAAGGAAGAGCTGGATGACTACTCCTGACACAATCACAAAAAAAAAAAAAAAAAAAAAAAAAAGTGAGGGGATCCTGGGAGTAGGAGGATCAAACCTGTGCCTGGAGATAAGACAAATAGATGACTAACCCTGAGAAGAGAAGAAGGAGGAGGAGGAGGAGGAGGAGTAACTCACTTCACTGACTCCTGGGAACCTAAAACCAGTCCAACATGGACTTCAAGATTGCTCAATGAGTGTGCAACAACTGCACAAACCGTACAAGTATCTTTGTTTGTATTATGTGTCAGGTAGCTGACTGAGTAATAGATTTTTTTCCATTATTATATTAGTATTACTCATAAGACAGAGTACTCTATTATCTGTTTAAATATGCCAAAATTAGTGAAAATAACTACTTTTCATCTACAGTTCCTATACAGGTGACAGAAACAACACATAAAACAGCCAATATTAACACATCACTTGTTTGCTATAATTTAAAAATGTAAAAATACACATAATGATGACATTGACATCATCAAAACAAACAGACAAACTTTTCTAATTTCTCACATTGTAACATAAATAAGCAGGTGCACTGGTTCTTTATTTACTCAGTTGTTTGTATGTGTTAGCTTTGCATGAGTGTGCAACAACTGCACAAACCGTACAAGTATCTGTGTTTGTATCATGTTCAGGTAGCTGACTGAGTAATAGCTTTTTTCTATTATTATATTAGTATTACTAATAAGACAGAGTACTGTGTTATCCATTTAAATATGCCAAAATTAGTGAAAATAACTACTTTTCATCTGCAGTTCCTATACAGGTGACAGAAACAACACATAAGACAGCCAACATTAATACATCACATGTTCGCTATAAATTAAAAAATGTAAAAATACACATAATGATGACATTGACATCATCAAAACAAACAGACAAACTTTTCTAATTTCTCACATTGTAACATAAATAAGCAGGTGCACTGGGTCTTTATTTACTCAGTTGTTTGTATATGTTAGTTCTGCATGAGTGTGCAACAACTGCACAAATTACTTACTATTACTAGTATTACTAAAAAGACAGAGTACTCTATTACCCATTTAAACATGCCAAAATTAGTAAAAAAATAACTACTTTTCATCTGCAGTTCTTATGCAGGTGACAGAAACAACACATCAAACAGCCAATATTAATACATCACTCGTTCATTATAAATCAGGGGTGTCAAACTCATTTTAGTTCAGGGGCTATATCTTCCCAGTATGATCTAAAGCGGGCCGGACCAGTAAATTAATAACATAATAATATATAAATAATGCCTACTCCAAACATTTCAATGTGTTTTATAGTGAAAAAAGTAAAAATTACATTATGGAAACATTTATATCTATAAACTCTCCTTTTATAAATGTGAATAACATGAACAACCGTGAAAAAACTGAAATTTATTAAGAAAAATAAGTGCAGTTTTAACTATATTTTGCCTCTGCTTATCATTTGTAAAGGTCCTCTGCAACTTACAGATCACAATGGATCTGCAAAAACACAAAATATTTTAGTAACTGGCAGAATATTAGTAAAATTGCACTTTTTTCTCTTAGGACATTTCTGGTTTTTCATATTTTCTGTAAAAGGCTAGTTTGTAAATTTGCACATTTTCATGTAATTTCACTTTTTTACATTAAAACAGAGGAAAAATTTGGAATTGTCATTATTTGTAGGTTTTTATGGTAGTATTTTACTGATCTGACCCACCTGACACTAAAGTGTCAGCAGTTCACCGCCTCACCACGGGGGTCCCCCAAGGCTCTGTGTTGGGCCCCCTCCTTTTTGCCATATACACCACCTCACTCGGTCAGATCATCCACTCACACGGCTTCTCATATCATTGCTATGCTGATGATACCCAGCTCTATCTGTCATTCCCACCTGATGACTCCACAGTCTCAGTGCGGATCTCAGATTGTCTCTCTGACATATCTGCATGGATGAAAGCCCATCACCTTCAGCTGAACCTGTCCAAAACTGAACTGCTGGTCTTCCCAGCTAAGCCAACCATACAGCTGGACATCTCCATCACTATTGACTCCATACCTCTGGCTCCTACCAGTGTAGTACGTAACTTGGGAGTCATGATTGATAATCAGTTGACCTTCACGGATCACGTTGCCTCTGTCACCCGATCATGCCGTTTCACTCTGTTCAACCTAAGAAAGATCAGGCCATACCTAACCGAACAGGCCACCCAGCTCCTGGTGCAGACTATGGTTATCTCCCGTCTTGACTACTGCAATGCTCTTCTGACGGGCCTCCCAGCTTGTGTTGTCAAACCACTACAGATGGTCCAGAATGCAGCAGCGCACATGTCACCCCGTTACTTATTGAGTTACACTGGCTACCCATAGCTGCCCGCATCAAATTCAAATCTTTAATCCTAGCCTACAAAATTCTCCGTGGGTCTGCTCCTGTCTACTTAGGTGCACTAATAAAAGCTTATGTTGCCCCACGACCACTCCGCTCGTCTGGGGAACGTAGTCTGGTGGTCCCCAGACCTTGTACAAGACAATCCAGGCTCTTTTCATGGGTCGTTCCACGTTGGTGGAACGCTCTACCAAGTGCTACAAGAACAGAGTCATCCCTGCCTATCTTCAAGAAGCTCCTGAAGACCCAGCTCTTCCAAGAGCACCTCCTGTCCTAGCACTTTCAAACATTCCATTTTAAATATTCTAATAAGGTTTTTCCCAGGACAACCACAGATTCTTTCACGATTATCTCTGGACCTGCTGCGGTGGTCCGGCCTCTTCCCTGCCCTCATCATCACCACTCACTTATCCTCAACCGCCTCCATGTGTCTCCCCCTACTCCCCCCTTCTCCCCCTCTCCCCCAGTCCCTATCTCTATTGCTCTCTCTTTTTCCCCTTCTCTACTCTCTCTCTTTAACCCCAACTGGTCAAGGCAGACGGCCATCCTCCAGGAGTCTGGGTCTGCTCGAGGTTTCTGCTGTTAAAGGGAAGTTTTTCCTCGCCACTGTCACCAGTCACAAGTGTTTGCTCCAGGAGGATTCTGTTGGGTTTCTGTAGAATTGACTTAGAGTCTGGTTTTGACCAACTCTATATATAAAATGTCAAGAGATAACTTTTTTGTGATCTGGCGCTATATAAATAAAATTTGATTGATTGAGTGATTTAATTGGTTTTCCCCTGTAAGTCGCTTTGGAAAAAAGCATCTGCCAAATGCGTAAACATAAACATAAACATAAAGTAGGGCTTTATATGGGCCCTAAAGTAAAAAGGATTGATTGTTAATATCTTGAGTGTAATTTTTGCATTTCACAAATTCATCCTACGGGCTGGATTGGACCCTTTGGCGGGCCGGTTTTGGCCCCTGGGCCGTATGTTTGACACCTGTGCTATACATTTTAAAAATCTAAAAAATACACATAATGATGACATAGACATCATCAAAACAAACAAACAAACAGACAAACTTTTCTAATTTCTCACATTGTAGCATAAATAAGCAGGTGCACTGGTTCTTTATTTACTCAGTTGTTTGTATATGTTAGCTTTGCATGAGTGTGCAACAACTGCACAAACCGTACAAGTATCTGTGTTTGTATCATGTGTCAGGTAGCTGACTGAGTAACAGTCTTTTTTTTCCATTATTATATTAGTATTACTCATAAGACAGAGTACTCTATTATCTGTTAAAATATGCCAAAATTAGTAAAAATAAGTACTTTTCATCTGCAGTTCCTATGCAGGTGACAGAAACAACACATAAAACAGCCAACATTAATACATCACTTGTTCGCTATAAATTAAAAAATGTAAAAATACACACATGCATATGTTAGCTTTGCATGAGTGTGCAACAACTGCACAAACCGTACAAGTGTCTGTGTTTGTATCATGTGTCAGGTAGCTGACTGAGTAATAGTGTGTTTTTTCCCATTATTATATTAGTAATACTAATAAGACAGTGTATTCTATTATCTGTTCAAAGGGCTGTGTAGAACATCTGTGTTTTGTCCTTAAGTATCTGTGGAAAAAAGTCATAAATAACACAGAAGAGTGGGTCATTCCCACTGTTCGCTTTGACCCATGACTGTTACCTTTTAACATGTTAACAACCATAACACCGCTGACCTTCACCTGCCCTCACACAAAGATGAACATGGGTTCATTCTGTGGAAAACATCTATGTTTCTTCCTCTTGACTTAACAGAAACATTACATCAAAGAAGACTTTATAGGTAAATAAAAACTCTAATAGGCACATAACGTAATATAAATATAATTGATTCATTTTGCAAACTAAAGCAGTATATCATTTGCACAATTTCAACTTCCTGAGCACACAATATAGATTTCCAAGTTCCACTGAAGTGCACGTCATTACAATCATGTATAAATGTTAAGAACTGTGTTTTGAGGTTAAAAGCATGTTTTTCTCCCACTAAAGTGTAAGAATGTAAATATAACTGTCAGATATATGTTGTAGATGGAAAATCCAAACAAAAGTTTATAATGAATCTTACTGTGTAACAAAAATCTCAGAAAGAGTCTCATTTATCTCATGATATTATATGAAACTTTTAGTTTAAGTCACTCACATGATCTGTTTTATTTATAGAGAATTAAAAAGTACAAACTGATTAAATTACATTATTTAGCAGCTTTACCAAAACTGAGAATATGCATCTTTACAAAATGTTGCGACTGTATTGTAATATGTATTTTTCATTAAAAAAGTCACAGTCCTTATAAATAAATGCAGAAAAAAAGCTCAAAGTGATTAAGATGTTGTTTATATGTATTCATGCAGTTATAAAACATAGGGTCATATGAGGAAGTAGTATAAATCTAAGCCATCTTTCCACCTCAGAAGTGAACACTTCCTCTAGATAACATCAGGCTTCAACGTGTTTGTCGACATTTTGAGGATGTTTTTTTATTTGTTAACAAAACCACATGAAGCCAGGAACACAAGCAGCCAGATTATTTGACAGATTGGGGACAAAGATAATCTAGACCACAGGTGTCAAACATGAGGCCCGGGGGCCAAATCCAGCCCGCCAAAGGGTCCAATCCGGCCCGCGGGATGAATTTGTGAAAAGCAAAAATTACACTTAAGATGATCACAGAAAATTTGGTTCAGGTTCCACATACAGACCGGGAAAAATATTTTTGTAATAACCTATAAATTCTTACAACTCCAATTTTTTCTTTTTGTAAATGTAAATATTTTCATGTAATTTTCCTGTATTTACACTAAACTATAAACTATAAATTTCACAGAAAACGTAAATATCCTGAACAAATACGAAAAACCTGAAATGTATGAAGAGGCGTAAGTGTAATTTTGATAATTTTCTGCCTGTTATTGAATATTTAGTGTATTTGTAGATCCACTGTGATCTGTAAGTTGTAATGAACATGACGTCAGTGATAAACTGAGGCAGAATATTGTTAAAAATGCACTTGTTTACTTAACAAATTTTAGGGTGTTCACGTTATTCACATTGTTTTAAAGAACAGTTTATCGATGTAAACTTTTTCATCATGTAAGGAAAGTTTAGAGTTGACATTATTTATATATTATTATGTTATTATTTCACTGGTCCCACCCACTTCAGATCAAATTTGGCTTAATGGGGCCCCTGAACTAAAATGAGTTTGACACCCCTGATCTAGACCATTTAACCCATAGCGAACTATTTTTGGTGACTTCCAAACTTTTTTTTTTTTTCAGATTTTGGCATTTTCCAGCAAAAATCACGTATTTTTCCACATTTAATTCACTGACCATGTTGATGTTCTTAAAATATAAAGTAAAAACATGAGAAAACTGAAGAAAAAATTCAAAATATATCATTAACTGAAGATAAAATCCAGTGTCTCATTTGCCAAACAGCGTGAGTTTTATTGGTGAGTCAGTGTTGCATGACATGACGGTGTTTCCATGTTCACTAAAGAGACTCTGAACATCCAGTTGAATTATATCTGATACTGATGAAAAGCTGAGAAACTGCATTCTACTGGAATTATTTCAATGCATTAATAAGATTAGTGGTGCAAAAGTTATTAAACGGTTCAGATCTGGTCATTGGGAGCTGCTTAGGTCTGTTTAGGGTTAATTTGGAAGTGAGATTAAAATAGTGTGACCTCAGAAAACACTGGTAGAACTCCCTAAACAGCTCTGGTAAGTCATATGACATGAGAACTGGGAAGACAAACTGTAAATTACACTTGATGTTGACAGTTTGAGGCATGACTTTATTGTTCACCGTTGGTTTCCCTTTCAGACACGTTATGTAAGTTTGGAAGTTTGTTTACAACGATTTTCATCATGTTACTGTTTGTTTTTTGACTTATCTATTTATTTCTATTTATTCTTATTTATTCATTGTTATTTTTTTTACATTTTTACTGTTATTATCAGATGTTATTATTATTATCTTTAATATAGGATTCATTTTACAGGATTTTACCATGTACATTGCTGGACCTGAGGACTGATTTTGTTTCATGTATACACTACATGTAATGACAATAAAGTGAACCTTGAACCTTATTGTTGTCTTGTTCTGTACAATAACGCGACTAAATAAGCCACAATACCTTTAAACTAATACATAATCTGTCAACTGCTCTTTTTCCATCCAAGGAATACACTTTTTTTTTTTTTTTATCTTTTTATGAGCAATGTAACAGAGCATACAAAGGAGCATAAATACAATGCATTCATTATACATTGCCTTTTTATATCATTTTTCCCCATTCCCAATCCAACCCCAAGGCCCTCCGAGAAGGGGCAACAGCATAAACAAGAACATCACAACAGTCTCTGAGCAGTAGAAAATCAAATAAGTACAAGCAGTATCAAATCTGTGGTGTACAAGAATATTAATTGAGCTAATGGAAATAAAAAAAAAAAAAAAATCATAGCTTGTAGATACCTGTGTTTACTTTTAAATATTAGACATTACCTAGATGTATCAAATGTGACAATAATTGGTAGACAGAACAAATTACAACAAAAAACAACAATACCTAAACAATAATAAAACAGTAGGGTGGAGGTGTGAGAGATCAATCTGAAGGCAGCGTTTGTAAAGACTGAAAGTAATCTAAAAAAGATTGCCATTTAATAAAGAATTAAGTTGAGGAGCCTTGTAGTGAGAGTCTAATCTTTTCTAATTTAAGAAAAAACATAACATCTCTAAGCCAAAATGAAATAGACGGGGGGTTTAGGAGACTTCCACAAAAATAAGATATGTCGTCTTGCAAGGAGGGATGTAAAAGCTATTATATCAGACTCTATTTGGTTAAAACAGGAGTCAACAGGGAGCCCAAATATCGCTATAAAAGGGTGAATATTGATATTTTTCCTAAGAATATTAGTCATGATCATAAAGTAATCACCCCAAAATTTCAGTAACTTAGGACAGGAAAAGAACATATGGGTTAAGTTGCAGGGAGATCCTCCAAGGAATACACTTAAGAAGGAATTTGAGGTGCTTAAACTTTATTTTACCATTCTCTGAAACATTACGCTTATACTCTATTACATTTCCGAGGCAAATACAGTACTTTTTACTTCACTGTATTTTTGGGACTGTTTAGGTACACTGTTTATTACCATTACGTTTTGTCGAAGGTGATTACTGATGTGTATAAAGACGAAAAAAAGAGGAATGTGTCTGAAAACCATACTATTCTCATTTTATGGGTAACAGTATACTTTGTGGATTTCATGTCCCCCCCTGTCTACTGAAAACCATGTGCATTATACACCACATACACCTCTAAAAGTATTGAAATTAAATGCTAATTGAAAACTAAAAGATTAACCCTTTCATGCATAGTGGTCACTATAGTAGAAAGCTATTCTACAGCTGTTCTCTTATATATTTATGGATTTTATTGTTTTAGTTCCATATCAGCCAACACAGTGGACGCCTATGCATCATCCCATACATTGCAATTCATACCATTACTGGAACTTTGCTGTTCTTGATAAATCTGATCTGCACAAACATGTTTGAGTGTAAATCAATTGCTTGTTATTGTTAATAGACTGTAATTAACCATTTTTTTTTAACTAACTTTTTTTAATTAACCAACTTTTTTTTTTTTTTTTTGCATATTATCTCTATAAAGTGAGTAATAACTAATATTAGAGTATGTTAATATGTGACAAAACATCAGATTAGCAGCATTAAAAACTTTTATCTCATAGTTTTCACACAATGTATCAGTAAATACATGTTTCCTTGCTTCAAAAATTAAATACATGATGTCCAGCTGAGTGAATACTTTTGCAGCTCCATGAAAAATAGATTCATAAAAAAATTTCAGTCGCGTTGTTTTTTTCATGCCTAAAGAGGAATAAAAACACTCAGAAAAAATATCTTGATTAGAGTCAAAAAACAGTATTCAAAATCTCTCTGACGGGACATTTTAGAGACAATTTGACCCACATTTTTACTTTTAAATTCTTTTTTGCTTTAGTTGGACCATAAGGGATTATCCAAAACTTGGAGATACTTTATATTGAAATAAATGTTGGAATGGCAATCAATTAAAATTTGCTCTCTGACGGGAAATTACTGTGTTTTGACCCATTAAGGTTCTCATAATTCATGCATGAAAGGGTTAAGTGTTCCTTTATGGCAGGGGTGTCAAACTCATGTTAGTTCAGGGGCCACATACAGCCCAATATAACCTGCAGTGGGCCGGATCATCAAAATAATAACATAATAATACATACATAATATCAATTCCAAAATTTGTATGTCTAATTTCTTTGTTTTAGAGTGAAAAAAAGTAAGATTATATTATCAAAATTTCTACATCTACAAACTATCTTTTAAAAAAATATGGAAAAACATGAACAGCCATGACCAAAATTAAATTTATTAAGGAAAAAAAAGTGCAATTTTAACAATTTATGCCATTATTTGGCCTCAGCTTCTCATTTTCACATGTTCATTACAACGTACAGATCACAGTGGATCTACAAATGCACAAAACATTTAATAACAGACAGAATACTGGTAAAATTACTCTTAAATCTCTTAAGACATTTCAGGTTGTTCATATTTGTTTAGGTTTTTCACAGTTTTTGTAAAAGGCTAGTCTGTAAATGTTAACATTTTTGTGTAATTTTACTTTGTTTACACTAAAACAAAGAGAAAAATATGTGGTTTTCATTATTTATACTTTATAATGATAGTATTTTACCGGTCTTACCCACTTTAGATGGAACTGAACCAAATTTATTTTGACATCCTTGATCGTAATATCTTCAGTGTAATTTTTGTATTTCACTAATTCATCCTGTGGGCCGGATTGGACCCTTTGGCGGGCCGGTTTTGGCCCCCGGGCCACATGTTTGACACCCCTGCTTTATGGGTTGAGAAAATTCTACTTCTTTTAGTCTTCTTGATTAAACTCAGTAAAAAAAAAAAAAACAGACTGAGGGATACCTTCTTTCCTAAAGTTATCACCATAATGAATAACCCAACACAACATGAATAGGACACCTGCAATAACACTGATGTTCACTTCAATAATCTCATCATATCCTATAACATGTGCAATATCTGTCAAAAGTTTACAGTCTTCCGTATTATTTTATCTTTTCACACTATTTATCCCACAATATTTCTTTTGATGTGTCATTTGCACTATTTCTAATGCCATTTGCATTACTCTCATGCTATTTGCACCACTTAATTCTATTTTTTTTTTTTTTTTTACAAACATTCCTAGTTGCAATACTTTTATATATTTTTTATTTTTTCTAATGTAAATAAGTGTGCCTTCTTACTGTTATTTGTTGTGCCTTGTAATTCTTACACTAAACTGGAGAGCTCTACCTGAGTTTCGTTGGCAGTAAAGAGATTCTGATCCTGAAAAAACCCCTCTTGGATTAGTTGGGTGATACATCACCATGAAGATGAAAACAGGCCTGTTTTTCTGAACTCATGAAAAGTTGACCCTTCAGAGAGATGCTTAAAACAGATGTTGATCTTATAGAATATGACACATCGCAGTAGATTGAAGTACAGACAATATGTAAAGTATGTCAAATCAGCATGTAGACTGGGAAAATGTAACATACACATGAATGCAGCAGTGAAATAAATTGAAAAACATGACATATTATATTAAATCACTGAATAGAATAGAGTAGAATAGAATAGAATAGAATAGAATAGAATAGAATAGAATAGAATAGAATAGAATAGAATAGAATAAACAGTTTATTACCCGTTGATCCATTAATTCTATCAATACATGTAAATAATTAATGTAAAATACAGTTTGTCATCTTTTTACTGTCATCAGACATGACCCATTTGGATGTGAACGTGGAAACACCGTCATCTTCTACAACACTGATTCACCAGTAAAACCCGTCATGGCCTTGGATCAATGACAGTTAATGGACACACTTATTTTTCCATTCAGTTAGCAATATCTGTCCTGAAAAAGTAACTTTTTCTACATTTTTCTCTGTTTTGATATAATTAACTTTGAATTGACTCTAAGCTGTCATGAACATCTACATGATCTGTGAATTAAATATAGGAAAAGACATGATTTATGCCCAAAAATGCAAAATACAGAGGATAATGTAATTTAAGAAAAAAAAAAAAAAAAAAAAACTGGTGATAAATCAGTTGAGAAAGGTAGAAATAGAGAAAAGTTCATTTGGGAATTGCCATAAAAATAGATAATAAGAATAGAATAGAATAGAATAGAATAGAATAGAATAGAATAGAATAGAATAGAATAGAATAGAATAGAATAGAATAGAATAGAATAGAACAGGTTTATTACCCTGTCCCCTGAAGGTGAAGCAAGGGGTATTGTTTTTGGTGATTGTTAACACTTTAGTGGCAAAACAATTGGTTCAGTCCATATCAGATTAAGTTTATATAGATTGCCAGTGACCCAGAATAGATTATATCATTACTTTTTGGGAAAAGTAGGTCAAAGTTCCAAGTTGTTATTATTTGTTAAAATCTTCCCATTTCCTTATAATGTGATGTAAGTGCGAGGGGTGGGGTTTGTTGTGCCTGGCACCTCTTATCACTGTTACAGGAACAATGAAAATCAGTTGAGCAGTTCTGTTTCTGTTTAGCAGGAAACACTTAACGTGACAAAAGAAAGACTGTATAAAAATATCACACAAAAATATAATGAAAATATATACTGAAAAATATTGAAAACAGACAAAACTTCAAATAAATACAAAAATATAAAAAAAATAACTATACTACATATAGAAGAAATATATACATACATATGATGGATGTATACAGGTAATAAAGGATATAGACAAGGTGGATCAAGGTGGGAGTGGATCTCTCCTTCACTGTGGTTTTCTCTTTTCCCACTGGGTTTTTGGAGTTTTTCCTGCCAAGAAGGAGGGTCTAAGGATGGAGGATGAAATTAATCAATTTCCTTCGTCTGCTGTTTATTTGACTATTGTTTATTTTTATGTCCGACTAATTCTGTAAAGCCCTGTGAGGCAACCTTATTTTGATATAGGGCTCTACAAATAAAATTGAATTGAATTAAAATCAAAAACAAGCTGAAGGATGATATTACTTCTCAATAATTATTTTTACTCCTCACACAATCCTTCTACCACACATCAAAGTTCAGCAAGTTCAGAGTCCACTCATGTCTGAGTGTCCGATGACGAAACACTACTTTTCCCCTGTGACCTCTCCATCCGAGGTCATTGGCCTGAGATGTGGGATGTCCTGCTTTACGCCATCGATAACAGCCGTTCAAACAGACCCTGACAGATAAACTGTGTGATGGGCTGCACACTGACTAATGGCAAACAGATTGCTGATATACTGGGGCAAGTGTGTGTTTTTTCATCCTTTCGCTCATCCAGTCTGCTCTGAGCAAACACACTTCAGATCCGCCAGGTCTGAACGTGCTTTACAACCTTCCTCTTATAAATCTCTCCTTTGTTTTGCTTTACAACTAATCTTACATGTGTGTTTATTTCTATAAAATTTAAAGTGAATAAGTTTTTCTAATCAGACCTATCAACCCAGGGTGAGTTATTTAGTTGAGCTTTATAAACAATATGTGTTCTACGTAGTTGTAATAAATCACAACTCAACTGCTGTTTATTCTTTATTAATGAATTTGACTTAATCAGACTATGAATGCCACCTATCTTCCCATGTCTGCAGATCTTTCAAAAAGTCACAATCAAACTGCTTTCAGTCACAGCATGGCACTGCCAAACCCAATCCCCAGTCATGTGGATTGCATTAGAATTGGTCAACCCAACACACAGCAGGAAACCAGAGCTTATTTATCATATCCATGGACAAAGACAGGCTGCAGGAAAAGTACCTGGAGTGGCCACGTCGACTACTCTGACTTCCTGTGGAGAACAGCGCCTCTGCTCTTTCAGAACTCTTCCCTGAATGCAAAGAAGGACCTACTATCAGACAAGATAAGCGATTCTTTTTTTGTGAATTGCACATCGCTAGTAAGCTGTTCTAAAAATATACATAACACAGGAGCTGTCATTTGCACTTCATTTATTTGCATTATTTAACTCCAACATGTAAAAAAGACACACAAGTTAGAGCTGAGATTAGTGACACTGATACAAAGTGTAGCAAAAACAGATTCTGGAGTAAAATAACACAATGCAATTCAACAATTCATATACATATATATATATATATATATATATATCACTAATTTGCTGTTTTTACAAACAGAATAGGATACACATTAGACTGACTTCCACAAGAAGCATATGAAGCCTAACCCTGATTCTCGTCACTTTCTGTCTATACATCCACATATTCATATACAGCCGCGGAAAAAATTATTAGACCATCAAAAGTCATCAGAAACAATGGTTATATAATCAAGTAGTAACTCTTGTGTGTATCATGTGACTAAAACAGACAGAAAAGAAAACATGGAATGCCTAAAAGCACTATTTTTGGCAGTACAGTGCCATAGACATTAATGTAAGAACTTAAGTGATTTTGGTTATTATCAAGAAAACATTGAAAATGACTTGATATCAGCTCTGAAATTAAACTCTTATGAGCTATTTTTGTTGTTATCATTATATTTGTCCAAACAAATGTACCTTTAGATGTACCAGGAATTAAAATGAACAAGAAATGGAAGAAAACAAATGCTGGTCTAGTACTTTTTTATGCAACTGTTTATCACTGTGTTGTATAGACAGTATCTCAGCGGCACAAGGCTATTAAGAAACATCTTTTTTTAATCACACCAACATTTAAGCAGCGGCTGTTTAGTGTCTTGTAAATCCATACACACCTGACTACAGAGGAGATAAAGGGTGCATTGAACGCGTAAACAAAAAGAGGTGAATGTAAAAAGCCTCGAGTCAGGCTGATTGTGATACGGGGAGAGTCACAGTGGAAGTCAGGACTCCTGCAGTGTTTCCTTTCACAAATGCAGATTGATGAGAGACGAAACACAAAGGCAAAGGCTACCGCTCTCCTGCAACCTTTCACCTCAAACAACAGGATTTTCAATCAAGTTCCTGTGGCGGTGGGGAGATTAAAACAGAGGAAACATTTGTTTTTGATTTGTCACAAAACACATCATCCTGCCTCATAAATCTTAAATAAATTGATCAAATTTCAATAACAAATGAGACTAAGGCATAACAAAGATGTCAGGTGATTAACTCAAAGACACAAAAAGCAGCCAGGGGAGCTTTCACACACACACACACACACACACACACACAGGTAAAAATGTTGCACCTCAAACTGCAACCTGAACTTGCAGCAGCTGTAGATAAAAAGGTGGTATAGCCGGACTGCAAGAATACAACAGAGAAGTGGCTAACGCCCATCTGCTCAAACAGCCCTGACACTTTCTGTTTCCCTCATGATTATATTAAAGCCTGCAATTGGTTGCAAAGAACACCATGCAAATTGTCAGCATTTACATCCTGGTCTGTCTTTTCTCTCTTTGGCAGCTTGTTTTGTTTGCTCTTCTCCTCAAAATCTTGATCCATTGTCATTGTCTAAACTCATGCCTACACATTTCCATGATTCACATGTATAAGTGTACGCATTAATCTAAAAAGAAGGCCGTGTTTTTCTGTTGACCATACAAAATCAAACATTTGAATATAATGTAAACAACACCGCTGTCCTGAGTGTGTGAAACTCAACTCTGTCTGAAAATAACCCAGGATCACCTGTTCAGCTCTCACAGGTGTGAATACCCAGCGCTCCTTGTATTCATGTACTGGTTTCCTTGCACCATTTGGCATCCCAGACTAAACTGAGCCAAATATGTAACAGGGAATGGAGCTAAACTGCCACAGGTTAGAGCTCCGACAATTTGCAAAAGTAATAATTTTGCCATAAATAAGATTCTGTCCACAACCCACAGGGTCAACAGTCTGAGTTCAGATGAAGCAGAAGAACTTCTTCCAGCTGCATCTTGAGAAAGCTTTGGTGCGTCTGTCAGAGAACCTCCTCTTCTTGCTCTTGCGGGCTTTGTTCTTGATGGCAGCAAAAATGGCTGCATCAAACGCTTCCTTTAAGTTCTTTTGCGTAAGTGATGAACACTCAATGTAGTCTGTAGCCCTGATCTTGTCCGCCATGCTCCTGGCCCGGGAGCTTGGCACCGGTGTGACTTTAGAGCGATCCAGGTTGATGAGGACGTTCACGTCCAATAGGAGGTCCGACTGAGTCCCAACAAGGACAATCGGAGAGGACGGGTTATAAGACCGGATCTCTGGAACCCACTTCTTGGTGATGTTGTGAAATGAGTTGGGGTTGACCATGCTGAAGCACAGGAGGAAGACATCTGTGTGAGCGTAGGACAGGGCCCGAATTTCATCAAACTCTTCCTGAATGGAAAATCATGAGAGAAAGCATAGTGTCAGTCACAGCTTTGTACAGACTTGATCCAGGACTGAGTGAAAGAACCTGAGTCACAGCAGCGTCAGAATAACATCATCCATTAACATGACAGGGTGGAAGGATGAAATTCTGTTACTTAATCACACACTGGATGAAGCAATGTGATAACAAAGATCACCTTTATAGGTAATCCTTTTAAACATACATAGAAATCAAACACCCATGAGCACATGTTGTGTACACTGCAAAAAATGATTTCTGAGAAAGTGAAAAAAAGCTTGATTTCTAGAACCTTTGTCTTATTTTTCATCTAAATTGGGAAAAAATCTTGCCAAGAAATGTTTACATAAGAAAAATATTCTTATTTAAAAAAATATGTACATAATTTTTTCATAATAAGATTTTCCAGCTAATATCAATGTGTTTTCATTTCTGGTAAGCACTGTTAGCTAAAATTCTAGCATTTTTGTGTCGTTTTAAGGTCAGTTCATAGACTTCTTTGTGCTTGTTTTAAGAATTCTAGCTATTTTTTTTTTTTGTACCCCATTGGCAGAATTTTTTACTCAATATAAGCCAATTTGACCAGATTTAGGAATATTAGGCTTATTTTTGGCAGGGAATTTTTTGCAGTGTAAATAGTGATATTTGTTGTAGTTGTGTACATATGACAAAATGTTTTTTTTGTTTTTTTGTTTTTTAGAAAAGCCATGAATTTAATGAATAAACTGTAAAAACTGTGTCTAAGAAACCACTCTTACCTGTCCGGCCGTGTCCAGAAGCTGAACTTTGACTGGAGATCCTTCTACTTGGACCTGACCTGTTGGAAATAAGGTAAAAATTTAATCAGGGATTATCATCACAAACATTAATGTACTGACAGAACACACTGGCACAAAACCAAAGCAAATACACAAACTTTTACTGAAACTTCCTTTAATATTTCTACTGTCAACAGAAGATTGAAAATGAGGCTGTAACTATTAGAAGAATATTAATGAAAGTAGTGAATAGAAGTTTTGATCACTCACCAGAGAAGACGTCAAAGCCTGTCTGTTTGTACTCAGTGGGGTATCCATTGGATGTGTAGCTGATGATCATACTGGTCTTTCCTACTGCTCCGTCTCCGACCAACATACAGCTGATCACACCGGGGTCCAGCTCATCCTCCCGGGTCAGCCCACACGCAGAGGGGGCTCGGGACTCGTGGTAGAAGTAATCCATGTGAGGTGGCATGTCGGGCCAAACATTCAACTTCTGATCAGCCCACAGACTCTCCTTCTGTCCTCTGTGTATTGCTCTGTGTGTCGTGTCGTGAGTCAGCTGAGCGATCACTCTGTCTGGGTGGAGGACGGGCTCTCACATTTTCCTGTTCTGAGTGACAGACAACATGTGTGGGTTGGGTATTTACAGAGTCCTGGTGCTCAGACAGGTTGGGATTTGCATAGACACTCCCACTGAGAGAAGGAAAAAAAACTGCTTCAGAGAGAAAAAAAAAAAAAAAGGAAGAATGACAGAATATATTATACAAAAAATGACAACAAAATAATAAAATAATTGAAATTAAAAGGCTGAATAGTGACATCTGAAACACAATAAATAAATAAATAAATAAATAAACAACTTTATTTATATATCAATTTACAATACTGTCAAACATTTAACACATAACACAATACACACAGCACATTGTAATACAGATAAAAAAATAGAATACAATCATAAAATCAGTACATGCACAGAATACATTTTCATCAATACATATACAAAAACAAACCATATAAATAAATAAATAAATACATTTTTTTTTTTTTAAATAAACTTTATTTAAATATCAATTTACAATACTGTCAAACATTTAACATATAACACAATACACACAACACACAGTAATACAGATATAAAAATAGAATACAATCATAAAATCAGTACATGCACAGAATACATTTTCATCAATACATATACAAAAACAAACCATATAAATAAATAAATATATAGACATAAATAGACATAAATAATCTCTTGTCTAAAATTTCATCAAATGTCAGAAGATTTATTAAATAACTTGTCATAGCTATCTAGAAATGTTCTATTCTTTTTATTATTAACAAGGGCTAATGAGTTATAAAGTGAGTTGAATTCAATTTAAAAAATGAGGAAAGGTTGGTTTAGAAGCTGAAAATTTTTGTTTTTGAATGAAATATTTACCCAAGAATATAAAAAAAGATGAACTAAATATTGCAGATATTTGTTCTTATTTTCATAATAACATATAACATCTTTCAGGGAAAAACAGTATGATATGTTAACCCGGGTGAAGATATAAGAACACAAGTCAGACCAAAATTGTTTTGTGACATTACATGAAAAAAAAAACCAAATGGTGTAAAGTTTCATAAGCATGTCCACAAAAAAACACTGGAGTTATCTACATCCTTGAATTTTGAAATGAAAGAGTTGACAGGATATATCTTGTGAAGAATTTTGAAAATAAATAAATAAATAAATAAATAAATAAATACTGTGTTTTCTAACTTTAGACCACAGGTGTCAAACATGCAGGCCGGGGGCCAAATCCGGCCCGCCAATGGGTCCAGTCTAGCCTTTAGGATGAATCTGAGAAAAGCAAAAATTATAATGAAGATATTAACAATCAAGGATGTGAGATAATTTTAGGTCAATTCAATCTGAAGTGGGTCACACCAGTAAAATACAATAACAACAACCTATAAATAATGAAAAACATACATTTTTGTCTTTTTTATGTGTAAAAAAAGTAAAATTACACAAAAATGTTTATATTTACAGACTATCCTTGTACAAAAAATGTGAAAAACCTGAACAAATATGAACAATATGAAATTTCTTAAGAGACGTATGTAGGATTTTACCAGTATTCTGCCTGTTACTAAATATTTTGTGTATTTGTAAATCCACTGTGATCTGTAAGTTGTGATGCATATGTATAAATGATAAACTAACGTGTAATATTGTTAAAATTGCACTTATTTTTCTTAAGAATTTTCAGTTTGTTCATATTTGTTCATGCTATGTTCAAGTACAGTTCATAGATGTAAGCATTTTCATGACGAAATTTTACTTTTTTCACTCAAAAACATAGAGAAAACTTTGGTGTTGACATTATTTATAAGTTCTTAAGCTATTATTTATATCATTTTACTGGTTTGGCCCACTTTAGATCATATTAGGCTGAATGTGGCCCCAGAGCTAAAATGAGTTTGACGCCCCTGCTTTAGACCTATTGTGCCCCCTCGTGCCAAAGAACCCATACTACATCCGTTGTGATCACATGACCCCATGTCACCTGACCGTGCCCACCCTGTGCTGTGAAGTCGGAAGCTAGCATGTGTAAGCCAGCTGTAATATTATGAATGAGTGATATTTAATATATTCGCGTTTCTGTGCTATAATAGTAAAAATGACACTCGGTATATAATGAGGATTTGTTCTGTTTTGAGATACACTCGGTGTGACACACGGCGGCGAGTCTTTTGCAAGTAATCGTTGTGAAAGCTAGCTAGCTAACTGTTTAGCCATGTTGTTTTAGGTGTTACCGTGCACCAGACTTTACCTAAGTGGGGAACTTGTTCATTTATTTCAGCTTTTAGTTTCTGACATAAGGTAAATTCAGCTATGGCTTCAATTCTCGACGAGTACGAGGACTCGCAAAACACCAGGCAAAGTGCGCAGCAGCACAGCCGCCTGTCGTCTACCAACATCGGGATTACACATTCAGGTAAGACAAGTTACCTGAAGATGTGCTGATGGAAAAGACACGCAATACCTTTAAAGCCAGGCTGGATAAACACTGGAGCGATCACCCACTTCGTTAGGAAGACAAAGTGACTGATGTGTATTGAGAGACTAATTTGAGGCGTTTACGTTCCAGCCTTCACGCCGTACTTTATTTAACTGGGAGGCTATTCTTTGAAAATGGTCTTTATTATTATTAACTGCGTGCAAGGATGTGGTTTAAAAATGCAGTAAAGTTATCGTGTACATAATATAGCCATTTTGGTGACGTGGTGCGTTCACTGACGTGTATTTGTTTCCTTAGGTTTTGTGAACGTGCGACTGGAGGAAGAGAAACCGATATTCAACAAACAGCGGATTGATTTTACCCCACCCGAGAAGATAAACCATCTTGCAGTTTGCAGCAATCAGCTTTGCATGAGTTTGGGAAAGGACACCCTGCTGAGGCAAATAACACTTATCATAAGAACTTAAAACTCTGTGTTAATCACTAGTGATTGTGTGGTTTTGATTGGATTATTCTTAGTTAATGGCTTTTACTCACTGTGATTAGTACTCATCTGCTGTTCATTGATGATTATTGAATGCACACAAGGAGTTATGGAAACTGATGCAAAGGTTGTTACCTATTTTCTCTTTGTAGAATTGACCTGGCCAAACCAGATCAACCTAATCAGATTGAATTAGGAAGGAAAGATGACAGTAAAGTGCACAAACTCTTCCTGGATCCAACAGGTAATGTAGACATGTCTGATTTAGATTTTTACAGGGTGGGGAAGCAAAATTTACAATATTTTGAGGCAGGGATTGAAAGACAGTTTATGACCAATTAGTTTGTTGAATGTCATGAGAATTTATTTGCCACAAGAAAATTGACATAATAGAAAATGTTTTTATTCTATGTGTCCTCCTTTCTCAATAACTGCCTTCACACGCTTCCTGAAACTTGCGCAAGTGTTCCTCAAATATTGGGGTGACAACTTCTCCCATTCTTCTTTAATGGTATCTTCCAGACTTTCTCGTAATAGTTTTGCTCATAGTCATTCTCTTCTTTACATTATAAATAGTCTTTATGGACACTCCAACTATTTTTGAAATCTCCTTTGGTGTGACGAGTGCATTCAGCAAATCACACACTCTTTGACGTTTGCTTTCCTGATTACTCATATGGGCAAAAGTTTGTGAAAAGGTATGGATAATAGTGTTAGGTATGATTATGACATCAATATATGTTTGGTTTCAAAACAATTGACGTAGTGCCTGCTGAGAAAAAACAACTAAATGTTCATTGTAAATTTTGCTTCCCCACCTTGTATATGTGGTAAAATACAAATGTTACAGACAGGAGTAACTGGCACCCCAAGCTCACAAACTGTAAGCCTGATTCTATTGCATAATGTACAAGATTGCTGTGGTAATGTCATTGTTATGAGTTATTAACAAAAGGAGCTATATTCTCTATCTGTGTGTTTTCCCATTGCAGGCTCCCATCTTCTGATCAGCCTGACCACGAGTGAGTGTATGTACCTTAACAGGAATACCCAGAAGGTCCGCAGTTTGTCCCGCTGGAGAGGCCACCTCATCGAGAGTGTGGGCTGGAACAAGCTGTTGGGCAATGAAACAAACACAGGGCCCATCCTTGTCGGTACCAGTCAGGGCATCATCTTTGAGGCTGAAATCTCAACAAGCGAAGGCAGCCTGTTCAACACGAATCCAGACCAATACTTCAGACAGGTCAGAGAAAAATGTCTTTTAAGCTATAGAAACCTTTGTATCTCCTTTTGGTCTTTGGGGTGTTATCAGTATAAATTACGTGCTCCATGAAGAGTGTATTTTCTTTTTCAATAAAAGACAGGATTGTAATCACAGGAGTAATTATTTCAGTGTGTAGATGATCTTCTTAATGTAAGTATTTTAACAAAACCCAATTGTTTTGTATAATTGTGATAATGACCTCCACTCACCTTTATAAACACCTGAATGACTATTTCATTGTCATGTTCTACAGTATGAGATTTGTCTGCGCCACATGTAGTAGTGTCATCTTAGGGTAAATCGTTATCTCAAGGTGCTTAGCTTCTGCTGGTATCAGTCATTTGTTTGTGTATTTCAGTTATTTATGCTAATGTCCCAGTTCTGATCTTTGTGTTTACAAGCCTGAAAGGCTAAGAGACATGCCGTGTTTATTTGTGTGTTCCAGTGTACACTATCATAAAACTAGTCTTCCTCTTCATTTAGTTGTCCTATATATGTGTTAATAAATGATGACTTTGTTATAAACTAGGTGAACAAAGTAGCAGTAAAAGACAATTAAATCATTAATATAGTTATTGAATATAAATTAATCATCAACTAAAATTCGAAGATTGTGCCAGCTCTCCTTGTACTAGGATGTGACAGAACTTTGTAATAAATATGTATTACTCAACAAAAGGATCAGATTTTCGTATTTCATCTGGTACATCTTTGTATGTACAGATTAGTCCATGCAGCTGAGACCAGCATATGCTGGTTTTCCCTTTTGCATGAAGTTTATCAATGTCGATCTCTTTTTCTCTGAGGTAGATCCACTACTTAGAGGAGGATGGAAAGCCTACACCAGTCTGCTGCCTGGAAATAGAGCGGGGACTGGAGAACAAATACTTCATCATCGCCACCACCCGCAAGCGTCTTTTCCAGTTTGTGGGTAAGGTGGCCGAGGGATCAGAGCAGCAAGGCTTCAGCTCCATCTTTACCCAGAACCAGGATCTCCTTCCAAGTTTCCAGGAGTTCCCAGTCAACATGGGCTACAGTGAGATCACTTTTTACACCTCAAAGCTTCGTACCTCCCCCAAGGCTTTTGCTTGGATGATGGGTAACGGAGTCCTCTATGGTCAGCTGGATTATGTCAGGCCTGATTCTCTGCTGAGCGATGTGCAGGTACTTAAATGTTTTTAAAAACGCTCATTGATAGAAAACACTTCATTCATCACATTCCTCCATTCAGGCATCAAGTACATACAATGTACATAGAATGCAACACAAAACATATTTGTGACATTACATGACAAAGTAGATTAAGAAGACCAAATGTGTTGGAGTGGTTGCATGGAGCTCCCAGCCAGTGGAAAAGCTAATACATTCTTAGAATGTCTGCAAGAAGAGCCAACTAGGCACCAGCACAAGCACCAGGTTGCTGTTGATGGGAAAAGGGTATATGTTTAGTTGGACTTTTAGTGAACATTTCTAAATGCACAGTTGCTAGGATTGCTACTGCAAAGGAACTGAGAGGTATTGAAGAACTCGGGAGTGAGCATGAGGGTGTCCGTTCAAAATTTGAACAGAATTTTTCATGGAAATTAACCTGTCAGCTGTTTTTAAGGATGTAGTTACCTAAGAGGGTACATTAGTCTGTTCACATATGGCAAATACATAAATGCGTAATATATCAAAGCAAATCTTAAATCCCCCATATTACACGTGATCCAACTGATAATGGGGAGAGAGAGATATATTAGTTGTTGACTTACACAGCTAAAAGTTATGTCTAATAATTATTTGTCTTGTTGCACTAAACAGGTATGGGAGTACACCACAGACATTGACCTCAGTGTCAATAAGCCCATCTCCATTGTGCTGACACAGTTCCACTTCCTGCTGTTGCTCCATGACCGAGTTAAGGCCATCTGCACTCTGAATGGACAGGTGGTCTACGAGGATGTGTTCCCGGATAAATTTGGCTTGCTCAAGAGAATGATCAAAGACCCAGTTGGCGGGTTGGTCTGGATCTATACTGAGCGTGCTGTCTTCCGGTATCACATCCAGCGAGAGGCCAGAGATGTATGGCAGATGTACATGAGCATGAGTAAATTCGATCTGGCCAAAGAATACTGCCGTGACCGACCTGAGTGCATGGACATGGTGCTGGCCAAGGAGGCTGAGCACTGCTTCCAGAATAAGCGATACCTGGAGAGCGCCAAGTGCTATGCATTAACACAGAACTACTTTGAAGAGATAGCTCTCAAATTCATTGAGGCTAAACAAGAGGAAGCCCTGAAGGAGTTCTTGTTGAAGAAATTAAATAATTTGAAACCAAATGAAAGAACACAGATCACCTTGCTGGTTACCTGGCTAACAGAGCTCTACTTAAACCGCCTTGGCCAGCTGGAGAGCGATGGTAACACCATCATCTTCCAAGAGACCCGCGATGAGTTCCGTCAGTTCCTTAACAGCTCCAAGCACAAGGACTGCCTGTTCAACAATCGCAGCACCATCTACGACCTGCTGGCCAGCCACGGCAACGTGGATGACATGGTTTACTTCTCCGTCGTCATGCAGGACTATGAGAGGGTGATATCCCACTACTGCCAACATGACGACTATAGTGCTGCTCTGGATGTGCTCTCAAAGCACTGTGATGAGAAGCTTTTCTACAAATTTTCTCCTGTACTCATGCAGCATATTCCCAAAAAAGTGGTAGATGCCTGGATTCAGATGGGCAAGCGGCTGGACCCAAAGAAGCTCATCCCGGCTCTGATGAACTACAGCCAGATGGGCAGCACCCAGCAGATCAGCGAAACCATCCGGTACATGGAGTTCTGTGTGTATGAGCTGAATGTGACAGAGGAGGCCATCCACAACTATCTGCTCTCGCTTTATGCAAAATATAAGCCGGACTCTCTGCTCAGGTATCTAGAGCAGGCAGGCACACATGCCTCAGAGATCCATTATGATCTGAAGTACGCCCTCAGGCTGTGTGCTGAACATGGCTACCGCCAGGCCTGTGTACTGGTTTATAAGATTATGGAGCTGTATGAAGAAGCAGTGGATCTTGCTTTACAAGTAAGTCACTGTGTTTTGGGTCAGCAATATAAATTAACAGTATGAAATCACAAAATATTGAATGAATATGGCATCCATACTCATGTACTGACATTATGTTTAGACAGATTTTCAACACATTTTGGTAAATGTTAGCATTGTTTTTAATCATCTTTAGGTTGATGTAGACTTGGCCAAGTCATGTGCAGATCTGCCTGAGGATGATGAGGAGCTTAGGAAAAAACTTTGGCTGAAGATTGCCCGACATGTGGTGCAGGAAGAAAAAGATGTGAAGAAAGCCATGAACTGTCTGTCCAGCTGTAACCTCCTCAAGATTGAAGACATCCTGCCCTTCTTCCCAGACTTTGTCACCATTGATCACTTTAAGGTCTGTCTAATTTCCTTTACTAGTTTTTTTTATACTTAATACTGACTAGTCTGGAAAAGTACATTGAACTGAATAGATGTTAAAGATAAAAATGTATGTATGTATGTATGTATAGATCACATAACAATAATGAATCAATAACAAAGTGCTGATCAGTGGAAGAGATGTTATCCATGCAATGGAAGTATAGTTGATAAGCAGTCTCATACTCAATCATAGTCAATTTTCAAGGTTTCTTTGATAACACAAAAGGTTAAATTTGTTTTGCAGTCACAAAATTCAGGGATTACAGAATATTTAAGAAAAGTTATCGCAGCAACAATGTTTCAAGAGGACAAAGCATAGGAATGTTCATAAAAAATAATATTTCACATCAGTTTACTTCATCCTCCTGGTCATTATGGATTTTCAGGAGGCCATCTGCAGCTCCCTGGAAGAATACAACCAGCACATTGAGGAGCTGAAGCAGGAAATGGAGGAGGCCACAGAGAGCGCCAAACGCATCAGAGAAGACATCCAGGAAATGAGGAACAAGTATGGGGTGGTGGATTCTCAGGAAAAGTGTGCTGCTTGTGACTTCCCCCTACTCAACAGGCCCTTCTACCTGTTCCTGTGTGGACACATGTTCCATTACGACTGCTTGTTTCAGGTGCAGACAGTAGCTGTCTTTGCTTTTCTTTGATTCAGTCTCATAAAGACAGCTGATACATTTAATGTCATAGTAACATTCTTTTTCGTCTGCCTTGTAGGAAGTGACCCCTCACCTCTCAGTGTACAAACAGACTCGTCTGGAGGAGCTGCAGAAAAAGCTGGCTGCAGCAACACAGTCCTCGAAGTCCCGGCACCGCCTGGCTCCAAAGGACGATGGAGACTCTTCCAGTCTGGGAAAGGGCACAAGCCGAGAGCAAATAAAATCAGACATCGATGATATCATTGCATCTGAATGTGTGTACTGTGGAGAACTAATAATCAAGTCCATTGACAAGCCTTTCATTGATCCACAGAAATTTGAGGAGGAGAAATCCAGCTGGCTATGAACGACATCACATCTATCTTAATACACTAATACTGGCCACCATATATACTGTATGTTTATAAAACCGCATCTCACATAGGACTGACCTGTTAAGCGAGGACAGATGTTCACCTGATTGCCTGATGGTTGTGCCTACTGCTGAACCATTGTACCAGCTTCAGCTCTTCTCTTCAGAGGTCACTGTTTGTAAAGCTTATTGGAATACATTTAGGTTGTATTGCGTAAGCACCTGGTGAAATCACCTGGACATGAATTGGCATTGTGAGCAGTGATTCAAGAGGATGTAGTGATGTAAAATAATGCCATAGTGTTGTACATGTGCCTGAACCTCCGATTATAATGACAAGAAATGATTTGCAGACTTCATCACTAATCAGTTGGCTGTATTAGGTTTTGCACTTGTTTGGTCCATGAAAACATAACCTGCACTAACACATCATCTGTGTCTCCTTGTTCAGTTAAGCATCTTTGCTTTGCAGCTCTGTGATATCTGATAAACTGTGAAAATCAGCACTTTTATTTGAGATTTTCACTATTTTGTATTGAGCTGTAGCACATTAAAGCTTTTCAGTTCTAATTGTTCTAATTGTTGCTTATGGTGATTATTATATTTTAATAAAGTATGTTACAAATGATACTGAACTGGATAACTGCTTTTCTGGTGGCTGTCTCATTTACAGGCAACTCCTGTGTAACCACCTGCCTCAATACCTGACACTTTAAAGCAAAATTTCAATAATCATATTTAAAACACAACATAATCCAGAAATAATTACCAAATTTTAAAGTTAAAGGTGTGGGTCAAAATAAAAACACACCAAAGGTTTTATAACATCTTAAAGTGCTATGAAATTCAGACCACATGTATTCAGAAAAACTGGAAAATACCAGTGAAATAAACGACATTACTTTTGGAGCAGCATACCTTAAGTCTATGAATGGCTTTTCCCTCTCTTGATGCCAAAATATATTGTGCGATTTTAAAACTGATCTATTAATATTTTATATTATAAGTTTTGCATCATCCAAAAGTGATAAAAGTTTTTCAGTTTGTAAAGAAACTCACGAAACAGGGGAACACGCCTATAACACTGAAGTGTAATTTAACAAATGGAATGCACTTCAGGCTTTTCTTTAGATTCTCTATCATAATTTACACTTAAATCACTGTTTCACTTTATATCAATGCCCTGAAATGTGAAAATACAACCAGAAGTCTTTATTTACAGTACTGTACAGGAAGCCCTTATAGAGTAGTTTCTTTAGCAAGTGTCTTATAGAGTATATATAGGCTACTAACCTTTTTGTCAACCTGGTACTAACCCACTTTTGTGTTGTGCGCTGGTCTGTTTGTTTTTTGTCTTCTTGAGCTGTAAGCTGCTGAATACTTGAATTTCCCCTTGGGATCAATAAAGTATCTATCTATCTATCTATCTATCTATCTATCTATCTATCTATCTATCTATCTATCTATCTATCTATCTATCTATCTATCTATCTATCTATCTATCTATCTATCTATCTATCTATCTATCTATCTGTTTTTGTGTTTGTAAGTATTATGAAATCAGATAAAGTGAAATTTAATTTAAAATTTCTTTATTGCATTCTTTTTTCCCTACATTTTTCCTCTGAGAATAAAACTGCTTTTTTAAGTTTTGTATTTTAAGCATTTCAAACACATAAACACATAGCACTTAAAGTATATAATTAGCAATTGTGACTATTTTTTCCCTATCTATCTATCTATCTATCTATCTATCTATCTATCTATCTATCTATCTATCTATCTATCTATCTATCTATCTATCTATCTATCTATCTATCTATCTATCTATCTATCTATCTATCTATCTATCTATCTAATTTTGAATCTATAGTATTGTAATCCTTACAACTATTTTTTCTTACCATTTGAAGTGATAATGAAAACAACTCTTATATAATAAATTGGCTAAAGTGCACGCATCTTCATATGGATAAAAGTTGTGAATAGTCATAAAACTTGTATCATCAGTCCTTGAAAGGTCATAGAAAAGTTTTGACATTCCTTGTAAGGTCTTCTTGCACTGCAGAGTCACATCATTATTACTGCTAAAAATATAATACCAAAAAAAATCTCCAAAGTATTATTTGTATTTTAGTTTTGTGATTGACACCCATCTCTTTAAATGAAAATATTCTTTATTATAGTCACATTTTCTCCTGTCCTGCCTCACTACCCTAAACGGAGTTCCCTTCGGATGACGTCAGACGTAGCTCGGTAATCTTCGCAGTGAGCAGACACTAATAATCGAGATCGGAAATATATCGATAGATTTATAATCATTCTCCATACGTGTCTCTCTTGGGTATATGTTACAAAAATATTGCTTATCGCACTAATGAGATCAATATGTTGGAATTTTACCCGAGTTTGCTCACCAGAGACAACACGGACGAGTGTGTGTGTATCTGGGATTGATTAACCGGCCTGCTCCTTGCTGTAACCTCGCCATGGCGTCGTGTCTCTGCTCTCTCAGTAACAGAAAGTGGCCGCCTCTCTGCTGTTGCTGCCGACTCAAAGCTCACAGACTCGCTCGGCGCCCCAAACCGCCATTTTGGAGTCAGAGAACCGAGAGTCGGCAGCAGCGACGAGAGAGACGAAAAGGGGGACACGGGGTCGAGGTGAGAGACTCCGTAGTGGTTGTTATGGCGAAGGAGCAATGGGGGAAGATGGCCGGGAGGGAGAAAGAATTAAAACATGGGGATCATTCGTTCACCAGGCAACCGAGTCCCCGCTCGTATCTGCGGCGTGAATACGAGAGGCGCGGGCGGAGGGCCTTGCTGTCGCGACTAACCAGCTAAAGCACTGCTATTTATCCAAAATCATATCTTAATACATTGTTTAGGCTGGGAGGTGGTGGCCTTAAAGAGACAGAGCCGATTTGAATACTTCATATTAATGGTGCGAGAGGACGTCTGTGTCAAAACGCCTCAGTAATTGATAAGCTAACGTTATTGATGAAAAGCTACATTAGGCAAGATAGCCAGCGGATAGTACTTCCAAAACACAGGCTTGTTGTGTAGGAAAACAACTTATATCGGTAGTTGAAATGTTATCTTTTCGTACATAAATCAGTAAGCTGTCATTGTGTGCATACCCGCACCTTGACCCTTTTCTATCCTTGATCTGAGACAGTGCTAGCAATGTACACAGTACAGCGGCTAACGGTCGTTAGCTTCCCATGCTACAGCTAAACGTTTGAATCAAGGTTAGCGTTAGCGGCTGCTGCTAGCTTCGATATGCTAGCTAGCCAATCTTCACCATACGATGGAAGTGAAACGTGATTATGATCCCATAAAAACGATTTTTTTTTTTTAATTTTCCAAGACGTAAACTCTTGCTCCTTGTTACCCTCTCCCATGTGTGGAATCGCTAACCAAAATAAATCAGTTGGTTATTATTAATTACCAAGGACAACTGATAGAAGTTTAGCTACTGTCTTGACACTATCAAAATAATCACATACGAGCCACTAAATAAAATGGTTCGGCTATTGTATTTATACTTAATCAGATTACATATTTAGCAATAGTGCTTAAATCCCACCATCTACATATATTCAGGTCGCCGCTTATATAAACACTTACAATTACATGCATACATATGTTTAGAAGTATGATGCCATAACGCTATGTTTTCACATATAGAGAGGGAACTGAGAAAAAATACACTCGAGACAGAGCTATTTAGTAAATTTGAAATAGTGTATTAATAAAATAAGTACCAACATAAACCAGATCACGTACATTTAAGTCAATAATAAAGATGAAACCATCAATAAATGGACCATGACGTGGAAAAACTCATGACACCAAAAAAAAAAAAAAAATACTAGGTCATTGTTTGTATATCAGTTTGTCACTGTGGGCATCTTCTTTTCTAGAGTAATTCACCTTTGTGTCAGTGGTAGTCTTGGGCCAAGGATAATGACATCCCATTCTGAGAAGGTACGTCCACTGTTCTACTGTGCACAATGAATTGTAGTGTTCCTCCTAATACACACAGCAGCCAGATACTTGGGGTATCTCATCAACAATTTAAACTTCTAGGCTGTTTGAACATCTACGTGGCCCAATTTTAACTAAGCCTAACCTTCTCACCTTTCTACTTTTACCAATCAGTAAGTTGCTAACCTGCGGGGTAGAGGTGTCTGTGCCATATGGCGTCAGGGCAGGGTGGCCGGCTGGAGGTTGGGTCATCAGGGAGCTCTGGCCTGGCCAAACCTCTCTACCTGCAGCGCCTAGAAAGGTCCCTGAAGCTAGACAGCTTCTTGCGACAAACAGCTAACATCTTCAATAAAGACATAACCAGGTACAACTTAAATATGTTCCTCATTCAGGTATAGGATATGTATCCATTGTCAGCTTAAAAGAATGCATATATGGGATGGTGTCAGAGCTGTGTTTTATTTTTTCATATTCCAGTGATGATAGTGATGACAGTGATTGTGCACTGGGGACAGGGCTGTCCCTGGATTCCTCCAATCAACATACAGCATTGACAGTAAAAAGTGAGTCGTGTGAGCAGGGGGATGTGTTGGCAGAGGGTAAGCCCCTCAACGGAGTCCTGCTACAAAGTAAAGGTGAGATACATCCATTGGTCCATTATGCTTCATCCCACTGATATAGGTAGGCCTTAATGCTGACATATTTGACATGTCCTCCAGAAATACTTTTTTATTCCATACATATTACATTTAGTCATCTTCTAAATGCTGTCAGTAACCGTGTCATGGAAAATATAGTTAACACTAGGTCTGCATGAACTCTGTAATGTGTTCATTATTGTGACAATGACATGTTTAGTTTGTAGATAGATGGATAGATTTACTTTATTAATCCCCTAGGGGAAATTCAGAATACAAAATGCGGTCACCGCTCCACAAGCACAGCCATACCACATCAACACTCAATAAATAAATAAATGCAGAGTATAAATGGCTGTGAATAACTTGGACAAAAAAGAGGTAGACTTCAAAGACAAGATGTGTTTTCTACCTATCACAAGTTGTAGTTTAGTGGTGTAATGGAAAATTTATATTACTCCATATGTGAGTACTTCAACATAGGCGTAGTAGTTCTATAACACTAAGATGAAGTACTAACACTTGGAGTAATATAAATTTTCCTTTACAGTGGTGATGACAAGATTTCTATCCTACAGTTGCTTTAGGCTTTATCTGACTAAATACAGTGCCGAGTATGTTTAAAAGTAAAAGAAGAAAGAATGAAAAATAATTTTGTTATTTATTGCATCCCAGGTCATCTTTTGTATTGTGTTTATCATGCATTTTCATATTTCAGTGATGATGAAAATGCAGTTTATTGTTCAGCACTAGCTCATACACAAATACTTTTTTAATTGGTCTATATCATTCTTTCTTTTCATTTTATCTTTACAGACCAAAAGGCAGATAAAACGAGCCTCTACAATTTCACCAAGTTGAAGAAAAATAGGAAATGGCTGAAGGTATTTTCCAGACACACTCCAGTGTTCCACTGTTCCATCTACCTTGTTCCTTGGATTTATCTCTGCTGTCAGTTTGTTTTAGTTCTATTCCTCGTTCGTCTCCTGTAGAGTATCCTATTAAGTGATGACACCACAGACTCTGACACAGACTCAGATGATTCTGACTTCATCTTGTCTCGGGAGGAGTTGCATGACATGCTGAGGTTACACCGTTACACCAGACAGCATCAGAGCAAGTTCCACTCTGATAATGAGGTACAAATGCACACACACAAAAACACATTTTATAGTAATAACTGTACATAAATTTACATTGGGATTCACTCTTGTGATGTCCTTCATTCTTCCCTTCTTACCTCTTCTTTGTAGCTTCATCAGTATCAGTACTACAGCACTGGACTCCTATCCACTCATGACCCGTTCTATGAGCAACAGCGCCACCTACTGGGCCCAAAGAAGAAGAAAATCAAAGATGAGAAGAAATTCAAGGGTAAACACCAGAAAGCAAATGAATATGACCATAACTGGAAGAAGATGAGTATGTTTTAAATTAATCATTTTAATGGATTTACTTTTCTCTTTTTAGCCAAACTGAAGAAGGTGAAGAAAAAGAAGAAGCGGGGAGAGGGAGAGTTTCTGGATGAGGGAAGACCTTATGTCACCAAGATCTTTGCTAAGTTCTCCCATGATGCTCCACTGCCTGTGGTGAAGAAAAAACATTTGACTATTGAACAGTTGAATGCACGACGACGCAAAGTCTGGCTTACTATTGCTAAAAAAGAGATTCCTAAGGTTTGTATGATGATAATGAATGGTTTAAGATTAATGGTCACACATTTTTATGGAATGCTCAGATTGAATGCTTTTTGTTTCTGTTTTGCAGACTTTTAAGCAGAAAACCTCTGCTAAAAATCTGGTGTTGACAAATGCTAAAAAGGTAAGTCACATATGTTTACCATCTTTTGTCATCATTTAAGCTTTTAAAAGCTGTATCCTGAAACACTGTCAAATAGTAATTAGCACAGCTACATTTCTGTACATTCCATGATTTAATTTATCCTGTTGTTTTTTTTTTGTCCTTTGCTCAGCTGGCTCATCAGTGCATGCGAGAGGTTCGGCGTGCTGCTATTCAGGCCCAGAAGAACTGTAAGGAGACACTACCCCGGGCACGACGACTCACAAAGGAGATGATGCTTTATTGGAAAAAATATGACAAAGTGGAAAAAGAGCACAGGAAGAGAGCAGAGAAGGAGGCCCTGGAGCAACGTAAACTTGATGAGGAAATGAGAGAGGTAGTACTTCAGTTGACTTGATCAGACTTTTTCAATTTACATTTTCATAACTGTTGAGAATACATCACAAATGATACCTTCCAGTAATATGGGATATATATTACATTTTGATCAGCTTGAGTGATGATGTAATATTCCACTGTCTCTCACAGGCTAAGCGTCAGCAGCGTAAACTGAATTTCCTCATCACCCAGACAGAGCTATATGCTCATTTCATGAGTGGTAAAGCCAGCGTGGGGGGCCCAGGTGGAGATGCAGCGCAGGAGGAAATTCTTAGAAAGCTTGAGGACACTGGTGCCCAGAGACAAATTGATATTGGAGGAGGTGTCATGGTCAATATGGGACAAGAGGATTATGGTATGAACAGCTCACTCAAGTTTAAGATTCATTGGTGATATTTGTCTGTTTTTACATTAAATTTGTATGTCTTTATGTCTGTTAGCAAACTGTACTCTAAGTGTCACAGTTCACTGCCTCTTGATCTCTGTTTTCTTCACCGCATTATTATTATTATTATTATTATTATTATTATTATTATTATTATTATTACTACTTAAAATATGAAGGTGATCAATGACCCACTGCTTCTATCAGTTGAGTGGTTGTTAATTATGACACCTCACATTTCATTGTGTGCTGATAATTAGGAAAAATGCTATTGTATTGGTTTTGTATATGGGAAAAGTTTTCCAAGTTTAGTGTTTTTGTGCACTGACTGACTGTATGCAATTTCAGATAGTGAATACTACAAGTCCCAAGCCCTCAGGAATGCTAAAGAGGCTTACCAGATTCACCAAGATAGGGTAAGTTGATGTATGCACACACAGTGTTTTTTCATTGTAAACGGCTTCTGTGCTAACCACAAACCCTCTCACTTTAGACGCGAATGTTTGATGAAGAGGCAAAGGACAGTCGTAGTGCATCATTGCATGCAGCTGGTGGGCTTTCCTTAGTTCCCACCTCTGGGTTCGGAGAGAGCTATAGCCTGTCCAACCCATCCATCCAGGCAGGTGAAGACATTCCTCAGCCCACGATCTTCAGCGGCAAACTGAAGGGTTACCAACTGAAGGGCATGAACTGGCTGGCCAACCTCTATGAACAGGTACGTTTGTGTCGCACTGTGGCCAGAACTGTAGTTGCTTGAAGAGTTTAATTAGGGTTTCTGTGGGTCCTTTACATACCCCAAAAAAGGTTAAAATACAAAAATCTTAAAATATATTAAATTCTCCTTTGATTGGTGTTAAAGTTGATTGAATTATGAAGTTAGTGTTACTGTTGCATTATCGTCAAGTCTTGGTTTTAATGTGTTTTGGGGGAAAATTACATTGATTGTGCAGTCACAAAGCTAAAATAGTTTCTCTTAGTGCTTTGTACATCTCACATGGTCAGTACTAGAGTGACATGATCTGGCTTGAGACCATTGCATAACAAGGGAGCTTGTTGAAAATAAAAGATTTGAAGCCCATTGCACTTTGTTGTTCTAGACAAGTAAATTTACATTCATTCTGTACACGCATCTTGTAACAGGAATGAAAAAGAAGCAATATAGTTTACTCCCCATCTAGTTCTATTACCATCCCCAGAAAAAAAATGCATGTTTGATTATTTTTTACCACTTGTCAGCTTAGGCAAACCAGTTTGTAGATTTGCCAGGATACTGTAGCATTTTACGTGGATAGTGTTGAGCTTTGCACTCAAAAATCCAATAAACTGTAATGAGTTTTTTTGGGTCGATAAGTAGTTACAAACTGGGCCTTAGAACATGGACACATTCTGAAGTTTCTAAGATTTCACAGCTACGTTGGTTGTTTTGTATGTCATGTTTACTTGATTACATATTATTATAATAATGAGCTCTGTGCTGTTTTCCACAGGGAATCAATGGAATCCTGGCTGATGAGATGGGACTGGGGAAGACGGTTCAGAGTATCGCCCTGCTGGCCCATTTAGCAGAAGTGAGATAAAGCAACAGTTAATTTTTCTCACACTTGCAAGAGCTTTGTGGAACATTCAATTGTCTCTATTGTTAGTGACTCGTAAACACATGTAAAAATCCATATATTTGTGCACCTGCATGCTTTAAAGAGTCCCTAGGTTCTGGCTGTGGTATTTGCAGCTGTTGGAATATTTGATTGAATGAGTTTACAACTTTTATGGCCATGAACACCTGATGAGGTAGATGTTTTGGTGTCACAACTTCCAAGGGAGACAAGATGGAATTCAGTGAAACAGTTTTGGCTTGTCATCGGCAGGAATGTGCACATCAGGCTTCCTGTTATCGGGTGGTCACACATCTGTCTGTAGAAAGAACACCTGTTGTGGCGACTGACAGTGTATTCTCTTTTCTGTTCCTGCAGAGAGACAACATCTGGGGTCCATTCCTAATCATCTCTCCCGCTTCCACACTCAACAACTGGCATCAGGAGTTCACCCGCTTTGTCCCCAAATTCAAGGTGAGAATCTGTGACGCCACTGAGAGAGCATGCCAACGGAAACATCTGTGGGAATATGTCTGCAGAAAATTTGGCATCCTCTTACATTTTTCTTCTCTTTAGGCTGCTTGCAAAGCTGTGTTGCTTCTGTGAGAAATACTACTGATGTCTATGATACAGTACTCAGAGACGCAAACATACAGTATCTACAGCTGTTCATTAGAGGGCAGTATTGTAGCATGTACCTGTTAACTCACGACTGCAGTGTTCTGTTGACCAGCTGCACTTAAAAATGAGTCTTAACCAGCCGTCTTGTAAGCTAACAGCGATCTATCAAGTACATCAGTGTGTGGGCTACACTTGTGTACACATACACATCAATATGAAGATCTCTGTGGTTCTCAACACTCAACTATGGCCATTTTCTCAGCTAGTTTTGAAATAAATCATTTCCAGTATATTTTGCTAATGAGGTGTGAAAAGACCCTATTACACAATTTGAAGATAAGCTTCCTGAACACTTAAAACAAGACTGACTGAAAACAATGGAATATCAGTGTGTGGTGAGTGATGTAATGATGTGTAAATCTTTTCACATTCTACATCAACAATTCAAGAAGTGAGTAACGTTTCAAACATGATGTTATGCCTAAGTATTTCCATTCCAGCATCACTCTTTTTGTTAACTTGTTTATTGCGAATATCAGTGTTTGTGAACAGTTTAGTTTGAACCACGGACGTGATTATTTTGGCTCACAGCCTTTTATTGTCCTGTCCATCAGGTCCTGCCATACTGGGGTAATCCTCATGATCGCAAGGTGATTCGGAAGTTCTGGAGTCAGGTAAGTAAGAGACGAAATGATGATAAGATCTGTTAAAACAATTCATTGCATGTTGAGATTATTTTGTGTTCTTCTGCTGTAACTAATTTTCTCTTTTTCTTTATTCGTGTTTAGAAAACCCTTTACACACAAAATGCACCATTCCACGTGGTGATCACCAGTTACCAGCTGGTGGTCCAGGACGTCAAGTACTTCCAGAGGGTGAAGTGGCAATATATGGTTCTGGATGAAGCCCAGGCACTGAAAAGCAGCACCAGGTACAACATTAACGTCGCTGACCTTTAAACGTGCACTTCCAATGTATATATGGCAGAGTTTCTGTGAAAAGCATCTGAAAACATGTCAATGACAAACTGCACTGTTGATGGATTTTGCAGTGCCATGAGAATGTTATTGCATATTTCAAACCCATTCACTCTTAATGGAATCTACCAAACTGACAGTTTTGCAAAGTTTTCATCACCCTCTAAATTGATAATTGCCTTTTTCTTTCCCTGTAACTGAAACCGAAGCCTTTAAAAAATGAAATCATTAATTTAATTATTTACACCTGCCTTCTCCTGTCATATGTCCAAATACAGGTTGTGTAAAAGTCAGATGAAACATATGCTCCAAATCTTTCCACGGTCTGAAAATGTGCTTCAGTCTTGAAATGAGAAACATAAACACGAATACACACTGTACTGACAGTTTGATTAAGTAGTGTAATTAGGATAAGTTATTATATACAGTATACATGTTAAAGTCATGTAGTTGGTACCCTATGTACACACCACACCTCTTCTTCGTGTGTGTTTTCAGCGTTCGATGGAAAATCCTCCTGCAGTTCCAGTGTCGAAACAGGCTGTTACTCACTGGGACTCCCATTCAGAACACAATGGCTGAGGTGAGCTGTGTGTGTGTGTGTGCACCAGTGTTTGTATTTGTGTGGTACGACTCGTGTGTTATTTTGTGTAAGCCAGAACTGTTGACAACAGTATGTTATTCCTGCCTCTCAGCTGTGGGCCCTGCTCCACTTCATCATGCCTACGTTGTTTGATTCCCATGAAGAGTTTAACGAGTGGTTCTCCAAGGACATTGAGAGCCACGCTGAAAATAAGTCCGCCATCGATGAGAGTGAGTAACAAAGGTTGCTCTCGAATGCCAGTTGAACACTTAAACCTGAGCAGAAGTTGTTATTTCTACTTCTCCAGCTGTGTGATGTTGGCAGATTCTATGATCCTGCTCAGACTAATACAAATATTTTAGCAAAATGAACATTTTTCTCTTTTTGACCCTTTATTCACATGTAAATAGCATTTTAGATTGCTAAAATGTTTTACTCGTTTGTTTATGAGGCTTTGTATGCACAGGGAAAGCAAAATTTAGGAAACAATGACATCACACTCCAATTTGCACATGTCCATTGTTGCTTTGTGTAATGAGTATGCACCTGAAACAACAACACTGGCAGATGAAAAGGATATATAAATTCTTTTTACATTTGTTCACCCCTTGTAATTATAAAGTGATAATTTGGAGCTTTTTGAAGTGTTTTCTTTGCTGTAGATCATGGTCAGCATGAATGTGTGTACTGATATTGTAATAATACAGATAGATTAGATAGATTCCTTTTATTGTCACTGCAGATAAATACAATGAAATTTTAAAGCACAAGGTAAAAAAAAAAAAAGTGTAAGAACAATAAATACTAAAGAATACAATCTAAAAATACACTTAAAAAACAGAAATAAACTCTTTTGAATTAACTTTGTAAGTTCATAACAGTCTCTGGGTCTGCTATGCTCAATATTACCCATTCTTATGTCCACCATAAATAGTGGTTTGTCTCTTTAGTTGTTTTTATTTCTCATGTTTATGAAGATATTTTCTAAAACAAATGTAATGTGGTCAGAATTTTTAATAACAGGGTAAAACACTGCTTTAGAAAAACCTCTGTATCTCTGATCTTTTATGTCTAATCTCAGCTGCATGTCATATGTTCTGTAGCTAAATAAATTTATAAATTTAAATTAGTTCATATGTTTGTGTTTTAGACCAACTTTCCAGACTGCACATGATCCTAAAGCCCTTCATGCTGCGCAGGATTAAAAAGGATGTGGAAAACGAGCTCTCTGACAAGGTAGATGGATTTACCATATTTATTCTACACATTTCACCTTCAGTTTCCAGATAAAATGTTTCGAATTCCAAATGTTTCACTCGATATAAAAAAAAAATCCAGTAGGCATACTTGCTTACATCAATTCCATGTACCCATAAATCCATCCTCCGCTGCTTAAACCTGCACCCTCCCTCCATCTGTCTTCCCGTACAGCCCAACTGACACAGAAGGTGTCGTAACAGGCCTGTGAGTGATGCTTGTGCTGGCAGATCCACTTGACAGATGTTGGACTCGGAGTCTCTCGCTGTCACACACGCCGCACACATACTCATTCATACGCTGTGGGAGTCTCGATACACAAAGTTAGAGGAATGGCAGAGTTCACCACTCCCCCACATCTGTCTTTTTCACTTTCCTTTTTGCACCCACATACAGGCCTGCCAGCCCACTTCCTTTTCTTCTTCACTGTTGTTGGTTTCTCTTGTTTTGTCAGCATACCGAAGCCAATTGTAGCTGAAGTTCAGTCACGGTTCATGTCGGTTTTTATGGTTTGTTGTTGTCGAGTCTCACTGGAGTCAAAAACATGACAGTTGATAAAACCAGTGATTTTGATGTGGGTCACGAAGCAATGATTGATTCATGCTTATTTTGGTTGAATCCATGTGAAAACTCTGAGCGCCGCTAAGACAAACGTGAGAGTCATGCTGAATCAGAAGTGAAGCAGTTTATCAGTGTTTTTAATTCAATTTTAGTCACATATTACATCACAAATGTAAAATGCTGACTCATTGGCCAGCGAAAACACACTTTTTCACTGCTGAATCATTTGCAGATGAGGGATTGTAGTAGGATATCTGTATTCTAACAGTACATACAGGGTTATATGTCAACTTTTAGTGTCAACAATTTCAGTCGCTTGCTCTATTTGACTCGTACAGACCAGGGTTTTAAGTCTGATTTGGCTTTTTATAAACACTCGGTTTGCTGTCTGCCTGCAGATTGAGATCCTGACCTACTGCCAGCTAACATCCCGGCAGAGGCTGCTCTATAAAGCTCTGAGGAATAAGATCTCTATTGAGGATCTGCTGCAGTCATCGATGGGAACAGCCCAGCAGGCTCACAGTACCACCTCCTCACTCATGAACCTGGTCATGCAGTTCAGGAAGGTAGGAATGTTTTTTTTGTTTTTTTTTTGGCGTATTTTGACTGTAGTTATCAGCATTTCCATTATTAATACTTGATTTGAATGTTTCATTGTTAAAAATAGGGAAGTATGTATTTCAGAGTTTCTCTAAAGATTGTTCCTTTGCATATTCCACTAACTCGACTTTCTGTGTATTTGTAGGTGTGTAACCACCCTGACTTGTTTGAGCGCCAGGAGACACGTTCTCCTTTCCACATGTCCCTCAAGCCCTATGTCATGTCCAAGTTCATGTACCGTCACGGCCTCCTACATTCAGACAACCAGGCCAAAAACAAGTAAGTTGTATCATAGAGATACCCTCTTAACGGGCACCTTCTTCTTGATGTGGATAGATTCTCCCCATTTCCAATAAAAAAAATTCTGCTTATTTTGATTAGACTACACTCTTAATGACTGTATTAAAGGGTAGTGTTTCTGGACGTCTACTCATTTGGGACTAAGCTGTTCACATGTAGTGTGTGGGTTGGACTGTGCTTTGAGATTTCCATCCACATTTTCAAAACTTTTTCTTTCTTGCCTTCACATTCTGTGGTGTCTCTCTCTGCATCCTCCTCAGATTACTTCAAGTGCTACTGTCTCCTTTTTCTCCAAATCACATCCAGCAGTCTCTTTTTCACAGAAAAGGTGAGCACATATCAGTTTTTTAATCCCCTATATACACAAAGTTCACCACAGAACTAAGATATCAGATTTTAAAACTTCAAATTCGCCTCGGTTTCCTATCTGTTTTTTTTCTTCTGTTTTTTTTTTTTGTTTTTTTTTGCTACCTTGTATTTATTCCTGCTGTTCTCACATTTTTCATTCTGTTTTTGCTTCTCTAGGTGATGATAAAGGAAGCTGTTTCTCCTTCCTGCGCTTTATTGATGTGTCACCTGCTGAGATGTCCAATCTCATGCTGCAAGGCACCTTAACCAGGTGGGCTTCAGGTTTCATCTTTAGATCTGTGGGTGTCTGAAAGTTAGGAGATAAAGTTGGGCGATGTGTAGTGAAGTCACACTTTGAGATGAACACTTTAATGCCCAGCGGCCACATCTCTGGATCAATCTCTGAACTTTGTCCTCTTTTTTTTTTTTTTTTTTTTTGTAGAAGTGATTTCACTGTATTTTTATGATTGCTTTTTTCTTCTCCCTGTTCTTCACAGGTGGTTAGCACTTTTTCTGTCCCTGAAAGCTGCATATCGGCTCAACTATCAACGCCTGTTTGGCCTTGAAGCAGCAGAGCAGGGGGAAGTCCAAGATGGAGGGGGGAGCAGGACTACGTGTCTATCACACAGGGACTTGATTCTGTGGCTAAACAGACCTACCGCCTTCCCAAACGCACGCACCAGCCCAGTTTTCCAGGTGAGAAACACAGACATAAATCTATGTAAAAGATTCCTCTGCATCACCATCTGCAGCACATGTGGCTGTGAAAGATAGGTCAAACAGCAGCGATGAGGCATGTGCTGCTGACTCTTTGGAAATTTTCCCTTGAGCATCAGTCAGTGTTTGGCCACACAGAATGCTCTCTGCCCCGGGCTTCCTCTGTCTCCTCTGGGATACAGTGTGGAACCTAATCCCTTTATCGCCTTATGACCCAGCAACACTTTCGTCCCTTGTCTTTCCTCCCTCGATCTCTCTCCAGGGACTGTGCAGTCCAACATTTATCTCCATCTCTGCCGTCACTCATGTATAAGAAAGCTTTGGAAAGCTTCAGGGGTATAAAAGTAAAATACCATTTCCTTACAAAAACAGGAATTGACCTCCATGGCGACCCTTATCACATCATTGTGGAGATCCTTTTGCAGTTTATGGTTCAGTTTAGTAGCTTATCCATCTGTAAATTACATCTTTAGGAGGATTAGGGTAATCTCAGTTTTTTCATACTTAACTCAAATGCTTCCATATGTACTCAACCTTTAGATTTAGCGATATAATGAGACAGCACATATTTAGTTCATTTTTTTGTAATATTTGGCAAATTGGAAATCTAATCATTTGTGAGAATAAGTTAAAATCATAGCTGCCAGATTAAATATTACAATCATCTTGAAAACCCTGCTTCTCGTCTCAGTCCTTACTAAGTGATTATAATCTGTATGCATAGCTGAAAAAGATAAAACCACGTCAGATTGTTCATCCACTCAATGGCAGATGCATATCGCATTTCCCCCAATTCGAACTTAACTTGTTGGGTGGAAAAATGCTGTCGGGGTAATTCCATCCTCCCCTTCCTCCCCCGGCCTCATCACAGCCAGGCAGCTGCCCAGCGTGTTGGGTTCCCCCCCAGAGCGGCTTACGGAATGAAAAAGTACAGAATTTTAAGAAAAAGTTGAAATATTAACGGGAAAAGAACTTGAAGTGAAACCTAAAGACACCTGGAGAGTTAATGTGTGTACTGCATGATCATGTGAACCCCAGACTCCCACTTGAGCTTCTAGAAATTACTCACTCCCACTGTTGTAGCCAAGTACTTTCAACTCCTCATTTTTCTTTTGAAGCTGCGTGTAGCTGGCACACTGTGCTCGTACTCTCTGCAAGGCTCATTCTGGCTGTGGACTTGACAGTGTGGTCAGTGTTGTTTTCAGCCTTCCTTCTGCTCCTGTTGAGGGAACTCTAAATACCTCAACAGTTCCTCAGATTAACCTATGGCAGTGTGCTCTCCCTGTGGCTTATGCCATTATGAAACATGTCATATGGGTTGTGATATGTGACTAAGTTGATAATTCTGAGTTTGTCAGTACTGTTTTACATTGCTTTAATTCTACTTTTTCAAAGTCTCCATTGACAGAATAATAATCTCTTCCACTTGAGCCACAAATCATCAATTTGGGCAATACATTTTCACTCGAGAGCACTAATATTCCAGTCATAATCTTATTTTGTAAAAATGTTAGTAGCACCTTTGAACACACATTGGGTGTAATAACAAGTATCTGCACTCATGCAATATGTTATAGCCTATCAGTTTCATGGTCGTTGACAAATTGCTTATTTGGCCACTGAGCTTTTGTGATATTTTATGTTTCTTTTTTTTAAATTCTGCCATTAGATGGCACTGTGTATCTACCACTTATACCCTGTCACTCATCAACATTCACATAGCCCTCACATACAGTATTCTTTAACACCTACCACTGTATTATGTTTAAAATATTCATGTTATCTCCATAAAAGGTTATATTTTCCAATAACCTTTGCTAAAAATGTACACATTTAATCCACAGAATGTCTTGGCTGAAAATTCTGTGCTGAAAAGATTATATGATCACAGTTTATCCTATGATATACACTGTTCAAATCATATAAGCTGTAATAATAGCTCGTTTTATATAATATTTTAAGTATTTGGCCAGTGTTTACTTACATAACATTTCAGGCATGAAGCCAATAAAACGCACCACTGGAACAGTTTTGAAACCATGACAGCTGCACTCAATAACCTCTGTGGGCATCTATGTACTTCTGCATTGTTTCTTTCTTTTTGTAATTGCTGTTTGTTTTCAAGTGAGTAAACATAGTAGTGTCAGTCTTTGTCACAAATCAGTGCAAGAACTAAACAATTTCAGTTGATTTCACCTATAATTCCAAGTAGTATAATAATTTATGTGTTTACATGCATTACAGGAGCTAGTTTTCACAGCTGTCAGACCGGGCATGATGGGACACACAGACGTGACGATCCACAACCGAAACTCTGCCACTTCCACACTGCGGTCCTGCCAGCCCACACTGCCACCCAAGTTCCTTCTCACCGCCACGCCCAGGGTATGTGTGTGTGTGTTTTTGTGAGCAGTAAATGGCCCTAGAAAGGACTGGTGTATTGCACTCTTTTGTATGGACAGTTGAACTGTGTGTGTGTGCGTGTGTGTGCTTGATAGCCCTTGTGAGACAGACAAGTCTCTGGGTGGTCATGGAAAGGGAAGAGGGAAACTCAGTGCACACAGCTTTTGTAGACCTGCAACAATGACCAGGTCTTATCTATGAAATGTGCGTTTGTCTGTGTGTGTGTGGCTGGGAAGTGGGGGTGACCACAGTGGCTTCCAGCTGCATTTAAAACAAACAGAGCTTCTAAAAAAGGGCTTCTTGCTGTGGTTGTCCACCAGTTGCCCTCCTCCTATACATACACAAACATACAGAAGCTGCTGATTCAGTGAAACAAGCGTTTTTTCAGAGGTTTCCCTCAACAGAAAGTATACATAGGTCTCTTTGTGGAGACAGTGAAATATAATAGTTTTCGATTTGCAGTCAAAAACCTTCACATTGAACATCACAGAAATCTTTAAGGGTACTAATAGTCCACAGTTGTGACACAAAATCACACAGTATCATGTTTCAAAAGTAGAAAACCCTCTGCATCTTTTTTGGTTTCCTAGGTGACAGCAGTTCCCATGGAGCGATATTGTGACGATCGCAGTGCCGAGTACGAGTGGCGGGTGACACGAAGCGGAGGTGGAACAGTCTTCAAGCAATGCTTCCTCTACGGCTCTCCTGAACTTGCCTCTGATTGGTCTACGAGAGCCAATTCCTTCCACCCACAATGCCCTGGGGGTATAATGGGCCTGTACCCTCGCCATGGATGGTCCTTCATTCGGATACCCGGTAAGGACTGCATGTGTTTTACCAACATCCTGTTGGCCATCAAGTAGTCTTGTTACGAAAAAGGGGCATATATCATGCTGTTGTGCTAATATTGATGCTACTATTACTTATTTATCTAATGAAATGTGGTCCAAATTGTGCTGGGAGACAAAGACAAGCAAAAATCTCTTTAATGTTTGACTTAATTGCAATACATACAATATATTGTATCATTATAAACCAAAGCCATGCAAGGTACTTGACATATTCACATAAATATACACTGGGAGACACTTGTCAGACATCATGACTTTAAATGTATCAGCAAAACATTTAAATCCAACCAAACATGTTTAAATCAGACAGACTCCCTAGAAACAGACACGAAAGCACTCTCTAGCTTTGGATCATTGATGGTATATTAATAATGTCTATCTATAATAGTGTCTTTTCACAAGTATTGTCTTTGTGTGTATGTACCTCATGTTTGTGATATAGAGCAAGATGCTACGGTTGAATTCTATAGATCACACGCCCCTAGTCCACGTAGGAATACAAGTGATTTTAACAATAACTGTTTAAGTACACTTAAAAATGAATGAACCATAACTTTCTTGATTCCATTTGGTGGTTTGCTTGCCATTTATGTTTCAGTCTTGTCACTGGGATAATTAATTACAAATCGAAGGGAAAGTTGAATTAAAAAACCCATGGGAGAATCCGGCGAAGGGGCAGGAGGGCACAGCCTGGCACATCACCTTCCTCTCTTTTTCGGTCTGTTTGTCTGCTAAACAGCTGACCTCACAATCTGACCGCGCTGCTGCAGTCATTCAAGTCACGTAAACACACACACACAATTTCCATTCAGGTGTGAGTACATTGTGTGCGTAGGTGGGCGTACATGCGCACTTTATCAGTTGAGGGTCAGCGGGAGCAGCGCTGGAGCTGATTCACTGCCAGGGTTTCGATGACTGATGGATGTCCAGGGTGAGAGAGGTCATTGGTTTTACAGACATCACTTCCCTTGTCAATGACCTCCTCAGCCTCAGCGCTTCTGATTAACTGTCTCAGCTGTAGATTATGATGACTTTTCTGTTTTGGTTTAATGCAGTAACACAGGTTTCTCAGTGGATATATATTTATTTCATTCTCTTACTTTGCTTAAGTCTCCCAATACATTATTATGCAGATGAAGCAGATTTATAGTTTTTAAATTCTCATGAGGTTTGATTTTCATTTTGCAGTTCAGTTTGGGTTGTGATTTGAGTGTAGCTTTGCACTTGAAAAAGTAGTTTTATGTTGTTTAGAGAAATTGTCACTAGCTTTTGTCACGTTTTAGTGGTAGATTTGTTTTTCAAAGTATTACAATGGAAGTTTTCAATGATAGACCTGAAAATGGGAGAATCTTTATTTTATTTCCATTTACTGATGCTATTTCTTTACTCTTTAGTAACCCTGAGTTCTTACAAGAATAATGACACCCCCAAACGTATCACAATATCCTTCCAATCCCATACCATTTTTGCTACAGTGCAATATTGAAATACTTCATTTCTTTCCTTTCTACCCATCTGTGTATGCATGTGCTTATGAGTGTGTTTGTGTGTAAAAGTGAGAAACAAAACAAGTATTTGTGTGTCTGTGTGAGAACAGTCTGAAAGCTCTTGTGAAGTTATACGGGAGCAGACAAAGCGAGGAAGTTTAGCTGCTGGTCATTGTTCAAGCTCTTAGTTAGGTAACACTAATAGATGGCTGGTCTGTGTGTACATTTGTGTGTATGTGTGTGTGTGGTGCATCGAGTCCATTCAGGGACGTGTGCAGCTCTCACACGGGCCCGAGGTGTCTCTCACCTCTCCCTACACACTCTCCCACGCTCTGCGGTTTTACCTCTGCTCACACACAGAATAAGGACAAGCTTCTCCCCCGTCTCTCCCACCGAAAAACAGGACCACACGCTGATCTGAAATCAGTGTCCAGCTTCAGCCTCTCAGTCCGTCTGGTCTCCCACTTCTTTCTCAGCCTCAGTAGGAAGGAAGTGACCCAACACTCCGGCACCCGTCCTCTGCTGAACACATTGTTGCCACATCAAGGCCCAGATATGTACAGTAGCCCAGCTGAAGTTTCCCACCCTCCCTCTCCTCTGCTCTCCCAGCCCCACACCTTTAGAACAAATGGCAGAGCTGAATAACTGTTTGTTTTGAGCGCCATGGCGTGAGTACGGCTACCCACTGGTATCGATGGAGGAATCTAATCAGAGGACTTATTAGGAATCAGGCTGTAGAGGAGGAAAAAACAACTGAGGCACAAATATCTCCGTGTTCTTTATTTTTGTTTTTGATGTTCTTGTTGTCAGTAGTTGATTTGTTATTTTTTAGCCAGTGGGATGGTCCAGTGGAAGCACCCCCCCATCCCACACCACCAGCTAACACGCACTAGCATACACATCCTAAAGGATGCCTTAACTCTAACTGTAACGTCTCCAATTCTACAGTTATAGTTTATCCTCTTTCCTTTTTCTGTTGCAACTGCAATTATATTTTTATTAGTGCATTAAAGTGATGAGCACATAAAACGTTATATCTTGTCAATAAAGCCTCTCAACTTTAGAAACTTTGTGAGGAGATGTAGTTCACAGAATCAGTAACTCCTTTAAAGCTTTACTATCATGTCAGCGTTTCTTTCTTTTTATGCCCTTTTCCCTTTATTTTGTTTTACAACTTCCTAATCTCTTTTGCATATTGCTTTTATTCTTGTTTGACTTGGTTTCATATTCCTTTTGTGCTCATTTTGTGTCTTGTATTGTTATGTTATTGTCTACTCCTGTCTTCCTCTGTGCATTTTCTTGTTTTACCTATACCTTAATGCTTTCCTTTTTACATTTCTTGTCTTAAAGGTGCTGTCTAAAAGAATTCAATACATTTTACAGGACTTTCAGGCACACTAGAGGATGCATTTTAATCATTTGTCGCCAAGTGTTTGTTGTGAATGGTCAGCTCTTAAATTGTCCACAGTTTCACTGTGATCTGTTTACGGCAGCGCCTTACTGTTACCTGTTAGTGTTGGTGGTGATCGCATAGAAAGGAAGCAGCATGCAGGGAAATATCAGCCTGAAATTGCACCCATGTAGTTATCCAGCCTGAACAACCAAGACGCGACAGCAGCAGAGGTTTTGACTATAATTACAGTGAAATTTCAGTCATGTTGTTTGCTAAATTGCCACACAGTTCTGTGGTCACCTCTCCTTCGCTTTCCGGAACCTTTCTATGGTTAGGCCACCAAATTTTCAATTTCATGCTGAAAGACAATTTGCGTCATTTTAAAAAATCACTTTGAAAGGAAACATTTTTCTGTTCACTGTAGGATTATTTGCAGAACATTCCAGAGTGGCACAGAAATAACCGTCATTGCAGTCTGTGTGGCCCCTGTGCTACTTACTCTAATTAGAAGGAAGGTCCACAAAATGACGGCCTTCTCACTATAGAGCGGACTCTTTTTCTAGCTTTATTGTGAGAATCATCATTGCCCACAAAAGAACGTGTAAGACGGAAACAATAAGACCACGGACAAAGGTCTATGCATTTATGTGGAAGCATAGCTTCTTTTTTAATCACCGTACTTGAATGCATGTGTGTTTATCAATCAGACTATGTGAGCCCAGTCAGATCCAGCCCAGCAGACCACATCGGTCTGTGGGAAATGCAGTTCTGCCTTCCTGTCCCTTCAAAGAAACTCTGCTCTCCAGCAAAATGGCAGGAAGCTTCCCCCGGGCCCCTGATAGACGGGCACAAAACAACATAGACGTCCAGCCTCACCACATCACCGTCTGCCTCTACCCCTCCACACTCTGCATTAAACCGGCACCAACCGCCGTCTGCACAATTCAGCACTTTTTTTGAAGGGGGGGCAGCTTCGAAGAAAAAACAAACCATCCAGCCAAGTGTGTAAAGGCATAGATGTTTTGGCTTCCTTGTCATATTTGTGGATATTAATGTGCTCACTAATACTAAGATCCTCAAAATCTCAAAGTAGACTGAAGGGGGAGACATAAGCCACAGTATACCTTTTATACTTAGATCTTTGACCATGGAAGCCAAGTAATATGTAGCTCACTCTATTCCTTCGCCAACTAGCTTTCATCTGTGGTGTGTGTCAAGTCACTACTGGCCAAGGGTGAGCGTCCATCATCTATCTTAATGACAGAGTTCACTGCTGTGGTGTGGTGAGGTTGTCCCACGAACCTCGCAGCACTCGTCAGACTATCTGTCTCTTCCAATGTCTAACGATTCCTGGAGGACCAACACAAATACTCGTCTTTGTGTAATACTTAAGGGGAAGCAGAGAATATTTACTGACCCCATCTTTCAAAGACTGTCGCGCAGAGGTTTTTAGCGAAATATCTTTCCCATTTGTCTCATCTGTAAAACCTCAGCAACCCCAAACAAGCAGATAAAATGTTACTGTAAAACGCTTCACTCTCAGTTTCACCTAAAACCCCCCGCTGGCATCTGGCTCTTAGCTTTCCTGGTCCTATAGCTGTGAGGAAATTAAGTTTAAGTCTGATTTTGTCAATACATGCAGAAGCAGTAAAGTAGTGTCAGGCTAATATTTCCATCATCAGTAGCGATGAACAAGTGTTGCTCATTGACTTATTGATTGCACAGTGTAATGTATCATTATACAGTGAGGGGCCGACTCTCAGTTCGATCGCAGATTCGACCTGTTCTCTGGCCCCCCATCTGTCTCTCTTTCTCACATAACCGTCCATCCATCTTCTTTCATCAGCTCCTCGGTTTTTTGTTGTTTTTTTTTTTTTTTTTCCTTTTGAGTCTGCCATCTCATTTCTTGCCATCTCCTCTGTTGTTGGATCGCATCTGGCCCACTTCCCTCTCCGTCGAGGGTGGCACCACTTTTGGATTTAGCAGCAGCGTCTGAGGCGAAGGGGTACAGGACAGGACAGGACAGAAGATTGCAGTGGCGTATTAATGAAATTAGTGCTGTACTTGGTTTGGGAGTATCAGGCGCCAGGCACCAGGGCTGGGCCGGGGTTAATTAGCTGGCAGCAGGCCTCTAATTGGGTCAGGACCGTGTCAGGCCCCTGGCTCTGGCCCTACAGGGATTGGATTACACTGTCAGGGGACAGACAGTAGGGGGAGGGCGAAAGGGTGGGTGTAGGGGGGAAATGGAATCGGGGAGGACGAGTTTGTAGTAGTGGAGGAGGGAAAGATGCAGAGGGAGCTGGAGGGTACAGTCGATGTGGTGGAGAGGGGGAGAGAGAGGAGAGAGAGGAGAGACAGGGGAGTGTAGCTTAATCTGCCAGCAGGAGGTAAGGACAGGAGGAGACGGGGAGGGCTGGCTGGTTGAGTACCACTGTTAGACAGGATTGGATTTAGGCGGCGAGGGCGGGGGGGGTGCTATGAAACGGGGGCAGGGCAGGTGGTGAAGCTTGATATGTGTATCCATAGCAACGGCAGAGTGGTGTGACACCACATGGGATTTGCTTGTGTTTTTGGGGTGGGGTGTTATTGCAGTCCATATCCTTGACAGAGCATGATGAGAAACTTTCTTTTTTACATTTTGCACATTTTCTGAATCACATTTTACCCAAAACTGCTAATTATGTTTGCTTGTATGTGAAATACAGCTTCTGTTATTGGAAGAACATTGCACATCTCATGCCCAACCCCTACCAACTCATAATGTACAGTTCCACAAATTTCAAATACATTTCATATCATTGAATCTACGCAACTGAATTGTTTCATTATTTTGGCTACAGTGTCCTCTGTCTCAGCTGCCTGCCAGGCTTCCTCTATAAATCTTGCCAAAATGTAAGTCTCCACATGAAAAAGCCAACTCAAAGAAAAAAAGCCATCAGCTGCAGACAACCAAGACAAATTGTTTCTCTTCCACTGGATGTTTTCCACTAATCACTGTACAAAATGCATGTTTATATAAAATTCATCACCAACAAAACCCAGATCACAAAGAACACGCAACTGTTTCTCCTTAGGATCCCCTTCATGTCTGTCTACCTTCAGTACCAGTGGGAAAGTACCCAACAATACACTGCAATATAAAACAAAACAGGAATTTTCCCCAGATGACTTTAATATCTCTATTTGGTTTGAAGTAATCATTCTACAGTGATTGCGTAGGGATGTGCATCTCAGAAGCATAAAATCAGAAAAATGACTTTTTACTCTGAGGGTTTACTTGCACGTCACTGTGTTAAAGTTAAATGTACCATTGGTTTCAACACAAAAGCAGATGAGCGCTGTGATGACTCATCTAAGGTGATTCTACGGGAAACTGGTTGGGGGCCCTGTTGACAGAATATCAGTTTTCGTCAGCATCATCCTTTCTGCACCCGGAATAATCCATATTTATGATTCCAGCTGACATCGCTGTTCTATTTTGCATCTAGCTCTGCTCCTTTTCAGTGTGTTTTCTTTTGTGTTCTCGCTCATTTTTAGGTTGCGGTTGAGTTAATTTGCCACATTTGATTGCACGCCACTGTGTGTCTTTCATTGCAATGCGATTATTGCATTTGTGATGTGAGGCTTCTTTTGGATTGCCGTTAACTATCCAACATTGCTTTTACAGTGTACTAAATGTGACTAAAATACAACAGGCTCTTGAAGGCCAATTCATTTAAATGCCACACTAGTGAGATGTATATAGACATGGATTTAAATCCCTTTAAGCCTTCCGTAATTCATGTTACTACATTCATTTTCTTCACATTTGTGCATTTCACTGCAGCCACACACAGCTTATAATGTAAGCCATAAGTGTTATGTTGGATTGAGACGGACCTCCAAAGCTCTCCCAAATCGCAATTATTCATTTTCTTGGCTTCGCTTTATAGGGTATGGCAGCGGTATTTAGAATCAGGGATTTTCTGTATGCAGCCCTAAACGGTTTGAACTCAGCCACCTCACTGTGTAAGCCACATCACTAGGGTTTATAGAGTTTAGATAGTGGTAAAGGTGGAATTTATTGAAGACAATCTTGTTATTTCTGTTCACTGCAAATTATTTGGTTCTTACCAAGATAAGAAAAGCTTAGATTTAGAAGTGCTGGATAATTGATCTTGTTTTAAGAGTTATTTTCCTATTTTAAGCGTTCACACATCTATAGACAAGCTATTTCTAGATTTAACAATCTTAATTCAAGAAATCTTGTCAAGTGAAATTATCTTGCTGCATGGACAGATATTTCACTTGTTTTGAGTACCATTTTCCTCAGATTGAGTGTTTTTATCTTGTTTTTAGGCACCCCTTTTTTTTTTTTTTTTTTTTTTTTTTTTTTACAGTATTCTGTGATTGTGTATTTATTACTGCTCTTTGGACTAATCATGTCCCTGTAAGTGCATTATCCATGTGAGTAATCAGAACATTACCTAAACTTTTGCATGAAGAAAAAAACTGTCTTGACTGAGATGTCTTTGATTCAAAACATAACATGATCCTACTACTTCACTCTGGGATTTTGTGATTTTAACTCTATACCAATCAACAATTGCTGGAGTTTAAAAAACATGGAACATAAGTCTTCAGATAGGGGCTTGAACCCATCTTCAAACATGACATTGGAGTCTAGAGGCTTAACTGTAATCTGCTAAACAGAAACAGATTGGTAGCAGGGGTTGAGCAATATTGCCTTATATGTGCATTTGCAAATTTGCCAAGTGCTGGTTTGCATCTGGGAAGCTGGCAGTTTGGCCCGCGGTGCTAGTTGGTGCCCTTGACTGAACAACGGCCCTGGTTAGACTGGCACCTGTGGTGAGGAGGCCCCGTCTGATCTAAACCACAACATCACCGCCGCCGCCACCACGCTAATACTGCTTTACTGAAGCCGGAGCCACCACAGAGCCCCTCTCTTTCCCCTCTGTCCCCCTCTGTCTGAACCGTTTTCTTCTCTGCCCATGTCTAATCCTCTGCATGTCTCACTGGCTCTTCCTTTCCCTTTTCAATCCGTCCACTTTCTTGACGCCAAGGCCAATTATAGGCCTTTGATGGCTGAATACAGTGTTTGCAAAGCTAAGGGCTTGTGGTGTGTCGGTTTCTTGGCAAGTTTGAATGACAGTTATGTATAACTACTGCATACTTTAGAAAAAAAGCCAGACTTAAGGTGGCTGCACTTCAGGTTTAGTTTATTGTCTCTTGTCTCTACTATTGTTTTATTACCGACTATGTTTCATTCACAAAATATACAGGTTTCACCCTCATTTTGAAAATTAAGTTGTTTACGTGGCTAATGAAAAGGAATATTCCTACTTCTATGCAACTCCACATACTTGGAATAATATGGTGTTTATCATTATCATCATTAAATACGAAAAAGTGGCTGGGGCTGTAATGTACTATCTTGCTCCTTTGCATCAAACTAAAGTATTTTTTCCCTTTTGTGAACAAAGTCTCGCTCTTTCATTTGTTTAATTTTTGCTGCATATCCAAGAACCTGTTGATATATCCACATCTTTTAATGTTTAAGAATAGGTGTGTCTGTACTTCTGACCGGTGACCTAGACTTTTCTTTTGGACTTTCATCTCGTCGTCTACTTGCTTTGTGTGCACCAAGCAGAGCTGAGTAGAAACAGGCCAAAGGCTGTAAAACTGCTGTAAAATCTCCAAATGAGACTCTTATCCAAAGCTGAAATAACCTTTTGGAATATATTCTTTACATTTGTATGAAAAGTGGATTATGATTATATTGTGAATAGTTGTGCAATATGTCTATGAAAACATCATCGCCCTCCTGTGTTTCTTTGTCCTCCCTTTCCTACTTCCCAAGTCCACTTTTAGATTTTCTCCATTACTCTAACTTCTGAATTTCTGCATTTTAGTGAAGTTGTTCATTATTTTTCTTTATCTTTAGAACAACCACAAAGGAATAGATGCTTTTCTCTTAATACAGCAGCTGTCCAGGGTAAAAATAAACACATTAGTATGCATTCAAATCCTGAACTTATCCTGTCAGCACTTCCCAGGGACTGAATGTTCTGGGTTGACACCACTCCATACTAAGCTTTACAATACTTCCCCAGAGTGTTTCCTCTGGTCATCTGTTCTATTAGTTCCTCTTTAACACCTCTACAGGGCCTGACCTTTTGGGGGGCTAAACCAAAGGGTCACAGGCCAGGGTTCAGCCTGAGTACACATTAGCATTGAATGTTGCCGGTTCAAATTCAATAAGGATTTAGCAGATCTTTTCGGATCATTGAGTGTTCTTTAGCATCTATGAGTTTCTTAAAGGCATTATTTTATGCCCTTGTCTTGCAAATGTGTTGCAGGATGCTGCTGTATGTGTATTTTATTTTTCAGACTTTGTGTTTTAGATTCACAGAACACAGTTTTAATACAGTTGCTTGCATTGACAAAGAAAGGAAATAAGAATTGGAAATATTTATATGCCTAGGTTTTCACTGTACAAAAGAGCTTGGGAACAAGTGTCCAACTCGAGTGTGGGACGGCCAAGCCTGACTCTCCCTTAGGGACTCTCTTGTAACCCTGGCCTGACCCTGTCACCTGACCCTGGACCCGGCCTTAGGTTCCCCCACTCGGGGGTCACGACCCTTTGGTCAAACACCATAGTGTGCCTGTCATTTGGTCGATGGCTGCACCCTGCCTTTTTCTCATTCTGCCATTGTGCCAGATGACGTTAATTCCTCATCAGCTGGACAAGGAGGGAACCACTTCAACCGCAGAGTCCCTCGTCAGATTGCTGCCCATTTGCTGCTCTCTTTGGTCAATCATTTTAATCCTGAACAACACTTGATGTGATACTGGCAGCAACGTGACCCAGACCAACTGCCTGGCTTATTTGTTCGTCTTTTGTGCCATTATGCGAGACAAGCATAATTTGCTTTTTCTCCCAGTTTCTCTGCCTTGTATTCTAACTCTCGCTCACTCTTGTTTTTCTTTATTGTTTAGTCAATAAGGGTGTGTATGCTGTGGGTAAACAGTCACCAGATTAAGGGCAGGTTTAGGACAAGTGATCCCTGAGCTGATCCTCTCTGGTGACAGGATCTTTATCCTTTCCAGATTGTCATCATCATCATCATCGAAGACTTATATTGATTAGGGGGCAAGTTCATAACCCCTGAAATGAGAGGGCTGCTTTTCAGGGCTAATTAAGTAAGACGTAATAATGAGGGCGGTTCATTATTATTTTGCACAATGAGTGAATGAATAAAATGAATGCGATAGAAGCATAAGTCTCTTCAGCTTCAGGTGTTCACTTTTCTGCTACTTTTTCCTTCTAGATAAAGAGAGCCTTATCACCGAAAGTGGAAAGCTCCATACCTTGGATATCCTGCTGAGTCGACTAAAGGCCCAGGGACACAGAGTCCTCATCTACTCCCAAATGACCCGCATGATAGACCTACTGGAGGTATAAACACACAAACACACACACACACACACACACACACACACACACACAAAATGGCCTTTTTGTTGTCTCTAAACTCTTACCATAGCTCAAATATTCCCCACAGAATGACAGATGGTGACCATACTATCACACTCTCACTATTCATACTCACACCAAATGACTGTATTAACTCTTGAAAATGATGAACAAATATAAATGTACATTTTTTTTATTAATGTGGTTAAAGTCAGAGTGAACTTTTGACATCCTGAACTGAGTTACATGCACCAAACAGCAAAGACAATGCTGCCATGTGCAGCACGTTACCATCATGTGGAAGTAAACATGAAAGGCGCTGAAGATTTAATCGTTTACAAGATGATGTGCAGTAGAGGCCAGCAAATTTGTGAACACATAATAACACAGCTGTTGCCCATATTTGTGTTCACCATGTGAGTCTGGCCAGTGCACAATCTGAATGTCAATTCAGAGTGATGTCACATGAATTATTATAGGATAGTTCAGACTTAGGTCACATCGCAACAAATCCAACCTGTATCTCATTTAGGACCACATGGATGTGGATCAAATTGGAACTCAACAGAACAAATTCAACATGATTTGTGCTGTTCGCATTATTATTGTTAAAAAAAAAAAAACATCTGATTGGCGGGAACGTTGTTTTTTGCCAGCAGTCTGACCGTAGCATTACAATATCAACAGACCCATGTGCACCAGCCACTGAGAACGGTTTAAAACTGGCTACCATTGAAATGCACCCTGCTGTGTATTCAGACTCATTATCAGCTATGTAACAGACATGAAAATACCAACTACCGAAACGTATTACAAAAACTGTCTAATTACGTTCCTGAAAAAATGCACCTTAATCTGTCATTTGCATATGTCTCTGTGGTTCCATGCAAGTTGTTTAACTGGTCTGCCTTCAGTGGAGATGGTATTGAGCTCCAGTATGTCTAATCACCCTGCCTCTCCCTGGTTAGTGCACTCATTAGACAGCTAATTAACAGGTCAGGTCTAATTAGCAAGGTCTCATCTGCAGAGGAGGCAGCCAGATGGGAGGGATGACTAGAAGAAGTGAGGAAAGAGGAGAGGTGGAGGGACATGGGGGAGATGGGAGTGGCAAGGGACTTGGGGATAGAGGGGGAAAGAAATTGTGCAGATAATCAAAGACAAAGAAAAGACATGATGAGAAACTCAATTTAGTTTCAGAGTGTAGCAAGAAAGTTTGACACCACCATCTTCATACAGCAGGAAAACAAGCTGTTATTATGTGTCGACAGCCTTGGTTAAATACTCTATTGTTGCCTCCATATTTGTTGCAAACATCACTATGGAGCCAAAAGCCTCTGGCATGATGTCATTGGGAATTCCTTCCCATTCACACGGTGCAGTGTTGTTTCCACAGCCAGATCTTTTGATGGCAGATGGACCCAGCCCAGGTGGTTAAGAACTGACTTCCTGTGTGTCTGGAAGCAGTGGGAATGCCTTGTGTGTGTAAAGCTATAGTAAAACAGCCGAGATGAAAAAAGGGCTCGTTCATAGGTGACCTCATGCAGAATGGGCGTCTCTGACAGCATCTCCTCTACTAATGGGTGAAATGAAATCATACATTTAGCCAACCTGGCTTCAGTTGTCTTTGACTGCAGTATCTTTGCCATTGATGGAGGATGAAACTCTTGCAGATGGAATTAATTTCCCAAACATGGGTATTTGACTAAAAGAAGGAGTGAAGGCGAGGCTGATGCTAATCTCTGTCATTAGCGTCATTGTTTTCGTCGCCGGTCGGCTGCCGGCTCTTCTGGTGACATCACGTTGTTGGGTGATGGATCGTCGAGATCCGGGTGGCCTGAAGAAAAATAACACTGCTGGCTTTCTTTGGCAGCAGCCACTAGTGGAGTCGCTACACTCCTACTGGAGGTCTCTGTGTCTGCTTAGACGGCACTTTACTTGAGTGCACGTCTGCGGCTTACATTACTGGGTTGGTGGGAATGCCTCCTCTGAGCCATTGGTACCACAGCCAGAAAATCAAGAAATGATTGTATCAAGAATTACACATCATAGACTAAATTTGCCTGTCAGTTTTTCTTTTTCATTTCTAACCAGCCTGAAAGGGATGGATGTTGGCTGTAGCTTTGTAAAATTCAGCTCAGCAGCCTTGGTAGAGTTTGTAAATGAATTTAGACAAGGGTTGCACTCTGCATTTTGTTGTAGAGTGTAATTACAGTTAGTGGGAAATGTGAAACTTTTCTTTTAAAGTTGATTAAGATCCATGTCGGGTTCTTTGTAGTCTTATTCTTGGGGTTGAATTTATTTAACACGTTTTTAAATGTTGCTATTCCTACACAAGAGCTCTCACTTTCAGTGCATTAATTATTCCATTGTCTTGTTTTTGATTGTTGTTTTTTATATTAATTCATATGGTGTATATGATATATTATGTCTCAGCTGTCAGTTATGTGTGTGATTCTAGTGACTCCACTAACTTGTAACTCTGACAATCTACACTGTTTTGTGTTTATTTATTCTGTAAATATTTCATGTTTTCTTCATAGTTGTATTAATGCCAGTTATGTTGTTGGGAATTGTAACTACACACTGTTTTCAAACTAGGAAATGTAATTAGTACACACTGTGACCAGCCCCTCGGAGCCTCGAGGGTCACATTATTGTTTGGGAAGTTAGAAACAAATGGGCTGCCACAAAGGCCTGTTTTTTTCATGCACATTTAAGTGGCAACACTAAACATTGAAAGTAGAGGTGGAATTGCTCATTGGGAAGAGAGTGAAATATTAGACAGGAAACAGGAAATTTCATCACACAAATGTTGGTTCTTCCTTGCTTCAATTCTCCCATACATAACTTTAGCGTGCCGATCATATATCACGGCCATAATAGGCCACTGGCGGCGGAAAAGATCAACACTGTATCCAGTTATCTGAAGTTATGCCTTGATTTATAACACTTGCAACTGAGCCCGGTAGATAATCAATGAAAAAGTGCAGAAATGTAGCAGTGTCACTTATGATTAACACCAGCTATGACATAATACAGTACATGAGAGAAGTGCAAGCTGTTGAAGTACAGATTTCAGAAGGGCAGCACCTTTAGAGAAAATCCATACGGAGCGGTCAGGGATCAACGAGCTTTAAAATGCATCAGTAAGTGGTTGCAGAGGTTCTAACAAATGATATCCACAGATCTCAGATATTTGTTTTTCCCTGAAACTTTTATGCTGCATTTAGAAAGCTGAGTAAGACTCTCTGTGGCGCAGAAATACCTGCAACATCCTGCCGGCAAGACATCCAACCCCAATTCAACAAGCATTTTGGCGAGCCCTGCACACTAATGGCCTCTAATGTAGTGTTCACTCAGAGCAGATGGGGCTGCTGGGAAGAGAGCCAGACCCGGAGAGGACGGCAGGCTCTGCTGGGACCCAGACCTCAGGGGTGTCATGACGAGGGTTTGGGGGGTCACAGAAAACATAGTGTCAGATCGTTGATGTCGTCGGTAATGATCGGGTGAGGCGAGTCGTGATTTGCGGTGATAATTGGAGCTGCTCGAGTCAGTTCAGGGGCGCTGACATGTTTCAGGGAGGGGGTCGGAGGTTACAGCCAGCGTTTAAAGAGAGATCATCATGTCACCTCATCACTTCTTTAGGAGCGCACACAAACACGGGACAGATTAGCACACTTCGGAGGGGGTAGAATATCAGTTTCTGCATTTCTCAATGTCTCTCAGGACTCAGATTGAGGTTCCAAACTCAGCAAATGTGCATAAGAAATGTAAGATATTGATATGTTGGACAGAAAGTGGCAGGCCAGGAGGAATTCACGTTTAGGGATTGAATCTTTGAATCTTGGAACACAGCACATAAACCTACAGGGCTTTTTTGTTCCTTAGAGAAAACCCTAAATAGCATTGCATATTTGAGAAGTTATTAAATTTACCGTATAGTTGCTAGTGAGTATTCCCCAAACAGGACTATGGGGAGAAAAACATATTAAAAGTAACTTATTAAAATCACTTCTAGTCTCCTCAGACTTCCTTGGTTTGTTGGTTTCAAAATCAGTGGAGAGCGTGATCCAGGAAGGTTCAACACAAAGCCATGAATGTAAAATGCATAATTATTAATTCCATGCAGAGATGAATCCAGTTCTCAGTCAAGCAGCTTGAAAAATAGAACCTGCCTCTTTGTTTACATATTCGTCATTTGATGAAATTTGACAACAGATTATTAAATATTCAAAACTGGGCCTGGCTCTTGAGAACATCCAAATATTTGTGGAGCTAATCAAAACCTCAAATCTAATATTGTGTGTTTTTCTCATTGTTGTTTTTTTTCTTGTTCAGGAGTACATGGTGTATCGAAAGCATACCTACATGCGCCTCGATGGATCTTCTAAGATTTCTGAACGCAGAGACATGGTGGCAGATTTTCAGAGCAGGTAAGAAAAGGCAGACATAATGGACTTTGTATTTGGATTTCAGAAATCCAACACTGTTAAGTATTGGAAATCTACCTCTGTATTTAATGTGTGTGTAAGTGAACAGTTTGATTTTCTACATTTGCAGATGACCTTCCATGTGAGTCAACATGCTCTGGTTTACATTAGTGCACAGCTCTGAGGCGCCAGTGTTACTCTGGTTCTTGTTTAAGAGTGTGTAGGTGAAAGTTTGAGGTTTATTGAAAAAGCTTTATTGTGCAGAACATTTGGTATCAAGTGCATTTTTCATTTCCCTCAAGTCGAAGGTGTAAATTTAGATCAGGCCTATTTTTTTCTGTTGGACTTGCTTGGTTTCAGTTTGTGTTACTATTTTTAATAATGATTTAAAAATCTATGTTGTAACTTAATCCCTGGTCCAGCATGTATGGATGTTTGTACTATTACTGCAGTTGTAAATGATACCTTTTTGATTTTTGAGTTTCTCTTTCTCTGTCCTCCCCTCTCCCCTCTCCCCTCTCCCCTCTCCCCTCCCCACCCCCTGCCCTCCACACCCACCCCCACCCTCTGTAGGACGGATATCTTTGTTTTCCTGCTGAGTACAAGAGCCGGAGGGCTTGGCATTAACCTGACTGCTGCTGATACTGTGAGTCACGGACACACTGAGGGAAAAGTACCTCATCGATTCATTATTAAAACTGAAACATCCTTCAAAGCTGGGCTGAAATCTGCTCCGGCATTAGTAATATGTTGACATGGTAGACTATAAAATGGTCATGTTTATGCTGAAAAAGGGGTTGACCTGCTTATATATATATATATATATGATCTTTGTGATTATGAACATCCCACAGTATAATCTCCCTTTGTGTCCCTATAGCCCTGTTCAAGGGAGATTAGCTTTCATGACAATGACTCTGAAGTGAGTGTTAACACAGGACATCTGTCATGTTAAAGGGCAGATCACCAGGGATAACGCATCACTATAATTAGCACCCGAAGTCTCAGAGACGACTGTATGCTTCACGCTTCATGCGTATGTTAGGTTGTACTTTGTGGTAAACATTAGCAGTACTGTAATGCCTCTTCATGTTTGCCCTCAGGTTATTTTCTATGACAGTGACTGGAACCCGACGGTGGACCAGCAGGCCATGGACAGAGCTCACAGGCTGGGTCAGACCAAGCAGGTCACAGTCTATCGTCTCATCTGCCAGGGGACCATCGAGGAGAGGATACTGCAGCGCGCCAAGGAGAAGAGTGAGGTATGAAATACAGATTCACAGCAAGTTAAATACAGGGTTTCCACGGGGTCTTAAAAAGTCAAGTCTTGAATTTACAAATCTGCATTTAATACCTAAAAAAGTCTTTAAAAATTATTAAATTCAATATGGTAGGTCTTAAATTATGTTCCCATAAACTTGTTTGCTGTGTTGTGTTTAAATGTGTCTGGGAAATGTCCAAACTGCAAAGTAAGTAACATTAGTCTACTCAGTTCCACCTGTTCCAACCCGACAATATATATTGAAATTAGGAACCAATTATCACTAACTTTGCAGAGATGATCACAGAACATTCAACGCAACATGTCCATCCATTAGTCACATACACACATCGCCCAAGAAAGCAGACTTCGTATCAGGGCTGCACGATATTGGAAAAAAATGACATTGCGATTTATTTTTTTTTACCCTGCAATATATATTGTGATTTAAAAAAAATACTCAGGAGGATATAATAGCTGTGTAGTGTGGACATAAATGGTCAAACAAGCTAGTTGTATTTCCTCTCATTGTGGCAACAGGTGCAAGACACTATCGACACAGAACATGTGTTTCAATGTCATCCTTCTTGTAGCCAAAATAATTCCAGATAATTGACATTGCTTTTCTGTTTGGCACCAAGTCTTCGTTTTCGGTGATTTTCTCTTGTTTGTTGCTCATTTTTCAATGTTGTTACCAGCGACTCACCCCATGTGCAGGGGTGTGGTCTGCTTCAGCAAACTAATTAAGAACGATTGTGATTGGTGGATCGCTGTGCACAGGGTGTGTCAGGTACCCAGGTTGAAATTAGATGAGAACACGTTGAGTTCATTTGCCTCCTACATTGCAGGACCTGCGATGAGACTATTGAGTACACATACATTGCAATGAGGATGCTCAAACAATATATTGTGCAGCTCTACTTTGTATGGTCATGAAATAGGCTGTCAAATGGGCATTGAATTCTAAGTAGTCATAAAAAGGTCTTAAAAAGTCTAAAATTTAACTTGTGGAAACCAACCTGTTGGAACCCTGTAAATGATCAAATTAGCTACAATGGAAGGTAGGAACACAGTTGTAGTGTTGGAAAGGTCACAGCTGAAATTGAAAAGGTTATCATGTTTAAAATGTAAGAAGAAATGTGACTACTTTAATGACTTCATCCAACTTATTAAATTTGATGACTCTTCTAACAGCTTTGACTGACATACACTAATTACAAAGTGATTACTGTTGTGGTTTTTCCAAGTCCTTCAATTAGAAATGAGAGTGTTCTGATTTTTAAAGCACAACCACCAAACAATCACAAGTATGTAGATCAACAACAACAATTTCCGACCAGTACTAAAGAAAAATGTAGTCCTAACCTCAAACCAAGGCCACATTCAAGTCAACTCCACGTTTACTGGTTTTGACACTGGTTCCTGAATGCTTCCTTTTTGTTATTTACTGAAAATTCTGAGGTTATATGCAGATTTTGGTGGCTTAGGCAGATTGGCAAATGACAGATGGTGAAACTGATGAAAAGAGCAGACAACAGAATGGATGCTAGATTGTGCATATCAGCTTTTTACAGAAAACAGTATATTTGGATTTAATCCCTTTTGTAACTTGCTCTTCTGTTCATTTAGTCATTTATGTACACAATGCTGTTACTTGTGACTATTCACTCCCAGACACTGCATACTGAAGCTTACATCTGTTATGGTTGTGTGTTGAACTAGAAGCTTTAAAACAACAACAACAAAAAAACTGTATGCATGATCTAAATAACATTCCTTCACTCTTGATTAATGCCTTTTTGTTTCTGTGTTGAAAGATCCAAAGGGTGGTGATCTCTGGAGGCAACTTCAAACCCGACACCCTCAAACCCAAGGAGGTGGTCAGCCTCCTTTTGGATGACGATGAATTGGAGAAGAAACGTGAGTGTTTTGATTTAATTGCACTTTCACACTGTGACAATTAGAGAAATCTGACCTAAATGTCTCGTCTCCTGTAGTGCGTCAGAGACAGGAGGAGAAGAGGCTGCAGGAGGAAAGCAGCAAAGTGAAAGAGCGCAAGAGGAAGAGGGAGAAATACGCAGAGAAGGTACAGTGCAACGTCAACATTTAAACATCAGGAACAAATGTGGAATGGAAAAGGGAAGTGAAGAAGCACAGAGGCTGCAGTAAAATATGGAATGTTTTAGAGCACAGGTGTCCAACATAGGGCCCATGGGCCAAAACTGGCCCTCCAAAGGGTTCAATCCGGCCCATGGGATGAATTTGTAGAAAGGAAAAGATTACACTGAAGACATTAACAGTCAGGGGTGTTAATATTTTAGTTTAGGGGCCTCATACAGACAAATATGATGTAAAGTGTGTAAAACCAGCAAAATACTATCATAATTACCTATAGGTAATGACAACTCCAAATTTTTCTCTTTGTTTTAGTGTAAAAAAAAAAGTAAAACTACATGAAAATGCTTATGTTTAGAGACTATCCTTTCACCAAAAGTATGGATAACCTGAACAAATATGAACAACCTGAAAAGTCTTTAGAGAACTAAGTGCAATTTTACCAATATTCTGCCTGTTGCTAAATGTTTTGTATATTTGTAGATCCATTGTGTCTGTAACTTGTAATGCATATGTCAATGATAAACTGGGCTTTTTATAGTCAAAATTGCAATTATTTTTCTTAAGACATTTCAGGTTCTTCGTGTTATTCATATATTTAAGGAAACTTTGTAGATGTAAACATTTTCATAGTGTCATTCTACTTCTTTCACCGTTATTATTTTAGTGGTCCGGCCCGTTTGAGGTCATATTGGGCTGAATGTGGCCCCTGAACTTAAATGAGTTTGACACTCCTGTTTTAGAACTTTGCTACTTGTGTGAGTGAAAATGTAAATTCTGTTCAGGGCAAATTGCAGCAACAAAAAACCTGCCAGTTCAGTAAGTCAAAAGTTAAGTCATCTGCTTCGGAGTCAAAACGTGCTCAGCAATTTCCATAGCAAACCCATAACATTATGAAATACTTCACTCCAAAGGTTACACGAAAGGAAAGACCACAGGGAGTGAGCAAAATGGAAATGTTTTTTCAGCAGAAATCACTGCAGTCTGCTTTCTGAGATGTTTCTGTCATTAAAAGTGGAGATTTCAACCTGATGTTAATGCAAGAGTTTTAAGGTCTTAAGGTCACAAATTATATTAAGATTTGTTCACCAGGGAAAACGTTTGTTTGAGATACCTTGTCATGGATTGAAGTTGAGTTAGACAAAAGGTCAGGGGTTCACTGAAATCATTAGAGGTCGTCCTCCAGGGATCGAATCCATACTGGGTTTCACGGCAGTCTGGCCTCTGTGTCTTCGGTCCAGGGTTCGTACGGGTGCTTGAAATCCTTGAAAATGTTCGAATTTCAATTACAATGTTGTGTTTTCAAGGTCTGAAAAATGCTTGAATTTTAAAGTGCTTGCAATTATAGCCAAAGCTACTTACAGAGAGGTATACATTCTGAAAAATAAAACTTTATGTCAAAAAAGACAATTAGCGGGTGTTCTCAGGTTGACTCCAGGTTAATTTTTATCTTAATCTTGGCACAAGTGTGTTTGAAGAACACCAAGTGGCTTCCCTTTTTTTGGATAAACTTTTTGTTCTCCTTTAATTTCTAAACTTTTTGCTATTATGAAACATACTTTTAGAATTTTATAGCATAATACAATGTACATCACTGTGATAAAAAGTGAAAAAAAAAAAAAATATCATGAGTATATGTCCTCCTGTAGGTATGTATTAGATATGCAAGGTGCTGTGCTGGAAACATTTGAAAATTACTCTAAAACAGGGTGCTTACGCAGGTCTTGACAGTCTTAGAAAGTCTGGAATTTTGAAATACTGTTTTACAGACCTTGAAAAGTCTGGAATTTTGTGTGAAAGTCTTAATAAACAGGGAAAAAAGTTTCTCTTATAGTCGAATTTTAGAGCATGCACAAAGGCACATAATCTTCTAAGACCAGAAATACAAGAGGAAAGCATATAAAAAACTATACCAATATGATTTCACTAACTGGTTGGTACTGGAACGATTCTAGTGAAGTTTGATTGTATGACATCCAGGCCCTTTTGTGATTTTCATGTACTACACACAACAGGTACAGTGTCAACCAGAAAAGTAGGCTTGCAAGTATAAAAGTACATAAAGTCAAGGTTTGAGGGGAAAAAAGTAGCAGTTTTGAAAAAGTCTGGAATTTTTATTTGGATAAAGAGCAAGCACCCTGCTTATAAGTGCATGAATTTGACTTTGAATAATGTGTACGATCCCTGTCAGTCGTCTTGCTCAGGCTTTGAGCGTTGGACAGACGGACAGGCCAGATAACCGACCAACCGCCAAGTGTTCTTTTTCTCACCTGCAGAAGAAGAATGAGGAGACGGAGAACAAGAGGAAGAAAGAGGTGAACCTGGTCATCTCCCACGCGCCCTCAGCTGACAACTCCAACCTGTCAGCAGATGGAGACGACTCCTTCATCAGCGTTGATATGGACTCGGCTATGCCCAGTCCCTTCAGCGAGGTGAGGAGAAAAAAAAAGAATGGATTGGGTTATGAAGGATATAACGTTAGTGGAAGTAACTTCAAATCTGTATTAAGACAAAACTACAAAATGAAACACATTAAACCAATAACCACTAATACCAACTGTGCAGCTCAGACAGAATTTCTTGTGTCATTAAAAATAGCAGCTTCTAGATGTGATACATTTTGTCTGTTATTACTTGAATTTAAAGTGGTTAAATGCAACTACAACTTAGCGCTCTGTAAGCCTTAAAGGCATTCATACAGGTGTTTTAAAGAGATGTGTGGAAACCCTGCATCGGATCACATCATCCAGCATCCACACACTGAATGTCTCGTTCTTCATCTTTTGCCTTTAAATTCTTTAATTTCATTTTTCTCATCCTCTACTCATTTTTTGTTGATTCTTTCTGTTTCACTCCTGCTTTCCCTTCCTCTGCCTCTCAATTCCTTACTTTTCTAACTTTCTGTATCCCATCAACTCCATCTCCCTTTCCTTCTCCTCTCACTCCTTCATTCCTTCCTCCCTCCGTCCCTCCTCTGTCTTCCTTTGCGGTACCAGCCCAGTTTCCTTGCTCCCTGTGGTGCTGACCCCCATCCTGTGTGTGTGTCTGTGTGTGTCCCTGTGCGTGGGCAGATCTCTCTGAGCAGTGAACTCCAGGCCGGCTCGTTGCCGCCGGACGCCGATGCCGACGAGAGCAGCAGCGACATGCTGGTCATCGTGGATGACCCGGTTTCTTCCGCACCTCAGTCTCGTGCCACCAACTCCCCCGCCTCGGTGTCTGGATCTGTCTCAGACAACATGAACGGTGAGAGATTAAATATGTTTATCTGCCATTGAACTTTTGCTCTTAAATACAGAGACCATAATATTTTTTATGCCTCAGTAGAGACACTTGTGTCCTATTAATCATCGGCTTCTTTATCATTTTGATTCAGTCAGTGCTCAGTTCTTTGATTGAGACTTATTCATTTTTACTTTACTTCCTATAGTAAGTCTGTTGTAAACTGTGTGAAATGTACATTTGGTTCCTTACAGTAAAAAAAAAATCCAATTGACACCAATCAAAACTGCTGTTTTTAATCATGCAGCCATTATTTGAAAAAAGTCTAGTATTCGGTTATATCGCTCTTTCAAATCCAAGACACCAGCTTCAAAATTATTCCTTTTTACTTGTCCTATAAAGCAATGTATGGAATTAAAATGAGAAATATATGTTGATATGATGTAAGGCAAGGCAAGGCAAGTTTATTTGTATAGCACATTTCAGCAACAAGGCAATTCAAGGTGCTTCACACAGGACATTGAAATACGACAGGGAAAAAGAAACACATTTAAAACATCATAAAAGAAACATGTAAAAGGTAATTAAAAACAACAAGTAAGAAAACAACACATAAAATCCAAAAATATAAAAACACACACATATTAAAGTAAGAGTTGCAGTGCAGAGTTTCGAAGGAGAATATAAAATTTAAAAAGTAAAGAGCCTTTTAGTCAAAGGCAGCTGTGAACAGGTGAGTCTTTAACCTTGACTTAAAAGAACTCAGACTCTCAGCAGACCTGATATTTTCTGGTAGTTTGTTCCAGATATACGGAGCATAGAAACGGAACGCTGATTCTCCATGTTTGGTTCTGTAAGTAAATATAGCTTGTTTTTTTATAGCATAAAGTGCTAAAAGAAAAGACAAAACAAAAGTGGACCAACCAGGCCGGAATTACAGCAAAACAGTTCACAGCAGTTCATTACTCAGTCTATTTGGGCCATCTTTGAATACTTCAAATTTTGCCTTTATTTACTACATTAAAAAAAATGTTTACCACACCCATATTTGGTATTGTTCCTGATAGTACAACTTCAGTTACAATTTAACATACTTTATTAACATATTGGGCCCAAAAATACAAAAAGTTATGAAATCCAAATTGAAAGAATCTACAATTGATCACATTAAAGACCACAAACATGCTCAATGAACCATTTTGGAACTTGAAATCAGTAAATATAGGTTATAAATATGAATATATAGAAGTAGAATTGAATAGTTTTGTACCATGAAATGAAAACTATCGTATCTCCAGTTTTACATGATCTATCAACGTCAAACAAATACTGGGAGAGTGTGTTTCAAATGTACATGTTTGAGTTGAGCAGCAGCGGACTGAATGACCTGTTTTATGTGCGCGTGTTACCCGGCTTTGAAAACATTACATGGTCTGATCATAGTATACCGGCACGATTATAGACCCTTATACCAACTGTCATTTAAAGAGTTGAAAGTCTCCAAAATAAATGATAATAAAGACATTTTCTCAAGCAGACATTAATAGACTCAGCAAGTTGGGAGGATTGTTTTTTTAAAGTGAGTTACAACGGTCGAATCAACAGGTTAAATCCAAAAAATACCAAGTTTTGAATAGCAGTTAAAGGTTTATAAGTGCCCAGTGTGCAGTAAATTTATGTAAAACCTGCGTGGTTATTCTAAAAACATTTGCGGGCTTGTCTTCACAGTCAGAGGTCAGGGTCAACTTCCCTCGGTCTGCTCCGTATGATGTGAATGTTCATATTACTGATGATTTTCCAGTTGAATATAATCTTGTTTCCTTGTATCTGTGCAGCTGGCCTTGGTTTTTTTAAAAACAACACCTGCCAAATAAAACTTAACCTTTGTGTCATAATGAGATAGTGTTATTGTGTTTTGGAAAAGGAGCTCGGTGTAACTTGCATGTAGGTCACGACTACAAACAGGAGTCTGGCTTGTTATGTTCCCCTTGCTATCAGGACTTGTGTTTTCATAGGCTCGTCTCCATAAAGACAAGTCATCCTTTACCTCATGATGTACTGTTTTAAGCTGCTCATCTTCTAGATTTACGAGGGGTTTTACCCAAGCTTCAGTGTTTCAGTACATCATGGCCCCTTGGATCCAGATAGACACTGAACCTATAGTTTGTATCGCTTCTATCTCTACTTTTGGATGTGTTGCAACACACTAATCCCTCCTAAATACATGCTGGTTATCGCTGCTGTGCTAAGAGGCTCCTGCCAGGCAGATTATTGATGGTGCCTGCTAACCAGACCCAATGAGTCAGGGGAAAGTTGGTGCTTTTAAGGATATAGATGACACTAAAATGAAAGGTTTGGAAGGCGGAATGAAGGTTCAGACGAGAGGGCAAGTGGGGAACTTGAAAAGGGAGGAAGAGTGAGATTAAGGCTCGGGGGGCAGAGGGAGGGTTTGGGTAAGGGGTTTCATGTGTGCCTGGGTGTCAGTGATGGGACAGGCTGATGTTACCCCCGAGCAGGGCTGTGTAGCACTGCTTTTGGATGGAAACATGCAAAGAAAACACAAGACGGAGGGGGAAGGAGGAACTGGGGGATTAGGCAAATTACTTACCACTGGTTCAAATTCTGCAGAGTATGAAAAGTGAGGTCATTTGTGTTTTGTTTTTTTGTTTTTTTCTTCATTCTATACACTACTAAGGGTAAAGATGAGTGATGATTGATGAGTAATAATTTCAGTAAAACACCACACCAGCATCCTAAAAGGACTGGGTTTGTGCCAAAGCAGACAGATCATTTCTCAACTCTGTTTTTTCTTGTCTGGCCTTAATGTGCTTAAATCACATACATATACTGACAGTCAATAGAAACTTTGAGGTACAAATGTCTGCATATTTCTACTTGCAGGGGGAGTTGTAATTATTCATTGTGGATTTATTGATGACTTAGTGCTCGGTAGTTGAGATAATGATGAGTTGTCATGTTGTCACGGTTCATTTCACATGGGTTGGTCTCTTTGCAAAAGTGGACCAAATACACATTGAGTGTACTCAGTGGGTATCTGCACAATTGAAGGCCTATATAAAGGCCCAAAAAAGGCCACCATTGTTAGTCCAGTGAACGGCATCATGCCACGGCTATCATGTGAACAACGTCTCCGGGCACTGGGTATGGTGGAGGCCGGTTTGAGCTACAGTGATATAGCCAGGCCTATGTACGGGCTGTTTCCAACCCACAATCAGAAACCTGGTTGAACGCCACAACACCACAGGCTCTGTTGACGATAGACCGCGTCCAGGGTGAGAGAGAGTGACAACTCCCGACCAGGACCGCTACTGTTGTGACTTTGTGTTTGTCAGGTGCCATTTTCTTTTGTTAAGTTTTTTGTTTTGAAATTATTCTTGAAACTTTAGATTTTTGTTTCTGTATGTCAATATCCTAAACAAATGATTCATATGAAAAAATTCCAGTTTAGGGATTCAAAATAAAAATTATTTAGAAAAATATGGTATCAAAGTTTTCATTGACTGTGAGTGTATATTTAAGTACTACACACAGTTGCGGAAAAAATTATTAGACAATCAAAAGTCCTCAAAAACAATGGTTATGCAATCAAGTACTAACTCCTGTGTGTATCATGTGAGTAAAAAAGACAGAAAAGAAAACATGGAATGCCTAAAAGCACTGTTTTTGTCAGTACAATGCCATAGCTATTGATGTAAGAACTGAAGTGATTTTGGTTATTATCAAGAAAACATGGAAAATGTCTAGATACCAGCTCTGAAATTAAACTCCTATAAGCCATTTTTCTTGTTATCATTATATTTGTCCGAACAGATGTGCCTTTAGTTGTACCAAGCATTAAAATGAATAAGAAACGGAAGAAAACAAGGGTGGTCTAATAATTTTTTCCGCGACTGTTCTATTAATGGTGAATATACAAAGGCGTTTCAAGTGAAGGAGTGTATGTTTTTCCTTCAGGTGTTTCTGGTGCCGACACTATCAGCCCCGGCAGAGGCAGGTCCGGCCGCAGTCGGGGACGACCGAAAGGATCAGGAGGCGGGGCAAAGTCTGGAGGAAAAGGTCGAGGGCGTAAGTCAACAGCGGGGAGCGCGGCAGCTATGGCGGGGGCGATGGCCGGTGCAGCCGCTGCCTCAGCAGCAGCATACGCCGCCTACGGCTACAGCGTTTCTAAGGGTGAGTAAAGGCTCCCAGTGGAAGATTTAAGGCCAAGTAGTTTGAGCGCTGTAATGTGGGATGACCCCATACCACCTTAAGGCAGGACCGAGAGCCTGAGAGACGTGTTTAAATGATGTATGTGTTGGAACGTCACATCTGACACATAGATGTGAATGTCTGAACCAGAAAGTTATGGTTGGAAAGTGAGAGTTTTATCAGGAAATGACAAAAACTGTTTTTTTTTTGTTGTTTTTGTGGTGAGTTGTATTCAAAAACAAGGTAAACTAGCTCATAGACGCTTAAAAGAGAAAGGATTATTTGATACCTTTTTGTGAACTGAATAGCTTCTTTTGCAAATGAGGACAAATATGAGTATTAATCCATATTTGTGCCATTTTGCACACTTCTCATAACTTTTTGTGAGTTAAATTTTGGTTGAACAGTAAGAGCCAAGGTAGTGCATTATGTAACTGAGACTGTGGTTTTATGACTAATCACATTTAGTTCTGGCTTAAAGAGAGATTTTCAAACCATAATTTTCATTAATTGTGATGTGAAATGCCCATATATCACATTGGTAGTAAAACACAGTCATGTTGATACTTTTGCATCATTTAAAACAGGAGTAAAACTCATTTTAGTTCAGGGGCCACATTCATCCCATTTTGATCTCAAATGGCCCAGAACAGTAAAATAATAGCCTATAAATAATGAGAACAAAATCTCCTCTTTGTTTTAGTGCAAAAAAAGGAAAATTCTTTATAGAAATTATACAAATTTACAAACTATCCTTTCACAAAAAATGTGATTAGCCTGAACAACCTGAAATTTCTTAAGAAAAATAGAGCAATTTTAACAATATTATGCCTTAGTTTATCATTTATACATGTACATTACAGATCACAGTGGGTCTATAAAGGCACAACACATTTAATAACAAGCATAATACTGTTAAAATGTTTTGAGTTTGGAATTTGGAGTGCTCATTTATATATATTTGTAGGTTATTCTGCTATTATCTTGCTGGTCTCACCCACTTGAGATCAAATTGGGTTAAAATGAGCGTTAAACCTTTGACTGTTAATACATTCAGTGTCATTTTTGCACTTCCATATTCATCCCATGGGACTGATTGGAAGCTTTGGTTAACTGGCTTTGGCCCACATGTCGTATGTTTAACACCCCTGATTTAAAGGTTCAATATGGATGATCTGCGTGCGATTCTGTGCTTCCATGGAGTTCAAGGTTGGGTAGATGTTTTCCTGGAGCATTTTTTACTGTATTGCTTAAAATCCCCCTCACACCCCAATTGCAACTGATTAAATAAATGCTCTAACACAAAAATTAAAAAAGTTTAATCACCTGTGGAACAGACAGGACTGAAAAAACACCATCCAATCATTTTAACCGACCCATCGAAATAATTGAACGGCGATATGTCTATCAAACTCAACTGTCATTTGTCCCTCCCCCTTCTGCACGTATCCCTCTTTGTGCATGAATTGTGCGTTCAGAGGCTTGGAGCGCTTGTATTGCACGTTTCAGTACTCTGGAGGCGTGGCTTTGGGGGGGGGGGGGGGGGGGGGGGGGGGGGGGAGTCTGAAGAAAGGGGTTTGGACTTTTGAAATCTGTATTTTCAAAATTTAGCTTTCTCAAATTGTTTTCCCAGGATCTCCCACCCCACCTTTAACGTTGGAGTGTGTTTTGTACTGGGATTGTTTCCTGACATTAGCTTTAACTTTATTTCTAAGCTAATGACTAGGGATGTAACGATTACCGGTATAATGATAAACCACGGTAAAATTGCCAATGGTTAGTATTACCGTTTAAATTCTAATTATCATGATAACTGTGTTTGATTACTGCATTTTTCAGGAGAAAACGCCTATGTAAAGATCTGCTTTTATGTCAAATATTTGAGTATAGTTTTAATTTATTACAATTTTGGTTTTATTTACCTAATATTTGGAACCAATATTCTCTTTTAAAGTCTTTGAAAAGGTTCATTAAGCATCTTTGTGTTATTTATGCAATAAATTATATACATTTTTCAAATCGAATTTTATATTTTTTGTGTTTTTTGTCCTTTTATGTTTTTATAATAGGTTAAAGTGAAAAAAAAAAAAATAGGCAGTTGATATAAATGAAGTTGTACTGAAAAGAAAGATTCCAAACATGGGTATAGTAAACATTTGTTTATATAGTATTTAAAGGCAAAATCAAAAGGACTGAAAAATGGACAAAATAGGCTCAGACCACTAAGGGTTAATACTTGAGTGTTTCTGCCAACAGAAAGTGCATTGTGCCGATTATTTTATTTTGTTTTTTTGTTTGGTTTTCTTTTTTTCCAAAATACAACTTGGTTAAATTATTTCAGTGTGTGTGTAAGTACTTTTTGAACATTTTGAGCACAATTTCAACAATACTGCGATAACACTGGGTTACAAAAAATATTTTTTGCAAGTTGTCTAGGTTTTTTCAACTGAATTAGGACCATTTTGCACCGCTAAATCCAAAAATGACATCTGTTTTTTTCAATCAGGTCAGGTGTTTTTTGCTAATTTCATTTTGAAAAATTTGATCTTCTCACAAAATTGATGACATTTTTGTGACTTTATCAGTTGATTTTGTATATAGTTCTCACCCAAAATAGGTTTTAAGAGAAAAAAAAAAAAATCATTTGATCACTTGATTCCTGTTAGGTACAATGGTGTATTCACCGCAGATGTAGCAGAATACATCAGGCTTATTTTTGCAAGATCTTCTAGTCAAAGCCATTTCATTCACCTGTAAAAACATTAATCATAAATTGGCAAAAGTAAAATCTTCAGAACTCGTTTATTGCAAGAAATATGAAAGAATTTTGTATCATATGATGTGAAAATGCCCATAAATGTAAGCAAAAATGTTAAAAAGCCAATATGTAGCATAGTTCAGAAAGTTGACCTGATTGAGCAAAATTAATGTGATTTTTGGATTCAGCACACCAAAATTATCCTAAATCACCTCAAAAAACTTAATAAATTTGTTGTTGACCAGTGTAATAATGATAACCGCGATCATTTTGGTCACAATAACCACGATACGAAATTTTCATATCGTTACATCCCTACTAACGACTGTCTTGGTCGTCTACATCTATGAAAACCACAACAATGGACTCACACACTCACATGATCCTGTTTCCATCTGCCCGTCCCTCAGGTCTCTCTGCATCCAGTCCGCTCCAGCCGTCTCTGGGCCGGTCCGGTACCAGCCCCGCCTTCAACCCCAGCAGAAGCTCGTCTCCCCAGGCCAAAGGAGCCACTTCCACCCCGAGTCCCCACAAGCAGCTGGCCCACAGCCACCATCACACCGGCAGCCACGGCGCGGTCAGGAAGGGCAAGGGCCCGGGCGCTCCTGGGACTCGATAATGCGTATACACACACACACACACACACACACACACACACACTGTTGAAGCATGAATGTGCACTCACGGACACACAATTGCCTCACTTTAAAACACACACATAGACTGGAAAAAATGTAAATCTTACCAAGTGTGTTTTTCTCATTTCTAGTCAAAATATCTCATCACACTTAACCCATAAAGACCCGAACAGCCACCGTCGACCAAAACCATCTACTGATCTAAACTGTTTAATACCCGTTGATCCACTAATCCTATCAATCCATGTAAATAATTGATGTAAAATGCAGTTCGTCTTTTTATGGTCATCAGGTATGATCCATTTGGACGTTCAGAGGCTCCGTAGTGAACGTAGAAACACTGTCATCTTCTACAACATATTGATTCACCAGTAAAACCGATGGAATTGGATCAATGACAGTGGACGGACACACGGTTTATGTTCAGTTAATGATAGATTTGACTGAAAAAGTCACTTTTTCTTCAGTTTTTCTTGTTTTTGATGTAAGAAACCTCAAGTTTAATCTAAGCTTTTATGAACATTTTCATGAACAACAAATTAAATAATGGAAAATACCTGATTTCGACTGAAAAAATGCAATATACGGAGGATAATATTACAATAAATGGTGATAAATTATTTAATATAGGTCTAACAGAGAAAAATTAATTTAGGAACTGACGCAAAAGTAGCTCTGGGTCTTAATGGGTTAAAATAAGACATAATTACCTAAAGAGTAACTTTTCAGTGAGATATAAGAACATATTTTTACACACTAGATCTTGAAAATCTTACTTCAAGAAATCTTACAAAGAAAATTTTCACTTGTTCCATTGACAGATTTTTTTTTTTTTTTTTTTGCTTAATTCAATTCTGCCGATGGAACAAGTGAAAATTATCTTAGTAAGATTTCTTGAAGTAAGATTTTCAAGATCTATTGTCTAAAAATAAGTTCTTATATCTCACTGAAAAGTTACTCTTTAGGTGATTCTGTCTTATTTTAAGTGTGATGAGATTTTTTGACTAGAAATGAGAAAAAATACACTTGGTAAGATTTACATTTTTTCCAGTGTAAATAACTGACCTATTCTCACTGTGATCCTTACAAACACCCTACGCTTGAACTGAAACATGGAGAAAACAGTATTTATAGTAACTGAGTAACTGAGGCTCACTACCTGGAGGACCGTGCTCTGGCTGCTCTTCACACCAACACACACACACAGAGTCACATGAAGGTACAAACAACCCACCGCTGTCCCTTTTCCGGCCGCCACATTTCTTTGACTTTTATTTAAACGTGTCCAGGTCAGTGGACAAAATCTGCCTTGACTATTTTTGTTCGCATAGTGACAAGTATTTCCAAGTGCTATTTGAGAAGACGAACTGTACTTTTCCTATTTAACGACAGACGGGAAGCTCTTTCGATTCGCTATCCGGCCGCGACGCCACAACCGAGGCGCGATCCGACACACGTAGCTAGCGTAAAGGGCTCTCCGAATTTCTCGCGTAGCGATGCAAAGGAGTTTCTGTCAAATGCACTGAGCCACGTCTTCCTTTTCCTCGTCGTTACTATCTCTCGTTCACGTACGATAGGTTATTTAATTGTTCCGTAGAGACGCTCAGTGCAAAACCGGTGGATAATTCTAAATGTCAACGCTTAATGTGAACCCATAACTTCCCAACACAAACTTTACCAAACAAAACGTCAGCTTTTGTACTAAAGCTCTTATTTTTATATTACAAGATGTGAGAACCCGTACCAACATAGCAGGTCTTAATATTTTGAAAATGTTTTGTCCATAAAATGTATCGCAGTACAAATGGAAAATGAGAAGTGAATATATATTTTTTTTTGTCCAGCAGGAAAAACGTATGGATATTGTGCAAAATTCTCTTCCAAAACGATGGGTACTGCTTGACTGGAAAATGCTGCTAACAAATTTATCAAAATCAGATTTAGAGTTGTTTGGTTTTCTAACGCTTAATTTATTTCCATTGTATTGAAAATGGGCCGTTTATGATCATTGTGAATATTCGCCTGTATAACAGTGTAAATTGTACCGAAGCTATTGTTATTTTTCCGAAGAAAAGTGTTCTTGTGATGAGGAGTCTGTGGTTCTCTTTGATGTCATTGATGTTTTAGAAAAAGAAAAAGGCATTTTTGCGTCGAGCACTACATCTGTTCTAGGTTTGTTTGTTTTGTTAATAGTGTGATTAAAATACGATGTTCTATATTGATGTACATAATGATGAGGGCGATATTTCCTCTGGCTTTTCCCACACTCGCCTGTCTATTTTTATAGGTCATGTGTACATACGAATAAATGCATCTGCCATTTTACTAACAGGAAGAGCCAACTGAAAATAAAAGAGTGCTAAATCAGCCTCGCCTTCCTGTTCCGCCTCATTATTGTGCTTTATTTTTTTATTTTTATTACGCTACAGCGCTGTTGTTCACCTAAATGTGCTTTGTCTATCAGAGTTATGGAAGTGGAAACTTGGCTCAGACGGAGGATGCTTAGAAGAATAGAAATGTGAATAAAATGTGACGATAAAGGAGCTAAAATGAAACGATAGAATCAGAAACAAAGCACAGGCGTATTTTTATAGTCATTTAAAAGAACTGAAACAGTCTTTTTCTATTCTTTCTGTTTTTTTATTGTGTTCATTCTTTAATATTTTCTGGCTTAAATAAACATGGATCTGTGGAGTGCAGAAGATGATCTATCACAGCTCCACTGGTGTATGATAACTAGTGTTTTTTTTTTGTTTGTTTGTTTTTTAATTTTGTGGCGCAAGTGTGCATGTTTTTAATTTCTTTGCCTCTAATCCAGGGGTGTCAAACTCATTTTGGTTCAGGGGCCATATTTAGCCCAATTTGATCTCAAGTGGGCCAAACAAGTAAAATAATGACTTAATAACCTATAATTAATGACAAATCCAAGTTTTTCTTTTTGTTTTAATACAAAAAAATCCCAATTAAATTATGAAAATATTCACATTTTACAAAAAAGATGTGAATAACCTGAAAAAACAAAAATTTAATTTGAAAAATTTGTGCAATTTTTACAATATTATGCCTCAACTTATTATTTATACATGTACATTACACACAATGTTACATAAACATTTGGTTACAGGCAGAATATTGTTAAAATTTTCGAGTTTGGAACTAAAATTTGAACAATTTCTACAATATTCCATCTCTTATTATTAACACAACTACAGATCATAGTGGATCCATAAATGCATAAAACATTTAGTAACAGGCAGAATATTGTTAAAATTGCACATTTCAGGTTGTTCATCTTTGTTTTTATTTATGTATTTATTTGCATTTTGTTGTGAAAGAATAGTTTTGTAAACGTAAATATTTTCACAGTGTAATGTTATTTTTTTCACTTAAATTTTTTCCACATAATTTTTCAGAAAGAAAATTTGTCATTGTCATTATTTATGGGTTATTGTGTTGTTATTTTTACTGGAGATCACGTTGGTCTGTATGTGGAACCTGAACCAAAATGATTGTGACAACCTTGACTGTTCAGGTTCATTTTTGCACTTTCATCCTGCAGGGCTGGAATGAAACCTTTGGCGGGCCAGATTTGGCCCCCGGACCACATGTTTGACACCTGTGCTCTAATCCCTTTGCCATATCAATGACTAAAGAACAACAGTCAGTAATGATAATTATCAATTATAACTGTTAACCAAAATATTTTTCTACATTTTCTTAAACTGGCTAATATTTGGACTTTGCTTGAGTTCCTCACTTAGATTGTTCCATATCTTAACATCAAAAGTAGATAAACAAAAACTTTTTAAGGTTGTTGTCCTAAGTGGTTATTCCCCTTTTTTCTCTCTTTCCCCTCATTTCCTGTCTCTCTCTCTCTCTGCTGAATCTATCAAATAAAGGCCAAAAAGAAAACACTGGTGTAGCCTGCTCTTGCACAGTTGCAAAATGGAGGGGCTTTCACACTTTGACCCCTCCCCCTCTCCTTCGCCGCTGGACACCTACAAAACACTTACCTTCTAAACTGTGCTTGTTACTTCATTTCCTTCCCTGGTGGTTTCCTTGATATTTGATAAGTGTTGCGTTTTTTTTTTTTTTTTTATAGTGTTCCTGTAAATATCAACTGTGTGACGCTCATAAAGTTAGTTTTGTTGAAACTATCACACAGGTTTTGTATCAGCTGTGGCTTTTTATAACCATCATTTTATGGCAGGGGTGTCAAACTCATTTTAGTTCAGGGGCCATATCCTCCTAATATGATCTGAAGTGGGCTGGACCAGGGAATTAATAACATAATAATATATAAATAATGCCAACTCCAAACATTTCAATGTCTTTTATAGGGAAAAAAGTAAAAGTACATTATGGAAACATTTACATCTGTAAACTGTCCTTTTAAAAATGTGAATACAGTCTACTGTCGTTATACCCCCAACTTCCGTTCATGGCCAAATTGGCGGTACAGTCTACTCTCGTTATACCGCCAACTTCCGTTCACGGCCAAATTGGCGGTATAGCGAAAATGGCGTTACAACGGGTTGCGTCCATAATGTGCATGTCTTTACTATATGATGTCTATGCTGCCTCCGTTAACCCGTTCTAATTGCGTTTCTAAATAAATCTTGATTCTGTTATGTTGTAAGGGATCATTTAAAGTGGGGAAACATTTTAAGCATTATTATACCGTGTCGGGAAATGACACCCCATCATCTTGAGGCTTTGGCTTAATCCCACGTCCTCTTCCCGACATCCTGACCTACTGAGTGTTCTGCGATAAATGAACGGTGGCCGTTCCGTAGACCTACTCGTAGCTTGTCGCAATCAGCGTCTGGTGCATTTGTTTCAGTGCATTGTTAAAATTTATGTGTACTCGATGGCAATCACGCTGGCGGTATAACGGTCGGGAAATCAATGGTATAAGTGTTGTTTGTGCATGGAACTGGGCTGGCGGATGGCGATAGGTGGAAATGGCGGTAGCTAATGGAATAATGCATTGGGGATTTTTGTGCAATGGTTATGGTCGGCGGTGAGCGAAAATGGCGGTATAACGGCGGGTGGTTTAACGAGAGTAGACTGTAACATGAACAACCCTGAAAAAATTGAAATTTATTAAGAAAAATGAGTGCAATTTTAACTCTATTCTGCCTCTGCTCATCATTTGTAAATGCGTTAAAACTTACAGATAACAGCGGATCTGCAAATTTACAAAATATTTAAGTAACTGGCAGAATATTAGTAAAATTACACTTACTTCTGTTAATACTGATTTTAATGCTTAATGCTGACCATAAGTTTTCTTTTCTTGGCTCCTCACAACTGTTAGTTTGCAAGACACCTGTGTCCTTCAAAACATGAATGTTTCTCTCAGTCAGCTTCTCAATTCTGCATATTGTAAGCTACTTTATCTCTAAAGATAGCACAACGTACAGTTTGACCTCTTAGTCCACAGCAGAGCATGAGCTCTCTCAGTTCTGGAATTCAACAAAGAGTTACTTTCCAAACTTCCCAGAATGACTCCAAGGTCTTACATTCTGTCCTGTGTCCATCTGACATTCTTTCTTTACTTAGCAACAGCATCATACGTCATATTTTATATTAACCAGTCCCATGTAAGCTTAGCGCAGCCTCTACAGGGTGAGTCAGAAAAAACACTCTTTCCATTTAAAGAAATTGTACTGCTAAAACGGAAACACTGATTTTCCTTTTGACCATACAGTCATATTGATGTGGTTATTGAGCATGTCTGGTGATGTAGTCATAGATTTATTGCATTACATAAGAGAGAGAAGGTCCATTGTTTATTGGGCACTGAAATACCTGCCAACACAATGTATGCCACAGTGAACAAACTTGAAATTGACAACAATTACAGGAGTCGGGGCTTTGCTTTCACACTCAGGACATAGGCCTACATGACAGTGCCCAGGGAGTTTTCATCATGGCAAGACCACAGCGATTGCAGGTATTATTTCCTCATCGAGTTGTCTGTTTGGGTCAGGAGAGAGAGTGGCCACCTAGATCCCCGGACTTGACCCCCCTTGATTTTTTCTTGTGGGGGTATCTTAAAAACCGTGTGTATCAGACTGTTCCACAAACTCTTCAGGAACTCCAAAATCGCATCACGGCTGAAATCCAAGCCCTACGACGAACACGAATGGCGAGAAGAGCTGTGTTAGAGATGCGACAACGAGCACAGATTTACATCAATCTGAATGGTAGCCAGGTTGAAGGTCGTGCCGGACGACTTCGCTGAGACAAAACATTTTGATGGTGAGTAAACATGCTGTAATGGTTGACAATTTCAATTTCATTCACGGTGGCATAAACTGTGTTGGCAGATATTTCGGTGCACAATAAACAATAGACATTCCCTCTGTTATGCTATGCCATAAATCAATGATTCAATCGCCAGACATGCTCAATAACCACATCAATATGACTGTATAATCAAAAGAAAAATAAGCATTTCCATTTCAGTGGTACAATTTCTTTAAATGAAAAGAGCGTTTTTTCTGACTCACCCTGTATAAGTTAGACTGATTTTCTGTATAAGGTAGAACTGACTCTTGAGAGAGGTCGAAGCTTCGTCTGTCAGTTTTCTCATTTGTGGACAAATAAACGGATTGCCTGATTGAAGCAAATCCATTCTCCACGAAGTCTTTGTTGTTTTCCAACCATCACACTTCTCTTAACACATTTATAGTTTTTCATATTTTTTGTGAAAGGCCAGTTTGTAAATTTACACATTTTCGTGTAATTTCACTTTTTTTTTTTTACACTAAAACAGAGGAAAATTTTGGAACTGTCATTATTTGTAGGTTTTTATGGTCGTATTTTACTGATCTGACCCACTTGAGACTAAAGCAGGGCTTTAAGTATGGGCCCTAAAGTAAAACAATTGACTGTTAATATCTTGAGTGTAATTTTTGCATTTCACAAATTCATCTCACGGGCCGGATTTGACCCCCGGGCCGCATGTTTGACACCGGTGTTTGCTGATGTCTGCGTATCCTTTTTTGGTGAAATCTCTCTTCTTCATTATTTCAAATATTTATGCATTGACTCCTGACTTTCAATAGACCTGTGACTTTTCCCATTTTCAAAATAATTGATGCATTATCTGATGAATTTCACACCAAATCCTTTTACCGAGACTCCAAAGCATGACTCTAAATCATTTTTCTTTCACACTCCATGAGAAATGTTTTGCTTATCTTTTACTTGGATGTTTAGTCTTGCGGTCAGAATTTGACACTAGAAGTCTGTTTTCAGATTCATCCAACAGCAGGGGAACTTTTCTTTGTGCCAAAGTTATGAATCTGGCTTTGTAAAAATACAACTGGTTTGGAAACTAAAGCCCTGTGTTCTCATAGGTCATGTCCAGTCCTAATTCAGCACATATCACTTTTATGATTGAAGAAACAGAAACAGCAGCAGGTCTGTCCAGAAACAATGGGCCTGCTTCTCAGGATAACAATAGAATACAGATTTTTTTGGAAATAATGTGAGATAAAATGCATTAAGTTTCAGATAATTTGATGAGATGAATTTGAAAAGAAATGACAAAAGTTCTGGTTTGTTCATGTTATATCCTCCTGAGACCCAGGAAAATACAAGTTTTGGCTTTTTTTACATTAAATAATTGCCTTTATTGAAAACAGCGTGACACAACAGTTTTTTCAGATGCATTTTTACAATTTTTGTGGAATGTCCTTTGCAGTTGACAGTGTTTTGTTTGTTTGTTTGTTTGTTTGTTTGTTTTTTTCAATAAAGCTGTGAAAGTCTTGTCCCCTGCAGAGGACAAAAATGCATCGCTGGGTCTCAGGAGGAAATAATGAAGTCTTAATTAATATATCTAGAGATATATAATATATACATAGAATGAATACAAAAATACATGTTTTCTAATATGCAGACAGTGTTTTGATAGATAGATAGATAGATAGATAGATAGATAGATAGATAGATAGATAGATAGATAGATAGATAGATAGATAGATAGATAGATAGATAGATAGATAGATCCTTATATTTTCTTTTTACCTTGGATTTTTTTTGTTTCTAGCTGATTAAAGACTTAATAATACCAAAATGGTGTCCATGCAGTATTTACATTAAAGTCACACATCTACTTATGAAAAAAAATACATTAATGTCAGAACACAGTTCATAAAGTACAAAATATATCCCATTAATGCGACAAATGTGCTTCTGAACCACTATTCCTAAAAATGCATTTAAATAATTAATGGACAATGCAGTTTTTCAGCTATTTTTATATACTATACTGTATGGGTTAAAACCCATGTAGTTTGATAAATGATAGTAGTGCTTGTTTTTAAGTTCAGTTAATGACATATTTTCCTGAAAAAGTCACTTTTTCTTCAATTTTCTGTTTTGATATAATAACCATTGACTTAATTCCACACTTTTATGAACGTCTACATAATCAGTAAATAAAATATAGGAAAATACAGAATTTTTGATAGATAGATAGATAGATAGATAGATAGATAGATAGATAGATAGATAGATAGATAGATAGATAGATAGATAGATAGATAGATAGATAGATAGATAGAAGGGTCGCTGGTTCTATTACCTGAACCGGTGGAAATTTGTTGACTGATGTGCCCTTGAGCAAGGCACTTAACCCCCCCCCCCCATTTTCTCCCTGGATGCCTGATATGGCAACCCCTCTGCTACTAGTATGCAGTATGAGATGCATTAGGGTGGTCCAAAAACATTTTTTTTGAAGATTCTCTGGATTAGAACCCTGCATTTGGTTCCATATTTGGCCAAATCACTTCGGTCCAAATTTTATGCAAATTAATTAATATTTAGAGGTTGCACAAGACTCATGAAGATTGCTCTATATACTTTTAACATAACTAGCCAAATGAATAAGGCATACAGGGTGGGGAAGCAAAATTTACAATATTTTGAGGCAGGGATTGAAAGACAGTGTATGACCAATTAGTTTATTGAAAGTCATGAGAATTTATTTGCCACAAGAAAATTGACATAATAGAAAATGTTTTTATTCTATGTGTCCTCCTTCTTTCTCAATAACTGCCTTCACACGCTTCCTGAAACTTGCGCAAGTGTTGCTCAAATATTCGGGTGACAACTTCTCCCATTCTTCTTTAATAGTATCTTCCAGACTTTCTGGTAATCGTTTTGCTCATAGTCATTCTCTTCTTTCCATTATAAACAGTCTTTATGGACACTCCAACTATTTTTGAAATCTCCTTTGGTGTGACAAGTGCATTCAGCAAATCACACACTCTTTGACGTTTGCTTTCCTGATTACTCATATGGGCAAAAGTTTCTGAAAAGGTATGGATAATAGTGTTAGGTATGATTATGACATCAGTATATGTTTGGTTTCAAAACAACTGACATAGTGCCTGCTGAGAAAAAACAACTAAATGTTCATTGTAAATTTTGCTTCCCCACCCTGTATTAGAATAATTTGTAAATTTATTCTCAAAATCAAACTGCAACTCGCATAAAAATGTTACTTAGAAAGTCCAGCAACCACTGTTGCTTTATTGAAATTACAAAAAATGTTCCTGTGTTCTTTGACAACTTGGAGCCAGTATTGTTTGTGATCTGCATTTTTTGTTCGGCTACAGTTGAAGTCTTGAATAAGCTCCACCCCTCTTTCAGCAACATCATTGACAACTTTTCTGGAATGCACAGTTTTATCAGCCTTCTGAAAGTCTGCATCATCAGCCCAGTCTTCTGGAGGAATTCTGAAGAATGTTTGTGGCAGATGCAAAGTTTCAAACAAACACATGGTGCTGGTGGGGACAAAATCACCGATCTGCTTCCCTTCATAATCTGATGGATTAAGGCCATCCCAACGCTTTAGTGGAACCGAAAGAACCTTCATTTTCCATCATGTTGTGAACCATCAGCTGCTTCTGCTCTTGTGTCACACTGGAGTCACAGAATGCCAGGCCAACCAATTGTTCACTCCAGTACCACAGATGTCTGCAGCCTTACTTCATACATATATTGCTAGATGAAGCACTCAAACCTTGGTTCTGATAGTACTGCTGCTTCTCTTAGCAGGTCAGCTCGGCTATGCTGAAAATGCAAAATTAGTCAGTTTCCAGGAAACTTCCAGTGACTTGTGCAACCTCTAAAACATCTCCTTTTTCTTCCAAATTTTTTTCCTAAATCACCATTTGAACGCCAGAACCTAATGCAGGGTTCTAATTGAGGTTATCTGAAACTTTATTTTTTACCATGATTGTTGGACCACCCTAAGATGCATGTATGATCTAGTGATGAGAAAATAAGTTTGATTCAAGAGGAAAAGTTTGTCTCTCAGTTACTAGTTTAGTTACTGAAGGCAGAAGATGAATTTCGGTGTGTGGTGGATGTTTATGTGTGTTTATTTATTTATTTGTTTATTTAATAGAGACCATGCACATTTATGAACATTGCTGTATAAAAAATACACCCATGTAAATATGCAAGAATTAGTAAAAATAATTACTTTTCATCTGCAGTCCCGAGGCAGGTAATATGTAAAACAGCTAACATTAATACACTTGTTCGCTATAAATTAAAAAATTTAACCTCTACTGACAAAAAATGAAGATTCTCCTTCTGCTGTGGGTAGTTTTCACTGAAACTCCTTGATATACAAAGTGTATGACAATGTATTATGCAGAGTTGGAGATTGTTTTTGCAAAGACACAATGTTCAGTTTTTCAGTTCTTTTATTAAACTAAAGCCACTTCCATTGTGATTTACTGTATTTGAGTAGAAATGCAAACACAAACTCAGAGCTGCACCACCTCAAAGTGACACTATTTATGGATTAATATCATTAAAAGCAAGTAATAAATTTTTTCGTGATTTGGACTAACTTACATTTAGATGATGACATCCTGACCTCCATATATCATCTACAGTACATCTGAAATGTTGTGGGCGGCAAAGGCTTCAAAGTCAATATTCTCAAGTGCTCCTGAATTTATGGCAGTATACTTCGTAGATTGGTTTATGGCCAGTAAGATTTCATCTAGATGAATGCCTCGACATGTTCTTTCTGGTGCTCTCTGACATGACCGCAGCGCAGACTATAAACACAGGACTTCCAGGTCTGGGCCTGTTCCCGGCCAGTGGTTATATAAGCATTTGCACCTAGATAGACTCCTGACTTGAAACACATCCAAGGTACAAGCTGCTCCAGCCAATGTTTGGGAGTGTCCAATATATGTTTATATATATATATGTGTGTGTACTCCAGAGGCCGCTTCCAAACAAGCTCCAGACCATGCATGGCTGTGTAATGCAGCGTGTGCACATACATGTCCTGTTGACACCTTTATATGTGATACGGTGTCAGTGACCTGTGCGTGAGTGTGTTGTGACGTATCAATGAGTGATACCCCACTACTGCTTCCTTTAAAGTTTTTTTTTTTTTTTGTAACTACGTTAGCTGGAGTTTTAAAAGTCTGAAGTCAACTCTGGAAAAAAAAAAAAAAAAAACAACTTTATTCCAGTTCAGTAATAACTTGGCAATTTAAGACTCTTTGGTGACTGAACTGATTTAGTACATTTGGGCACTTTTGTAGGTCTCTGCAGATTTTACCACCACTGGGCCATTTTTCCCCCAAACAGAGAAGTGTGTAAGTACAAACACCGTCACATAATGAGGTAATAAACATGGTTTTGCCTTTATCAAACTCTAGAAATGTGAGAATTTTCCTTCTGTCATCATGTTCTTGACTCATGTTGAGAGATACAGGGGTTGGACAAAATAATGGAAACACCTTAAAAAATCAACAAAATATAATTTAATATGGTGTAGGTCCGCCTTTTGCGGCAATTACAGCCTCAATTCTCCGAGGTATTGATTCATACAACTTGTGAATTGTTTCCAAAGGAATTTTAAACCATTCTTCAGTTAGAATACCCTCCAACTCTTTTAGAGACGATGGCGGTGGAAACCGACATCTTACTTGAATCTCTAAAACTGACCATAAATGCTCAATAATGTTGAGGTCTGGGGACTGTGCCGGCCATACGAGATGCTCAACTTCATTAGAATGTTCCTCATGCCATTCTTGAACAATTCTAGCTGTATGGATTGGGGCATTATCATCTTGAGGTGAAGGTGTTTCCATTATTTTGTCCAACCCCTGTATATCTTAATGCTTTCACAAGAGTTATAAAAGAAACATACAGAACCAAAATCATTTGACCTTTTTTTATTGGCATAACTTTCACAATGAATGGAGAAGTTGCCACAAAGCTTAAAAAAAATAAACCATTTTTCTTTTCATACACATCACAGCAAATTGCACATATGTTTGAGTACCACAGCACCATGTGAATGGACTGGACGGAATCTGAACAGTACAAATAAAAACTAATGTATCGCTAAAATAAAACCAAACTGAGGTTTCCAGGAGAGGACAATGTAGTGTTCTAACCATTTAACGATGTACAGACACAGACCAGGATGTACTTAACAGGAAAGAAAACAGCTCATTGACATGCAACCCTCAGTAGCATTCAGATTAAAATACACTCTGGTAATGTGAATGGAACAGGTTTCATAACAAAAGTGCCTCAGCTGTGATCGGAGGCATGTATGGTGACCAGCCTCAGTGTTGTGTAGTGTATTTAATGAAGGGTACGAGCTACTGTGCTGCTAACAGATAGGACACCATGGTCAGGGCTGCTGCCTCGATGGAGAACAGGTGGAGGTCCTCCACGTGCGGGCAGCTGCTCCTCATGAACTCAGCCAGCCGGAGCAGGTACTCCAGGTTGTGGCCCGTCTTCCCTCTGCACATGGCGATCTGGGCACCGATCTCCTCTGGACTGGCCGGCCCCAGGTAGAGGGGGTTATCACAGGTGGCGATGTACACCAGAGCCTGAACCGGAGACTGGCCTTCACCCTCGGGGAAGAAGTCGACCATTTTGGTGACGTATCCGCCGCAGACCGTCTCGCGCACATTCAGGTACTTCAGGGACTCCTCCACCTGAGAACCTGTCACCTCGAACGCCACGCCCCATGTGCTGGCCTGGAAGGAAGAAACCGTGACATAAAATCAATGCATCACTCTGTAAGGTTTCCTAAGGCTGGAAAATCCACTGCAGTGTTTACAGCCAATAGGAAGCAGAGTTTCCACTTACGTCATCATCCTCTATCAGCGTCACCACTCTTCCGGGCTGCAGGAAGAGGAAGAAAAATAGGTCACGTCATGATCATGTCCTGATACAGTGTGAAGCAAACATCTCACAGTTTACAGCATCTGTTTATATTTTCTAAGTAGATGTCCCTCAGTCCAAACACAAACCAGTCTTACCAACTCGTCATTCCCACGGTGGAAGTTATCTCCGTGCCAGAAACGCCTCTTGTAGCCTTCAATATAGCCGACCTTGCTCCTCTTGTACTTGAAGTCAGGCTTCCACACCAGTGACCCGTACCCGAAGATCCACAGGCTGCTCTTCCCTGCGATTATGTCTTGAGGCTTCATTTTTGATTGACGGTGTTGACGATGAATCGATGAAACACTTTGTTTTCAGTCGCCTCGTTAGCTAAGGTGACTAGCTAGCTAACGTTAGCTTCCTCCGGTCCAGCAGCAGAGGTACCGGCTGGCTCTCTGGTATACCGCGGACGGTATTTGAGCCCAACTGCTTAGCAGTTGCGAAGATGGAATCTCGCGGTTGGTTTTGCCTTGCACGATGCATTGCCATTGCATTAGATGCGCCGCATTATGCCTTAAAAATCCATGGCAGCCGCTTTGGCCTTCTGATCAATACGAAAAAATCTAAAACGCTTTTGGCCAGCTGCCCCGCCGGCCGATGCTACTGTTTATAAAGCTATGGAGTGAACTGATCGAGGTTTTAACTAGTGACGGCTGTCTAAATCACCTAGCTGGTCGTTTTCTCCCTGACGATCACCACCGGATCTATGAAGGTTCTCCTCGATAACATGGCGAAGCGATGAAGACGTATTTATACTGTCTACTTGGATGGGCGTATCCAGGCTAGCACTCTTAACCAATAATATTTAAAATAAACACATCCTTTATCACATTTTAGCCAATAACATTTTGGTGCGCTAAATAAGGCGGGACTATAAAAGAAACTCACTGTCCCATTGGCTGTAAAATAAACTAAGGCGTGAACCTACTGCTTTATCTGATAGGTCAGTGAACCGTCAATCCAACTCACTCCGTTTCTGATTGGCTTGTCGTACTGTCGCTCTCGCATAAATTTCGGCCTAGTTTGGCTGATGCAACTCTACCCAGCATTTCAGGGCCGTAGTAACAAACCAAGACATTGCATCAGACCGGATGAAGGTGAGAATCCCAAAAAGGCACGGTGTAATATATTTAACAAGATGTGCCGCCAAGTAACAGATGAAAAAATGTGTGTTTTTAAGTTTAATATGTCATTTATGGAATAAAAATGGAAGTAGTGAGACCTCATTGAGCAAATCAGTCCTGACATGTGAGTGGGATAATTGTCCCCTACATGGATGTTTACATGGACAGCAGCATGTGAAGGCTGTAATCTGGTCCCACAGCTCAGAGATCCAATAGCAGGAGGTCACTGGGATCCTTTAACTTGATCTGTACATATCAGTCTGCTTGGACAAGGGAGAAAAGTGTGGGTAGGCAAATGTTTTTCAGCTGAGATGCACTAGTTCAGTGTTTTTCAACCTTGGGGTCAGGTCGCCTGGAATTCAAATGGGATCGCCTGAAATTTCTAGTAATTGATTAACAATATTAAAAAAAAAAAACTTACTAAAATAATAATAATAATAATAATAATAATAATAATAACTTTATTTATATAGCACCTTTTAAAACAAAGTTTACAAAGTGCTTTGACAAACAAATAAAATAAAAGGGCACAACAGCAGGATACAAGATGTAAATAAAAACACTAAAAACACTAAAATAGAAGCAACATAATAGGAGAGATGTGTACAACAATGCAGAAACAAGACACTTCAAATAGATTAAATGAATCAGAATAAAGAGGGCAGGGGTAATGTAACATGATGCTGTTAAATCAATGCAGAAGTAGAGGCGTGAGATAAAACATCATGTATGAGAATATAAACCAACAATCAAACAGGATAAGATTCAAATTAAAAAATTTAAAAATTGAAAGGGACAAACATCTGCCCGAGGATCTAAGGCTACATGCTGGCTCGTAGGTAGCTAACATGAAAATGGCAAGGTTTCACTGTAAAAGGATTAACGTTATTACAATGCAAACTTTGGTGCTGATGGTGGATATACACCCCAGATGAGCCTCTAAATAAGACCCTCTTTCCTCCTCATTTCAGTTTAACACCATGAACAATGGTTTCAGATGTTTGTGGTGCAAGATTTTATCAGTTTGAGAAAGAACAGACTGTACCACACAACTTAAATAGGGGATTGGGAGCAGTTAATGCAGTGTTTTTTAACCTTAGGGTCAGGACCCCCCATGTAGGGTTGCCTGGAATTCAAATGGGATCGCCTAACATTTCTAGAAATTGATAAAAATAATAAAAAAAAAAAAAATTAAAACTTACTGATAAAAATTTACATTATATAACCTAAGTGTCGTGTAAAATTAATGTTTATTTGCAACATATTATAGCAAACTATTATGTGATCAAAAACAAATTAACCCTCCGGTATCCCGTCCAGCAAGGCCCTTACTAAGCCCCAAGTGTGCCTTTTTGGCACACCTGTGGAATAATGTCAAAAAAATTTTCATACAGTTTTTCATACAGTTTGTTTTTAATTCTTTTACACTTTTTTCTATTTCATCAACTTGAGACGTAAATAAAAATACCAAATACTCAATAACTGTCACATTTTTTAACCCTGTAAATGCCGTGTTTGTAATGTAAACAAATCATTTTTTTTTTGATGCAAAACACACAAAAAATAAATTCTTTTCAATATACTAAATAAAAAGTGGATCACATATTATTTGATTTTTGCAGCCTGGCATATGTCAGTGATTAACAGCAACATTGGTTAATTTGCATTATTATTTTTGGCGCTAGGTCAAATGTTCAAAAATACTAGCATCTGTCACCAAGTGTGCCAAAAAGGCACACCTATAAATCAAACTATTAAATATCATATATTGATTTATTTTCCTGCTCTAATTTGATTTTATTTTTGTAAATCAAGGTCAGCCCTAATCATTCATATCAAATGGAAGAAACAGTGCGTTTTAGGCACACTTGGGAGACAGATGCTAGTCTTGTAATTTTCTTTTGTTTACAATGTGCAAATTTTAGTTGGTGGCCAGAATTTAAAAGATCATGCAAAAATGAACAACTTTTGAATTCTAACCATATTTAAATTGTGAAAAATAATATGAAGTTTTTTAACAGGAAGTGCAAAGTGTGCCTAAAAGTGCACCCGGATACTGGAGGGTTAATTTTAGCAAAAAAAAAAGTCTCAGTTTTGAATGTCTGGGGTCGCTAGAAATTTGTGATGTTAAAATGGGGTCACGAGCCAGAAAAGGTTGGGAGCCACTGCACTAGTGTAATAGTGAACAACAGCTCAAGGGTCAGTGTCATAACCCAGGCCACTTTGACCAGTTTTATACCAGGTCAGATTGTCTTCTATATTTATTTCAACAATCTGCATGGATGGAAATTAAAATTCCTGAGTGAAAGTAAGAAAGAAAAACAGTACTTTAATTGAACACGACCAAACAATTTAACCCAGTGAACATATGCTTAGAAAGATCTGACAAATGTGAGACCTGATCAAACGTACAAAAATGCCCACCACTCCCCCCCGGTGAATCTGATATAGTACCAGAGACTCATCTGTGCTCAATAAATAGATTATCTATAAATAGCTGGAATTATCGGCCGTGATAAGAGGCCAAACAACTGTATCAGCTCTTCATAAATCTAAAGCACCACACAATCCAGGCCTTTGGGTGAGCCCGTGTCATGCACAAGCTGCCGTCCATTTTTGCCGTGGCCTTTCATGTCCATCCACTCCTTGAGCCTGCTGTCACAGAGTCTCTGGGCCGCTCTCATTACAGGCCACTTAAACTGTCATAGTGACAGCACTGCCTCTAATCTACTGACGCATTCAGCACTCACCTGTCTGTCTATTATTGGCAGTAGTGGATGGAGTATTCTTATCCTTTTTTAATACCAAAGCATGAAAATAATTCACTACAACTGCATGTTTCGGTCTTTTAAAACATTTTCAATTCAAAAAATGACTCCAGTAAAACTATGTTAATATTAGTAATATTAATAAAAGTATAAAGGAAAAAAAAATGGTAATAATAACATCTCTGTCTGTCTTTTGTAGTTAAATATGATTCTTCTAGATGACATTTTTTTTATTTTACTGTGAATGCTATATTTTATTGCTGTAGATATTCAAGGTGGTGTTTATTTTATATACTATTTGACATTTTTTTGCAATAACTCCTTACAACTTTACTCCACCCTTTGTGCAATATTATATGCATTATTCCCTATATTTTTCTGGAAAAGTGCAACACCCAAATACCCATAATTTTCTGTTACTACTGATGTTTACATTGTGCATATTTTCATCAATGGAACAGTTTTGTTTTTTGGGTTATAGTATTTTACTTGGTTAAATATAAATTTACATCTAGTTTTCATACTTATACATTTTACCATACAGTTTTCACACCTCAGTTGCAGCATTCATATGTTATTTATTATACTTTTTTGTGTTTTATTTCTATTATTTTACAGTGTTTTAAGTACTTTCTATTTAAGAGTAGGTGTTTTTCCTTGGTTTTCACAAATAGCAAATAAAAATCTTTAATCTAGTCTACTGTAATGCATCATATTCCATAAAATTACTGTAAGATTTTATAGAAACAGATTTCTAGAAAGTCAGCTTTTCATAACGTCAGAGGTTAGCTTAATTAGTGTATGTTCAAACTAAACCAACAGAGTTAATTAATGTGTGGAGGACATTTTTTTAACCCACAAAGGAAACTTAAAGTTAAAACATTTACTAAAAAAACTAACAAACAACAATTTAAATGGCACAGAAATATGTATGTCATTGTAATATAATAGACATGTTAACAGTGTTAAATGTTTAAATCTAAAGTAAAGTTTGCATTTACCGTTACATTACTTTGTGTTTTTGCTTGGTTTGTCACTTTCATCAGATATGGAGTCAAACAAACAAGACACTGATCCATTTCAGCAAGTAGGGCAGGTTTTTAGTGTGTTGTAAATATTCTTTGTAGGTCAGGAGTTAGGTTACTGTGACACGTCGGTGGCACCTAAAAGCAGATCTTTAAGAATGTGACCATACTTGGAAGAAAACATCCACAGTACATCCTGATTTGTTTATGACTCAAATGCGTGTTTTTGTTTTTACCGAATTAGTAAAAGTTAAAGTATTTTTATATGTTACCTTTGACTTGAATGTAAATGTACCTGTGGGATTATTTTGGCAGGTAGTGACCACTTATTTCCTGTGTATGGGTTTTTTACTGACACCTAGTGTTAATTAATGAGACGACTACACATTCGACCGGCTAAGGTTACATCCATCACCATCAGATCAGGACAATAATCCCATTCAAATGACTTTCGTGTCAATTTACTGGTAAAAATATGTTTATTTCAGGGATAATGTTTGGAGAGGATCACATGTTGATCAAAAACAATAAAAAATAAAATAAATTAAAAAGTATAGATAATAGTTTCACATGTTACATGGAGTATTTCAAATGTGCTTCCTGTGTCTTCATTTATGCCAGCTATTCCCACATTTTTTCCTTTTCTGCCTTTAGAATAAATACTGCTGATTAGGTTTTTTGTCAGTGCTGTCGTTTGTTTTGAGGTTGTTTCCTGAAAACCCGAGTCATCTGCAAGAGCGAGTGAAGATTGAAGAAAGCGATGCGTGAGAAAACCAGTTGGCCTGCGCCGGCATGTGCTGCGTTTTTTAATCAGGGAGGAAACAGGAACTGATGTCACTAGGTCACAAACAGGATGCTGTGATTATAACACAATGAAAATGCCTGGCAATGCAACGGAGACCCAGAGGCCAAAGAGCGGAGCCCTAGCATGTGTATGCCACTGTGATCAAGTGTGAATGGGAATGTGCATCTGCTTACACATGTGAGTGGAACCATGGAGGAAAAAAAAGTGGAAGTACTATCACCTGAGCCTGAGGGGCCATGTCTGCCAGTCTGGAAGTTTTTTTTTTTTTTTTCCAAATTGGTGCTGCTTGGTGCAAACTTTTTTTTTTTGCACACACATAAGCCCTCAGATGAGTATGCCTAGGTCAACAGGATGTGTGTGAGGGAAAAGCATCCAGATCCTGCACCGAGTGTTGATTGGTGCTGATTAGGGGTGCTGACTGTCACAGGATTTCTGTTAATTGGAGGCAGAAGAAGAGGTCTGCGTTTCATAAAGCAGATGATGCAAACTAGGGCTGAAAGATACATTGTTATCGTATCTATATCTAGATATGAACATTCAAGATATTAATATATTAACCCTCCGGTATCCGGGTGCACCTTTCCTATCCCAACCTTTTCTGGCTCGTGATCCCATTTTAACATCACAAATTTCTGGCGACCCCAGACATTCAAAATGGAGACATTTTTTTTTGCTCAAATTAACCCTCTGGTATCCGGGTGCACCTTTTAGGCACACTTTGCACTTCTTGTTAAAAAACTTCATATTATTTTTCACAATTTAAATAAGGTTAGAATTCAAAAGTTGTTCATTTTTGCATGATCTTTAAAATTCTGGCCACCAACTAATATTTGCACATTGTAAACAAAAGAAAATTACAAGACTAGCATCTGTCTCCCAAGTGTGCCTAAAACGCACTGTTTCTTCCATTTGATATGTATGATTAGGACTGACCTTGATTTACAAAAATAAAATCAAATTAGAGCAGAAAAATAAATCAATATATAATATTTAATAGTTTGATTTATAGGTGTGCATTTTTGGCACACTTGGTGACAGATGTTAGTATTTTTTAGCATTTGACCTAGCGCCAAAAATAATAATGCAAATAAACCGATGTTTGAGTTAATCACTGACATATGCCAGGCTGCAAAAATCAAATAACATGTGATCCACTTTTTATGTAGTATATAGAAAAAGATAACTTTTTTGTGTTTTTTTGCAACCAAAAAAATGATTTGTTTACATCACAAACACGGCATTTAAAGGGTTAAAAAATTTGACAATTAGTGAGTATTTGGTATTTTTATTTACGGCTCAAGTTGATGAAATAGAAAAAAGTGTAAAAGAATTAAAAACAAACTGTATGAAAATTTTTTTGACATTATTCCACAGGTGTGCCAAAAAGGCACACTTGGGGCTTAGTAAGGGCCTTGCTGGACGGGATACCGGAGGGTTAATATCGAAAAAAGCAACGATACAAATGACATAGATTTCCCCTGCGCTCGCCCTGCATGTACAGCTCTGAAAGTCACAAAAACTTCATTTTTACGATTGCCCTTGAATGCACCGCTAAGGCCAACCAAAGTCAAACCTTATTTCACGCTTGGTGTGGATCTTATGCATTATGATGTTTGTTTTTTTTTCTGAAAAATTCTTGGTTTTCACCGAACCTGTAGTCATATTGTATCAATATCAAGACATCTGGCATGAATATCGAGTAGGGTGGTCCAATCATTTGAGAAAAAAATAAATTCAATGAAAGAAGTCTAGGCACCTTCCCAAATTGTTCCAAATGTCACTTTATTTTATTTTGTAAAGTTTTAGGTTGATATATTCAGTGAATGGCAGTGCTCAAGATAGGTCAGCCTCACAATGTATTTTCGATATTGTCATATTGTGATAAAAAATAATCACAATTTTAGAGAACTTCTTTTCTCTCGGATGATTCACTAAGAGTGTCAATCTGACTCAAACTACATTAACCCTTTCATGCACAGTGGTCACTCCAGTGGACAGTTATTCTACATCTATTCTCTTGTATTTTCATGGGTTTTGTTGTTTTACTTCCATATCAGCCAACACAGTGGATGTTTATGCACCATCCCATACACTGACATTCATACCATTACTTTAACTTTGCTGTTCTTGATAAGCCTGATCTGCAGTGACATGTTTGAGTGTAAATCAACTGCTAATAAAAATTGGGAATATGATAAAATGTGAAAAAACATCAGATTAGCTGCATTAAAAATGTTTTGATTTTGTGTATCACTTTCTGATATTCAAAAATTAAACACATGGTGTCCAGCGGAGTGGACAATTTTGGAACTCCACAAAAAATTATGAAGGTAAATTTGTTTCTTTATTGCTTTAACAAAAAAAAAAAAAAAAAAATCATAAAAAAAAAAAATCAATCAAAAAAAAAAATTCACTTCAGTCAAGGAAAAAACTGTTCAAATGCAATTTTTTGGATCGTAATTTTTTTTTTTTTTCATTCAAACACTTTTTTTATTGAAAATTATTTTGTTAGTTAAAGCAATAAAGAAACAAATCTACCTTCATAAAAAAAAAAAACAAAAAAAAAAAACAGGTTTATTAAAAAAAATCAGTTGCGTTGTTTTTTCATGCCTAAAGAGGAATAAAAACTCAGGAAAAAAATCTCAACTAAGGTTCTCATAATTCATGCATGAAAGGGTTAAATAACCATTTGCTAAGTTGTATTATCCAAAACAAAAAAGGAAACAATTAAAATAAAATATTTATATTTAGAGGGCTAAACCGACAATGCGTATACTCATACTTACAGATCTTTGTTTTTCAGCCGGTTGTCATGTACTTTCTCCAGCTTTTCAATGGCATGTTTCTTCAGAGTTGTCGGAATAGATGCATTTTGCCGCACAACCAAGAGCTCGTCAATTGTCTCATGACTGGCATTTCGGATGGATTTGCTCTCCTTCAAATGGTGGTGGAAACGCTGCAATACTTGCTTTACAGTTGGTAATTGTTTGTATCTTGTAATAGTCTCCCTTATGCAAAGAAAATATATTTCTCTATACACTACCAGGCAAAAGTTTGGACTCACCTGGTTTTTCTTTATTTTTGTGACTATTTTCATTGTAGATTCTCACTGAAGGCATCAAAACTATGAATGAACACATATGGAATTATGTAGTTTAAAAAGGTGTGACAAAACTCAAAGCATGTTTTATATTTTAGATTCTTCAAAATAGCCACATTTTGCTTTTATTACTGCTTTGTGCATTCTTGGCATTCTCTTGATGAGCTTCATGAGGTAATCACCTGAAATGTTTTCCAAAAGTCTGGAAGGAGTTCCAAATGATGCTGAGCTCTTGTTGGCCATCTGTGGTCCATCTCATGTCATTTAAATAAGAAGGTGAGTCCAAACTTTTGACTGTCAATATATTACTGACTGAAAAATATATTACTGTATAATATATATTTATATTTAAAATATACAGAATAATATATTGTGTCAATATATTTTGTATTATATTGCAATATATTGAAAAATACATAAGGAATTGCCGCTTTCCATATATTGAAACATATGACAATATATTTACTTGTGTCATTATATATTTAGTAATACACTTCATAATGCATGTATGCATATATACATACATATATTGTCTAGTGTATTACTAAATATATAATTACATATATTTAGTAATACACTTCAAAAAATATGCATGTATATACAGGGTGGGGAAGCAAAATTTACAATGAACATTTAGTTGTTTTTTCTCAGCAGGCACTACGTCCATTGTTTTGAAACCAAACATATACTGATGTCATAATCATACCTAACACTATTATCCATACCTTTTCAGAAACTTTTGCCCATATGAGTAATCAGGAAAGCAAACGTCAAAGAGTGTGTGATTTGCTGAATGCACTCGTCACACCAAAGGAGATTTCAAAAATAGTTGGAGTGTCCATAAAGACTGTTTATAATGGAAAGAAGAGAATGACTATGAGCAAAACTATTACGAGAAAGTCTGGAAGATACTATTAAAGAAGAATGGGAGAAGTTGTCACCCGAATATTTGAGGAACACTTGTGCAAGTTTCAGGAAGTGTGTGAAGGCAGTTATTGAGAAAGAAGGAGGACACATAGAATAAAAACATTTTCTATTATGTCAATTTTCTTGTGGCAAATAAATTCTCATGACTTTCAATAAACTAATTGGTCATACACTGTCTTTCAATCCCTGCCTCAAAATATTGTCAATTTTGCTTCCCCACCCTGTAGATTTCCCCTGCGCTCACCCTGCATGTACAGCTCTGGAAGTCACAAAAATTTCATTTTTACGATTGCCCTTGAATGCACCGCTAAGGCCAGCCAAACTCAAACCTTATTTCATGCTTGCTGTGGATTTTGTTTGTTTATTTTCTGAAAAATTCTTGGTTTTCACCGAACCTGTAGTCATATTGTATCAATATCGTGATATCTGGCATGAATATCGAGATATGAAATTTTGACCAATTTGGACAAACCCACCAGAACACATTTAAAGACCGATCCACTGATGCTACTGGAACAGCCGCGTAAGGTCAAAGGGCATTAAGATGGACCAGATTGCTGTGACTGGTCAACTTTGCTAAAATAAAGATCTTTTTATGTATGTGGGTCCAGATCCACTGGCTCCCATCTGGTTTCCCCTCCCCTCTAGTGGTGGCCCCAGTGCCAGGTCCTCTCCTGAGCTTTGTTTGCAGGAGTGGGTGGTACACAACCGGGCATTGAAATATTGCTCTTAACCCTGGAGGGGAGGCAGGCAGTTGGGGTGCGTCTAAGTGCTCCTGTGTGTTTTTATGGGAGGGGATTGGTGTGCTGTGTGTCTTGTGCACGGGGCGAGAGGCCTGGCATATGCTGCTGTTTTTATGGCACTACCGACTCGCTCCTTTTGCTCCCCCACGGCATCTGTTTGGTTGGCTGTGTGTGCGCAGACGCGTGTGTGCAAGCATTATGAAGGGCGGGGGGGCGTTCCCCTTTGCCCTACGCCTGGCTTTGTTTCGCCATATCCAGCTCGAGGGGGTGGTCTCCCTGGAAACGGATTTGAATTTCAAGCCAATTTAGGGCCTGAGAGAGAAAGAGGGGTGTGTGTGTGTGTGAGATGGGAGCCAGGGGGGTTTTCCAGGAATCACTTGAAGTATGATGCTACGGTCAGGGGAGGGTTTATATCTCTACCTGATGTCCAAAATATGACATGATGTGATCTGAGTGTTTGGATCTCATGGCTTTCTATCTGTTCACACTTTATAAATACGGGCATAAACTGGAGAGAAGATCCAAGTTTTAAGACTCGTCCCTGAAATGAAACATACTGTAGATAAAATAAAATGAATACAAGACACATTTGACCATCATTTGAACTCATTTTCATTATTTAAAAACACCTCAAAAATAATTTCCTTTTTCCATTTACTGACATCAAATTAAAAACAGTTTTCAAGAAGTTTATTCCTCAGAAGTTTGGTCCTTATAAATATGCATTATATACAAAATAATATTATAAAACATATAAAGAGCAGTGTGTCATATTTAAATTAAACTCTGGAAATAATCATTTTAAAAAAATTACATTATTGGTTCTGTATTTTTGAGATTTATTATAGGCAGGCAGTGGTGTGACAGTCTTTTCTCCTTGTCTTGAGTCTTTGTTTTTCTCAGTTGGGTTGCATAAAAAAACACTTTCTATGCACACTTTTCCTCTCTCTTGGATCTTGCTGGCACAGCTCTGAGTATTGCGCTCCTGTGGTTTTCTTTTGAGATCTCCGCTGATTAAAACCTATTTTCCCCCGCTGTTTTCTGTAGTGCAAACGATCCAAGAACAGACAAGGGCACAAATTTAGCATTCAAACCCCCTCTTTTAAGGCTTCTAGTGAGTTTGGGCTGCATACAATCTTCACCGTTGCATGGAAAAGTCCAACCAGTCATTTTCACGTGATTGACAGTTGAAGATTATTTCAAAGATTATTAGTTACATTCATAACTCTCAGTGTTTGTGAGGTTGGATTGTGACGGTGGGTGAGTTCACTCGTCTCGACCCTGAGTCTTGCATAGCAGGCGAAGCTGGCAGTAGTGGATATGGATGAACGGGGGGTGGGGGTGGGGGTGGGGATTTGGAAGGGTCAAATCTTAGGCACCTTATTTACTGATTGGTTGGCTGTAAAAGTCATGATTATCACACAAGGCCGAGTCAGATATGAGGGGCAATGTTCCACCTTCACCTCCTTTTACTGTCCAGGATGGCCGATGTTATAAATTAATTATTTCGCTGATGCTCTCAGTCTTCACCCCTTGTGTCTTTAGTCTCTTTATCAGTCTTTTTAACCATTGTCACAACTGAGAGAGGTCCTTCACTGTACATGTTTTGCATACAAACACTCGGTCAACATAAAGTTTCTCAGTTTGCAGAGCAGAGCGTCTTCCCCTCTCCAGTTCTCAAGTGTTCCAGAGCAGCAGTGGACATCTAAAACAATCTCCAGTCTCCTCTCAGCATTTGTAAACAATCCAGAATATTATATTCTGCCTCGATTGTGTCTTTTTTTCTCACGTTCCTTTGCTTTCAGACCCATCACAGTTTATACCTGTGGGGAAACAAAGAGGAAGTAATTAGACTTAAAGTACAATAACAAAAATAATCTAAGAGTTGAAGTTATCTTTGCAGTACTGTCTCCACTATTACGCCTCTAAAGCTTCAGTATTGTTATATTTTGCTTGGAATTAAATATCTAAAAAAATTCCCCCGAATGCCACAGCTGTAAAACATAGCACCTTTGAGACCAAGCAGAGCCAAACATGTGTGAGGACTCAGTATATGTTCAGTTAGTCTGGGTCATGATGTAGCCAAGATAAAGAATAGCTGTTATAATTTACTGAAACCAAAAATGTAGTTCACTGGGCTAACTCCAAATCCATAGTCCGTCTACAAATACCATCATCCCGTGTTGTAAATGCTAGCCCACTTGTGCGAGATAATCCTTTTGAGACAACATGATGCATCTGAAATGGGAGGTTCACTGGAAATGCTGATGAAGATGTGATTCTTTTGGCTTACCTCTGTTGCTATGACGCATTCCCTCCTCTCCTCTGCTATAACAAATACTGACTGGTACATGGAGTCTCTTGAGGAACATATCGTTGATATCCTACACTCTGGCTTTTCACTGCAAACACAAATCACACTTTATGTTTACACAAACTAGAAGCACATGGCACAACTATGCATTAGCTGTACATATATATATATATATATATATATATATATATATATATATATATATATATATATATATATATATATACATAGAGGGAGCAGAGAATAGGGCTGGTGTTTAGCAAAGTAATTGTAATTTATGTGTAAACTCTGTGAAAAGATGTATTGTTTTCCGCTTTGAGAAAACATCATTTGGCTCATTTTTGGGTTCAAGTCAAGGTGCTGGTGACCACAGCAATTATTTCCAGTTAACAGAGCTCCATATACACTATTTGTCCACTTAATGAAAATAATAAATAGAAGTGTGAAGTGGGAATTCTTAAATATGTTGACATGCAAATATATCATTATCACTAGCAGTGAAAAGTGCATGGTCTTAAGTCTAGTGTGTGAATGTTTTTTCTTACCTGTACATTCTACTCAAGGGCATTTTGTCTTCTAAACACTTGTCATAAATTATACTTTTTTCTTCTTGTGACTTGTCATCCTTAAACTCCTTCGATTTCGAGTTGTATGAGTCCAAGTGATAGTTTTTATGGATAAAGTTCGATTTCTCTGAATCACAGTCCACCTCCAGACCGATTTTCTGGTTGGTGTTTTTCAGCTGTGATGCTGGTATCAGGTTGTCCCTCTGAACATTAGAAATGTTGTTCATAGTCTCTGTGTCTCCCCTTTCCCTCTGAGCGTGTCTGTGAATGTGTCTCAGCGCCAAGCCCACCATACACAGCAGAACCAGCAGGGCCACCAACCCTATAGCCAGAGAAACTGCGGCCCACTGGAAGCCACCTTGGTTAGGAGAAGACGTTAAGGCGGCGAAGAACTCGCAGCGAGGTCCGGTGACTCCTGAGGGGCAGATACAGGTAGCTGGAGGATTACCGGGTCCACCACCACCGGTGCAAACACCTCCGTTGAGGCAGGGGCGAATAGAGCATTCATCCAGGATTCTGTCACAGTTGCGTCCGCCGTAGCCTGCAAGACAGGCGCAGGTGTAGTCATTGATCCGATCTAGGCAGGTGCCTCCGTTGATGCAGGGGTTGCCGGCGCACTCATTGATGTTGATTTCGCATTGTTGGCCGGTAAATCCTGCACGGCAGCTACACACACGCATGCCACCGTGGATCAAACACAAGCCACCTATAGAAGAAATGAACACAGTCAATATAAATATCTCCAGACTTCAAATGAAGACACAAAGCTAATGTCAGCGTTCAGAATTACACAGGCATTTCAACAATCTGAAACACCCTGATCTCAGTTATCCTTTTCATGAGGCCCTTTTTTCACACATTTCCATCAAACCCACAGTCTGACCGCAGCGCTGTGTATTGTTCCGCAACACAGAACAATCCCAAAGCCTTCAGTGTTTACAGTAAGAAAGAAATCGAGCTATGTTGGATATTTGTCCCTTTTTATCAACAACTGCAGTGAGCTGTGGTGACATTTACAAGCTACTGCTCTGAGCTGCTGAGTGTTTATATGGAGGACAATAGACACCTAGTTCCCACCAATTCCTGTTGTTCCACAGTGCTTCCAGTTGCAGGAATTCAAGGGGGGTGAAAGAGCGAGGGGAAGTTCAGAAAGGGGGGCAAAGAGAGGAGGAACACTCTACCATTAGCACAGGGAAGCGACGTGCACTTGTCCACTCTCTTCTCACAGTTGAGGCCGGTGTAGCCGCGGGGACACTCGCACATGTAGCTGCGTCCATTGTCCTTCTCCTTGCATTTGCCACTGTGGAAGCAAGGGGAGTCACTGCATGTCAGCGAGCTGTGCTCACAGTGGGAGCCCTCGAAACCTTTGGGACACTTGCACTTATAGCCGGTCTCTAAATTCTGGGAAGAGAAAGGAAAAGTTGGTCAGTGGGAGGATGAATTTAAAAAATATATATGTGTGATGGTACAAAAAAATCAATTTCCAGCTGTATTTGCAGCTTACCGTGCACATCCCACCATTCCTGCAGGGGTTGCTATCACATTCCTGCATCTCCAGCTCACAGTTAACTCCTGTGAAACCAGGCAGGCAAGTACACGTATAGCTGCCCTGGCCTGTGTTCATACAGGTGGCGCCATTCACACAGGGATGGTGATGGGTGCAGAAGTTCAGGTCTGAAGGACAGAAGAGTGTTTGTTTACAGGGAGCCCGCAGAGAGAGAGAAAAAAAGCTATCTACTCTGAATGTATATAAAGCTTTTGAATAGAACAAGCCACAAGAAGCCTAATTTACTAATGCTTTCAACTGAAAACAGTGTTATGTGTAAGTAATATGAGCATGTCTTTAAAAAAAAGGAAGAGCAGCAGTGGTCCAAGTTGTTTGGTTTACCTTGGTCACATAATAGGCCTCCCCAGCCCTCCTGACAGTTACACTGCCATGGCAGCTGGCAGGTACCGTGTTTACAGGCCGGGTATGTCTTACACTCATCACAGAATGTGCCTTGCCAGCCATCTCTGCACCTGGAAAGCAGAAGAACATATCCTTCGATTAATCATTGACTCCTTGTGTTTTAGGTGTTATGGTTGCAAAGCATAGAACAACCAGCAATAATCAGAATGTGCTACTTTTCCTATGTGTGCGTGCAATCACTCAGCTAAGCCTAAATAAAACCAGACAAAACTGCAGATTAATTGGGTATTGCATAAAAAAATCATCCAGCCAGACATCAATAGCTGTGCAAAGTTGGATATAACCATTAAATGTTAAAATAAATCCATCTCGTAACTCTTTAAATGTGCTGTTCAGGCTAAAAGTAATGCATCATGATGTGGAACATGATTTGGAATAGACACAGAGTGAAATCATACTCTGGAAATGATCGCTTTCCTCTAACTTTATTTATTATATATTGCATAAAGAATAAGAAGCAGGGATGAGAATTAAACGAGTACAGTCCACATTATAAATAAGGGGTCAGACTGAGGTCAATGAAGGTACCTACATGGCCGGTTTTGGAGATGTATACATAAGATGTATGGTCTAAAAGTATGAAATATTGCTGTAAGGATTTTGGCAGCGAGCCAAGCTTCGGGGCAACGTTTTTCCTTATGATTCCCATGGATATCCGTTTCTCAGTGAAATATGCTGCAACCTTGTCAAACCATAAGATTACAGGACTTAAGATGTACTTTTAAGGTCTGTACATTTTTGCTGAGTGAGCAAACGCATGGGAGCTGCCTGACGGTGTTGGATGTCTACAAAGGGTTTAACCTCAATTTGGGTCAGTTCTAGCAGTGGGAATGATGGATTTGTGTCTAAAATGAGGAACAAAATAGGATTCAGAAAGAATTTCTCACAGCGAGTGGGTGAGTGTGTGTGTGAATGATCCTCGCTGTGGAGAGAGTGACTGAGTGAGTGAAGGAGAAAGAGACAGGCTGGTGACAAGAAGGGAACATGGGAAGCAGAGAAGTCAGTGAGTGATGCAGAGAGGGAAGTGGGAGAACACGCTGAGGTTTGATGATTTACCGCACTTCAACCTCTTTTAATGAATACCACTGATGTAACTATACATACATATTCGACTAAGTTTTTTACTTTTTACTTTGTAAATTTTTTATTCTCTTTTGAAACTCTGCACTGCAACTCTTACTTTAATATGTGTGTTTTTATATTTTTTGGATTTTATGTGTTGTTTTCTTACTTGCTGTTTTTAATCACCTTTTACATGTTCAACATCTTTTAATGAATACCACTGATGCAACTATATAGACATATTCGACTAAGTTTTTTACTTTGTAAATTTTTTCTTCTCTTTCAAAGCTCTGCACTGCAACTCTTACTCATATGTTTTAATATTTTTGAATTTTACGTATTGTTCTCTTACTTGCTGTTTTTAATCACCTTTTACATGTTCAACCTCTTTTAAAATGAATACCACTGATGCAACTACATAGACATATTCAACTAAGTTTTTTACTTTTTACTTTGTAAATTTTTTCTTCTCTTTCAAAAGTCTACACTGCAACTCTTACTTTAATGTGTTTTTTTATATTGTTGAATTTTATGTTGTTTTCTTACTTGCTGTTTTTAATCACCTTTTACATGTTCAACCTCTTTTAATGAATACCACTGATGCAACGATATAGACGTACTCGACTAAGTTTTTTACTTTGTAAATTTTTTCTTCTCTTTCAAAACTCTGCACTGCAACTCTTATGTGTTTTCATATTTTTGAATTTTATGTGTTGTTTTCTTACTTGCTGTTTTTAATCACCTTTTACATGTTTCTTTTATAATATTTTAAAAGTGTTTCTTTTTCCCTATCATATTTCAATGTCCTGTATGAAGCACCTTGAATTGCCTTGTTGCTGAAATGTGCTATTACAAATAAACTTTGCCTTGCCTAAGTATAAAGACTTAGATGAACCACAACCAAATATTCCACATGGATTGGACTCAGTTTGTCTCCATATGTGTTACTTCCTACACAACAGCCAACACCTTTGTCAACACTTTCTAATTATTCATACTTACACACACTCTCCAGGTTTGGAGCAGTTTCCATTCCTTTCACTGCAGCCCTCCAGACAGATAGCTAAAACAAAGACAGCAAAATACACATAAATATAGACAACAATAGCAATGTATACAATCAAAAATAATAAATAAAGTTTTTCAAATGAGCCTAACCGTGAAAACAATAACAGATAAAAGCAGTCCTTGTTGGGATAAGTGCGGGTCATCTTTCCACATTAGCCTCCCTGTGGGCTAAACCTGTCCGCCACACCCCCAGCTGTCACGGCTCGAGTCGGTTGAGGGGTTTGTCCCGTTTTAAGTGTCCCGTTCTTGCATGACACTGATTCGCAGGACAACATATCAGGCGACTGACGGTAAGCGGCCGGTTTAGTCCAGAACAGATGCTTGCTCTCAATAGCAGACAGCTGTCACTATTGTTGTTTGTGGTCTGCTACAACCATATTTGCAGCTGCCACTGCCGCGCGCTCAACAATGGAAGGGACTAAACATCGGTGGCGCGTGGCGGATAATAATGCCGCGATTAACCTTGGCGCGTGCAGTCGTCCGGGCTGCTCCTATGGGTGCCCGCGCGCACCCCCCCTCCACCACTAGCACCAGCACCACCCTGCGGATTATGTTACCGGGCACGCGCTGCACACAAGGCTCTCTGGAGATACTAAAAACGGAATTTTTCATTAAAAAAAAAAAAAAAACCCAAACTACCCCATTTACACGAGAAAAACAAATAAATTAATAAAAATCCTTAAAAGTCGAAATTTAAAATTGTGTGCGTACAGAAAAACAAACTAAAAACTAAGACACGTGCTAATATAAGAAAAAAAAAAGATGTAGACGTCAATCTGTCAGTCACGTGATGTCTATATTTACATAAAGGAATAGGCGGAAGTTCAGAACTGTTATTCCCACCCATTCTCCATTACTGTTTATTCCATACTGATTTGCTTTAATTTACTTACTTTCCTTTGATATTATGATTATTAATGTCAAAAATAATATAAATTATTAGCATGAAATGTGAAAAGCTTGTTCACAGCATGCTTCATACTAACAATGTAGGGGCCCAGATGACCATGTGTGTTGTTTAATTTGACAGAGAGTGAAAACCAGTTGGAAATTATAGTGTCTGAAAGATGCCTCATTTATCTTTCTCATGTATATTTTCTGTAGTCGCCGACGATTGATGTGTCTGTAATTGCAACACGTGAGCCCATCTGGTTAGAATTTGGCGCCACAGTCTAAAATAGCACATGCCAATTTCTCTTTCACCACCAAGTGACATGGATGACAGATCCGCCGTCACCCATGTGGTCACATATTCAGCACATGGTAGCTATTACTCTCTCGCTCTCTCATGGTGCCTCCTTCCAATCCACTCTTTGATTAATTTGTTTTGGTGAAAAGGGCCCTTAGCATTGTGGAGCCAAATGGCAGCGGGCCTCCTCACACGCCTTCATCAGAGCTTTCCAAAAAACATTCAAGTGTTGGTCTCTGATTCTGACCAAGTGGGTTTGCACAAGTAGCTATAATCTGCCTGTTGTCATGCTACGCCGTCTGTCCCTCAACCAATATTCAGTGGCTGTTCACAAACCCGCAACCAATCACACATCAAAATTGTATAATTACATATAATGTGGAAAATCACGCTAAAAATGTATTCTGCACCAAAATTGCACATTAGTTTTGCCAAATATCATTACATCATCTCTTGTGGCATTCAACATTTACAGCTTTAATGACTCTAACTATAAAATGTATCTTAATAGTGTTTGATGTCTTTATTACTCAAAAATATCTTGTTATTTGGTCTTTTCAGGCAAACCAGAATGATGACAGGCAAAGTCAGACATCATGTGAAGATCTATAAGGTAAAGACTTAAATTAATCCTGTCATATCCACCTCTATGAGCCTCTTATATTCACACAACTCAGAGTAACACAATAAAACAACAACACCAGATTTAACACGCAGACACTGAAGGCAACATGCACCTAGAGGCGAACACTGAATGAGCCAGGTGTGAATGGTGAGTAGTTCAATGGTTGCTTACGTTCTTCGCAGTATTTGCCCTTCCAGCCTTGTAGACAGGATAACTGTCCGTCTCGGTTGCAGGTGTAGTGGCCGAATCGGTCATCTCTGGGCGTGCATTTTTTGGAACAGCTCTCTCCGTAGTAACTTTCATTACAGATGAACCGGTAAGAATACTTCAGCTCTGTCTGTTTCCCAGTCTGTGTGTCCTGAGACCAGTCAGCCCCTACACCCAGTTGTCTTTGGATGGCAAAAAAACTAATCAAAAAGTCAGGGCTGTTGGTATCTGAAAGAGGAGAAAAGAAAAGGATGGAAGGAATTAGTATTATAAGCAGAATATCTAAGCTGAAAATTGCAATTTGTTCACGTCCCTCTTTGACTTTTTATTTAGTTTGGTCCAGAACTGTATCATAAATGGCTGTAAGTTCAAAAGTCATTCAGTTTCGCTTTAATAATCTGCCCAGTAGCAAGCTGCATCCCTTATCAAATCCCATACAGCATAGATGAAAGATAAACCCAGGTTGAAATTTCCTCTTTCTTTCCGTCAGCAAAAACATTCCCAGGCCCAGTCCCCTCTTCCAAAGGGCGGAACAGAGTAAGGTGTAAAATACAGGAAGATGTAGTCAGGAGTTTTTGGCAGGCACTGTATATTCTCACCAAAGCCCACAGCTCTTTCCCACGCCAAAAATAAACCAGAGGAAGTTCAATTGTATTGGGTATAAGAATGAAAAAGGTGTTCTTTGGTTCATAACAAAGGCATGAATAGGCGTGAAAATGTATGAAATTATGAACAAGTTAAAAAGAGGTGGTGTTGAGGAATATGTTTGATTGTCTGTGTTGTATTTTATGGCTTAAGTGTTTGTTTTTTTGGATGCATGCAATTGTGCAAAATGGAAAACTAGTTGGAGAGGCTCATGCATTAAATACAGGCAGAGCTCCCTCCTGTGGTAAAAAACGCTGCACTTACCTACAGGTAGACTTCCATAAGGTGAATGCCAGGCTTCAATTATTAATGAAAACGAACCCTATAAAGAAAACACAGGCTGTTGATTATTTTCCACATATTTTTTTATCTTTTTTTTTTTTTTTTTTTTTTTTTTCAGAGTTTGAAATTTTCAGAGTATAGCTTTCACTATTCTTGCACTCTATGGTTACTTATGTGCAAAGTGACTCTTTTATTTGCATAAAGACATCTATAGACTGTTGCATGCCCCTTTGGATTTTCTAAATGAACGACGTCTTCCCAGTCCAATCTGATTGTTGGCTGAGTATTACCTAATGATATGGATTAGATGAGCTGACCAATAACCGGTGCGCTCCCAAAATGCATAGCAGTTCACTGGAACAACATAACATAACGGGGGTGGTTGTGCTAAAAAAAACAAATAAAAGTGGATGCACTGCTCCACTCTCTTACCGGCCATCCAAAGTTGAAGGGTATTTGGATCGGTCTAGGTAAAGTGCCACTGTCCTTGGCGCTGAAAGAGTTTGTCCCCACCACCGGTGTCATTGTACTTCCAAAAATGCAGTCACCTGGCGAGACCACAGCTTGATAATTCTTCAAGCAAATTCTAAAATAAGTCCTGCAGTTGGGTTTGCATGCGTTTCCGTTTGCCAGCAAACCTTTATGATTTTTAAATTCGTGCAGATCAAGCTCAAAAACACCGGAGCCAAATACCTACAAGAGAAGGAAATGTGATATAAGAACCGTTATATACAGCTTACCATAAAGAAACCCCCCCCCCCCCCAAAAAAAAAACAAAACAAAAAAAACAATTGGCTCTCCATGTGTTTTCTCCGAGGTCTCTGGACCACCGGGGGAGCAGCATTATCCCTCCTTTTCATACCTGTGTTATCAACGTGGTGCTGAATGCAATGGTAAAGGTGAACCAGGCTGCCATCCTTCTCGCTTCTCCAGGGCAGCCGCGTCACCAGCCAATGAAACCTATTTTACAGCAAAAAACCTCTCTATTCCAAAAGTATTTACACCAAGGTAAACAACAAGTGGGGGAAAAAAAAAAAAAAAATCTTCAAAACGTGTATATATCCTTCTTCACTCCCTGGGAGTTCTCCTTTTAGCTCCTTGTTTGTGTGCGTCAAAGGCGTCCAGAGAAAGCGTTTCCAATCTCCAAGTTATCCAAAGGTGAGGGAAGGAAGACTAAATATCCAAGCCGTGCTTCTTTCTGTCAGCAGGCGTCCCCTTGTATAGTACTGTACTCCACAATTGTCACTTGGCTGTGTGGTACGCGTCTCACTGCTTGTTTATGGTGCTGAACTTGGTGCGTCAGTGCGCCACGGATGTTCATCACTCGTCTTATTACTAGTGAATGAACCGTAATGTGTCTCCTCCCAGATATATAGACTTGCACCGCGCTGCTCATTACATAAACTGTCAGTCACCCCACTGACACCGCCCACTTTACATATTCAACCCCCTTCCCTTCCAACCCAACAACAATTATCCAGATTTAATACCCACTGGCACTACGCGCACTGACCACCGCACCGTGGATACTGGGTGATTATTAACAAGCCCCAAACATCTGTTGGCTTATTTTTAGCGCGCACAATACACCGGACGCATATTTACTCATTACAGATAGTGAAAAAGGACAATGAAGCAGAGCCAGAATTTAGAGAATAAAAAAAAACAACAACATGAATTCAATTACTCTCTTAGTCCACGCACCCTTTTGCCCTTGGTTCCACTCAATTGCACGCCTAATTAGCCCTTACTACTATTTTCTCTCATCGTTTTTACTCTCTGTGGGGTCATCTGTGTTTCTGTCCCTCGTGTTTTTTTTATTTTTTTTTTATCACCAACAATGAAATTAGAATCCAACCAAACGGGAAAAATCTCCGTTTTTTTTTTAATTAATTAATTTATTTTTTGTTGTTGCTTAACCCTTTCATGCATGAATTATAAGAACCTTAATCAAGGTTTTTTTTTTTTTCCCAGAGTGTTTTTATTACTCTACACATGAAAAAAAAACAAACAAACAATGCAATGGATTTTTTTATGAATCTATTTAATCATGGAGTAACAAAAATATTCACTCAGCTAGACACCATGCGTTTAATTTTAGAAGCAAAGAAACATGTATTTACTGATATACTACGTGAAAACTATGAAAAAAAAAAAGATTTTTAATGGTGCTAATCTGATGTTTTCTCACATTTTAACATACCAGCACGGAGATAATATACAAAAAAACAAACAACTTTTTGTTTAGAAAAAAACAAAAACAAAAACTGTTTATTACAGTCTAGTAACAATTAGCAAATTTTTTTTTACACTCAAACATGTTACTGCAGATCAGGTTTATCTAGAACAGCAAAGTTACAGTAATGGTATGAATTGCAGTGTATGGGATGATGCACAAAACAACAAATCCATAAATATATAAGAAAACACCGTTGATCAGCTGTCCACTGTAGTGACCAATATGCATGAAAGGGTTAAATTGACTTTTTTTTTCAGTTTCGCTCATTTACATCAAATGATCCACAATGCAAACACAACACATATCCCAGTGCTAGATAACGTAACCAAAAATAAAAACAATATATTTTACGTTTTCATATAAAATTGTACTTTAATTGAATAAAGTCTTGGGCGTTTTTTTTTTTTTTTACCTTTTACGCACGGATACGCGCAGGTCTATTGCGCGTTATTTCTAAACATGTTATTTTGGGTGTGTTTAATCTTGTTGGTGGCGTGTGCCCCTTCATGCCCACCCATGCGTTTTACTGTTTAGTGGCAGCGTGCCTTCTATTGTTGAGACGCGTGTCCCTCTCTCGCCCTCATGCGGGTGTAATGTGCGGGACGGGAAACATAACTATTCAGCTGTATGCAAATTAGCGCTCTCTCTCTCTCTCTCTCTCTCTCTCTCTCTCTCTCTCTCTTACACACACACACACACACACACACACACACACACACACACACACATATACATTATCACCTGCATCCGTAAAATCGGTTTATTCCTCCTCGTGGCCTTTAACAGTTAATAGGAATGACACGGGTCTATGGTTCCCAAAGATCTGGATAAAAGATGAATTTGATGGACTGGAATTGACATTAGTGATTAATAAATTAACGATCTGTTCCCAGAATTTTGCATTAATTATAATTTTACATAACTTTCTTTCATTTAAAATGGAATTTATTAGTAGATAATTAAAACCAGTCCATTCTGCCTCCTTTATAATAGTGAATTACTAGGAAATTAACCCTTTCATGCATAGTGGTCACTACAGTGGACAGTTACTCTACAGCACAGGTGTCAAACATGCGGCCTGGGGGCCAAAACCGGCCCGCCAAAGGATCCAATTTAGCCCGAGGGATGAATTTGTAAAATGCAAAAATTACACTGAAGATATTAACAATCAAGGATGTTAAAATCATTTTAGGTCAATTCAATCTATAGTGGGTAAGACCAGCAAAATACTATTATAACCTATAAATAATAATAATAATAATAAAAAAAAAAGTGATTTTTTTTCTCTTTGTTTTAGTGTAAACAAAGTAAAATTACACAAAAATGTTTATATTTACTTTGACAAAAAATATGAATAACCTGAACTAATAAGAACAACCTGCAATGTCTTAAGAGTAGTATGTGGAATTTTACCAATATTCTGCCTGTTATTAAATGTTTTGTGTATTTGTAGATCCACTGTGATCTGTAAGTTGTGATTCACATGTATAAATGATAAACTGTGGTGCAATATTGTTAAAATTGCTCTCATTTTTCTTAAGAATTGTCAGGTTGTTCATATTTGTTTATGTTACGTTCAAGTATAGTTCGCAGATGCAAACATTTTCATTACGGAATTAACTTTTTTCACTCAAAAACATGAGAAAGCTATAGAGTTGATATTATTTATACGTTCATATCCTGTTATTTTACTGGTCCGGGCCACTATATATCATATTAGGCTGTGTGGCCCCTGAACTAAAATGAGTTTGACACCCCTGCTCTACAGCTTTACTCTTGTATATTCATGGGTTTTGTTGTTTTAGTTCCATATCAACCAACACAGTAGACACTTATGCATCATCTCATAAACTGCAATTCATACCATTATTGTAACTTTGCTGTTCTTGATTGGTTCTTGAGTGGAAATCAGTTGTTAATATTTATTTTTTGCATATTATCTCCATGAAGTGAGTAATAACTAGAATTAGAATATGTCAAAATGTGAGAAAACATCAGATTAGCTGCATTAAACATGGTTTCATTTCACTGTTTTCATATCACTTTATGATATTGGGTTTTAAATACATGTTTGTTTGCTTCAAGAATAAAATTCATGGTGTAGCTGTGTGGACATTTTTGTAACTCCATGAAAAACAGGTTGATTTAAAAAAAAAAAAAAAAAAAATCAATCATGTTTTTGTTTTTTTGTTTTTTTTCATGCCGAAAGAGGGATAAAAACACTCAGGAAAAATAAATCTTGATTAAGGTTCTCATAATTCATGCATGAAAGGGTTAATAGTGTGTAAATGATGTATATTGTAGTTTGTGCTGTCCACTAAATTAAAATTAACCCTTTCATAATTCTCATGAATTATGAGAACCTTAATCAAGATTTTTTTTCCCTGAGTGTTTTTATTCCTCTTTAGGGATGAAAAAAAAACAACAATGTGATTGAATTTTTTATTTTTTTTTAATCAACCTGTATTTCATGGAGTTACAAAAATGTCCACTCAGCTACACCATGAATTTTATTCTTGAAGCAAACAAACATGTATTTAAAACCCAATATCATAAAGTGATATGAAAACAGTGAAATGAAACTATTTTTAATGCAGCTAATCTGATGTTCTGTCATATTTTCACATATTCTAATACTAGTTATTACTCACTTCATGGAGATAATATGCAAAAAAAAAAATATTAACAATTGATTTCCACTCAAGAACCAATCAAGAACAGCAAAGTTACAATAATGGTATGAATTGCAGTTTATGAGATGATGCATAAGTGTCTACTGTGTTGGCTGATATGGAACTAAAACAATAAAACACATGAATATACAAGAGTAAAGCTGTAGAGTAACTGTCCACTGTAGTGACCACTATGCATGAAAGGGTTAAACATAATACTATAGAAATGCATGTGATAATTCACACATTCTGGTTAGGGGTGTGAATTATGTGAATATTTGGCAAATTGTCCTGGTTCTTTAGTGTTTTTTTTTCCCCCAGTATACATCGGCTGGTTTTGATCATCTGATTGGTTGTATGTGTCATTCGATCGCCCCTGTCTCTTTCATTTACCATCTGGTGGGAGACTGGCAGCCCGACGCAGCGTTTTCTGTCGTCTGTTCACGGAAGGGAGAAGCCAGTTTTCTCCAACCTGTTCATCTGAATTTTGCTTGGCATCAATTGTGCATTTGTGAAAAGGAACTACAGTAGTACAGTAAACATGTAATAACTTCTAGAGAGATTTGTCATTTTACAACACACACTATAGTACTGCTACAATACAGTTTATGGACACATGGGTAGGGTAAGTGATGTCATTAAAACTACAATGAAATATACACCTACACTGTAAAAAATGACTGTAGAATTAACACCAAAAAGTTGTAAAATTGCAGCATAAAAAAAACTGTAAGTGACAAGTTGTTTATTTGAAGAGATTTTTGTGTTAACGATTAAATCAAATATAGCTGTAGTTCTTATGTAAAAGTGAAATGGGAAAGAGAATTTGACATAGAAATTGATGATATGGATTGGCTAAACATGTGGAAATTACATCATACAACTACTAGCTCTCGGACATGGAGGGAATTTGCCTGGAAAAATCTTATAAGATTTTTTATTACACCCAAGTTTAAAAGTAAACAGTTCCAGAGGCATCAGGAATGTTGGAGAGAAACGCGGGGAGATGGATGTTGACCATTCTCATGTTTTTTTGGAAATGTTCAAAACTTTCGGAATATCGGGAAATGATCTGCAATGTCCTATGTCAAGTATTAGGATACACAATTCCAAAGAAACCTGAAATTCTTTATTTATGCAACTTTGGTGATGGCACTATATGTGAATATGATAAATATTTGGTAAAGGTGATGTTGATAGCTGCAAAAAAATGTATAACAAGGAACTGGGGGAAGATGAACGTACCATCACAGGATCAATGGATAACTACGATCGAGGACATATTTCTAATGGAAAAACTAACACACAGATCGAGACTACAAGAACCACAAATGAACAATAAGTGGCAAAAATGGACATTATATAAGCAAAATAACTGATAAGACTGTGCTACCCAGACTTATTTATGTTGTGTTTTCTTTTTGTTGTTGTTCTTTTAAAACTAATAAAATATAAGTTACCAAAAAAATATATATATATATCTGTAGTTCTTACAGGAAGAGTATGTGAACAAAACCAGATTTGTATGTAGAAATGATGTATTTCTATTGTTTTTAGAAAATTGAACTGTAATTTGAAATACAATGTGGTGCCGTTTAAATTGCAAGACCATAATGTTGAAATAAGGATGTATTTGCTTTTTTTATACATAAAAAAGTTGTAAAAAAGTAAACATTTAACAATTTAACATTTTAAATTTGTAAATGAATGGGTTGGTAGAGTTGGTAGAGCGGCTCGTCCAATAACCAAAGGGTTGGTGGTTCGAATCCTGGCTCTGACTGTCCATATGTCAAAGTGTTGATGGAAGACACTGAACCCTAAGTTGCTCCCAGTTGGACCTGGTGGATTTGGACACCATGAAGGTGTATAAAATGTGCTAAATAAGTGCAGTCCATTTACCAGTTAAATCTACATGTTTAAAATGTTAAATCTACATGTTACTCTGTAAATATGTTTACAGTTGGATGTGTTTTTTACAGTATTATTCTGGAAACCACAGCTGCCAGTTTTTTTCCGTAAAAACAACAGGATTTTTTTTTTTTTTACAGTGTAGAATACTTTTAATATTAAGCTGCAAACATGTAAGTATATATATTATGTTAAATCCAGTGGTGAACCATTTTCACTGATTAAAATATTATTATAAAATATTTTTTCATAATAAACAAAAACAACACTTTAACATTACAATCTTTTTTTTTTAACATGCCTAGTATATTTTTTTGCATATACTTTGCTATATTTAGCTTTGAAATAAGTAAAGACAAATCTTCTAAAGGTTTCGTCATAGTTTTTTTTCTTTCCTTTGACCTCTTGATGATCCCAAAATGTTTGCAATTCATCTGTTGCTTTCATACAGTAGCTGTGCGCTGCTGAGAGTGAAAATGGAGAGGAACTATATTTATTCAGTGTTTATATGAGGCAGACATGGTGGATTGGTTGAATGCTTGTCATATTGACACACCTGTTGTGTCTCCAATGAGTCCACAGAGACACAATGGCATCAGCTCGGTAAAGCCGTGTGTGTGCCAGGCCTTTTCTGTGTCTATATACTGTCTGTTTTTAACTGCTGGTTGTTTACTTTACAATATTGAGAAAACTGCAATAATAATAATAATTAAAAATAATTTTACTAAATTGTATTTCAGGTTAAAACCAAATATTTAAGTGTTATTAAAAGTACAATAACAATATTCCTGTTAGCAGATCTGTGTTTTATGCTCTTGTTCACACAATGCGCCGTGTGTTTTACAGCATCTGCACTTAATGTGCTCGTTTTTTTTTTTTTTAATTTTATATGGATGAATTGTGTTACGATACCAGTTTAGGCCACATTATTGCTCCGCCTGCCCCGACACTACTCTTTAATATGGTGAATATTACCTATTCCTTATCTTCTTTTACAACCACAGCCTCCAGTTCAGATAACACGAACCTCTATAAAAACTGTGACAATTGCTGTTTATAGTGGTTTTAACTGGTGGGTACAGCTGATAAAACAAAACTCTCTTCATAAGTGGAAGATGACTGACATGTGAGCTGGAGTAAACTATACGCTCTGGCTATAGTCATAATACAGATAGTCGTAATGCTGTCAGTGTCAGATGGTGTCTGCTTTTATTATTTTGCCTGTACAAAACACACATTTCACATATTGATTTACCTGCACAGCCTGTTTATTCTCAGTTAAATAAGTTTTTTGTGTTGTTGCTTAGTAGCACAGTGGTTAACCCTTTATGGCAGGGGTGTCAAACTCATTTTAGTTCAGGGGCCACATTCAGCCCAATTCGATCTCAAGCGGGCCGAACCATTAAAATTACAGCATAAAAACCTATAAATAATGACAACTCAAAGTTTTTCTCTTCATTTTAGTGCAATAAAAAACATTAAATTATAAAAATATTTACATTTCACAAAAAAGATGTGAATAACCGGGAAAAAAAATGTAATTTCTTAAGAAAAATAAGCTAAATTTTAACAATATTATGCCTCAACTTATCACTTGTACATGCGCATTACACACAATGTTACACAAACATAATATTGTTGAAATTTTGAAGTTTGGAATGTGTAACTAAAATAAGAATGTCTACAATATTATATGTCAACTTATTAACACAACTTACAAATCCACAAAACATTTAGTAACAGACTGAATATTGTTAAAATTGGACTTAATTTTCAGGTTGTTCACATTTTATTGTAAGGGTTATTAGACTATTATTTAACTTTAGATTACACTGGGCTAAAACCAGTTCAACACCTTTGACTGTTCATATCTTCAGTGTCATTTTTGCACTCCATAAAATCATGCTGCGGGCTGGATTGGAACCTTTGGAGGGCCGGTTTTGGCCCACGGGCCGCATGTTTGACACCTGTGCTTTATGGGGCACATATAGAAATACTCTGATATTCAACATATCAACCTTAGTGTGTTATAGGAGGACATAACAGGACTTTATTGGTAAAATTTTTCAACGATTTTTATTGTTTTGTAGAAAATAATGGTAAATGAAGTTACCAGATTTGGTTCCTTACCCATAAGTCACAAAAAAAAAAAAAAAAAAAAAAAAATCCAAGAAGTATAAATATATATATATATAAATACAAGAAAAACACAGGTAAGGTGAAAGGAACATGTATTTTAGAACATTAGAACGTCATTTTCAGAACATTAGACCAACATAAGTGCTGATCCAGACCCCTGTCCACATCCACATTAACCCTTTGAACATCATTCCTTACATTAGTACCATTACTTCATGGTACCTAACAAAGCAGGTCCACTCACTGTTCATGCAGAGGTGGACCTTACAGACCCTGTAGACCACATTGGACCTGAGATAGCTGACTCACTGTCCTCACTGGAACTGTTGCAGTCACTGTCTTGTAAATGACCAAAAATAGTCACTTGCCTGATAAAGGGTTGAGTGATTGATTGAATGAAGTGTTTGAATATTTATATTGAATGATGTCTCCAGCTAAAACTATCATTTCTTTAAATTACACAACAATAAATTAACCCATACAGACATATTGTGACTTTTGTGGCAGTTCCCAAGTGAATTTGTCTACAGGGTGGGGAAGCAAAATTTACAATATTTTAAGGCAGGGATTGAAAGACAGTGTATGACCAATTAGTTTATTGAAAGTCAAGAGAATTTATTTGCCGCAAGAAAATTGACATAATAGAAAATGTTTTTATTCTATGTGTCCTCCTTCTTTCTCAATAACTGCCTTCACACGCTTCCTGAAACTTGCACAAGTGTTCCTCAAATATTCGGGTGACAACTTCTCCCATTCTTCTTTAATAGTATCTTCCAGACTTTCTTGTAATAGTTTTGCTCATAGTCATTCTCTTCTTTACATTATAAACAGTCTTTATGGACACTCCAACTATTTTTGAAATCTCTTTTGGTGTGATGAGTGCATTCAGCAAATCACACACTCTTTGATGTTTGCTTTCCTGATTACTCATATGGGCAAAAGTTTGTGAAAAGGTATGGATAATAGTGTTAGGTATGATTATGACATCAATATATGTTTGGTTTCAAAACAATTGACGTAGTGCCTGCTGAGAAAAAACAACTAAATGTTCATTGTAAATTTTGCTTCCCCACCCTGTATATTTAACCTTTCCCAAGTGATTTATCACCATTTATTGTAATATGATCCTCTTTGTTTTGTGTTTTTTCAGTGAAAGTCATGTATTTTCCTATATTTAATTTACTGATCACGAAGATGTTCCAAAAAAGCTCAGAGTAAATTCAACGGTTATTATATCAGAAACAGAGAAAACTGAAGAAAAATGGACTTTTTCAGTCCAATCTCTTATTAACACACATAAACCCAGTGTGTCCATCCACTGTCATTGATCCAACTCCATGGGTTTTACTGGGGAATCAATGTTGTAGAAGATGACGGTGTTTCCATGGTAACTACAGAGCCTCTGAACGTCCAAATGGGTCATATCTGATGACCATGAAAAGACGACAAACTGTGTTTTACAGCAATTATTTACCCGGATCGATAAGATTAGTGCATCAACAGGTATTGAACTTTGTACATCAGTAGATCTGTAGACCACACTGGACCTGAGATAGTTGACTCACTGTCCTCACTGGAACTGTTGCAATCACTGTCTTGTAATGTATTTTGAAATTACCAAAAATAGTCACTTACCCAATAAAGAGTTAAAAGTGTTCCCTGCCATCTTTCTATAGATCACCATCAAACAAAGGCACAAAAGCACCACATATTCAAACATGTACACTTTTCTACAACAATAAACACATTTTACACAGTCAAGAAGTTAAGAACGCTGAATTGTAATGTTAGTGTGACAAAAAAATCAAAAGCAAGAAGATTTTAAACACATGAATTCTGTGATCACAAATCAAGTCAAATGGAGAAGCTGAGAAAGAACTGAGCTGCTGTCAACGAATGCTTGCTGAGGTTTTATTTATAACGTGCCTGACTGAAAAAGCATTGTATTATTACACTCTTATGCAATGCCAGGCAGCAACTGGAGCCTGCAACAAACCAACTGCTCTGGTGCGGCTCTTACTGGGACTATTTGGACCCACTGAGTAAACCACAAGCTGGGACCCTGCATATATTAAGATGTTGCATCAAAGCTCTCTGCTTTCCAACAACACAGCAGGGTTTGACTGACCAGACTTTAGTTCACGCCGGAGCATTCATCCAAAAGCTTTGATGTTTGCGAGTGTGTGTGAGTACAAGCTTGTATGCGGGTGTCGTGGAAAGATGAAGAAAGCATCACGTCTGCTCTGCTTCCCCTTGTCTTCTGCTCCTCTGAGACAAAAACCCCGTGGGTTCGCAGGTCCAGTTCAGATTGTTCTGCCTGTTTGACGGATGCCTTTCCGATTGTTTGTGGATTTTAGGGGACGCTGAAGAGAAAGCCACAGTTCCTGTTCTCACCATTCTGGCCAGTTCTCATGAATAAACCGTGATCTTCTGACAAGGAAGTGTAAACAGGTTGATTGGTCAGAGAGCGGACACTAGAATATCTATTGTTGTCAATGGAATGTGGAGAATGCTGCTATATTAAATATGAAGCAAGAATGTTGATGTGACGTCAGCTTCTGCTGTTATCACCTGCTTTTTATGAGACCACTCAAGCTGAACAGTGAGAACTTCTGAACAGACAAACTACTTAGACTAAATATTAACTCATAAAGACCCAGCATCACTTTTGTGTCAGTTTCTAAATGATTTTTTCCTCTATTTTTAACTGTTCTTCAGTGATTTATCATCATTTATTCTAATATTATCCTCTGTATTTTGCATGTTAAGTGAAAATCAGGTATTTTCCTCTATTTAATAGACTAATCATGATTGATGTCTATAGCAGCTCAGATTAAAGTTGAGGGTTATTTTATTATAAACCGATAAAATGGAGGAAAAAGTGACTTTTTCAGTAAAATCTATCATTAACTGAGCATAAACCCAGTGTGTCCATCCACTGTCATCGATCCAACTCTATTGGTTTTACTGGTGAATCAATGTTGTAGAACAGGGGTCGGCAACCTGCGGCTCCGGAGCCGCATGCGGCTCTTTCACCCTTATGTTGCGGCTCTGCGTGGCTTGGGAAAATAAATTATAAGTGTCCAATTGAAGTGTATGTTATTTGTCTCAAAAACGTGTATCATGTCTTCTTATTAAGTCAAAGTTTTTAACTTCTTTCTTCAGACCTTGTGCAATTTCGGTGATCAGCATTCGCCTTCTTCAGAGACGTTTGACAGCACTTGACGTGGCAGCCGGCAACCGGCATGTGCAGAATGCCCTGCGACACCAAAACTGCACAATATCTGAACAAAGTATTTTATTTGTGTTTGTTCGTTTGTTAAATTGTAGTTGTAAATTATAGATTATTGTGATCTCAAAATATTAAAATAAAATTATATGTATACATATATGTGTGTATATATATATATATATAATTATTTTTCATCGCTCAAAATATGCGTTACACTCTCCGACAGCCCGCCAAAACGCCGTACATTTATTGAGACTTTCAGCCCCAGGTAGGCCAAGTATGGAGAAATCTAAGAAAAGAAAAATATCTGAAGAAAATAGAACATTTAATGATGCCAGGTGCTATGGCACAACCAAGGTGCTGCGCGGCACCTCGGGGCCAACGCTAGGTGCCGTGGCACTGCAGTACTACGGCTCAGTGCCAGGTGCCGTGGCACCGCGGTACCAGGGCTCGGTGCCGGGTGCCGCTGCACCGCAGTGCCACTGCTCGGTGTCAGGTGCCATGGCACCGCGGTGCCACAACTGGGTGCCACCGGTGCCGCAGCACCACCGGCACCTCGAGCCGAGGCACCACCGCGGTGCCACGGCACCTGGCACTGAGCCATGGTACGGCGGTGCAACTGCACCAAGTGTTGGCACCAAGCCGTGGTGCCAGTAAAATCGTTGTATAAGCCACGTCGGAGTATAAGCCGCAGTGTTTAAAGTGTGGGAAAAAAGTAACGGCTTATAGTCCGGAATTTACAGTATATATAGGTAACATCTTCATTTCAGATGTCAAAAAGTGTTTGCGGCTCCCAGTGTTGTCTTTTCCGTGGAAACCGGGTCGAAATGGCTCTTTGAGTGTTAAAGGTTGCCGACCCCTGTTGTAGAAGATGACTGTGTTTCCATGGTAACTACGGAGCCTCGGAACATCCAAATGGGTCATATCTGATGACTATGAAAAGACGACAAACTGCATTTTACACCAATTACACTGGGTTAAAAAAAAATGTTTTTTGCAAGTTGTCTAGGTTTTTTCAACTGAATTAGGACCATTTTGCACCGCTAAATCCAAAAATGACATCTGTTTTTCTCAATCAGGTCAGGTTTTTTTGCTAATTTGATTTGGAAAAATTTGATCTTCTCACAAAATTGATTACATTTTTGTGACTTTATCAGTTGATTTTTTCTATAGTTCTCTCCCAAAATAGGTTTTAAGAGAAAAAAAAAATCATTTTCTAACAGGATGTGTTTATTAAGTGTTACAAACTGTAGCAGAATACGTCAGGCTTATTTTTGCAAGATCTTCTAGTCCAGTGGTTCTTAACCTTGTTGGAGGTACTGAACCCCATCAGTTTCATATGCGCATTCACCGAACCCTTCTTTATTAAAAAATAAAATATGATTTTTTTCAAATTCAAGACACAGGTATATGTTTTACTGGTGCACAAAATGAACCGTGCATTAACATCACTGTGCTCAAAGAACAAAACCAATACAGTGCATGAACTCACAACAAATTACATACCTTTTCACAAAGACATGACCTTTTTTAATACAACCACACTGAAATGGTTTTCATTTTTAACCTCATGTATTCCAATAATGAACTTATTGTATTTATGCTATTTATCATTTTTAACATTTTAACACACACCCATCACCTAATTTCCATCAGACTACAATAATAATGAATATGTACTGCAAATCAGTGTGACTGACGGCTTTAGAGTAATACGATTTCTCCATCCGCGATGGTGCGTTGGTCGTCACGATTGTAACTGACCAGTGCGGTGACCGAAAAATGTAAACAAACACTAGACATGGCTGCCTCCGTGGTTAACAGGAAGTAGCAAAAGTCATAACATCGATGTGGAAAATACTCAAATAATTCATCGTCAGACGAGTGGAAGAGATTATAAACACTTCTGGATGTGTTGTAGTGCTATAAGCAACAAGAATACACTGCATATATTGGATGTCAATCAGAGAAAGAGTCTCCGAAGCCGATTGTTTACATACACGGACCTAGCCCGACACACACACCCAACTAATGAGTCGAGTGTGTGTCTTGACCTCTGCTGAACCCCTGAGACTGACTCACCGAACCCCTAGGGTTCGATCGAACCCAGGTTAAGAACCACTGTTCTAGTCGAAGCCATTTCATTAATCATAAATTGGCAAAAGTAAAATCTTCAGAACTCGTTTATTGCAAGAAATATGAAAGAATTTTGTATCATATGATGTGAAAATGCCCATAAATGTAAGCAAAAATGTTAAAAAGCCAATATGTAGCATAGTTCAGAAAGTTGACCTGACTGAGCAAAATTAATGTGATTTTTGGATTCAGCACACCAAAATTATCCTAAATCAGCTCAAAAAACTTAAACAATAAATTTGTTGTTGACCAGTGTTATTTACATGTATTGATGGGATTACTGGATCAACAGGTATTAAACTTTTTATATCAGTAGATGATTTTGGTCACTAGTGGATGTTTGGGTCTTTATGGGTTAACTTTTAGAGCAATTGTGCAACAGAAAATGAACCATAGAACATCCAAGATACTCAAAGAGATCATAATGCTGTACCACTAATTCTCACATAGTTAAATGAACCACAGTGTGATTGTTGAATTACTCTATTTTTATTAGATTTTTTTTTTTTTATTCTTCTGTATAGCACTTTTTTCTTTTTTGTACAGTTTCTATGTCTTTAAATCTATTCTGTACTTTATTCTTCTATTTTGGTTTTGATTAGTCTTCTGTACAGCACTTTGGTCCACTGCAGTTGTTTTAAAGTGCTTTACAAATAAAGTTGGATTGGATATTTATTTTCCAGTTCTCATGACCTAATCAACCACTTTAAGCTATAAAGTGAAATGTGCTGTGTTTCAGGCATTGTTTTCAAACTGGAGCAGATTCTGATGTTATCATACAGTTGTGGAAAAAAATAGTAGACCACTCTTGTTTTCTTCAATTTCTTGTTCATTTTAATGTCTGGTACAACTAAAGGTACATTTGTTTGGAAAAATATAATGATAACAACAAAAATAGCTCATAAGAGTTTAATTTCAGAGCTGATATCTAGACATTTTCCGTGTTTTCTTGATAATAACCAAATCCACTTAAGTTCTTACAACAATATCTATGGCATTGTACTGACAAAAACAGTGCTTTTAGGCATTTCATGTTTTCTTTTCTGTTTGTTTTAGTCACATGATACACACAGGAGTTAGTACTTGATTGCATAACCATTGTTTGTGATGGTTTTTCATGGTCTAATAATTTTTTTCCATGACTGTATCACACATGGATTCACTAAAAGCCTTGACAGTTTCTACGTGTCTTAACCGTAGATGGACATGACTTAGACCAGGGGTGTCAAACTCATTTTAGTTCAGGGGCCAAATTCACCCCAATATGACCTCAAGTGGGCCAGACCAGTGAAATAACAACATTAAGTAAAATTACATTATGATAATGTTTACATCGACAACATTTCCTTACAAATCTGAATAACATGAACAACCTGGAATGTCTTAAGAAAAACAAGTGCAATTTTAACAATATTCTGCCTCAGTTTATCAGTTTATCATTTACACATGTACATTACAACTTACATTACAATTACAAATACACAAAACATTTAATAACAGGCAGAATACTGGTAAAATTGCATTTACTTCTTTTAAGACATTTCAGGTTATTCACATTTTTTTGTAAGCTAGTATGTTAATATAAACATTTTCATGTAATTTTACTTTTTTTACACTAAAACAAAGATAAAATCTGTAGTTTTCATTATTTATAGGTTATTACCTCCGCCAAGGAGGTTATGTTTTTGCCAGGGTTTGTTTGTCTGTCTGTCTGTTTGTCTGTCCGTTAGTGTGCAACATAACTCAAAAAGTTATGGACAGATTTTGATGAAATTTTCAGGGTTTGTTGGAAATGGGATAAGGAAGAAATAACTTTTGGGGGTGATCCGGAAGAAATCCTGGATTCTGGATCACTTTGAAATTTTCATTAACATTGTGGTAAATGGGGCCAAAATTTTCGTTTCCCAATATCTCGCTTAATTATTGACCAAAACTCATGAAATTTAACTCAGGAATTGACAATGGGGTCCTCTATCACATTTCAAAGGCTGATCCGGATCTGATCCAGAAGGCGGATTTTATCTCAATTTATATAAAAAATGGGGGTGCCCTTACTTTTTGGCCTTCTGTGCCTTTAATATTAAAGGTAGAAATTTCTGACAAGCGCCATCGTGTAGCTCAGTCAGTTCCGTATCGGGAGTATGCCACCGGATTTCATGTAGCTTTAATACTTAAGGAGCTAGATCCAGAAGAAAACCACCATTACGAGAAATGTGATTTTCGTGAAAAACTACTGAACTAATAAGGATATAATTATGAATCCAGTTGCTAATGGTATGTTTTCATGGTCAAGGAATCTTAAAATATAGGTAAAATAAATATGGGACTAATATTTATGGTGGAAATCGCAATATGGGGGAATTGTGCAAATCTCATGCAATTTGACTCAGGGATTTACAATGGGGTGTTCTATCAAATGGCAAAGACTGATCCGGATCTTTCAAAAAGTTATGGACAGATTTGGATGAAAATTTCAGGAAATATTGATACTGGCACAAGGAACAAATGATTCAATTTTGGTGGTGATCGGGGGGGGGGTGGCAGGGCACAGCACTGATCTGCCTTGGCGGAGGTCTACGCCTGTGAGTGCTTTTCTAGTTGTTAATATCTTCAGTGTAATTCATCCTACGGGCCGGATTGGACCCTTTGGCGGGCCGGATTTGGCCCCCAGGCCTTATGTTTGACACCTGTGACTTAGACACATGTTACAGAAAAATAATAGTTACAGAAGTCCCAGCTGAAACTGATGTAAACTCTGTGTAACAGTAGATGGAGTTGACCCTACCTAGTATTTCATATTTGAGCGGTCAGTTGTATTTATCAGGTCCTGTTAAGCTGGCTGATGGGCCACCTGTTATATTGATCGTGGGGCCCCCCGTCGCATTTCCTCTGCTCTGTTGCTGCTCACTGCGGCTTTACGTTTGAAGTCCAGCTGGGATTTATCGTAAAAGTATTATAAATCTTACTTTAAGTGAAGGGAGGCCAATATGTTGCAGCAGATTGACAGTGATGTCGGCAGTAAGACCAGAGGAGGAAGCCAGATTTATGACCTGCTCTTCGGAGACGGAGGTTTAGTTCGCGGCCGTGCGCTCGATCCCTCTGAGCCACACCTGAAAGAGCTCCCTTAAGGAAGTCACTGGTGACCTACATAAAAGAAAGTTAAAGAAAATCAGCCATTTTATTTGAGCCTCTCTGGATATCTCATTTAGTCCAGTTCCAGGTGAAGGACATAACCCACAGAGGTTGAAAAGCTAAGATTTGTTAGTCTTTCTGATCCCACTCAAATGAATGTGGAAGGGGGAAAAAATTCCAAAAAGCTCTTAAAAACTACTCTAACTCATAAAGACCCAAATGTCCACCGTTGACATAAACCATCCACTGATCTAAACTGTTTAACCCTTTCATGCATGAATTATGAAAGCCTTAATCAAGATTTTTTTTTCCAGAGTGTTTTTATTCCTCTAAGCATTAAAAAAAAAAAAAAAAAAAAAAAGCGATATTTACTGATATACTGTGTGAAAACGATGAAATAAAAACATTTTTAAAGCAGCTAATCTGATGTTTTCTCACATTTTAACATATTCTGATGGAAATAATATGCAAAAAAAAAAAAAAAAAAAGCTAATTACAGTCTAAAAACAATAACAAGCAATTGATTTCCACTCAAACATGTTAGTGCAGATCAGGTAACAGTAACGGTATGAATGTCAGTGTATTATGGGATGATGCATGAGCGTCCACTGTGTCGTCTGATATGGAATTAAAACAACAAAATCCATGAATATACAAGAGAACAAATGTAGAAAACTGTCCGCTGTAGTGACCACTATGCATGAAACGCTTAATACATATTGATCCATTAGTGGTACAGCATTAGGATCTCTTTAAGTATTTTGGATGTTCTAAGGTTCATTTTCTGTGTCACAGTTGTCTTGATTTAAAAAAAAAAAATAAAAGAAAAAAATCTAAAAGTTAACCCATAAAGACCCAAACATCCACTGGTGACCAAAATCATCTACTGATATACAAAGTTTAATACCTGTTGATGCACTAATCTTATCGATCCATGTAAATAATTGCTGTAAAACACAGTTTGTCGTCTTTTCATGGTCATCAGATATGATCCATTTGGACGTTCAGAGGCTCTGTAGTTACCATGGAAACACCATCATCTTCTACAACATTGATTCCCCAGTAAAACCCATGGAGCTGGATCAGTGACAGTGGATGGACACACTGGGTTTATGTGTGTTAATAAGAGATTGGACTGAAAAAGACAGAATTCATGTGTTTAAAACCTTCTTGGTTTTGATTTTTTTTGTCACACTAACATTCCAATTCAGCGTTCTTAACTTCTTGACTGTGTAAAATGTGTTTATTGTTATAGAAAAGTGTACATGTTTGAATACGTGGTGCTTTTGTGCCTTTGTTTGATGGTGATCTATAGAAAGATGGCAGGGAACACTTTTAACCCTTTATTGAGTAAGTGACTATTTTTGGTAATTTCAAAATACATTACAAGACAGTGACTGCAACAGTTAGAGTGAGGACAGTGAGTCAACTATCTCAGGTCCAGTGTGGTCTACAGATCTACTGATATACAAAGTTCAATACCTGTTGATGCACTAATCTTATCGATCCGTGTAAATAATTGCTGTAAAACACAGTTTGTCATCTTTTCATGGTCATCAGATATGACCCATTTGGATGTTCAGAGGCTCTGTAGTTACCATGGAAACACAGTCATCTTCTACAACATTGATTCCCCAGTAAAACCCATGGAGTTGGATCGATGACAGTGGATGGACACACTTGGTTTATGTGTGTTAATAAGAGATTGGACTGAAAAAGTCCATTTTTCTTCAGTTTTCTCTGTTTCTGATATAATAACCGTTGAATTTACTCTGAGCTTTCTTGGAACATCTTTGTGATCAGTAAATTAAATATAAGAAAATACATGATTTTCACTGAAAAAACACAAAACAAAGAGGATCATATTACAATAAATAGTAATAATTCACTTGGGAAAGGTTAAATATAGACAAATTCACTTGGGAACTGCCACAAAAGTCACAATATGTCTGTATGTCAATATGTCTTGGTTAATTTATTGTTCCGTAATTTAAAGAAATGATAGTTTTAGCTGGATACATCATTCAATATAAATATTCAAACACTTCATTCAATCAATCACTCAACCCTTTATCAGGCAAGTGACTATTTTTGGTCATTTACAAGACAGTGACTGCAACAGTTCCAGTGAGGACAGGGAGTCAACAATCTCAGGTCCAATGTGGTCTACAGGGTCTGTAAGGTCCACCTCTGCATGAACAGTGAGTGGACCTGCTTTGTTAGGTACCATGAAGTAATGGTACTAATGTAAGGAATGATGTTCAAAGGGTTAATGTGGATGTGGACAGGGGTCTGGATCAGCACTTATGTTGGTCTAATGTTCTGAAAGTGATGTTCTATTGTTCTAAAATACATGTTCCTTTCACCTTACCTGTGTTTTTCTTGTATTTTTATATATATTTATACTTCTTGGATTTTTTTTTTTTTTTTTTTTTTTTTTTGTGACTTATGGGTAAGGAACCAAATCTGGTAACTTCATTTACCATAATTTTTTACAGAGCAATAAAAATCTTTGAAAAATTTTACCAAAGTAATAAAGTCCTGTTATGTCCTCCTATAACACACTAAGGTTGATATGTTAAATTTCAGAGTATTTCTATGTGTGCCCCATAAAGCACAGGTGTCAAACATTACATATGTTTTTCTTAAATTTTTTAAATATACTTCTTAGATTTATTTATTTTTTGCCACTTATGGGTAAGGAACCAAATATGGTAACTTCATTAACCTTGATTTTCTACATAATAATACAAATTTTTGAAAAATTTCACAAAAGTAATAAAGTCTTGTTAGGTCCCCCAATAAAACACTAGGGTTGAAACTATGAATTATGAGGGTTAATAACACAGAAAAAACACAAGATTTCACATAAATTTTCCTCCATCAGAATAATACCTCTTAAATCTCCCACACACTCTGTATTGGAACTTTCCTTTTCTTTCTCTGACTTTTTGGTGTTTACTACAAACACAAGTGTACCAGCACTGACCTGGCCTTTTGACGAGTACACTGGCAACATGGACCGACGGGCTTGTTTTCTGTGTCTCGTAAACTGCAGTGAAAGGCGTCACTGTCATCATCATCAAACCTCACCTTTTCTGAGAATGTCATGATCCTTCAGACGGGGGTGACACAGTCAGCATTACTCAATCTATAAGGAGCTCAAGTGAAAGTTTTAAAAGATGCCTTTTAGTTTGATAATGCAAAACACAAGCATAAGGGGGAATTAAGCTGTCAGACAGTACATCATTAATTAGATTTAACTGAAGACTGATGCTGCAAAATTACAACGAAACCTAAATCACTGAAGCACCTTGTGATTTCTATTAGACGGACTGACTTTTACAGATACACAGTAAAATCGCCCGTGTTTATACAGGGTGACACAAAAAAACGGGAACTTTTTAACAATCCAATAAAACCAAGAGTGATGGAAGAAAAATATTTTATTCATAGTAACTGAAACCTTAAAACATGCCATTTAAGAAACAATGATGGAATTTTCATTTTTTAAAAATTACTTCCTGTAGATGGCGTCCTCCTGTACAAATGCATTCTTGAAATCTGCTGTTGAGATTCCTCATTGACCGCTGCAACATCTCAGCTGGGATACTGTGAATTTCATCCTGAATTCTCTGTTTTAACTCATCCAGAGTTCTTGGTCCAGTCGTGTACACTTTACTCTTGAGATAGCCCCACAAGAAAAAATCCCAAACGGACAAATCTGGCGATCTAGGGGGCCAGGGAACGTTACCGAATCTTGAGATCACATGGTTACTGAACAATTCTCGCACATCCGCCAATGGTTACTACGAAAAAACGGAAATTTTTGAAGTGCGTATTGGCAGACATGAGCAAGTGGCCGCACTGCGAGACAGTGACCTTGAGCAAGTAAACACACCCCCATTTTAGTAACCATTGGCGGCTGTGCGAGAATTGTTCGGTAACCGTGTGATCTCAAGATTCGGTAACGTTCCCCGGCCCCCTAGATCGCCAGATTTGTCCGTTTGGGATTTTTTCTTGTGGGACTATCTCAAGAGTAAAGTGTACACGACTGGACCAAGAACTCTGGATGAGTTAAAACAGAGAATTCAGGATGAAATTCACAGTATCCCAGCTGAGATGTTGCAGCGGTCAATGAGGAATCTCAACAGCAGATTTCAAGAATGCATTCGTACAGGAGGACGCCATCTACAGGAAGTCATTTTTAAAAAATGAAAATTCCATCATTGTTTCTTAAATGGCATGTTTTAAGGTTTCAATTACTATGAACAAAATATTTTTCTTCCATCACTCTTGGTTTTATTGGATTGTTAAAAAGTTCCTGTTTTTTTGTGTCACCCTGTATAACACTAAAGAGCTCATTTTAACACTACCTCAGTGAACATATGGTCCCTATCTACAAAGTGTAAAATCTACACTGAACATAGAGTTACATTTCCAGAGTCAACTTTACTCTAGTAAGAGTTAATATTTTACACTACACTACACTAATTAGTGTCAATCAAGTTTTACACTATGTGAGAAGTAACACTCATAGTGTTAGTCACATTCAACACTGAAGAGTTAAGTGTTAAGAAATAACTTTTCCAGTGTTACACCTACTTAACGCTACATGTTGATAAATAAATTACTCCAAAGAGTGTTGATTTTTAACTGCCTCCTACCAGTGTTACATATGATGTACTACAGTCCCAGTGTCTGCAGGGGCCAAAAAAAGATACAATTATTTCTGGACCCAATTTATTCCAAGTAAAAATTAAATATTACAATTAAAAGTAAACATAAAATGACATGTAAAATGAAAGCCACCGACCCGATATCACCTTATCCGTTTGAAATTCAGTATTTGAAAACACGTACCCAACACTGACGTAACTTTATTCTTGCACACAGATTCTGCTTGGATGGAATAACAAAAGCAAGAGTTTATTTACACAAACTTACAAACGCAGTTTTTCGATGTGAGGAAGATGCCAATGCCAGAGTCCAACTTCTCATTCAGTTTGAGCATGGGGGTTGGTGGACGGGGCTTTTCAGAGTCATTATTTTTTAACACTGAAAGGTATCTTGCTCTTATCGGTGTTGAATTAACTTTGAGAGAGTTAATTTACTTTAACACTGAATATATGACACTGACAGTGTAAAACCTCTGTTAACTCCAATTATTTTCACCAACACCAGAAATTATCTTGTTAAATTTTACTCTATCCATTGTTGGAATAACTCCGAAAGAATTAGAATACTTTGACACTGCATTTTTTTACACTGGCAAATTTACTGTGTAAAAGTAGAAAGCAAAGCATGTTCTGGAAACACTGGTATGACTGCCTCTTAAAAGTATAGAGTTTTTTTTTTTATTGTGGTTTTTTTTTTTTATTGTGTTTGTATTTATCTGTTTGCTTTTTAATGTGAACCATGAGTCTGTAATACAGCTTATCTATCTATCTATCTATCTATCTATCTATCTATCTATCTATCTATCTATCTATCTATCTATCTATCTATCTATCTATCTATCTATCTATCTATCTATCTATTGACAAAATGTACATACTTTGGGCTGAAAGCTAGCAATCCCCCTTAACCCATAAAGACCCAGTGCTACTTTCATGGTAGTTCCCAATTGTATTTTCACTTTATTTCACCTTTTTAAAGTTATTTATCATTATTTATTGTAATATTATCCTCTGTATTTAGCATTTTTTTCAATGAAAATCAGGTATATTCTTATATTTAATTTACTGATCATGTAGATGTTCATAAAAGCTCAGATTAAAGTAGATTATCAAATAATGCTGAATAAATACGACTGCATTTTTAAAGATTTTATGGTGAAGTTTAGACACTGGCAGCATTTGGTGATAATGCCAGGCCTAGGTTTAACACATTTCATTATTTAACCCATAAGGATCCAGTGTGACATTTGTGTCAGTTCCCAAATGAATTTTTCTCTATATTTCACCATCCTTAAGTGGTTTATCACCATTTATTGTAATATTACACTGGGTTACAAAAAAAATGTTTTTTGCAAGTTGTCTAGGTTTTTTCAACTGAATTAGGACCATTTTGCACCGCTAAATCCAAAAATGACATCTGTTTTTCTCAATCAGGTCAGGTTTTTTTTTCTAATTTGATTTTCAAAAATTTGATCTTCTCACAAAATATAATAATTAATACCAAAATAAGATTGGTAAGCACACTTTATGAAACTTGTGACTTGATTCCTGTTAGGTACAATGGTGTATTCACCGCAGATGTAGCCGAGTACATCAGGCTTATTTTTGCAAGATCTTCTAGTCGAAGCCATTTCATTCACCTGTAATATTAATAAAACAATTAATCATAAATTGGCAAAAGTAAAATCTTCAGAACTCGTTTATTGCAAGAAATATGAAAGAATTTTGCATCATATGATGTGAAAATGCCCATAAATGTAAGCAAAAATGTTAAAAAGCCAATATGTAGCATAGTTCAGAAAGTTGACCTGACTGAGCAAAATTAAAGTGATTTTTGGATTCAGCACACCAAAATTATCCTAAATTAGCTTAAAAAACTTAAACAATAAATTTGTTGTTGACCAGTGTTATCTTCTATATCTTGTGGTTTTTTCCAATAAAAATCAGGTATTTTCCAACATTTAATTTACTAATCATGTAGATGTTCATAAAAGCTCAGAGTAAAGTTAAGGATTATTATATCAAAAATAGTGAAAACTGAAGAAAATGTGACTTTTTCAACAAAATATGACAATAATTGAACTTAAACCCTGTGTGTCCTCCAGTCATTGATCCAACTCCATGGGTTTTACTGGTGAATCAATGTTGTAGAAGATGACGGTGTTTCCACCTTCACTACGGAGCCTCTGAACGTCCAAATGGGTCATATCTGATGACCATGAAAAGACGACACACTGTATTTTGCAGCAATTATTTATATGGATTAATAGGATTAGTGGATCGACAGGTATTAAACATTTTAGGTCAGTAGATGGTATTGGTGGCTGGTGGCTGTTTGGGTGTTTATGGGTTAAATTTGGATGTGCGTGACTGAATTCTTGTCATGGGGGGTGGGAATTGTTTATTAGATAGAAGTAGAACACGTGTGTTACTGAATGCATCACACAAGTATATAGATTGTATAAATTCGCTGCTTTCACCACACTAGTAGCCATGGAAACACAGGCTATATAAGCTAAATATAGAGGCAACAAGCTGCTGAAGTTGATAAAAGCATTGACTATCATTCAGTATGAACAGAGAGCCTTCATTATCCAGTCAGATAAGTGGAAGGACCCACACTGCTCTCTAGAAATTAATGGTCAGAATAGATATATGAAAATCTACGAAACATGTAGTGCAGCATCAGTGAGCTCATACATTAGCATCAAATCATGCAGAAAAATATACGATCAAATATGCAGCGAGTGGAAAATTACACATATTACTAAAATGAACTGTCACTCTGCTTGTTTTGGGTGTTTCATATTAAAAAAAAAAACTATAAAATTGGACAGATATGCCAGTGTTTTATCCGTGAGTTCATATATTTCTAGGTGTAAATGCTAGTCTTTCAATAGCTCATATAACACAGTCATTTACAAATCAAATCAGCCATAAGACGAGCAGTGAGTGAGAGAATCCACTACATAAATCCCTCCCTGGGCATAAATGTCCCAGCGGATTGGTGCCACAAATGCGAGTGTTTGGGAGTGAGAGTGAAGTGGGTGTACACAGTCTCTCCAAAGCCTTAACCACAATGAGATTAGTGTCAGTCGGCAGCAATAATCCCAATAGTCTCCCAGCAGCACCAAGCTGGCCCACCGTTAGCTGAGGAAAACACCACAGGGAGACTGAAGGGAGTGGGCTGTAGGGACTTAACCGAATAATGGATTAATCAGATACAGCTAGAGGAGGTGACGTCTTTTTGCATAATACATAAAGCAAAACAAACGCTGGAATATCACTGGTACAATAGTGTCAGATGGGATGGGCTGAGTGATTTTATGAAGGAAGGGTTTGTCAGAATGCCGGGTTTTAATTAGGGTCCCGTTTGAATGGGGGTGACCCTAAAATCGGCTTAACAGATCCCTTTGCTGCAAATACACCTACAAATGGTGTTTTTGTTGGTAGGCCTTTATTATCATACATTATTCTTTTCTAAAACATTTTCTCCACATCCTTCTTTCTGCCATTTGTGCCATTTGATGACTTTTATCAGGTTAGTCACAATATTCAAACTTCGCTTTTTAAAAAAAAAAAAATTATTTATAAAGATCACTTACAAATGACAATGCCACAATGTGTTACATTCTTCCTCATACACACACACACACACACATATATGTATATATATATATATATATATATATATATATATATATATATATATACAGGGTGGGGAAGCAAAATTTACAATGAACATTTAGTTGTTTTTTCTCAGCAGGCACTATGTCAATTGTTTTGAAACCAAACATATATTGATGTCATAATCATACCTAACACTATTATCCATACCTTTTCAGAAACTTTTGCCCATATGAGTAATCAGGAAAGCAAACGTCAAAGAGTGTGTGATTTTCTGAATGCACTCATCACACCAAAGGAGATTTCAAAAATAGTTGGAGTGTCCATAAAGACTGTTGATAATGGAAAGAAGAGAATGACTATGAGCAAAACTATTACGAGAAAGTCTGGAAGATACTATTAAAGAAGAATGGGAGAAGTTGTCACCCGAATATTTGAGGAACACTTGCGCAAGTTTCAGGAAGCGTGTGAAGGCAGTTATTGAGAAAGAAGGAGGACACATAGAATAAAAACATTTTCTATTATGTCAATTTTCTTGTGGCAAATAAATTCTCATGACTTTCAATAAACTAATTGGTCATACACTGTCTTTCAATCCCTGCCTCAAAATATTGTAAATTTTGCTTCCCCACCCTGTATTGTGAGTTACCTGTAAAAGCTACCATTGGATGTCAGATACTGGATTGTTTTGTTTGTTATATTTTACAAGGTTGCACTTTTACACTGGAAAAATACCAATAATATTTACCATTATTCAGTTCTATTCACATTGTATGCTCATAAATGTGTTTTCAGCTTTACTCAGTGCTGGTGACCTTCAATTCTGAAACCCACCTATCTGTTTTTTCAGAGATTAAAAGTATGCTTCTCTTTTGGCAAAGCCATAACTCTTTCGCCTGTCTGTGTTGCAAAAACTCTTCTCTACCTACTGATTCCCCACCAGAGACATCCCTCGGCTCCCGTCCCCTCCCTTCCCCTCCGACGTTGGTACGATCCAAAAGCCCGGCGGTTTGTTTGCTTGGGAAAGGAGAATATCCTCTGAGGTCAAGTCAAACAGGATGTGCTAGAGTGTGGTCCTTCGCTCCTATTGGCTCTTTGTAATAACGCTCTCAGTGGGGCTAACACGCACACACAAACACATACGACCGTGCGCACGTGTAATGCCATACCTAACGACCACAAACCTAGTTTTGTGAAATGCCTCTCTGACAGGCTATCCAGTTGTATTTACCTTAAAAGAGCAGTTTGTGATTAAAGCAGCGTGTTCCGAAGGGATTTGTTTGAGTGAGACGTTGTGTTGGGAAAATGTCAAATACTAAAACTAATAAACAGAAACTGCTGCAGATGAAGACGCCACTTAGTGAGAGCTCAAGTCAGACAGTACAATCAGAAGAATAGCTGCATCAGCAAAATCTAACTGGTCATGGCTAATAGATGAAGGGTTTTTTCCCCCCTTGTAACCTTCAAATAATAATCAACCATCCCAGTGATGTTTGAGCTGTTTTCGCCCAAAGCAAAAAGGAAAGAAAAAGAAAGTATGTGTGTTATTGTTCCCATCTTTCCATCCCCTATGATTTGAAACTCATCCAAATAAAAAAAAAAAAACTGTTCCATTGTCATTACACTGGTCAACAACAAATTTATTGTTTAAGTTTTTTGAGCTGATTTAGGATAATTTTGGTGTGCTGAATCCAAAAATCACATTAATTTTGCTCAATCAGGTCAACTTTCTGAACTATGCTACATATTGGCTTTTTAACATTTTTGCTTACATTTATGGGCATTTTCACATCATATGATACAAAATTCTTTTATATTTCTTGCAATAAACGAGTTCTGAAGATTTTACTTTTGCCAATTTATGATTAATGGTTTTTTTAATATTACAGGTGAATGAAATGGCTTCGACTAGAAGATCTTGCAAAAATAAGCCTGACGTATTCTGCTACATCTGCGGTGAATACACCATTGTACCTAACAGGAGTCAAGTGATCAAATGATTTCTTTTTCTCTTAAAACCTATTTTGGGTGAGAACTATATAAAAAATCAACTGATGAAGTCACAAAAATGTAATAAATTTTGTGAGAAGATCAAATTTTTCAAAATCAAATTAGCAAAAAAACCTGACCTGATTGAGAAAAACAGATGTCATTTTTGGATTTAGCGGTGCAAAATGGTCGTAATTCAGCTGAAAAAACCTAGACAACTTGCAAAAAACATTTTTTTGTAACCCAGTGTAATGGATCAATAATGTAAAGCGCTTTGGGGGTTTAGAAAAGCGCTATCTAAAATCCAGTCCATTATTATTATTATTATTATTATTATTATTATTATTATTATTATTATTATTAATAAAATACTGGCAGCTAGAGTTGCTAGCATACTACTGTTATTCTACAGTATCTCTACTGTAATCTACAACTACAGTTTCTTACTATAAAAAGTATTACGGTACTGGGCTGTACATAATGTACCTTTTACAGTAAAATACTGTTAGCCACTGTTGCTGCATTTTACAGTAACTACTGTATTCCAAGAAACAATATATTACTGTAAAACGTATTTAATGTAAATACACCATTGTACCTAACAGGAATCAAGTCACAAGTTTCATAAAGTGTGCTTACCAATCTTAATTTGGTATTAAACTTGGTGACCAAGATAAAGTTTGGGCGCCACACAAGGTATGCAAGCCATGCACCGAGTATCTGCGTCAGTGGACCAAAGGCAAGAAGAGTTCTCTGAAGTTTGGAATTCCCATGATTTGGAGGGAGCCGACAAACCATGTCACTGACTGCTACTTCTGTGCTATTGATGTGACTGGAATCAACAGAAAGAACAGAAGCAGCCTCAATTCAATTTACATGTACTTACCTTTATCGATATCTATTATTCAATTTACAGGAATTAAAGTTTGTAACACTTAATAAATACATCCTGTTAGAAAATGATTTTTTTTTCTCTTAAAACCTATTTTGGGTGAGAACTATAGAAAAAATCAACTGATAAAGTCACAAAAATGTAATCAATTTTGTGAGAAGATCAAATTTTTCCAAATCAAATTAGCAAAAAAAACCTGACCTGATTGAGAAAAACAGATGTCATTTTTGGATTTGGCAGTGCAAAATGGTCCTAATTCAGTTGAAAAAACCTAGACAACTTGCAAAAAACATTTTTTTGTAACCCTGTGTTATCATCAAAGCAAATCAGTGGTCATATAAACAAACATGTGCGCAGTAAATGTATTAATAAACACTATATCAACACAAGAAGATGTTCGAGTTCAGTTACTCTGATGTCATATTATGTTTACATACACACAAAGACTGAGCCGGTTGTGAATGGTATCCCCTATCTGACATACAGTCTGGTGACAAATTAAAGGAAAAACTAATGCAATGCATCTTACACCCTTTTTCCACCTAACTGGTTCCAGGCCTGGGTCAGAGCCGGTGCCTGACTTAGAACCAGTTCTTTGTGTTTCCACCACCTAAGCACCGACCGAACCGGTTCCAAAGTGGTTCCAAACAGGTTCCAGGCAAACACCAAAACAAGGTTATTATCGTTAATGAAAATTAATGAAATGACGAAAACTAGAATTGTAAAAACATTTTCGTTAACTGAAATAAATAAAAACTATAATTAAAAGAAAAAAAAGAAGATAACTAACGGAAACTGTATTGTGTGCTTACAAAACTAACTAAAACGTACAAAAAATTATGGATAAAATTCCCTTCGTTTTTGTCAATGTCGGATTGATACGAAATCGATTTATTTCACTCGAGCAATTTTAGCTGTTGGCACCATATGGAACTTCACAGTCTGTCACTTCTCGTCACTTGTTGTTTAGAGTCGTCTTCTGGTCCCCACTCTACCTGGAAACATGGAGACTAAAGTTGAGAGAAAGCAGCAGAGTCCTGTCTGGGATTTATTTGAATACGATGGCGAAGAAGAGAAAAGATATGACTAAACTAAAACTAAAATTAAGCATTTAGAAAAAAATAAAAACTAATAAAAACTAGCTAACCTGCTGTAAAAACTAATTAAAATTAACTGAATTAGTGAAAAAAAAGTCAAAACTAAATAAAACCAAACTATAATGAAAAATCCAAAACTATTATAACCTTGCACCAAAACCAACTACCTAAACGGAAACAGCAAAAGCTATAAACCGGCATTTTTAAAACTACAACCATCGGGTTTTTAGTTTCGTTTTTAGAGAAAGAGTAATAGGCGGCAAAAATAAGCAGCAGTGGACAGAGGAGACCCACTGTTTTCTGACACTGTGGGCTTCATCCGAAGTCCAAGACCAGTTGGAGGGAGGAGCCTCTTGCACAAAGCTGGTGTTTGAAAAAAATATAAAGAAAGATGGCTATGACTAGACCCTGGACCAGCTTCTAAACAAACTAAAGAAGTTAAAGAGGGACTATGGCACAGGTGTCAAACATCCGGCCCGGGGACCAAAACCGGCCCGCCAAAGGGTCCAATCCAGCCCCTGGGATGAATTTGTGAAATGCAAAAAGTACACTGAAGATATCAACAATCAATGGTGTTAAAACCATTTTAGGTCAAGTTTTTAGGTGTGAATGTGAGAGTGATTGTTTGTCTCTATATGTCAGCCCTGCGATGACCTGGCAACTTGTCCAGGGTGTACCCCGCCTTCGCCCCTATGTAGCTGGGATAGGCTCCAAGCGACCCCCGTGACCCTAGTGAGGATAAAGCAGGTTCAGAAAATGAATCAATCAATCAATCAATCAATCAATCTAAAGTGGATCAGACCAGCAAAACACTATCATAATAACCTGTAAATAAAGAAAACCACAAATTTCTCTCTTTTTTTTTAGTGTAAAAAAGGTAAAATTACATAAAAATGTTGACATTTACAGACTAGCCTTTTACAAAAAATTTCAGTAACCTAAAATGTCTTAAGAGAAGTATGTAGAATTTGACCAATATTCTGCCTGTTACTACATGTTTTGTGTATTTGTAGATCCACTGTGATCTATAAATTATGATGCATGTGATGTATAAATGATAAACTACAGTGTAATATTGCTAAAATTGCACTTATTTTTCTTAAGAATTTTCAGGTTGTTCATATTTGTTCATGTTGCGTTCATGTAGAGTTCGTAGATGTAAACATTTTAATTATGGAATTGGACTTTTTTTTCACTCAAAAACGGAGAAAACTTTGGTGTCGACATTATTTATCAGTTCTTATCCTATTATTTATATTATTTTACTGGTTCGGCCCACTTTATAACATATTAGTCTGTATGTGGCCCCTGAACTCAAATGAGTTTGACTCCCATGGACTACGGGGACCAGTAAAGATAGCTTGGATGGAAGAGCCAGCTGAAAAGAACCCCACATCTGGACCTGCTGGACTGGGTTTTTGGGGTTTTAGTAAGGTGTTTGGCCTTCAGAATAGCTTTGATTCAGCTCAGTATTCATTTATTTATTACTTTTCTGATCTGCTTAATCCTCGGGAGGGTCGTGGGGGGTGCAAGAGCCTATCCCAGCTACTGATGGGTGATAACGGGGTACATCACAGGGCTGACATATACAGCTGAACCACCATTTATTGTCATATTCTCACCTACAGGCGTCTACAGTTAGATTGATCAAACACTATTATTAGTCACTATTAGGATGCATGTCTTTGGACAGTGGGAAGAAGCCAGAGAACCCACGCAGATACATCTGAAATCCACACAAAAAGGCCACAGCTGGGATCAAACCTCATATAAATCTGTAAAATCCATGGGGGAGGGGGATTAACACCATTCTCTTAAAATGTATTGCTTCATTGGATGTTTTTAATGGTGATAGGTGTTCAGTTGGGCGACCACACAGGCTAAAACAAATGATTCATATAATTTTCAATTTCATCAAAGCATTCCATGAGCTCTTATTACCTATAGAAGGATGCATTGAAGTTGTGCGTGGTAGCTTTCATTTGCTACCTGCTTCTACTGTATATTTAATATTTATAATGGGTGCCAACCTATTGTACGCCACTAAAACCAATGGCATAGTGCAGGGGTGTCAAACTCATTTTCTTTCAGGGGCCACATTAAACCCAAAATGATCTCAAGTGGGCCGGACCAGTAAAACAATAGCATAATAACTTGCAAATAATGACGACTCCAAATTTTTGTCTTTGTTTTAGTGCAATCAAAATTAAATTCTGAAAATATGTACATTTACAAGCTATCCAAACAAAAATGATGTGAATAACCTGAAAAAACTGAGATTTCTTGAGAAAAATAAGTGCAATTTTAACAATATTAGACCTCAACTTACCATTTATACATGCATATTACAGATTGGATCTACAAAGGCAACAAAATATTTAATAACAGGAAGTAAGAGGTTAAAAATTTTACTTACAAAGGTAAGGTTCAGGTTTTTCAGATTTTATTGTTAAAGGATAGTTTGCAAAAGTTAATATTTTCATAATTTAATGTAAGTTTTTACACTAAAACAAAGAGAAAAATATGGAGTTGTCATTATTTATAGGTGTAACGTATGTTTTTCACAATAAACTAAGAAAATTTGGAGTCATTATTTATAGGTTATTATGCTATAATTTTAGTCGATATCACATTGTCCTGTATGTGGAACCTGAACTAAAACAAGTTCAACATCCTTGATTGTTAATATCTGAAGTGTAATTTTTGCAAATTCATCCCGCGGGCCGGACTGGAACCTTTGGCGGGCCGGTTTTGGCCCCCGGGCCGCATGTTTGACACCCCTGGCATAGTGGATTATGTTGAATGCCTGTCAAAATACCATATGTCCCCCCCAAAAAAATTACAATCGGACTTTCTGCAATGATAACTTTAAAAATAGTGAAAAAAGGTAAACGACACGCACATCCAAGATGAGAGGTGTGCAGGATCCCAAAAAACATTAAACCATGAAAAAATAAAGGATGGTCCGCACAACCTGTGAGCTCCCAAACAATTTATTCAGTGACGTTTCGGGCTGAGGCCCTTCATCAGACTGAGGACAGACAAACTTACACAGGTGTTTTATATGTAGCATCTAATCACAACACGTGACCTGCGATATACGTCATTTTGGAATAACAGAAAAAAGTCTATTAAAACTTTTCAAATATATGATCAATTATAAATGATCAAGAGTCAAACATTCCAAGTATCCACAAATACAAAATACACAGGTGTTTTATAGGCAGTGACTGACCACAATAGCACATGACATGCAATATACGTCATCTTAGAAGAGCAGAAAATAACTTATTAAACCTTATCATACATACAATCGATCATAAATCGTCAAATGTTTCAAATGTCTACAAATACACATAATTTTTGGTGATCAAACTGCTTTGCACTCATATTTATAAACAGATATTAATTAAATTTCTACAGGTCCATGTAGTTATACTGTCCATCTGAACGTGGTGACAAACACCACAGCATGTGTGCACAGTTCTTATTGACAAAAATACAAGAACAGATTTACAAAAATGGATTTACAAAAGCAAAAACAAAAGAAAAAACTATATTGGGCAACGTTGGGATACATCCAAATAGACATCTAAACTACAGTGTTGGAGTGAGGATATATATACTACATACACTGGAGTGAAGTGGTCTATGTGAAGATTAATTTTAGGAACTTTAAAAATAGTGAATCGATCAAAATGGAATTTCAGAGCATGAAACTATACCTTATTACATACATCTTGCAGAAAACCCCATTTGATTTGCATCATGGAGAAATGGGGATCTTTGTAAATAAAGCATGTCAGAAGTCCCCTCAATCCAAGTTTTGTAAGGAGATGCGTTGTACGTTGTGTTCACGCCTTACAAATATGAAATTCATTGTGTTCTCGCACAAAAATATCTCTTTTGAAAAAGTGGCTGCTTGTTTCTTTTCGTTTTCAACTAATGAAATGAATAATTAATGAATTACATCAAAAAGAAAGTAGATTGCAGAGTTTTGCAAACGTTGGTAAGGTGCGAAAATGAATGATTAAAGAAAGATATTAAATTATTAACTCATGGACGACTGGATTGAGCTCTTCCTCCCTTTTGGCTTTCTGTTTTCTTTTTTCTCTCTTTTGTCTTTAAATTCTACTTTCTTTTTAACCTGTTTAACCCTGACCATATTTTCAGGGGAAAAACGCCGAAACAGACATACCCAAAGTAAATGAAGAATTACTTCACAATAATAAGGTTCATATGGATGTTCTTGGTGTCTATGGACATTTAGAGACCTTACAGAATCTATTCCCATTGTCTAAAATATTGTATCTATTACTATGCCTGAGTAAACTGTAACAAACTAAAAGAGAAATTGGAGTTTTTTATCCTCGCCTGTTTTTTTTCCGGCTGGATTGACGATGATATGCATAAATTAATTGTTCGTGTCGGAAATTTTTAATAGCGTATATTTCACCCACAAAGATTAAAAATCATGCTTGAACATTAAAGTTTGCACTAAAATACACTTTTGATGTACTTTTATCAACATTAGGGTCTAAACTTTGAGCAAAAGTTGAAAAAAACATTAACTGTTCTGATTTATTATATTTTTATAGTAGATGAATATTAATATAATTTTTGCAGCCCACAGGCCTATAGGGCTAAAGGGGTTGTTAATCTAACTTATTCTTAGCTATATACACTCTGCATTTATTTATTTATTGTTGAAGTGGAATGACTGTTTCTGTGGAGAGGTGACCGTATTTTGTGTGTGAATAGATATATAAATATAGAAGAGTAATGTAAAAGGAAGAGGGACATATATTATTAATAATATTGTAAGGAGAGGGGGTGGGATTAAATAAATTGCACTTCTTCCCACCCCTTTTCGGACATGTAAATGGAATTATTGTGTTTTTCTTCTGACTAAGATTGTTATGATTCTTGATATTTGTATTATTATGTATGTTTTGCTAGTGCATGTATGTTAAATTTCATTGATTGTTTGGAATAAATCCCTAAAATCCTAAAAAATCCCCCTTGGGGATTAATAAAGTAAATCTATCTATCTATCTATCTATCTATCTATCTATCTATCTATCTATCTATCTATCTATCTATCTATCTATCTATCTATCTATCTATCTATCTATCTATCTATCTATCTATCTATCTATCTATCTATCTATCTATCTATCTATCTATCTATCTATCTATCTATCTATCTATCTATCTATCTATCTATCTATCAAAACACTGTCTGCATATTAGAATACATGTACTTTTATATTTTCCATTTATATATTATATAAATGCACATAAATCTATAGATGTATGTATTAAGACTTCATCATATAATAATAGCAAACCACAACTTTTGTCATTTTTTTTTTCCAATTCATCTTCTCAAATTATATGAAATTTAACACATTTGGTTATCTATCTATCTATCATCATGATCAATAATATTTACATATTTACACTGGACTCTTCCCTTAAAAACAAAAAAAATTGGTTCTTGGTTGAAACAAAATAATATAAACACTCAACTTAGCACATTAATTAAAGTTAATCTTAACACTTGACAAAACTAAATTATTCCCTGGCAGACCTGCCCTCATGCTTTACAAAGATCCACATTTCTCTGTGACCATTGAACCAAATTAAATGGAGTTTTCTACAAGATCTAGGTAACAAGTTTTAGTTTCATATCCTGAAATTGCATGTAGATTGTTTAATTATATTGAAAATTATCAATGCAGAAAGTCCGATTGTAATTTTTTTTGGGACATATGGTATAAGCAGAAACGTAGCACTGTTGTGTTTTTCATAGGGATGCAGTGGTGTTATATATGTCACAGTAGAGATTGAAATCCAGTAGGATTCTTAATTCTACTAGGACAGATAGGAATTTTAGTTTGTCCTAGGACAAACTGAAATCCTACAAGAAATTAGGATCTGAAGATTGGAATTCCTATCTGTCCTAGGAGAATTTACAATCCTACTAGGACAGATTGTAATTCTATTTGGAAGTGGGATCTGAAGATTGGAATTTTGGAATTTCAGTCTGTCCTACGATTTCGCCATCACCATTCCAGCTGAATTATTTTCATATCTTAGATACAGTATATGGCCCTTAGGTCAATACACATTGTAACCAGGATGCCAGCTGTCCTATCTGGTCCAACCTTATTCAATGGCCGTTTGTAACTGTCATTGGTATGTAAATGAGACACATTTGTATTCAGAAATCGGTAGAATTTGAAAAACGTACCTGTAAACAACCCGTTGCCATGGCAACATACAATTTTATTATTATCTAATTGTTGCCAAGCCATTCAGAAAATGTACGATGTTAAAGTTGGCATTGGCATTTTGCTGCCCCCTGGTCTAGATGGTAGGGTTAAAAGTAAAAGAAACAACAATATTTTTACAAACCATGATTTTATTCAGAATTTACACAGACTTTGAATCTAATATTCTATAGAAACAACAATATTCTTACAAACCATGATTTTATTCAGAATTTACACAGACTTTGAATCTAATATTCTATAGCTAAGCTTCAAAGACTTTTTCTAAGACTTAAATGTGCTGCATACTACTCACTAGTTAAGTGACAATAACCTTAGTTTATAGTACTAACTTCAAAATTTCAAACAAGTAATACTATAGAGGTTTTGTCAGTTGTTTTTTTCTAATACTTAAAGGTGCTACATACTACTCAATAGTGACAATGAACTTAGTCTATAGCTAACTTCAAAATTTCAAACAAGTAATACTACAGAGGTTTTGTCAGTTATTTTTCTAATACTTAAATGTGCTACATACTACTCAATAGTGACACTAACGTTAGTCTACAGCTAACTTCAAAATTTCGAACAAGTAATACTACAAAGGTTTTTCCTTACACTGATACAGATATGAAAGATATGAAAATAATTCAGCTGGAATAGTGATGGTGAAATTGTATGCTTACCTATGCTGAAATTGACTGGAATTTTGGCTCTGAAATGATTCAGTCTATTTTCCATACATTTTGATATAATCTGACATTCTCCTAATAGAATTCAAGATTGTCCTGACAGAATTCTTATATTTTTTGCCGTATTTTTCCAATCTTCAGATCCCACTTCCAAATAGAATTACAATCTGTCCTAGTAGGATTGTAAATTCTCCTAGGACAGATTGGAATTCCAATCTTCAGATCCTAATGTCTTGTAGGATTTCAGTTTGTCCTAGGACAAACTAAAATTACTATCTGTCCTAGTAGGATTAGGAATCCTACTGGATTTCAATCTCTACTGTGACATATACATATGTCGGTAGGTGCTTGGATAAGAAACAGTGCTGTTATCTACTCTGTGTCTGTCCTGTGCAGCAGTCAGCCTGGAGCCGAGACCAGACATCGCCTGAAGGCAAAATAGTGGTCACATGGAAATGTCTGCAACTTATGACAAAGTGTTCAGAGTTTATTTTGGATTCAAGGCCATTCAGAAGTAACTTATTGACAAGTACACCGATAACCTACAGTAATATTTTTGCATAATATCTGACCACAGGAAGATACACTACGTATCTTGCAAACAAACTGATGTTTTATAGGTATACAATGGGGTTAGAGATTTTGTTTTAGTGAACACAAATGAAATGTGCCTCATGCGGTGTGGTTTTCAGGATAATGAGTGTTAACTGTGACCTCCTGTTGGTCCTGCATGTTGTCATTTAACCCAGGTCAGCGATGACTCAATCACCGCTTGTTTGCAGTTTGTTTTTCTTTTCCATTTACAGTCCCACATTTACTGTTTCACTTGCATTCAACACATGACGCCATCGTGTCACCGAAAGGTTAATTATGTCATTTAAAGGTTATGGGCATTTTTCAGTAGGGGAATACATTATACAAAGGTGTGTATTACTGACATATTATGAACAGGATTTCATAGTTTAGGGAGATAATGTCAGCTTTAAGTGTGTCCTTTTTTGGAGACAAAGGAAGAGGGCAAAGGATGTGAGGTTTGGGGCTATTAGAACATCCTAATAGGAGACCAATGGTTAGGAAATTGAATCAATTAGGAAGAAGAGGTCAGAGGAAATGACCTCAGGGTCAGTAAACCATACATCTTAGTCACAGGAAACCACAGCGCTGTCCGTGGGATCTGACAACCTTGGTAACTTTAAAGCAGGGGTCTCAAACTCGTTTTCTTTCAGGGGCCACATTCAGCCCGATTTGATCTCAAGTGGGCCGGACCAGTAAAATAATAGCATAATAAGCCATAAATAACAACAACTCTATTATACTATGCCCATGAATAAAGACAACTTCAAATTTTTGTCTTTGCTTCAGTGCAAAAAAACGCATTAAATTATGAAAATACTTACTTTTATAAACTATCCAAACAAAAAAGATGCAAATAACCTGAAAAAGCTGAAATTTCTTAAGAAAAATAAGTGTAATTGAACAATATTATGCCTCAACTTATCATTTATATGTGTGTATTATGGATCAGATCTACAAAGACACTGTTGTTTGTCCATCAGTCTTGATGACGACCTTGACTTCAGTTTTTGTGGGTCCTGGAGTGGCTTGTCAGCCCTATTTTTACCCTGAAGTATCTGCCACAAAGACACTAAACACTGAGTAACAGGCAGAAAATTGTTAAAATTGTGCTTGATTTTCTTTAGACATTTCAGGTTGTTCATATTTGTTCAGTTTATTCACATTTTATTGTTTAACGATAGTTTGTAAATGTAAGCATTTTCATAATTTAATGTCATTTTTTGCACTAAAACAAAGACAAATATTTGAAGTTGTCATTATTTATAGGCATAGTGTAATATTTTTTTCACATCAAACCGAGAAGAAAATATGGAGTCATTCTTTTTTTGTAGGTTTTTATGCTAATATTTTACTGTAGATCATATTGGTCTGTATGTGGAACCTGAACTATGGTGAGTTCCACAGCCCTGACTGTGGAATTTTTGCACTTTGCAAATTCATCCCACGGGCCGCATTGGAACCTTTGGTGGGCCGCATTTGGCCCCCGGGCCGCATGTTTGAGACCCCTGCTTTAAAGTCTGCTCAAAATCACACATACGTAAGAAAACCCTATCTTTTCTTTAGTAGATCCATGATGAACAGCATGACCTTCCTAAAGAATTTTTACAGATTTTCCCTTTGATATATCGTTTTCATATTTTTCATCATATTGCAGCTCCTACTCTTTTTTTTGGGGGTTCCTGATTTTATTTTATTTTTTTAATTTTTAATTTAATTTTATTATTATTATTATTATAACCAGCCTTGCGATGAACTGGCGACTTGTCCAGGGTGTACCCCGCCTTCGCCCCTATGTAGCTGGGATAGGCTCCAAGCGACCCCCGTGACCCTAGTGAGGATAAAGCGGGTTCAGAAAATGAATGAATGAATGAATTATTATAACCTTTATTTAACCAGAAAAAAACACTTGAGATTAAAAATGTCTTTTTCAATAGTGTCCTGGTCAAGACATCAGCAGCAGCAGAAAATGGAAATCACAGCCACACATTCACACTAATATACAGGGTGGGGAAGCAAAATTTACAATGAACATTTTTTCTCAGCAGGCACTACGTCAATTGTTTTGAAACCAAACATATATTGATGTCATAATCATACCTAACACTATTATCCATACCTTTTCACAAACTTTTGCCCATATGAGTAATCAGGAAAGCAAACGTCAAAGAGTGTGTGATTTGCTGAATGCACTCGTCACACCAAAGGAGATTTCAAAAATAGTTGGAGTGTCCATAAAGACTGTTTATAATGGAAAGAAGAGAATGACTATGAGCAAAACTATTACGAGAAAGTCTGGAAGATACTATTAAAGAAGAATGGGAGAAGTTGTCACCCGAATATTTGAGGAACACTTGCGCAAGTTTCAGGAAGTGTGTGAAGGCAGTTATTGAGAAAGAAGGAGGACACATAGAATAAAAACATTTTCTATTATGTCAATTTTCTTGTGGCAAATAAATTCTCATGACTTTCAATAAACTAATTGGTCATACACTGTCTTTCAATGGAAATGGATGTTATGTCATTGTTATTGACGTTATTGAAATTATGCCACTTTGAATACACGCTGTAATCAAAGCTAAAGGAGACCTAATGAAATATTAGTGTGGGACTTTTTATTGCCTAAGCTGTACATATTATTCCTAAGAAGATATAAGTAAGTAAAGTTTATTTATAAAGCGCTTTTCACAGATAAAAATCACAAAGTGCTGTACATAAGATGGGCTCAATAAAACAATATAAGAAAATTTCATGATATAAATAAAAAGGATAAATCCATCAACCAAAAGCTTTCCTAAACTAGAAAAGCACTCTGAGAGCGCAGACCTCCGCCAAGGCAGATCAGTGCCCCCCCGCCCGATCACCACCAAAATTTAATCATTTGTTCCTTGTGCCAGTATCAATATTTCCTGAAATTTTCATCCAAATCTGTCCATAACTTTTTGAAAGATCCGGATCAGTCTTGGCCATTTGATAGAACACCCCATTGTAAATCCCTGAGTCAAATTGCATGAGATTTGCACAATTCCCCCATATTGTGATTTCCACCATAAATATTAGTCCCATATTTATTTTACCTATATTTTAAGATTCCTTGACCATGAAAACATACCATTAGCAACTGGATTCATAATTATATCCTTATTAGTTCAGTAGTTATTCACGAAAATCACATTTCTCGTAATGGTGGTTTTCTTCTGGATCTAGCTCCTTAAGTATTAAAGCTACATGAAATCCGGTGGCATACTCCCAATGCGGAACTGACTGAGCTACACGATGGCGCTTGTCAGAAATTTCTACCTTTAATATTAAAGGCACAGAAGGCCAAAAAGTAAGGGCACCCCCATTTTTTATATAAATTGAGATAAAATCCGCCTTCTGGATCAGATCCGGATCAGCCTTTGAAATGTGACAGAGGACCCCATTGTCAATTCCTGAGTTAAATTTCATGAGTTTTGGTCAATAATTAAGCGAGATATTGGGAAACAAAAATTTTGGCCCCATTTACCACAATGTTAACGAAAATTTCAAAGTGATCCAGAATCCAGGATTTCTTCCGGATCACCCCCAAAGGTTAATCATTTCTTCCTTATCCCATTTCCAACAAACCCTGAAAATTTCATCAAAATCTGTCCATAACTTTTTGAGTTATGTTGCACACTAACGGACAGACAAACAAACAAACCCTGGCAAAAACATAACCTCCTTGGCGGAGGTAATAAAAACGTCTTGAGCTGCTTTTTAAAGAGTCCACGGAGTCGACCACATGGAGGGACAGGGGCAGGTCATTCCAGAGTCTGAAAGCCTGACAGGACAGGTCTCCCCGGGTTTTGAAATGAGTCTTTGGGACCTTCAGAAGACTCTGGCCTGAAGATCTAAGGGTGCACCCTGAGGAGCAGGGGCACAAGAAGTCAGCAATGTAATGGGGGGGGGGGGCTGACCATGCAAGCACCTGGACAAAAATTTTAAAATCAATATGAGATTTGACTGGAAGCCAATGGAGAGCTGACAAACTGGGGGTGATGTGGGCTGTTTTGAACGTACCTGTCAAAAGTCTAGCGGCAGAATTTTGTACCATCTGGAGTCTGTTGAGAGTCGTCTTATTGACACAAGTGAACACAGAATTGCAGTAGTCAATACGAGACCAGATGAAGGCGTGAATGATCGTTTGAAGATCTGGTTTTGTTAACATCCTCCTTACTTTAGAGATATTTCCCAAGTCATAAAAACAGTTTTTGGTGAGCTATCAGGAGTGACCCTCTAAAGACATATCCTGATCGAACAGAACCCCAAGGTTTCTGAGGCTGGTTTTAACAGACGAGTCCAGATCACCAAGGTAGTTTTTGATCAGGGGGATCTTTTTATCAGAAGTAATGATCAGAGTTTGTGTTATATAAGATAAAGGAGAATACTCAGTGCTACTTCCTTTGGTACTTTTCCACTGTAGATATAGTACATAGTATAGATCAGGGGTGTCAAACTCATGTTAGTTCAGGGGCCACATAAAGCCCAGTTTGACCTACAGTGGGCCGGATTATTAAAATAATAACATAATAATCATAAATAATATCAATTCCAAAATTTGTATGTCTAATTTCTATGTTTTAGAGTGAAAAAAGTAAGATAATAGTATCAAAATTTCTACATCTACAAACTATCTTTTAAAAAAATATGGAAAAACATGAACCATGACCAAGATGAAATTTATTAAGAAAAAAAGTGCAATTTTAGCAATTTATGCCATTATTTGGCCTCAGCTTCTCATTTTTACATGTTCATTACAACATACAGATCACAGTGGATCTACAAATACACAAAACATTTAATAACAGACAGAATATTGGTAAAATTACTCTTAAATCTCTTAAGACATTTCAGGTTGTTCGTATTTGTTCAGGTTTTTCAGATTTTTTGTATAAGGCTCGTCTGTAAATGTTAACATTTTTGTGTAATTTTACTTTTTTTACACTAAAACAAAGCGAAAAATATGTGGTTTTCTGTATTTATACTTTATTACCTCCGCCAAGGAGGTTTTGTTTTTGCTGGCGTTGGTTTGTCTGTTTGTCCTTGGCGGAGGTCTGCGCTCTCCGAGTGCTTTTCTAGAAAAGAGAGTGCAGACCTCCGCCAAGGAAGATCAGTGGACCCCGTGCCCCCCCCCCCCAACCCATTTGTTCATTGTGCCAGAATCAACATTTCCTGAAATTTTCATCCAAATCCGTCCATAACTTTTTGAGTTATCTTGCACACGGACAGACAGACAGACAGACAGACAGACAAACATTGGGGGTTTTTACACTAAAACCAAGAGAAAAATTTGTGGTTTTCATTATTTATAGGTTATTATGATAGTATTTTACTGGTCTGACCCACTTTAGATGGAATTGAACTCAATTTATTTTAACATCCTTGTTTGTTAATATCTTCAGTGTAATTTTTGTATTTCACTAATTCATCCCGCGGGCCGGATTGGACCCTTTGGCGGGCCGGTTTTCGCCCCCAGGCCGCATGTTTGACACCCCTGGTATAGATTAAAAATGAAAATACAGTGACAAAGTAGAAGATTCTGGAACAACCTCATCTACTCCTACAGTGCCTGGAGAAAGGAAAAACTGATGGCAGGTCAAAAAACTGCAGCAGCATGTGTAGTACATAAATTTGCCTACAAAACATGTTTAGGCTTGTGGCCTTTATCAAGATCAACAGGAGCTTTTAGCCTCAAACTGCGCTGATGCCATCTTCAATGCAGCGTACAGGAACAATAGAGGCTAATGAAGGGATGCTCTTGATTCTGAGCATTGAGCAAGACAAAGGACAGCTGAAACAGTGCTGGGCTTGTTTTTTTTAATGTTGATTTTGTTCTGTTCTGTATTTCGCTGTGATGATGCATGGTGGTGGTGGTGTTGATAGTCAGTTGTCTACAGCTGTGGTTCTCAAACTTTTTACAGTCGACTACCCCCTGAAATATATATTTTTTTTAGCCAAGTACCCCCAACTACTTCAGCATTTTTGATTGAAAAAAAAAAAAAATGGGGCAAATTTTTTTCCTGTGCCAAATTTTTTCCTTTTATTTTCAAAACTTTGTTAACAAATAACTTGAATATATTAAAAGAGTGATATTTTGCTTTTTAAATGGAATTATGCATTTTAAAACATTTCCCTGTGGTCTGTGTTTGGGTCTGAATTCTTCATTAATTCAACTCCACAGGTCCATCTTCAACCCTATTTCTGAGTAATGACACCAGAAAGGTGGTTTTGAGCGCTGGCCCTTTAAATGCAAATGACCCCACCCCCTCCCGGTTGCTGATTGTGCTGCTCTGTCCCGTTCAGCCACTTGTGTTTGTTAATACAACCAATAATTGAACATTTTAGGTAATTGGATTGAAGTTTGGACATATTTTCAGCTTTTACCACAATCGCTGCTGCTGACAAACAGTTATGTCGTACTCAGAGAAATGTTTGTCGGAAGTCTTGACCTTATATGTGCAAATGTCATGACGTAACTAGTTATATATGCAACAAATTAAGAAGGAATTAAAACGGGTTGCAGAAATCCACTCGATTTTTACCGAAATGAATATAAAGATAACTTTGCAGCACCTGGAGGGTTCAAATTCAAATTTTTTGAACTATTAGGGTCCAAATACACAAATAAATGTACCAAAGACTAATAAAAGTGGGTTTAGCAAAACATGACCCCTTTAAAAACAATATATCTTTTTGAGTAATATTTGTGTGCACAATATAAACCGAAAAGTTCTCTCTTTCAAAGATAAGAAAAATAAATGAATTGGTCCTTATTGAATAAATGAACCTTTCATCAACAACAACAACAACAACAAAAAATTTAATTACTGAAAGTCATCTTGAATAATATGAAATAGAAATGTTCTTAAAATGTTACCAAAGCTTTTGAAATGAAATAAGATCAGGAGTGTCAGTTTTATTATAGGAATGTATTTATAGTGTTTTATAGCTCTCATTATTTATTCTGTATTCAGTACACGATGACTTATTTAATGTATTTTCCAAACAAATTTCTCTTTTTTTTTTTTTTTTTATAACTTATATTTTATTGTCTCATTCTTGAATTTTTACAACACAAATATTTAGAACATAGTGTCAGTTGTCGTCCTGTATCTTGTCCACTTTTTCCATCGATCTTCGCATGTTACTTGCTGTAGTCTTATGATATAAGTAAGTCTTTCCGTGTTGTGAATTTCTTCCACAATGTCCCTCAAATTATTTAGGGTAGGGGGGGGTCCTCTTTACACCATTTTCGTATGATGGCTTTTTTAGATGCTACCAAGATCAAATATTTAATCAAATATTTATCCTTACTTGGTATCCAAACAAATTCAAGTACCCCCTGGGCTTCTTCCAAGGGTACACAGGGTACACATACCCCCATTTGAGAAAGACTGGTCAACAGTCTTCATTGGCTTCCAGTCAAATTTCGTATTGATTTTAAAATTTTAGTCCTGACATTCCGGGCGCTGCATGGTCAGCCCCCCCCCCCATTACACTGCAGACTTGTTGTGCCCCTGTTCCTCAGGGTGCCCCCGTAGATCTTCAGGCCAGAGCCTCTTGAAGGTCCCGAAGACTCATTTTAAAACCCAGAAAACCAGATTTTTTGTTTGTTCGTTTGTCTGTTAGCAAGATAACTCAAAAAGTTATGGACAGATTGTGATGAAATTTTCAGGTAATGTTGATTCTGGCACAAGGAACAAATGGTTAACTTTTGGTGGTGATCAGTAGGGATGTTAGAAAATATCGGTTTTGCAATATATCGCGATATTTAATTTCACAATACTGTATCGATATTAAAAAGTACCGTATTGATATTTTTAGGTATTTATTCAAATGGAAATATTGTGGAGGTTCATTTTTATTTTTTGTTTTCTTTTTTGTTTATATTTTATTTATTATTATTTAACACTCTTTTATTAAATAATGTTACTTCCTTTGTTGGTATTGCACAAAAATAATGTTATGATGTTAGTTCTGAACTAATACAGTATATACATTTGAACAGGATCTTAAACTGTAATGCTTGTAAAACATAATTTCAGTGTTATCACATTTGTGCATATTTCTGGTGTAATTCCATTCTTCAAGGAAATAATCTTTAAAAAAAAAAAAAATTGCCTTTTAACAGTATAGATATATCGTGATATATCGTATCGTGATCCTAGTATTGGGATTTGTATCGTATCGGCAGATTCTTGCCAATACACACCCTTAGTGATCGGGGCGGGGGGGGGGGGGGGGGGTTGATGAAATTTTCAGGAAATGTTGATTCTGGCACAAGGAACTAAGGATTCAATTTTGGTGGAAATGGGGGGGACTGATCTGCCTTAGCGGAGGTCTGCGCTCTCCGATTGCTTTTCTAGTTTATTTTTTGAAATTATTCTTATGTTGTTTTATTGCACTCCTTTTATGCACAGCACTTTGCGATTTTTATTCGTGAAAAGCACTTTATAAATAAATTTTACTGACTTACTTACAGTGTTTTCATTTCACCTGCTAGAATCGTCTCGTCTTCGTCGGACCACCAGATACTATCTATACACATTTAGAAGAAGACTGAGTCAACTTGAGCTGGTACCATGTGGTGGAAAAGGATGTGAGAGTCACCGAGTAAGCCTTGAAAGAATGATGTGCGTAGCAATTGTGCTGCAAATATCAAAAAAGCCGTGCTACTTAAAAGTTTCCTTGATGTTGAGTAGTCAGCTGCAGAGTTGAAGAGGAGAGGAAGAGATGAAGGAAGTATGTAAGGAAAACTGTCCTGAGCGAGAGGATGAGACTAATGATATTTCTGTTTATCTGCGGAGATGGTCCTGAGGTATTTTTGGATGGCTGCTGTTTTTTCCTCCGTAAATTCCAGGTTCCGGCTGTTTTTCCTTCTCCCTGTTCCCAGCCTGTGAATGCAGGGCCACTTCCTCTCCCTCCTTCCTATTCTGAGCCTCTGATTGCATGTAGGTGGGGGTGCTTACAGGATAGCGTATGTGTGTATAAGTGTGTGTCAGGGAGTGATGCGTGTATGTGTGTGTGTGCGTTGTGAATCTGAGGAAAGGAATGTTGCAATATGTATTTTTTTTGGTCAGTCGGTTTAAACTAATGAAAGCGTGTGTGTTACAGAGTCTCGGGTGTTGGGTGTGGAGGATGTAACCATTAAAGAGATCAGCATGTCAACTGTTCCCCAAGTGCTGCTTTCTCCAAACCAGCTGGCGATGGGAGGTGTGTGTACATATGTGTGTGTGTGTGTGTGTGTGTGTGTGTGTGTGCACTCTATGCCCTACACGCTCCTCTCAGCACGAAACAGACAGATGGATCTTTGCTTTGGCTAATGTTGTCTGAGTCTGGCTTCTGATCTAACTGTCCGGTCCTGAAGGCCAATTACTTTGTACGTTTCCCGGTAATTTTTTTTTTTTTGGTAACTTATATTTTATTAGTTTTAAAAGAACAACAAAAAGAAAACACAACAACATACATAAGTCTGGGTAAGGCAAGGCAAGTTTATTTGTATAGCACATTTCAGCAACAAGACAATTCAAGGTGCTTCACACAGGACATTGAAATAAAAGAAACAAAAAGAAACACATTTAGAACATTATAAAAGAAACATGTAAAAGGTGATTAAAAACAGCAAGTAAGAAAACAACACATGAAATAAAAAAAATTAAATAAAATAACAATAAAAACACACATATTAAAGTAAGAGTTGCAGTGCAGAGTTTCAAAGAGAATATAACATTTCAAAAGTCAAAAGCCTTTTAGTCAAAGGCAGCAGTGAACAGGTGAGTCTTTAACCTTGACTTAAAAGAACTCAGACTCTCAGCAGACCTGATATTTTCTGGTAGTTTGTTCCAGATACAGGGGTTGGACAAAATAATGGAAACACCTTAAAAAAATCAACAAAATATAATTTAATATGGTGTAGGTCCGCCTTTTGCGGCAATTACAGCCTCAATTCTCCGAGGTATTGATTCATACAACTTGTGAATTGTTTCCAAAGGAATTTTAAGCCATTCTTCAGTTAGAATACCCTCCAACTCTTTTAGAGACGATGGCGGTGGAAATCGACGTCTTACTTGAATCTCTAAAACTGACCATAAATGCTCAATAATGTTGAGGTCTGGGGACTGTGCCGGCCATACGAGATGCTCAACTTCATTGGAATGTTCCTCATGCCATTCTTGAACAATTCTAGCTGTATGGATTGGGGCATTATCATCTTGAGGTGAAGGTGTTTCCATTATTTTGTCCAACCCCTGTATATGGAGCATAGAAACTGAACGCTGATTCTCCATGTTTAGTTCTGACTTTGGGAGCACTGAGCAGACCTGCGCCAGACCACCTGAGTGGTCTGGATGGTTCATACTGGACTAGAAGGTCTCTGATGTATTTTGGGCCTAAACCATCCATCCATCCATTCTCTTCCGCTTATCCGGGGCCGGGTCGCGGGGGTAACAGTCTAAGCAGGGATGCCCAGACTTCCCTCTCCCCAGACACCTCCTCCAGCTCTTCCGGGGGGATCCCGAGGCGTTCCCAGGCCAGCCGAGAGACATAGTCTCTCCAACGTGTCCTGGGTCTTCCCCGAGGTCTCCTCCCGGTGGGACATGCCCGGAACACCTCCCCAGGGAGGCGTCCAGGAGGCATCCGAAACAGATGCCCGAGCCACCTCAGCTGGCCCCTCTCGACGCGGAGGAGCAGCGGCTCTACTCCGAGCTCCTCCCTGGTGACTGAGCTCCTCACCCTATCCCTAAGGGTGCGCCCAGCCACCCGACGGAGGAAACTCATTTCGACCGCTTGTATCCGGGATCTTGTCCTTTCGGTCATGACCCAAAGCTCATGACCATAGGTGAGGGTAGGAACGTAGATTGACCGGTAAATCGAGAGCTTCGCCTCTCGGCTCAGCTCCTTCTTTACCACAACCGACCGGTACAGCGACTGCATCACTGCAGACGCTGCACCAATCCGTCTGTCAATCTCACGCTCCATCCTTCCCTCACTCGTGAACAAGACCCCGAGATACTTAAACTCCTCCACTTGGGGCAAAGACTCCCCACCGACCCGGAGAGGGCAAACCACCTTTTTCCGGTCGAGAACCATGGCCTCGGATTTGGAGGTGCTGATCCTCATCCCGCTCGCTTCACACTCGGCTGCAAACCGCCCCAGTGCACGCTGAAGGTCCAGGTTCGATGAGGCCAACAGGACAACATCATCTGCAAAAAGCAGAGATGAAATCCTGTGGTCCCCAAACCGGACCCCCTCCGGCCCTTGGCTGCGCCTAGAAATTCTGTCCATAAAAATTATGAACAGAACCGGTGACAAAGGGCAGCCCTGCCGGAGTCCAACATGCACCTGGAACAGGTCTGACTTACTGCCGGCAATGCGAACCAGGCTCCTGCTTCGGTCATACAAGGACCGGACTGCCCTTAGCAAAGGGCCCCGGACCCCATACTCCCGAAGCACCCCCCACAAGATACCACGAGGGACACGGTCGAACGCCTTCTCCAGATCCACAAAACACATGTGGACTGGTTGGGCGAACTCCCATGAACCCTCGAGCACCCGATGGAGAGTATAGAGCTGGTCCAGCGTTCCACGACCAGGACGAAAACCGCATTGTTCCTCCTGGATCCGAGGTTCGACTATCGGTCGGATCCTCCTCTCCAGTACCCTGGAATAGACTTTCCCCGGGAGGCTGAGGAGTGTGATCCCCCTATAGTTGGAGCACATCCTCCGGTCCCCTTTCTTAAAAGGGGAACCACCACCCCGGTCTGCCAATCCAGAGGTACTGTCCCCGACCGCCACGCAATGTTACAGAGACGTGTCAACCAAGACAGTCCCTGCACATCCAGAGACTTAAGGTACTCAGGGCGAATCTCATCCACCCCCGGTGCCCTGCCACCGAGGAGCTTGCCAACCACCTCGGTGACTTCAGCTTGGGTGATGGACGAGTCCACCTCTGAGACCTCAGCCTCTACTTCTTCTATGGAAGACGTGGCAGTGGGATTGAGGAGATCCTCGAAGTATTCCTTCCACCGCCCGACAACATCCCCAGTCGAGGTCAGCAGCTCCCCACTTCCACTGTAAACAGTGTTGGTGGCGCACTGCTTTCCCCTCCTGAGGCGCCGGATGGTTTGCCAGAATTTCCTCGAGGCCGACCGATAGTCCTCCTCCATGGCCTCCCCAAACTCCACCCAGGCCCGAGTTTTTGCCTCCACAACCGCCTGGGCTGCAGCACGCTTGGCCTTCCGGTACCCATCAGCTGCCTCGGGAGTCCCACGGGCCAACAAGGCCCGATAAGACTCCTTCTTCAGCTTGACGGCATCCCTTACTTCCGGGGTCCACCACCGGGTTCGGGGATTGCCGCCACGACAGGCACCGGAGACCTTGCGACCACAGCTCCGAGCAGCCGCTTCGACAATGGAGGTGGAGAACATGGTCCACTCGGACTCAATGTCCCCAACCTCCCCCGGGATCTGGGAGAAGCTCTCCCGGAGGTGGGAGTTGAAGACCACACTGACATCGGGTTCCGCCAGACGTTCCCAACAGACCCTCACAACACGTTTGGGCCTGCCGAGTCGGTCCGGTTTCCTCCTTCGCCAGCGGATCCAACTCACCACCAGGTGGTGATCGGTTGACAGCTCTGCCCCTCTCTTCACCCGAGTGTCCAAAACACGCGGCCGGAGGTCTGATGATACGACAATGAAGTCGATCATCGACCTCCGGCCTAGGGTGTCCTGGTGCCAAGTGCACTTATGGACATCCCTGTGTTGGAACATGGTGTTTGTTATGGACAAACTGTGACTAGCACAGAAGTCCAGTAACAGAACACCACTCGGGTTCAGATCAGGGAGGCCGTTCCTCCCCATCACCCCCCTCCAGGTCTCACTGTCGTTGCCCACGTGGGCATTGAAGTCGCCCAGGAGAACAATGGAGTCCCCAGTCGGAGCACCATCCAGCACCCCTCCCAGAGACTCCAAGAAGGCCGGGTACTCTGCACTGCTGTTCGGCCCGTAGGCCGAAACAACAGTGAGGCACCTGTCCCCAACCCGAAGGCGTAGGGACGCGACCCTCTCGTTCACCGGGGTGAACTCCAACACATGGCGGCTGAGCTGAGGGGCTATGAGTAAGCCCACACCAGCCCGCCGCCTCTCACCGCGGGCAACGCCAGAGAAGTGGAGAGTCCAGCCCCTTTCGAGGGGTTGGGTTCCAGAGCCCAAGCTATGTGTGGAGGTGAGCCCGACTATATCTAGACGGTATCTCTCAACCTCCCTCACAAGCTCTGGCTCCTTCCCCCCCAGCGAAGTGACATTCCATGTCCCAAGAGCTAGACTCCGTGTCCGGGGATCGGGTTGTCGGGCTCCCTGCCTTCGACTGTCACCCAATCCACACTGCACCCGGCCCCTATGATTCCCTCGATGGGTGGTGAGTCCGTCGGAGGGTGGGCCCACGTCGCTCTTTCGGGCTGGGCCCGGCCGGACCCCGTGGGCATAGGCCCGACCACCAGGCGCTCGCATACGAGCCCCAACCCCAGGCCTGGCTCCAGGGTGGGGCCCCGGCTGCGCCGTACCGGGCGACGTCACGTTTTTTAGATGTTTCTTGTTCATAAGGGCTTCTGAACTGCTCTTAGTCTGGCCCGTCACCCAGGACCTGTTTGCCTTGGGAGACCCTACCAGGGGCATAAAGCCCCCGACAACATAGCTCCTGGGATCATTCGGGCACACAAACTCCCCCACCACGATAAGGTGGCAGTTCAAGGGGGAGACTAAACCATTCAGTGCTTTATATGCTAGTAAGAGAATTTTAAAGTCTATTCTCTGAGAGACAGGGAGCCAGTGTAGAGACCTCAGAACTGGACTGATGTGGTCCACTCTCTTGGTCTTAGTGAGGACTCTAGCAGCAGCATTCTGGATCAGCTGCAGTCGTCGGATAGACTTTTTAGCCAGACCAGAGAAGATACTGTTACAGTAGTCAACTCGACTAAAGATAAATGCATGGACAAGTGTTTCAAGGTCCTGCTGCGACATCAGTCCTTTAATCCTTGAAATGTTCTTGAGGTGATAGTAAGCTGACTTTGTAATTGTATGTGGTTTTTAAAATTCAGGTCTGAATCCATGACAACACCCAAATTCCTGGCCTGGTGTGAGGTTTTTAACTGAAGTGACTGGAGCTGCATGCTGATTTTAAGCACAGTCTTATCAATTATTTTGCTTATATAGTAATGTCCATTTTTTCCACTTATTGTTCATTTGTGGTTCTTGTAGTCTCAATCTGTGTGTTAGTTTTTCCATTAGAAATATGTCCTCGATCGTAGTTATCCATTGATCCTTTGATGGTACGTTCATCTTCCCCCAATTCCTTGTTATACATTTTTTTGCAGCTATCAACATCACCTTTACCAAATATTTATCGTATTCACGTACTCTACCAACCCATTAATTTACAAATTTAAAATGTTACATTGTTAATTGTTTACTTTTACTTTTATATATACATATATATATATATACACACACACACACACACACACACACATATATATATATATATATATATATATATATATATATATATATATATATATATATATATATAAAAGCAAATACGTCATTATTTCAACATTATGGTCTTGCAATTTAAACGGCACCACATTGTATTTTAATTTACAGTTTTATTTTCTAAAAACAATAGAAATACATAATTTCTACAAAAAAATCTGGTTTTGTTCACATACTCTTCCTGTAAGAACTACAGCTATATCTATATTTTTTTTGTAACTTAATATTTTATTAGTTTTAAAAGAACAACAACAAAAAGAAAACACAACATAAATAAGTCTGGGTAGCACAGTCTTATCAGTTATTTTGCTTATATAATTTCCATTTTTTCCACTTTTTGTTCATGTGTGGTTCTTGTAGTCTCAATCTGTGTGTTAGTTTTTCCATTAGAAATATGTCCTCGATCGTAGTTATCCATTGATCCTTTGATGTCACGTTCCTTGTTATACATTTTTTTGCAGCTATCAACATCACCTTTACCATATATTTATCGTATTCACCTATAGTGCCATCACCAAAGTTGCATAAATAAAGAATTCCAGGTGTCTTTGGAATTGTGTATCCTAATATTTGACATAGGACATTGCAGATCATTTCCCAATATTTTGAAAGTTTTGAACATTTCCAAAAAACATGAGAATGGTCAACATCCATCTCCCCGCATTCTCTCCAACATTCCTGATGCCTCTGGAACTGTTTACTTTTAAACTTGGGTGTAATAAAAAATCTTATAAGATTTTTCCAGGCAAATTCCCTCCATGTCCGAGAGCTAGTAGTTGTATGATGTAATTTCCACATGTTTAGCCAATCTATATCACCAATTTCTATGTCAAATTCTCTTTCCCATTTCACTTTTACATAGTAAGTTGTTTGCTTATCGAGTTTTATTAAGGCTTCATATAATGCTGAGATTATCCTAATATTACTATCTTTATATGCTTTCGTCATGATTTGAACCACATCGCTCTCTTCCATGGAGGGTCCCACCTGTATTTCCCCTTTATAATAGAGTCTCTCATTTGAAGATAACGGAAAAAAATCATGTTTCTCAAATTAATATTTTTGTGCCAAAGCTTGGAAACTCTCCAGCCTCCCATTATTTTCCAGAAACATTTCCCGGTAAATTAACTTGCTTTTATCTAAACACCAACAACAGGAAAAGATAAATATATATGGCTCACTACACTCTTACGCACAATCAGTGTCAGTTTTATGTTGTTAATTTTATGATATTTGTACGTCGTGTGTCTACGTGTCAAGAAATTAACGTCCCATAAACAACTTCTGTAAGTAAGTGTCTCTCTGTTTGGTTGCCATGGGATCACACAGATTGACGCTACATTCATCTTTGTAAAACATTTTATTTGACACTTTGGAAGAGGGGTTATTCATCTGGCATCTTATCTGCTGATGTCTTCATAATGTGTTTTTACTAGTTTATAAACTATGCTTTCTTGGAAGACATACTGCAGTTTGGGTTGCACCATTGGCGCTTCAGTTACAAATAAAGGGAGTATTTATATTAGGATGTTGGAAATAAATATGTTTTCTTTTTCTCCATGTTGAAACACATCTATTTTATTGTGCCACCGTTGTGTCATCTTGGATCTTACTTGCTTGGTGTTTTCGTAAACAGAAATAAGTCAAGTCTGTTGATGTTTTTTACACATAAATAATACTGGTCTGTATCCTGTCATGTAATGGAGTCAGTTATAGTTGTGTCATCATCGTTAACATATGCCCTCCAACTGAAGCAAAATAATATTAATAATAAAAAAACAACCAACCAAGATCCAGATGAACCACAAGTTGTTTTTTTTTTTTTTTTTTTTTTTTTTTAAGATATTTATGCCATCTGTTTTTTTTAAATATATATTTCAGTTTTTATACTCTTTTATATACATTATTTATACTTTTATGGCACCTAGGGCGATTGTACTTTTCAATTTTGTTGTACCTGTTCTATTCTATTCTATTCTATTCTATTCTATTCTATTCTATTCTATTCTATTCTATTCTATTTTAGGAATACCATTTCATTTTTAAAAGCACTTTTTCAGGCTTTAATTAACATGTACAGTAGAAACAGTGTCATAAACATTAGGTCCATGTGTCTGTGATGTGAAAAATAAATCTCCTGCCTATACTCCAAATAAAAATTAATTCACACTTTAACCCATAAAGACCCAGTGCTATTTTTATGGCAGATCCCAAATGAACTTTTCTCTATTTCTACCTTTCACAACTGATTTATCACCATTTTTTTTAAAAAATTATATTATCCTCTGTATTTTGCATTTTTTGGCATAAATCATGTATTTTCCTATATTTAATTCACAGGTCATGTAGATGTTCATGAAAGCTTAGAGTCAATTCAAGGTTAATTATATCAAAATAGAGAAAAATGTAGAAAAAGTTACTTTTTCAGGACAGATATTGCTAACTGAATGGAAAAATAAGTGTGTCCATTAACTGTCATTGATCCAAGGCCATAATAGGTTTTACTGGTGAATCAATGTTGTAGAAGATGACGGTGTTTCCACGTTCACATCCAAATGGGTCATATCTGATGACCATAAAAAGATGACAAACTGTATTTTACATTAATTATTTACATGTACTGATAGAATTAATGGATCAACAGGTAATAAAGGCAAAGCAAGGCTGGTTTATTTATATAGAACATTTCATGTGCAAGACAATTCAAAGTGCTTTACATAAAATATTAAATGCAATACAGCAGGGAAGCATGAGAAAGAGAGAAAAAAAGAAAAGAATAGAAGAAAAAAAACAACAGATAAAGAGACAAAACAGATAAACAGATAAAAACTTGAAGCTTAAAAGAAACAGTGCAGATCTGAACTTCTGAATAAAAACTCTATTCAAATGTAGCTGAGAACAGGTGGGTCTTTAACCTGGATTTAAATAAACTGAGTGTTTCAGTTTATATCTGTAGATGGTTTGTGTTGCCAGTGGCTGTTTGGGTCTTTAAGGGTTAAAACACAGGTGTCAAACATGAGGCCCTGGGGCCAAAACCAGCCCGCCAAAGGGTCCAGTTTGGCCCCTGGGATGTTTTTGCCAAGTGCAAAAATTCCACAGTCTTGAATTGAGTTAAGCCAAAAGTGTAGCTTGAATTAAGGAAAAAATCTTGAATTAAGCAAAAAAAAAAAAAAAAAAAAAAAAAAAAATCAATTGAGTAAAAAAAAAAAAAAATCTTTAATTAAGCCAAAAACAATCTCAGATTTAGCAAAAAATCTTCAATTAAGCCAAAAAAACTTCAATAAAGTAAAAAAAAATCTTGAATTAAGCCAAAAAAAATCTTCAATAAAGTAAAAAAAAAATCTTGAATTAAGCCAAAAAAAATCTTCAATTTAGTAAAAAAAATGTTGAATTGACCCAAAAAAATCTTCAATTAAGTAAAAAAAAGTTCAATTAACTCTTTCCCCGCCATTGACGAGATATTCCGTCAATTGCTTCCCAACGCTTCCCCGCCAATGACGAGATTTTCCGTCAATCCGTGTTTTCACTGTTATACTGTAGTTGGAGGTGTTGTGGATCATGTGAATTACTTTCCTTAGTCCAAAAACAAACAATTAAGCAACTTTTTCGGAAAAATGACGGGCCGGGTTTAACGTTTTTGCACTGGAGTCTCCGTATCCCATGGCAACGCATCCAGCGGCAGTCACTGAATGAGGAAATGCAGACTGTGCAGGAACCGCGCGCAGTTTCAAAAGCCTTAAAGATGATTATGGAGACAGAGTCTGACAATTCAATATATGATGGAGCTACAGAAGAACCATTTAGAGACAGGAACGGAGAAATAGAAGGTCAGGGAGACGGACACGGAACACGGGAAACAAGGAGCGGCTCAGGTCCGACACGGAGGTGCGGGTGGGGGGGGGCGGGGGCACAGAGCAACACGGAGAAAATGACAGACAGGAGGAAGAGAAAAGAGACATTTCTAGGGGACATTCAAGGAGAAGACAGACATACAGACATGGGACAAGACAAAGGAAAGCTAGTCTGCATCTGTTAGAGTGAGTTCAGATTCAGACTGAGGACACAGAACATATTCAGCTGTAGAATGTCAGCAGGACACATGGAAGACACTTTTGGATTTGGCTTTTGTATGAAATAAATAAATACATATATTCATACAGAGATAAATAACTAGATGTCCATAGAATTATTTACAGATCCAACACAGCAGCTGGTCCAACAGGAGGACCTGGTGCAGCCAAAGGCCAGAAATCTACAGTATTTAGTGCATTTGTTTCTTTTTTTTCTTGAAAATGAGGAATATTGAGGTGTTTATATCCAAAAGCTAAACTACTATGTGTTAGACTTATAACTGATGTATGTAAATGTGCAAAGTTTAGAAGGAACCTGGTGCTTTACAAGATGTTCGGTCTAAAGTTTGGTGTGGATTCCCCTAACATTTTGTGGAATGATGGGATATCTTAGAGCTGTTTGTTACTATTATTGCTGTTATTATTATTTTATTTTGTGATTTTGAAGACAGTGTTACTGTTGGTAAATAAGAAAGAGTCAAAAATGTAAATAGGAAATCAGTTTTCTCTTGAAAATCAATATCTTTGAAAAAAATGCAATTTTCTCAGCTTTTTGCTCAAAATTTATTTTTTTCCTGAAAATGACCAATATTCAAATGTTTATATCTCACGAACGAATAAAGATAGAATAAAATAGTTTTTTGTGTTTAAAAGTTGAAGTTCTGTTCTTTCTTTTGATGTATTCAGTGTTCACATACTCCTAACACAACATTTTCAGTGAGCCTCCAAAGATTAGTGAAAATGACCAAAACGGCTGGCGCTGGCTACCAACTCACTGGAAAATGCTCTGGCGGGGAAAGAGTTAAGCAAAAAAAAAAAAAATCTTCAATTAAGTAAAAAAAAAAAAAAATCTTCAATTAAGCCAAAAAAAATCTCAAATTTAGCAAAAAAAAATCTTCAGTTAAGTAAAAAAAAAATCTTGAATAAAGCCAAAAAAATCTAGAATTAACAACTTCATTTTTTTCCTTTGTTTTAGTGTAAAAAATAACATTAAATTATGAAAATATTTACAAACTATCCTGTAACACTAAAATGTGAATAACCTGAACAAATATGAACGACCTGAAATGTCTAAAGAAAATTAAGCACAATTTTAACCATTTTTCTTCCTGTTCCTCAGTGTTTAGTGTCTTTGTAGATCTGATCCATAATGCACATGTAGAAATGATAAGTTGAGGAATAATATTGTTAAAATTGCACTAAATTTTCTTACGTTTTTTTTTTTTTTTTATTTAAATGTCAGTTTTTTCAGGGTTATTTTATTTTTTATTTTTTATTTTGGATAGTTCATAAAAGTAAGTATTTTCATAATTTAATGTGTTTTTTTTTCCACTAAAACAAAGATAAAAATTTGCAGTTGTCATTATTTATAGCTTATTATTATGTTATTATTTTTCTGGTCGGGCCCACTTCAGATCAGATTTAGCTGAATATGGGCCCTGAACTAAAATGAGTTTGACACCCCTACAACTGTTCAGTCTGTGTTCGGCCTTTTTACAGTATTTATACCAAGAACAAACCCAAACATAGTAGCATATGACTCATATTGTACAGTACAAAGCGCCTGACTTTATTTTCAAGCAGGTGATACAGTAGGTGAAAAGGGAAAGACAGAAGGACCTGTGTGTGTGTGTGTGTGTGTGTGTGTCCTCTGGTTGTCTGCTTGGACACTGTTGACATAAAAACAAAGTCACACTGCAGCCTGCTCTTCTGTTTATTGCACAACAAGCCAGCTAAATCGGCGCCATATTGGGTTTTTATTGTCTGCAGATTTTAGTTAAGTAGCCAAACTAAAGTTGAGTGTTGAATGTTTAATGTTGAGTATAAACACACAGACCACACAAGCACAAACGCACATCAACACCATTTTTCTTTGGAGCATTTTTTGGGGGGGGGTTCTTCTATAAAAGCTCTCATTTCTCCAAAATGACCTTTAGTGTTTTATTCACCGTGAGAGCTGGCGTTTAGTATTTGATGAATCTTTCCAGCGCGTTAAAAGAAAACTGACAACCCTGACGAGCAGTAAGACCGTTTGTCTAATAAAACACACATTTCTGCTCATGAGAGTTCACGGTTAATTTCGTAAAACTATTGTTTGTATCTATCTCATGCCACAGATATTACATTAGCTCTTTGTCTGCTTCCTCTCAGGGACATTTGGGGATATTTGGACCGGCAGCTAAGATACTTAAACTCTTTTTCATTCCAGTTATATCTCGACAGGAGATAGATGCTTGCTGGGGATTATAAAAAATGTTTCTTCTCTAGACAGCTATGCGCTTTCTGCTTCAAAAGATTTATTATTATCCTTTTTTCTCCATCTGACAGTTGTCTGGAATTTGCGGCTGAAAGCTAAAGTGATAGGGGTGGTGTTATCTGTGTTTAGACTTGAAATGTTTATACGGGATATATTTAAGAGAGTAGCAAAAAACAGACCTGGTGTGTTGTTGTGTTTGTGTGCGCTTTTAACCCTTTCATGCATAGTGGTCACTACAGTGGACAGTTATTCTACAGCTGTTCTATTGTATATTCATGGATTTTGTTGTTTTACTTAAATATCAGCCAACACAGTGGACACTTATGCAACACCCCATACATTACAATTCATACCATTACTGTTCCTGTTCTTGCTAAACCTGATCTGCAGTAACATATTTGAGTCTAAATCAGTTGCTAATTGTTATAAGACTGTAATTTAACCCTTTCATGCATAATGGTCACTCCAGTGCACAGCCATTCTACAGCTGTTCTCTTGTATATTTTATATGCATATTATATTTTTAGATTTTGTTGTTTTAGTTCCATATCAGCCAACACAGTGGACACTCATGCATCATCCGCATACACTGACATTTATACCATTACTGTAACTTTGCTGTTCTTGATAAACCTGATCTGCACTAACATGTTTGAGTGGAAATCAATTGTTAATTGTTAGACTGTAATTAACAGTTGTTTTTATTCTTTTAAACAGAAATGTTTTTTTTTTGTTTTTTTTTTTGCATATAATGTCCATGAAGGGAGTAATAGCTAGTATTAGAATATGTTAAAATATGAGAAAACATCAGATTAGCTGCATTAAACATGTTTTTATTTCATTGTTTTCATATCACTTTATGATATTGGGTTTTAAATACATGTTTCTTTGCTTCAAGAATAAAATTCATGGTGTAGCTGAGTGGACAGTTCTGCAAATCTATGAAAAAAAACAACAACTCGATCTCATTGTTTTTTTCATGCCTAAAGAGGAATAAAAACACTAAAAAAACAAACAAACAAACAAACAGCAAAAAAAAACAACCTTGACTAAGGTTCTCATAATTCATGCATGAAAGGCTTAAATTTATTTTAAAACAAAAAGTTTTTTTTTTTTTTTTTGTCGTTGTTGCATATTATCTGATTGAGTAATAACTAGTATTATAGTATGTTAAAATGTGAGAAAACATCAGATTAGCTGCATTAAACATGTTTTTATTTCGTTGTTTTCATATCACTTTATGATATTGGGTTTTAAATACATGTTTCTTTGCTTCAAGAATAAAATTCATGGTGTAGCTGAGTGGACAGTTCTGCAAATCTATGAAAAAAACAAAACAAAACTCAATCTCATTGTTTTTTTCATGCCTAAAGAGGACTAAAAACACTAAAAAAACAAACAAACAAAAAAAAAACCTTAACTAAGGTTCTCATAATTCATGCATGAAAGGGTTAAATTTATTTTAAAACAAAAAGTTGTTTTTTTGTTGTTGTTGCATATTATCTGATTGAGTAATAACTAGTATTATAGTATGTTAAAATGTGAGGAAACATCAGATTCACAGCATTAAAAATTATTTTATTTCATAGTTTTCACACAGTATGTCAGTAAATACATGTTTCTTTGCTTCAGAAATGAAATGTATGGTGTCCAGCTGAGGGGACATTTTTGTAACTCCATGAAAAATAGTTTCATAAAGAAATTTCAGTCACATTGTTTTTTTCACGCCTAAAGAGGAATAAAAACATTCAGGAAAAGAATCTTTACTTCAGTAATCATAATTCATGCATGAAAGGGTTAATGTAAGTGATGTAAGCGTGCGTACGACTCATAGCTACACTATCAGTTTTTAGACTGGATAAATGAGGCAACTTGCCACTTCTGAGGTTTATTTTACAAGGATAGAAGGAATTTGTCTTTTCCTGGTCTCATACATCAATATGGCAGATGTTTCCTAAAGGATGGATCATGCGGCCTTTCAAATGGATTCACAAACTACCTTAATTGCTGTTTGTTTTGTCTCCCTCCACCCCCGACTCTCAGTCTTGCGTCAAACATCTGAGGAGCATTTTCAAGAACAAAAAGGAACTCATATGGCCGCTGCATATTTGGCTCTCAGACACACAGGGAACTGGGTATTGTTTCCAAGCTTTTATCCATCCACCATTTGATCTCCGCTCCCATCCACGGTTCAAAATGTGCGCAGCCTTCTTGAGCGTTCTCATTTTAACCGACTAGTGAATCCCATTCATATTATTGCTCACAGTGTTTTTCCATGACTGGGATGGGTATTGGGTGCTGATAGGATATCAAGCACACCTAAGTGCTTCCCTTTCCTCCCTCTCTTTATTTTCTTTCCTTTTCTCCTCGGCCTCTGCCTCTCTATCAGGCCCCCCACACATGCTCTGTGTCACGTCCTGTACCCAACAACAGCTCTACCTTTCCCTGGCAGGCGCAGCGATCAGCGCCGTAGATCAATTCCCTGCATGTGTTGGCGATTGATGGAGCACTTGGAGAAAGATTTACTGTGGACATTTTTTGGAAGACAACAAGATTAGTCATGTTTTATCAGTGAAAACTTCCCGCACTCTCTTTATTCTTTACATCCTTAGAGACACGCTAACAGGTCTGGATGTGCTTTTTCTTTTTCCCCCCAATAATCAGTAATCCATACTGAAATTGCTGCAAAGTGTCGGAGCATTTCACATCAGTCTTTGTATTTATCGACAAGTCCGCTGTAACAAATTTTACCGTTAAATAACAGTAAAATACTGGCAGCTAGAGTTGCTAGCATGCTACTGTTATTCTACAGTATCTCTACTGTAACCTACAACTGGGTCAAGTCACACGCCTGTTGACTTTGAATCAAAAAATTAGAATTGAGATAATGATTTCAAACTTTTTGTAGTTCAATAGTATAACATCTTAAGTTTCTAAATCCATTAAAATTTTTGCCAAAAAAGGATTTTCAAGAAAATTACGGAACTTTTTATATGACCTAAATTCAGTCCCTCGGAAAGTTCTCTAAGAATGAAAAATTACATAACTTATCACTGCTATAATTTGAAATCTCAATCATATATTTCTATTTTCAATATAGTTTTATGGCCTTTTACACACCCTTTTGTCATTATAAAAATTATTTTGTCTGAAAAATTGGTGTGAATTGCTTTTTTAAGCATTTTAATATCAGATGGTGCCGGTTATGTAGGGAATTTCACTTTTCTCAAAAAACATGTTTTTTTTAAAGTACTTATTAATCAAATGAGCTAAACCAATGGAAATTTCTGAAAGAAAGCATTTAACCCTCTGCTTAAGCATGGCTCCATTGGAATTTAAGATTATTTTGTCACTAATCTAAAAAAAAAGATTTATTTTTTCCCCTACATAACCAAAAATAGGTCTGGACATGAAATAGCTAGCTTATGAAGGATTATTTTCTTTCACTTTCTATAGATTTAACTTTTCAAATCAATAATTATGATAATCTATTGTCTTCATATGGATTTGGTATACATGAATATTACATTCTCTGGAAAATATTTCCTCTTAATTGAGATCAAAGGGTAGTTATCACAGGATATTGATGGGACTCAACTTGAGCAGTCTGTCAGCTGTCAGCTTCTTTTTATGAGCTTCAAGTACTAGTTAATACCTTTAAAATGATGTATTATTCATGTCTCTAGCTTAAATGCTTTTTGAATTAGAGTATAAAATGTAGTCGGGCACTCCCTACATAACCGCGTGACTTGACCCAACTTACTGTAAAAAGTAGGCCTGTAACAGTACACAAAATTTTCAGTCCAGTACATTTTCGGTTTTCAAAGCCATGGTTCGTTTTTTTTTCGGTTTGGTACGGGAAGAAAGAAAACCCCTCAAAATCTCTTAATGCATTTATGAATTTTTGAACATTTTTCCCCAAATTTTTGGAGACAATAGAATATAGAAAAACAGGAATAATATAATTCTGCTGCTATATATCAAATAGAAAATAAAATAAATATTACTAAATGTATTTTAAACATTAGTATTGCACTTTTCCCTGAAAGGTAGTTTTGAACAAACAACACAAATCTAATCACAGTTCTGTCAGTTCACATTCTGCATAAAAATAACAAAAAATTCCACATGAAGTGCAACATTAACAAGAGGACAAACTCATATTCTCTTTTAACAAACTGAAGAGCTACATCGACAACAAAATTAGTATTTGTGTCGGTGTGTGCAGGATGTGATTCGCCAGAAACATGGGGGGGGGTGTCGGAGCCGAGGGAGGGTGCGGTCCATAACTAATGTAACTAACGCTGGCGTGAAACGAAAGTGAAACTTTACATGTTATACAGCGTGTGTGTGTGTAAGAGAGACAGAGCTAGTGTGTTTTAGAACTACCGTAGTTCCTAGGGGCCAAACAGTGTCCATCTTACTAACGTCTCTTTCCTCGTTGTTGTCTTTCACCTGAACCTGAACTGATCCAAACTGGACTGTACTGATGGTGGAGGGTCTTCAGTCTCTTCCCTTCAGGTTCACATCATATTTGTTGTTTTTTTTAACCTTATATCAGCTGCTATTTCATATTTCGGGTTGTTGTGCGCTAGTTCCATATGTCCGTGTGAAACTTGCGTGGATTTAAAGTTGTGCATTAAACAACGTCTTTGGTTCCTTTTTCTTTTTCTCATCATACTGTGCCGTTTCGGTACAGCTGTGTACCGAAGTGAACAGGTGTGTACCGAAACGATTCGGTTCGGTATGTGTACTGTTACAGGCCTAATAAAAAGTATTACGGTACTGGGCTGTACATAATGTACCTTTTACAATAAAATACTGTTAGCCACAGTTGCTGCATTTTACAGTAACTACCGTATTCCAAGAAACAATATATCACTGTAAAACGTATTTAATGTAATATTTACAGTATGACACAGGGAAAAGCTAGGTATTTTAACATTTCAAGTTACATTTTAAAATACAAAATCATGAACATTGCTAGAAAAAGCTCAAACAAGAGATGGCAATATTATATATAACCATGTAAACTGACATGCTGTTTAGTTTACCAGTGTCCACTTCACAGCTACCAAGTATGCTTCAACTTAAATTAGCTGTATGTTTGCTACATACGGTTAGCACCCCGAAATATGAAGCAGTATTATCACGCGTGTTATACTGTGCACGTTGCGTCCAGTGTGAACACAGTTTATGGAGACAATTTAATGTTTAATGAACCCAAAATGCCACAGTTATGTTGATAAAATCACAATTAACTTGATAAATGAACAACTGGAGCAGGATGGAGTTCTGGGCGTGTTGGAAGAAGCATCAGGTGACCTCCGTTCCCGTGCTGTATGGGGTTAAGCCAGTGGTTCTCAATCTTTTTCTGTCGGGCCCCCCTTTGGAGCACAAAAAATCTCTAAGCCCCCCTCATCCCAACAACATTGTACCTTTGGTGCAATTATTACTTTTATTGAAAGAAACATCAATATCGTAAGAATACTTTTTGCTTTTCCTTGAATAACTTGTTGTGCAAATTAAAAATAACGTAGATTTTTGATTGAACAATAGAAATGACCTCAACAAAACTGCTCCCTGAGACATTATTTTTCAAAAATAAAAATAGGAAATTTGTAATTATCTTACAACTATGACAATAAGGTACTTTTTTTTTTAGAACAACAAACACATTTTGGTAACAAAGATGAACATTTTAACAATATCAGTGGCTGCAATGAGCCTGTTTACGTTGCACATCTGAGAACATCAAAGTGCAAACTGTACAAACTGTGCAAAAACAGAAACATTGCACATTTTTCTTTTCCAGTTCAATCCTTGTCCACTCTCCAAACCTAAACTCTTGGTCTAGTCTAGTGACAGATCACCATGGTAGTAGATTTGTTTGTTGTACGTCCCTAAAATGAGTCCAGGGTGCTCCAACGCTAAAACATTAGTTCCACCTGCTACATGTTCGAACCTGAAGAAAAAATAAACACCTAGGAATGATCCCATGCCCCCCCTGGCAAGCCTTCGCGCCCCCCTGGGGGGGCCCGCCCCACTTTTTGAGAAACACTGGGTTAAGTCCAGGTGAAAGTAGCCATCCTCAGTTATTTTCTCTTTTTATTTTATTCTGCTTCAAAAAAGAACCACTTACCTTTGATGCAGCAAGTCTATAGTTAACATTCGTTGGATTGAATCTTTTCTAAATAAGCTGGTGGGATTTGATGCCAGATGACTTTGTTCAGACCAGTTCTGGGCGGACAGTAGTGGAGGAATTGAAGAAAATACTGTAGAATACTGTCAAATTTTGCAGTAGCTTACTGTTTTAAATTTGCACCTTAATTAGACCCCTTTAGCCCTATCAGCCCGCCCATGGGCCAAAAAAATTATACTAATATTCATCTACTATAAAAATATAATAAATCAGGACAACGGATGTTTTTTTCAACTTTTGCTCAAAGTTTAGACCCTAATGTTAATAAAAGTACATCAAAAGTGTATTTTAGTGCAAACTTTAATGTTCAAACATGATTTTTAATCTTTGTGGGGTGAAATATACGCTATTAAAAATCTCGAACAATTAATTTATGCATATCATCGTCAGTCCAGCCAAAAAAAAAACAGGCGAGGATAAAAAATTCTAATTTCTCTTTTAGTTTGTTACAGTTTACTCAGGCATAGTAACAGATACAATATTTTAGACAATGGGAATAGATTCTGTGAGGTCTCTAAATGTCCATAGACACCGAGAACATCCATATGAACCTTATTATTATAAGTATTATAAGTAATTCTTCGTTTACTTTGGGTATGTCTTCTTAGGCGTTTTTCCCCTGAAAATATGGTCAGGGTTAAACAGGTTAAAGACCTCATTATTTACAGCATTATACTGTATTTACAAATAACAGCATGATGCTATACAAAATTTACTGTTTTTTTTTTTTTTTTTTACAGTAATTTGTTACAGTGTAGCCATCTTTCAGCCGCCATCACCATCAGATAGGACTGTGTTTGTTGTTGTCTTGGAAACAACACGCGTTGCTAAGAGTCGTCCTACAAACCCTGACAAGGTGCAAGACCCCAAAGCTTTTTAACCCTTTCATGCATGAATTGTGAGAACCTTAGTCAAGATTTTTTTCTTCAATGTTTTTATTCCTCCTTAGGCATGAAAAAAACAATGCGATCGAGTTTTTTTTTTTTTTTTTTTTTTTTCCTATGGAGTTACAAAAATATCCATGCATTTAATTTTTGAAGTAAAGAAACGTGTTTAAAACCCAATATCAGAAAGTAATATGAAAACAATGAAATAAAAACATTTTTAATGCTGCTAATCTGATGTCTTCTCACATTTTAACATATGCTAATACTAGTAATTGCTCACTTCATGGAGATAATATGCAAAAAAAAACCTTCTTGTCTGACAAATAACAATTGATTTACACTTAAACATGATAACTGCAGATCAGGTTTATCAAGAACAGCAAAGTTGCAGTAATGGTATGAATGTCAGGGTATGGGATGGTGCATAAGTGTCCACTGTGTTGGCTGATATGGAACTAAAACAACTAAACCCATGAATATACAAGAGAACAGCTGGAAAATAACTGTCCTATGCATGAAAGGGTTAAAATATCCTCAATTCTAACAGGATTAATCACAGTAAACACAGAAAAACAGACAAAAACAATATGACGATGTGCTTTCTGTGGGATTATCCAGACATATCTGAAGCTAAGATAAACAGTGGTGTCACTCATGTTCAAGTAGCACTTTGTCCTGAGATGTGTTTTTTTAAAAAGGTCTTGGCAAATGCTACGTTTGCTGTCAGACACAGGCTGTGAAGGTTTGCCAAGGAACAGGACAAGCTCTATCCTGACTGGCATCTAAATTTCACATCTGACAGAGAAGTGAAGGAATGACCTCATGCTAAAATGACTCAACATTTGTCTCAAGTAATTCAGTCTAGTACAGTATTAGTAAATGCAGCCGGATAATGAAATAAAGCCCTGAATGGGAGTGTTTCCCAATTACAGCCGGTGATGCATACGTCTGACCTGCTTTACTTTATGTCACGGGTGTCAAACATGCGGCCCCGGGGGCCAAAACTGGCCCACTGAAGAGTCCAATCCGGCCTGTGGGATGAATTTGTGAAATGCAAAAATTATACTGAATATATTAACAATCAATGATGTAAAAATTTAGGTTAATTCAACCTAAAGTGGGTCAGACCAGTAAAATACCATCATAATAACCTAGAAATAATGAAAAACACATTTTTTCCTCTTTGTTTTAGTGTAAAAAAAAAGTCAAATACACAAAAATGTTTACATTTAGACTAGATTTAAAAAAACAAAAAAAAATATGACCCAGAACAAATATGAACAACCTGAAATGTCTTAAGAGAAGTATGTAGAATTTTAATAATATTCCACCTGTTATCAAATGTTTGGTGCATTTGTAGATCCACTGTGATCCAAGGTTATAATAGTTTTGGATTTTTCATTATAGTTAATTTTATTTAGTTTTGACTTTTTTTCTCTATTTCACTTAGTTTGAATGAGTTTTCAGAACAGGTTTGTTAGTTTTAATTAGTTTTCGTTTTTTCTAAATGCTTAGTTTTAGGTTAGTTTTAGTTTTTTTTAGATCTTTTATCTCCTTCACTATCGAATTCAAATAAGTCCCAGACAGGACTCTGCTGCTTTCTCCCAACTTTAGTCTCCATGTTTCCAGGTAGAGTGGGGACCAGAAGACAACTCTAAATGACAAGTGATGAAAAGTGACGGACCGTTAAATATCATATGGTGCCGCTAGCTAAAATTGCTTGAGGGAAATGAATCGATTTCGTATCAATCCAACATTGACAAAGATGAAAACTAAGGGAATTTTAGCCATAATTTTTATACGTTTTAGTTAGTTTTGTAAGGACACGGTACAGTTTCAGTTAGTTATCGTTTCTTTCTTTTAATTATAGTTTTTATTTATTTCAAAAATGTTTTTTCAAATCCAGTTTTCGGCAATTCGTTCGTTTTTGTTAATGATAATAACCTCGCTGTGATCTGTAAGTTATAATGCACATGTATAAATGATAAACTGAGACAGAATATTGTTAAAATTGCACTTATTTTTCTTTAGAATTTTCAGGTTCATGTTTGTTCATGTTACGTTCATGTACAGTTCGTAGATGTAAACATTTTCATTACAGAATTTGACTTTTTTTTTTTTTTTACTCAAAAACAGATAATACTTTGGAGTTTACATTATTTATAACTTTTATCCTATTATTTTTATTATTTTACTGGTCCGGCCCACTCTAGATCATATTAGGCTGTATGTAGCCCCTGAATTAAAATGAGTTTGACACCCCTGCTTTCATTTTCATTTCATTTTGTTTGTTTATTTCGAGCATTCACGGAATACATGTAGATTCAAAAATAAAAAAAAAATTAAAAAAATCATTCATTTATACTTGAAAAGGAGTGGGAAGAAGAAAAATTAATTTAACCCTTTCATGCATGAATAATGATAACCTTTGTCGAGATTTTTTTCCTGAGTGTTTTTATTCCTTTTTAGGCATGAAAGAAACAATGTGATTGAAATTGTTTTAATGAACCTATTTTTCATGGAGTTCCAAAAATGTCCACTCAGCTGGACACCTTGTGTTTACTTTTTAAAGTATGTTTTTAAAACCCATTATCAGAAAGTAACATACTAAGTGAAAACATTGAAATAAATTTTTTTTTAATGCTGATGCTGATAATCTGGTGTTTTCTCATATTTTGACTCACTCTACACTGCAAAAATCTAAATGTTTGAATTGTCCTGTACATGAAATGTGCTATACAAATGAACTTGCCTTGCCTTAATTCAAGCAAAAAAAAATCTGCCAATGGAACAAGTGAAAATGATCTTGGTAAGATTTCTTGAAATAAGATTTTGAAAATCTTTTGTCTAAAAATAAGTTGTTATATCTCACTGAAAAGTTACTCTTTCAGTGATTCTGTCTTATTTTAAGTGTGATGAGATATTTGGACTAGAAATGAGAAAAATACAGATTTTTGCAGTGTAATATAGTTGTTACTCACTTCATGAAGATAATATACAAAAAAAAAAATGTTTAAGAAAACTATTAATTACAGTCTAAGAACAATTAACAATTGATTTACACTCAAACATGTTAGTGCAGATCAGGTTTATGAAGAACAGCAAAGTTACAGTAATGGTATGAATTGCAGTTTATGGGATGATGCATAAGCATCCACTGTGTTGGCTGATATGGAACTAAAACAACAAAACCTGTGAATATACACTGAACAAAAATATAAATGCCCCACTTTTGTTTTTGCTCCCATTTTTCATGAGCTGAACTCAAAGATCTAAAACTTTTTCTATGTACACAAAAGGCCTATTTCTCTCAAGTATTGTTCATAAATTTGTCTAAGTCTGTGTTAGTGAGCACTTCTCCTTTGTCCTTTGCTGAGATAATCCATCCACCTCACAGGTGTGGCAGATCAAGATGCTGATTAGACAGCAGGATTATTGCACAGGTGTGACTTAGGCTGGCCACAATAAAAGGCCACTCCAAAATGTGCACTTTTACTGTATTGGGTGGTCCAGGGGGGTCAGAAAACCAGTCAGTATTTGGTGTGACCACCATTTTCCTCGCACAGTCTTCTTCATGAATTCTCTGAAACAGCTTTGGAGATGGCTTATGGTAGAGAAATGAACATTCAATTCACAGGCAAAAGCTCTGGTGGAGATTCCTGAAGTCAGCATGCCGATTTCATATTCCCTCAAAACTTGTGACATCTGTGGTATTGTGCTGTGTGATAAAACTGCACATTTTGGAGTGGCCTTTTATTGTGGCCAGCCTAAGGCACACCTGTGCAAAAATCCTGCTGTCTAATCAGCATCTTGATATGCCACACCTGTGAGGTGGATGGATTATCTCAGCAAAGAAGAAGTGTTCACTAACACAAATTTAGACAGATTTGTGAACAATATTTGAGAGAAATAAACCTTGTGTGTACACAGAAAAAGTTTTAGATCTTTGAGTTCAGCTCATGAAAAATGGGAGCAAAAACAAAAGTGGTGCGTTTATATTTTTGTTCAGTGTACATTAGAACAGCTGTAGAATAGCTGTCCACTGTAGTGACCACTGTGCATGAAAGGGTTAATCCCACCCCCATTCTTATCTTCAAATAACTTAACATAATAAATTTTAAATACTCACTCCTGTCCTTTGACTTCGAGCCAGAACTATGAACAAAATAGAACAAAACAGGCCTAAACCAAATTAGAATAAACTTATTTGACAGTATTTACATTGCATAACCAAAATGTGTGTAAAAAAAATAGAAACAAAGTACATTCCTGGTGGTGTTACCATAGGTAACGGTTAACCGTCAACTTACATGATAATAATTCCATATTATTAATATTGCTTTTTGTGGAACTCATTGTATAGCGAGGACCCGACTGATATTTAGGAGTCGTAGGGTAACGCGACTGCAGCCCCTCACCCTCTCTGTGGCAGCGGTGATTCATGTGATTGAGAAGAGTGTGGGAGGGGAAGTGGGGTGGAAGCAGAGGAAGAGAGGCAGGAAGTAGGGGGGAAAAGCTGGTCTATCAACGAGGCCTGATAATGGAGACCCACAGGAAACGGCTGAGGAAGATTTTCCACGATGTCGCACAGGAGCCCTGGCACTAGTACACACACACACACACATATACACACACATACACACAGGCATTATTTTACCCCCTACCCAGCCTCCATCCCACCTCTAATCCCACACAAACAGGGCCACCCACGCCCACATGGGTGTCGTGTAATACAGCAACATCCCCCTCAGCCAAAAGTAGCCTCGCATCAAGCGTCTCAATCAGTGTTTTAAGTTGATCGGCAGATCTGTCAGCATGTTCTCCTTATCTCCTATTCTGGCTGCACCTGCTCCGTCAGGGCGTCGTGCCAGCTCCCATCCCAGGCCTGTCATTGGCTGGCAGCTCTCAGGACCACGGGGCATGTTGGCCAATAAACAAGATGAAAAGGGAGTATACACAGAGATAAATGTGGCCCTCATCTTTGTCGTATTCTCAAACTCGATGCTCGGGACACATGCACTGTGCGTCTGATGTAACGTGAAAATGTGTTCTCAGAGTATTAGACCGAGCTAAGTAAGCACACTAAGAGAAAGGTGTCCGAAAGGAACTTGGCTTTCCTCCAGATCAGCCTGAAAGAAGTGCGACGAGGCATTTGTGTTAATGTGTGTGTGTCGAACATGTTTGTCCCATACTTGGACTGGGAGGGGTCCTTGTTTTCCCTCTGCTCTTCCCTTTGGTTACACTGTTGTTTCCCAGGCACCCCCTGTATACAACACATCCCATTAGGAAGGCTGTTGCTGCTGACACACACACACACACACACATGCACATACACACATGCACACACACTATGGACCCAGGAGGAAAATCAATGCTGAGAAGACCTTGCTTCTCTTCCTATGGTGCAGTCGTTAGGGAAATGGAGAGGCAGTTCCATCTGCGTACGCCTGCTGCTAACGACATCTTTAGGCTCTCCGACGCTGGTTTTGCCGCTGCTGTTTTTCCAACCAATGCACGAAGCATCAGCTGATACAGATATTTTCACTGCTCATTAACATAGACACCTGCTTTTTGAGAAATTGCCAGATGGGGATTCAAGTTGTAGATTCCCTGGTTGTTAGGTAATTGATATTTAATGTCCGTTTTGATAAATGAGACATTTTATTCCTTCTTTTCTCATCTGCTCTCATGCTGTTATAAGAGCCTGTGGGCTTTTATGATCACGCGTGGAATATTTCTGCTTATGAATATCAAATGGTTTGCGCTAGACGTGGTGTGCGGCTTGTCCTCTGGTTCAGAAACTCACCATTCTCAGGACGTCCTGTAGAGTAGCCCCCCCACCCCCACCCCCTCTCCAAAACAGAGAAACACACACAAACAGACACAAACACACACAAACACACACACACATACTTTATCCTAGCGACCCCCTCCTCCTCCCCTCCCCTCCCCTCCCCCTCCTCCTGCTTCTCTCTCACAGCTCCAGCTCCTTATCTTCAGAGTCCAGGCAGCTGCATGTTTGTCTATGTGTGTGTGTGTGTGTGTGAAGGGGATACAGACAGAGTGTGTGTATGTGCATCCATGTGTGTAAGCGCTCTTGTGTGTAAAGCAAAGGAATAGGTGTGAAGTACAGTCACAGAGGTTGCCTTTCAAGTCCTCCTCCCTTCTGCGATCGTGGTCAGTAGTTTGAGTCGGGAGGGAAGAGGATTAGCAGCTGCACCGGCAAGATGAGTCCTGAATGTGTCTCATTCTGAGATGAAGGAAAAACCTATCGAAACCGGAGTTCACTTTAGGACTTTCAGCAGAAGAGTCACATATTTCACTTTAGATGAAACTGAAAACGCTGATCACAAAGAAAACACATTTACACCACAAAGACCTGCTTTCCTCTTCTTCTCTTATTATTCAAAATCCTAATATATATATATATATATATATCGGCTAAAATTTACTTAAGGGGTCAAATGAGTGGCTATTTTTGTCAAAAAAAAAAAAAATTGTAAGAAATGCATAGAACTGTGTTAAAATGATGCTAATCCATTTGTGCACAGACTACTGATATTATTTGACAGTGGAAGCTATATTTTCAGAAATATTGGATTTTGAATAGCACGTGTATGTGAAAACTTTTGCTGGTGGACGGATGTGACATTACCCATGATGATCTGGTCAGTACCAGTACTTTATTAGTTATAAACTTATACAGGGTGTCCCATAAGTCTCCATACATAGGAGACATAATACATTCCATGGTTCTAACATGTATTTCTTTATATTTCTTCTTTATAGTTCTTCAGCAGTGGAGGACACGCATTGAAATGTGTTCCCGACAAAATGGCAGTCATATAGAACATATTATATAAATAAAAATGGTTTATGTCAAGAAATGTTTATTTTTCCTATGTATGGAGACTTATGGGACACCCTGTATAATTACTATTGCTAATTTTCCTCTTATTCATAAATGTTAGTATTGTGGATCTAAAACAATAACAGCTGACACAAAAACACAAAATGTGTCAGTGGACGGATGTGACATGGTTGTTACAGATCCCATCATACTGATGCTCGGCAGCCATGTCACCGTTTACACTAATGATCCCTGTGCAAAAACTAGGATCAGAATTATTTATTGTATAGTTTATCATCATACTAAAGAGGAAATAACAATATAGAATTGTTATTTCTTTATAAAAATGCTTATTATTAGAAAACTGTTGATTTAAAAAGTGACATGTGACATTCTTAATGTATGTATTGGCGTAACATAAACAGGATGGATCAGCACCATACTCCATATTGAACCTGTAAAAATAAAACATGTGATATGTAGGATAGAATCTTGTAAGAAAAATTGGGGAATCTAAAAGAATAGAATATTTGTTTTCAGGTCAATTCAGTTCAAATATAACTGGGCCATTTGTGACATGAAAATATAGCATTAATTGTGATGAAATTGGACATTTTTGACCTGAAAACATAGTTCATATGACCATCAACATGTTGCAACAGAACTGAAATCCTGTAAATTTATTTGCAGAACTTGCATTTACCAACACAAAGTTCCTTTGGGGATTCACTTATATTGGTTTCTTACGCACAAAGACATAAATAATACCTCTAAGCAAATTTTAGCCGATATCTGGCTTTATTTAACCCTTTAAGACCTAGAGTTATTTCTGTGGTCATTTATCACCATTTATTTTAATAGAGTTCACACAGTTCAAGTGTTACATGCATTTATAGTACAATGAAATGAAATTAACCCATAAAGACCCAGTGTTACTTTTGTGTCAGTTCCCAAATTATTTTTCCCTCTATTTAACCTTTCTTAAGTCATTTATCACCATTTATCATAATATTATCCTCTCCATTTTGCATTTTTTCAGTTAAAATCAGGTATTTTCCTATATTTATTTTACTGATCATGTACTTAAATCATCATGCTGAGATTACATTTGTGGGTTATTATATCAAAACAGAAAATTTGAGAAAAAGTGACATTTTCTGTAAAATCCAAGTGTCTCCATCCACTGTCATTGATGGGTCTTATTGGTGAATGAATGTTGTAGAACAGGGGTGTCAAACTCACTTTGGTTCAGGGGCCATATTTAGCCCAATTTGATCTGCATCGGGCCAGACCAGTAAAATAATGACTTAATAACCTATAAATAATGAAAAATCCAAGTTTTTCTTTTTGTTTTAGTTAAAAAAAAAAAGCCCAATTAAATTATGAAAATATTTACATTTTACAAAAAAGATGTGAAAAACCTGAAAAAACAGAAATTTCATTTGAAAAACTTATTGTTGACTTATTGTTTATACATGTACATTACACACAATGTTACATAAATATTTGGTAACGGGCAAAATATTGTTAAAATTTTGGAATTTGGAACTAAAATTTGAACAATTTCTACAATATTCCATCTGTTATTATTAACACAACTACAGATCACAGTTGATTCATAAATGCACCAAACATTTAGTAACAGGCAGAATATTGTTCAAATTGCACATTTCAGGTTGTTCATCTTTGTTTTTATTTATGTATTTATTTGTATTTTATTGTGAATGAATACTTTTGTAAATGTAAATATTTTCACAGTGTAATGTTATTTTTTTCACTTAAATTTTTTCCACATAATTTTTCACAAAGAAAATTTGTCATTGTCATTATTTATGGGTTATTGTGTTGTTATTTTTACTGGAGATCACACTGGTATGTATGTGAACCTTGAACCAAAATGATATGGACAACCTGGACCATTAATTTTTGCACTTTCATCCTGCGGGGCCGTAATAGAACCCTTGGTGGTCCAGATTTGGCCCCCGAGCCATATGTTGGACACCTGTGTTGTAGAAGATGATGGTGTTTCCATGGCTACTACGAAGCCTCTAAACATCCAAATGGGTCATATCTGATGACCCTGAAAAGATGAAAAACTATATTTTACACCAATTATTTACATGAATTGATAAAATTAGTGGATCAACAGGTATTAAATAGTTTAGATCAGTAGAGGGTTTTGGTCACTGGTGTATATTTGGGTCTTTATGGGTTAAACAGCTTTTGCTCTTCCTCACTCTCAACCTCTGAAATCTATTAATAATACATAAATAATGCAATGAAAACAATACCAATAAATAATTCAGGAAAATTATAAAGAAACCTTGGTAGAAATGATGAAGAAAAGTAAAGGCAGTTCTTGCAACTTCCATAAAACCTTTAACACCACTCCTTTCATTTTGTGCTCCTGTTCAGTAATTGCTATGAGCTTCTCTCTAATAATATCCTCTGTATTTTGCATTTTTCCAGCAAAGATCATGTATTTTACTGTATTAAATTTACTAACACCTTATAGAAATGCATAAAAGCTCAGTGCAAAATGATACAACTGGGAAAACTGAAGAAAATGTGACTGTTTTTAGCAAAATGTGTTAAAAACTGAATATAAAAACAGTTTCATTTGGTAAAACACATGGATTTTATTGGTGAATCAGTGTAACCAAAAATAACGGTGTTTCCACTTTGATTACAGAGCCTCTGAATGCACAAATGGGTCAAATGTGATACTGCTCAAAAGTGGAGAAACTGCATTTTATTGAGTTATTTTAACCCTTTCATGCATGAATTATGAGAACCTTAGTCAATATTTTTTTCTTGAGTGTTTTTATTCCTCTTTAGGCATGAAAAAAACAATACAATTGATTTTTTTTGTTTTTTTTATGAACCTATTTTTCATGGAGTTACAAAAATGGCCACTCAACTGGACACCATGCATTTAATATATGAAGCAAAGAAACATGTATTTAAAACTCATCATCTGAAAGTGATATACTGTGTGAAAACTATGAAACAAAAACATTTTAATGCCGCTAATTGCTAAATTGCTACTGTTTTGTTACATTTTATCATACTCTAATATTAGTTATTACTCATTTCATGGAGATAATATCCTCCTGAGACCCAGGACATTGCCAGTTTTAGCTTTTTTACATTAAAAAATTGTCTTGATTGGAAACTGCATAATGCAACAGTTTTTTCAGATACATTCTTAAAATTATTTTTATTTATTGATTGTTTTAATAATGGAATGTCCTTTGCAATGCATAGCATTTTTAAAGTGAAACTGTCAAACTTTTGTCCCCTACAGAGAACAAAATGCATTGCTGGGTTTCAGGTGGATATGCAAAAAACAAAACAAAACAAAACTTTTTGTTTCAGAAAACTGTTAATTACAGTCTAATAACAATTAGCAATGGATTTACACTAAAACATGTTAGTGCAGATCAGGTTTATCAAGAGCAACAAAGTTACAGTGATTGTATGAATTGCAGTATTTGTGATGATGCATGAATGTCCACTGTGTTGGCTGATATGGAACTAAAACAATAAAACCCATGAATAAACAATAGAACAGCTGTAGAACAGCTGTCCACTGTAGTGACCATGCATGAAAAGGTTAACAGGATTAGTGTTTCAACTATTATGAAACATTTTAAATCAGTAGATGCTTTTGGTCACCAGTGGCTGTTTAAATCTTTGTAGGTAAAGGAATATTTTATTTTCTATTTGGATACTTTCAGGACTCTTCACTAGCTTCTAAAAACTAACTCTGAATCATCACCAGTCTGTTAGTTTCATTTTGCCGCTGAGGCTGTTACCCCCCAAAAAACCCCAAACTATGCATTTTCGAGACAATGTAAAAGGTGGAGCCGATAACCCAGTTGTTCTAGAAGTTGTGTGCAGATGGTTTATCTCAGCTTGCTGTCGTCTGCAGAGTAGAGTTACGCAGGGAATCCCTACTGTATGTTCTTCTCCGTGTGTGTTTGTAGTGCGTTAAAACATTGGCTCCAGCTGTTTACAGAAAAAGCGAGAGGTTCAAAAAGGATTTATGTGGCCTTGAGACAGTTCGGGTGGCCAAAGAGGGGGATTTGCAGCTGAATTTAACACAAAGGCCACATTCACCGCTCTTGGCCTGTATTTGCAGCATATAGACATACTGTATAGATGTATGATTCTACCATATATTTCATTTTGTGTATAATACAGGATATTGATGCACGTCTCTGTTGAATCTGATGTGAAAGTCCTGATGGTCCCTGGTTGGCTCCCCAGTGTTTACCACACTATGTTTATGTCTGTTTGTACCCTTCTTCGCACACATCTCCAGTTGTTTCTACATGTCTGTTTCTGTGTTTACTGCTTTGTTTGGGATTGTGTGTCTTTGATTTTGTCAAACGTCCTTCTCGGGTTCTCTTTTCTAGCTGCGAGGCACTCTGCGTGAAGCCGGTTTGTTTGTCTTTGGGGTTGTTGTAAGTTTGTGCAGTGATTCGGGGTCACTCGTCCGTGCTATCTGTCACTTTGTGTCTTGCTGTGATTTCGGATTGTTTGTCTGTGTTTTTGTCTTGATCATTATGGGATGCAGCTTGCTGCTGAGCCACTTCCTGTTTATTGCCCTCATCCTGGCCCTGGGATCATCACTGACATCACAAGGTTGTTTACGGTGTGGGAACCAAGGTAGGCTTTATTTATCAGAAGTGCGAGGCCCTCTTCTGACCTTTGACCTTATCAAAGTCAACTGTAGTATTTTTTTTTTTTTTTACAAATAGGGACTATGGGGATGAAGCAAAACATGTACTTCTTGTTTTTTTGTTGTTTTTTTTTTTGGCAACAGTGCACTCAAACTCTTCCCATCCGCTCTCTTCTTTCACACATAGCATCGTAGCCAAGTAAAACTTTATTGAATCTGTTGTACAAAAGTAGATTTTATGAGAATGTCCCTGAGCAAAATATTTTATATGTCTAAACCTTGTTCAGACGCTGTCTCTTTCTGGTGTCTGGAATATTCTCGTAAACTTTAATACAAGACATAAACAGTTTGTTTTGTCTACTTAGCGCTTTCAGCATAATTTATTGAAACCTTTTGATGCCAAAATAACGTTTCATTTATTTTTGTACAATGCAGTGGTGCAAAAAATAATAACTTGGGTTAGAAAAAAAGACGTGGTGAGTCACTTTGGTCTCATTAACTTAAGAATCAATTCAATGTTTAGACCAGGGATGTCAAACTCATTTTAGTCAGTCTTTTAAGGATGTATGTATTTGTGGGTGTGCGTGTGTGTGTGTGTGTGTGTGTGTGTGAGTAGGTGGGTGGGTGGTACTGATTTTTAAACTTGTATGTAAAGCACTTCGTGTTACATCCTTAATGTATGAAAAGTGCTGTATAAATAAAGATTTACTGATTGATTGATTTTAGTTCACAGGCCAGATTCAGCCAAATTTGATCTGAAGTGGGCCAAACCAGTAAAATAATAACATAATAATATATAACTTATGTCAACTCCAAACTTTTCTCTGTTTTAGAGCGAAAAAAGTTAATTTACATTATGACAGTGGTTCTCAATCTTTTTTTGTCAGGCCCCCCCTTTGGAGCACGAAAAATCTCCAACCCCCCCCCTCAACCCCAACAACATTGTACCTGTGGTGCAATTATTAGTTTTATTGAAAGAAACATCAATATCGTTCGAATACTTTCTGCTTTTCCTTGAATAACTTGTTGTGCAAATTAAAAATAACGTAGATTTTTGATTGAACAATAGAAATGACCTCAACAAAACTGCTCCCTGAGACATTATTTTTCAAAAATAAAAATAGGAAATTTGTAATTATCTTACAACTATGACAATAAGGTACTTTTTTTTAGAACAACAAGCACATTTTGGTAACAAAGATGAACATTTTAACAATATCAGTGGCTGCAATGAGCCCGTTTACGTTGCACATCTGAGAACATCAAAGTGCAATCTGTACAAACTGTGCAAAACCAGAAACATTGCACATGTTTCTTTTCCAGTCAAATCCTTGTCCACTCTCCAAACCTGAACTCTTGGTCTAGGCTAGTGACAGATCACCATGGTAGTAGATTTGTTTGTTGTACGTCCCTAAAATGAGTCCAGGGTGCTCCAACGCTAAAACATTAGTTCCACCTGCTACATGTTCTAACCTGAAGAAAAAATAAACACCTAGGAATGATCCCATGCCCCCCCCGGCAAGCCTTCACGCCCTCCTGGGGGGGCCCGCCCCACTTTTTTAGAAACACTGCATTATGAAAAGGTTTACATCTACAGTCTACTCTCGTTATACCGCCAACTTCCGTTCACAGCCAAATTGGCGGTATAGCGAAAATGGCGTTACAACGGGTTGCGTCCATAATGTGCATGTCTTTACTATATGATGTCTATGCTGCCTCCGTTAACCCGTTCTAATTGCGTTTCTAAATAAATCTTGATTCTCTTATGTTGTAAGGGATCATTTAAAGTGGGGAAACATTTTAAGCATTATTATACCGTGTCGGGAAATGACACCCCATCATCTTGAGGCTTTGGCTTAATCCCACGTCCTCTTCCCGACATCCTGACCTACTGAGTGTTCTGCGATAAATGAACGGTGGCCGTTCCGTAGACCTACTCGTAGCTTGTCGCGATCAGCGTCTGGCGCGTTTGTTTCAGTGCATTGTTAAAATTTATGTGTACTCGATGGCAATCCCGCTGGCGGTATAACGGTCGGGAAATCAATGGTATAAGTGTTGTTTGTGCATGGAACTGGGCTGGCGGATGGCGATAGGTGGAAATGGCGGTAGCTAATGGAATAATGCATTGGGGATTTTTGTGCAATGGTTTTGGTCGGCGGTGAGTGAAAATGGTGGTATAACGACGGGCGGATTAACGAGAGCAGACTGTATAAACTATTCTTTCAAAAGATGTGAATAACATGAACAAACTGGAAAAATAAGTGTCATTTTAGCGATATTACGCACTTACACATGTACATTATAACTTACAGATCACAGTGGATCTACAAACACGCAAAACATTGAATAACAGGCAGAATATTGTTAAAATTGTACTTACATCTCTTAAGGCATCTCAGGTTATTTACATTTTTTTTTGGCAAAATTATACTTAGTTTTAGTGTAAATACATGAAAATTTTTACATTTGCAAAGAGAAAAATTTGGAGTTGTCATTATTTTTATGTTATTATGATAGTATTTTACTGGTCTGACCCACTTGAGATTGTATTAGTCTGAATGTGGAACCTGAACTAAAAGGATTGTTAATATTTTGAGTGTAATTTTTGCATTTCACAAATTCATCCCACAGGCCGGACTGGACCCTTTGGCGGGCCGGATTTGGCCCCCGGACCGCATGTTTGACACCTGTGGTTTAGACAAAGAGAGAAAATATAGCACAAAAGAAAAGCCATACCAGCTGTGTAGATGAATAAGAATGGATGAGAGCGGAGCGCAGGGTTGAAAAAAAAAAAAACAGACAAAGGTAATGAGAGAAAGTTTGGCAGTGCAGTGTTCATTATGAGGCTCCAACACAGTGAGTCACAGCGCAGGGTGGAGTCCGTTTACTGCATCAGTGCCAACCGGGCCAGGCGCTGTACTGCCAACTTCTGTTAAAACAAAAAGAGGAGTGGGATGCAGCAGCAGCCCCTCTTTTTCCTCCTCCTCCTCCTCCTCCTCCTCCAAGGTCCTGCTTTCATTCCTCACCCCATTTCCTCTACGATCACAGCCCGCTTCCTTTTTTTCATCTTCTGCCTCGTCCTGATCTCATTCACCTCTACTGTTCATCCAAAATGCTAGAGGCGGTGCAAAAAAAAACCATCTTGATTCAGCTGTCTAATTGGTTTTTGGGAGACTTTTTTGCAACTTGTTATGATTGTTATGATATTTTTAGGTTGTGATTGACTAGAGGTTTTTATTGGCTTCAACAGAGCAGTCCTTTCAAAGTAAACCATGCTGAAAATGTAAAGATTCACAGCTCAACAAATCAAAATACCATATCAGCCGCTTACATTTCATCACCGTGCCACCCTTATCGCCTGTATTATTGTCTTAATCAGCATGTTTCGTTGTCTGTCTCTGAAGCGTGTCTTTAAAGTGCACCAAACCCACAGAGCCTGTTCTACCTGCAGTCACATGACAAACCATCATGGAAAAACGTCGATTGTCTTATGTCCTGTTCACACTAATGCAGATCTTTTGCAAAACAGATAGAATAGAATAGAATAGAATAGAATAGAATAGAATAGAATAGAATAGAATAGAATAGAATAGAATGCCTTTATTGTCATTATATGTATATACAAATAAATTAAAATAAAAATTGAAAAAATAAAATTATTTGGCATCTCGTCTTCACATGAATGTTTTTTTAGGTCTTAGACAACACTTTTCAAGATGAAGATTTTTTTTAAACTGCAGGTTTACGTAAGGTGCATGCGTCTGTAACCATAGAAACAACAATTGTGATCATATACCTAATAATATGTTTATTATTGCTTTGTTTAACATGTCTTGTGAACGCAGAGTCTTTTCATATTTTATCATTATGTCGTCTTTATCAGGATACTGCTCCTGAAAGAATAGAATGCCTTTATTGTCATTATACATATGTACAACTAAATTAAAATACAAATTTAAAAATTGAAATTATTTGGCATCTCGTCTTCACATGAATGTTTTTTTAGGTCTTAGACAACATTTTTCAAGGTGAGGATTTTTTTTTAAACTGCAGGTTTACGTAAGGTGCATGCGTCTGTAACCATAGCAACAACAATTGTGATCATATACCTAATAATACGTTTATTATTGCTTTGTTTAACATGTCTTGTGAACGCAGTCTTTTCGTATTTTATCATTATGTCGTCTTTATCAGGATACTGCTCCTAAAAGAATAGAATGCCTTTATTGTCATTATACATATGTACAACTATATTAAAATAAAAATTGAAAAATTAAAATTATTTGGCATCTCGTCTTCGCACTAATGTTTTGTTTTAGGTCTTAGACAACACTTTTCAAGATGAAGATTTTTTTTAAACTGCAGGTTTACGTAAGGTGCATGCGTCTGTAACCATAGCAACAATAGTGATCATATACCTAATAATACGTTTATTATTGCTTTGTTTAACATGTCTTGTGAACGCAGTCTTTTCGTATTTTATCATTATGTCGTCTTTATCAGGATACTACTCCTAAAAGAATAGAATGCCTTTATTGTCATTATACATATGTACAACTAAATTAAAATAAAAATTGAAAAATTAAAATTATTTGGCATCTCGTCTTCGCACTAATGTTTTGTTTTAGGTCTTAGACAACACTTTTCAAGGTGAAGATTTTTTTTAAACTGCAGGTTTGCATAAAGTGCATGCATCTGTAACCATAACAACAATAGTGATCATATACCTAATAATATGTTTATTATTGCTTTGTTTAACATGTCTTGTGAACGCAGTCTTTTTTAATATTTTATCATTATGTCGTCTTTATCAGGATACTACTCCTAAAAGAACAGAATGACTTTATTGTCATTATACATATATACAAATAAATTAAAATAAAAATTGAAAAATTAAAATTATTTGGCATCTCGTCTTCGCACTAATGTTTTGTTTTAGGTCTTAGACAACACTTTTCAAGGTGAAGATTTTTTTTAAACTGCAGGTTTGCATGAAGTGCATGCATCTGTAACCATAGCAACAACAATAGTGATCATAAACCTAATAATACGTTTATTATTGCTTTGTTTAACATGTCTTGTGAATGCAGAGTCCTTTCGTATTTTATCATTATGTCGTCTTTATCAGGATACTACTCTTGAAAATCCACCATGATGTCTGCATATTTGATATAACAGGACTCCCAGATGTTTGTTTAGATCGAAAGTCACACCAAACAGCAGATCCACCTCATCAGTCATCTGTCATAAATAAAGATAAAGAAAAAGAGTGTATAACTTTTTTTTTTTTATGCTTATACCATCAGAAATATAATCTGACTGTGCATATTCGGAGGCTTCTTTGCTGATTTATTTGACCTACCACTGATCTACACCTATTGCTCCAGCCTGTTTTGAGAGTTTATAGTTATCTTTGTAGGAGAATGCAGAAAAAAAATATGTATTTATATGTAAATATGTAATAAAATAAACATATATAGATACAAATACAGATTAACTTTATTGATCCCAACGGCAAATTCATGTAACCCATAAAGACCCAAACATCCACCGGCGATCAATATTATCTACTGATCTAAATCCACTTATCCTATCAATACATGCAAATAATTGGTGTAAAATTCAGTTTGTTGTCTTTCCATGGTCATCAGATATGACCCACTTGGACGTTCAGAGGCTCCGTAGTTACCGTGGAAACACCATCATCTTCTACAACATTGATTCACCAGTAAAACCCATGGAGTTGGATCAATGACAGTTTATGTTTATGTTTACGCATTTGGCAGACGCTTTTTTCCAAAGCGACTTACAGGGGAAAACCAGTGGATGAACACACTTGTTTTATGTTCAATTACACTAGGTTACAAAAAAATGTTTTTTGCAAGTTGTCTAGGTTTTTTCAACTGAATTAGGACCATTTTGCACCGCTAAATCCAAAAATGACATCTGTTTTTCTCAATCAGGTCAGGTTTTTTTGCTAATTTGATTTTGAAAAATTTGATCTTCTCACAAAATATAATAATTAATACCAAAATAAGATTGGTAAGCACACTTTATGAAACATGTGACTTGATTCCTGTTAGGTACAATGGTGTATTCACCGCAGATGTAGCAGAATACGTCAGGCTTATTTTTGCAAGATCTTCTAGTCGAAGCCATTTCATTCACCTGTAATATTAAAAAAAACATTAATCATAAATTGGCAAAAGTAAAATCTTCAGAACTCGTTTATTGCAAGAAATATGAAAGAATTTTGTATCATATGATGTGAAAATGCCCGTAAATGTAAGCAAAAATGTTAAAAAGCCAATATGTAGCACAGTTCAGAAAGTTGACCTGATTGAGCAAAATTAATGTGATTTTTGGATTCAGCACACCAAAATTATTCTAAATCAGCTCAAAAAACTTAAACAATAAATTTTTTGTTGACCAGTGTTATTAATAATAGACTTTTTTTTCTTGACAGTTGTAGTTGTGAATAGGTTACACTAACATTATCATAAAAATACTTTTTCATGCAGTACTTGATGAACTTTAGTTTTACAGTCAGTGAGATAGGGCCACTTCTGGCTCCCAAAAATTAATATGGTTACAGTTTAGAAATTATCATATGTCATTACAATTTCCTTGTCCACCAATTAGACCCCTTTAGCCCTATCGGCCTGCCAGCGGGTCTAAAAAATTATATTAATATTCATTTACTATAAAAATATAACAAGTCAGGACAATGGATGTTTTTTTCAACTTTTGCTCAAAGTTTAGACCCTAATGTTAATAAAAGTGCATCAAAAGTGTATTTTAGTGCAAACTTTAATAAATGTTCAAACATGATTTTTAATCTTTGTGGGGTGAAATATACGCTATTAAAAATCTCCGACACGAACAATTAATTTATACATATCATCGTCAATCCAGCCGAAAAAAAAACAGGCGAGGATAAAAAATTCTAATTTCTCTTTTAGTTTGTTACAGTTTACTCAGGCATAGTAATAGATACAATATTTTAGACAATGGGAATAGATTCTGTGAGGTCTCTAAATGTCCATAGGCACCAAGAACATCCATATGAACCTTATTATTGTGAAGTAATTCTTCATTTACTTTGGGTATGTCTGTTTAGGCGTTTTTCCCCTGAAAATATGGTCAGGGTTAAACAGGTTAGATACAGTCTATAGTTTATACATTACACAAAGTTTACATTGCTGACAACAGACATAACTATATGTTCACATGTAGAGGGTAGTTAATATTTTTGCTAAAAAAAAAAAGTCCCTTTTTTCGATTTTCTGTTTCTGATATAAAAACCTTCCATTTAATCTGAGCTTTTATGAACATCTACATGATCAATAAATTAAATATAGGAAAATACCTGATTATCACTTAAAAATGCTAAATACAGAGGATAATACATTGGTCTACAATTTTTTTTTTAGAAATGACTTGCTTCAGACATTAAATGTGCTAAATGTTACGTATTTTAATAAGATTAATTGGAAAATAAATGACAAAAGTACCGGTTTGCTCATGTTTTCAAGGTATATGATTAAGTGTTATTACACATATATATTGGTTTATGTCCATTTATATAATAGTTTTATAAATCTTCCACTAAATAGAACCTGTAAAGTGAATGTATTCTAATGTGCAGACAGTGTTTTGAAGTAGATCTTGTAGCTCTGAGACAAATATTCCTTTTGAGTCAAACCCATTCTCTCGTTAATTCTTGAATTTCACATTTTGACCCAAGGCTGTATCTTGGAAAGTTTAGCCAACCAACATTTTTGACTTGATTTTTCTTTATCAGTGACTCTCATGTGGTAAAATTTCATTACTTTTATTCTGGAAGCATTTTCCTTATAGACCAGTGTTATTAACCCTTTCAAGGATACTGTTCACTGCAGTAGACAGCTATTCTACCGCTGTTCTCTTGTATATTCATGGATTTTGTTGTTTTTTTGTTGTTTTTTTTTTTTGTTGTTTTTTTTCACATATCTTTATTAAAGTTTTAAGACACTACATATCTTTTCTGACATGAATTGGTAACCTTGTGTAGATCTCCCCTGAGCATAAACCCCCAAAATCACAAGCCCCCCCCCCCCCGAGTTTTCACACAATTTATCAGTAAATACATGTTTCTTTGCTTCAAAAATTAAACGCATGGTGTCCAGCTGATAATTATTATTATTATTATTATTATTATATTTTATTACTTTTTTTTTAATGTTTTTTTTTTTATTTTTATTTATTTTATCTATTTATTTATTTTTTATAAGACATTTTTCAATTACATTGTTTTTTTTTTTTTTTTCATGTTTAAAGAGAAATGAAAACACTCAGGTAAAAAATCTTGATTAACCCTTTCATGCACACTGGTCACTACAGTGGACAGCTATTCTACAGCTGTTCTCTTGTATATTCATGGATTTTGTTGTTCTTTTCATTGTTGTTGTTGTTGTTTTTTACACATATCTTTATTAAAGTTTTAAGACACTACATATCTTTTCTGGCATGAATTGATAACATTATGTAGATCTCTCCTGAGCATAAAGCCCCAGAATCACAAGCCCTCCCCATAGTTTTCAAACAATTTATCAGTAAATACATATTTCTGTGCGTTAAAAATGAAATGTGTGGTGTCCAACTGAGTGGACATTTTTGCAACTTCATGAAAAATAGGTTCATAAGATTTTTTTTTTTTCATTATTCTTTTTTTTAATGTATTTTCATTTTTTATTTAATTATTATTGTTATTATTATTTTTTAAATTATTATTATTTATTTTTCAGAAGAAAATTTTTAATTGCATTGTTTTTTTTCATGCCTAAAGAGGAATAAAAATACTCAGGAAAAAAATTTGATTAAGGTTCTCATAATTCGTGCATGAAAGGGTTAAAATAAATGGTGACAAATCAGTTAAGAAAGGTAAAATGGGGAGAAAAATTAATTTGGGAACTGCCACAAAGGTAGCACTGGGTCTTAATACAGAAAGAATATTGATAAGGCGTTGCCACCTATTCGTTCTACAACTCTGTAATGATTTGAATCATTCTTATTTCTGATATATGTTCATTTTGGTTTCGATTAGTGAAGGCCATATCATACAATTCCATTAATCAGTCACTGGAAGACAGATTTATTTCCCCCCCTATTTGCATGTAGTAAATATAGAAGCATTAACTACAACTTTCACTACCGTATATTAACTAAATATTAAGTACACAGTTCATTATATTCTTGAATGGTTACATCCAATAAAAACTTGAAACCATAATTCTTTCCGGCTTCCTTTACAGCACAGCATGTGTTGGAAAACAGCACCTCATCGTGAAACTTTCTTTAAATCTTTTTTTTTTTTTTTTTAACTTGTGAGTATGTATAGTGTAACGAGTCCAAATCCTTCCTTTGAGAACAGTGAACACACAGCTGCCATGTTTTCTCTGAATTCTTTATGATCTTTATAAAAGATCAGCACAGATTTTACTGGGGTTTTGTGCAAACACTCCAAGTTCACAAGGGCATATAAAATGGTTATTGTGCAGAGCAAACAGCACAGGGGTGTAATGTTACTGGCAAGGCTATTAAGGGAGCACAATAGCATACTTTTGTAGCTGCTGTAAATGAGTTATTGCCTAATGCATTTTACTCTCCTACTCCGCAGTTTAACCTGAATCAGCTGCCAGATTGAGCCCGATCTAGAAAGAATATAAATTTAATATGACGGGTTTGAGCAGAGGAGGGGGATCAATACATACCACTGACCTCAAGAGCTTGTTGAATCATACTGTAGAGCAGGGGTGTCAAACTCATTTTAGTTCAGGGGCCACATTCAGTTAAATTTGATCTGCAGTGGGCCGAACCAGTAAAAAAATAAAAAAAATAATATATAAATAATGTCAACTCCAAACTTTTCTCTATGTTTTACAGTGAAAAAGTAAAATTAAACAATGAAAATGTTTACATCTACAAATTGTCCTTTCAAACAATGTGAATAACTTGAACAAACTGAAAGAATAAGTGTAATTTTAACAATATTATACCTCAGTTTATCATTTCCACATGTTCATTATAACTTACAGATCACAGTGGATCTACAAATACACAAAACGTTTAGTATCAGGCAGAATATTATTAAAATTTCACTTATTTTTCTTAAGATATTGCAGGTTTTTCTACATTTGTTCAGATTATTCACATTTTTTGTGAAATTATACTTTTTTAAGCGTCTTTGAGTACTTAGAAAAGCGCTATATAAAACCAATGTATTATTATTATTATCATTATCATTATTATTATTATTATTATTATTTTTTTTTTTTTTTTAGTGTAAATACATGGAAATATTTACATTCGCAAAGAGAAAAACTTGGAGTTGTGAGTATTTATAGATTATTATGATAGTATTTTACTGGTCTGACCCACTGGAGATTAAATTGGTCTTAATGTGGAACCTGAACTAAAATTATTGTTAATTTCTTAATATCCATTTTTGCATTTTACAAATTCATCCCAAGAGCCGGACTGGACCCTTTGGCGGGCTGGAGTTGGCCCCCGGGCCACATGTTTGACACCTATGCTGTAGAACAGGGGTGTCAAACTCATTTTAGTTCAGGGGCCACATTCAGTTAAATTTGATCTGCAGTGGGCCGAACCAGTAAAAAAATAAAAAAAATAATATATAAATAATGTCAGCTTCAAACTTTTCTCTATGTTTTACATTGAAAAAGTAAAATTAAACAATGAAAATGTTTACATCTACAAATTGTCCTTTCAAACAATGTGAATAACATGAACAAACTGAAAGAATAAGTGTAATTTTAACAATATTATACCTCAGTTTATCATTTCCACATGTTCATTATAACTTACAGATCACAGTGGATCTACAAATACACAAAACATTTAGTATCAGGCAGAATATTATTAAAATTCCACTTATTTTTCTTAAGATATTGCAGGTTTTTCTACATTTGTTCAGATTATTCACATTTTTTGTGAAATTATACTTTTTTAAGCGTCTTTGAGTACTTAGAAAAGCGCTATATAAAACCAATGTATTATTATTATTATCATTATTATTATTATTATTATTTTTTTTTTTTTTTTTTTTTTTTTTTTTTTAGTGTAAATACATGGAAATATTTACATTCGCAAAGAGAAAAACTTGGAGTTGTGAGTATTTATAGATTATTATGATAGTATTTTACTGGTCTGACCCACTGGAGATTAAATTGGTCTTAATGTGGAACCTGAACTAAAATTATTGTTAATTTCTTAATATCCATTTTTGCATTTTACAAATTCATTCCAAGAGCCGGACTGGACCCTTTGGCGGGCTGGAGTTGGCCCCCGGGCCACATGTTTGACACCTATGCTGTAGAACAGGGGTGTCAAACTCATTTTAGTTCAGGGGCCACATTCAGTTAAATTTGATCTGCAGTGGGCCGAACCAGTAAAATAATAAAAAAAAAAATATATAAATAATGTCAGCTTCAAACTTTTCTCTATGTTTTACAGTGAAAAAGTAAAATTAAACAATGAAAATGTTTACATCTACAAATTGTCCTTTCAAACAATGTGAATAACATGAACAAACTGAAAGAATAAGTGTAATTTTAACAATATTATACCTCAGTTTATCATTTCCACATGTTCATTATAACTTACAGATCACAGTGGATCTACAAATACACAAAACATTTAGTATCAGGCAGAATATTATTAAAATTCCACTTATTTTTCTTAAGATATTGCAGGTTTTTCTACATTTGTTCAGATTATTCACATTTTTTGTGAAATTATACTTTTTTAAGCGTCTTTGAGTACTTAGAAAAGCGCTATATAAAACCAATGTATTATTATTATTATCATTATCATTATTATTATTATTATTATTATTATTTTTTTTTTTTAGTGTAAATACATGGAAATATTTACATTCGCAAAGAGAAAAACTTGGAGTTGTGAGTATTTATAGATTATTATGATAGTATTTTACTGGTCTGACCCACTGGAGATTAAATTGGTCTTAATGTGGAACCTGAACTAAAATTATTGTTAATTTCTTAATATCCATTTTTGCATTTTACAAATTCATCCCAAGAGCCGGACTGGACCCTTTGGCGGGCTGGAGTTGGCCCCCGGGCCACATGTTTGACACCTATGCTGTAGAACAGGGGTGTCAAACTCATTTTAGTTCAGGGGCCACATTCAGTTAAATTTGATCTGCAGTGGGCCGAACCAGTAAAATAATAAAAAAAATAATATATAAATAATGTCAACTCCAAACTTTTCTCTATGTTTTACAGTGAAAAAGTAAAATTAAACAATGAAAATGTTTACATCTACAAATTGTCCTTTCAAACAATGTGAATAACATGAACAAACTGAAAGAATAAGTGTAATTTTAACAATATTATACCTCAGTTTATCATTTCCACATGTTCATTATAACTTACAGATCACAGTGGATCTACAAATACACAAAACATTTAGTATCAGGCAGAATATTATTAAAATTCCACTTATTTTTCTTAAGATATTGCAGGTTTTTCTACATTTGTTCAGATTATTCACATTTTTTGTGAAATTATACTTTTTTAAGCGTCTTTGAGTACTTAGAAAAGCGCTATATAAAACCAATGTATTATTATTATTATTATTATCATTATTATTATTATTATTATTATTATTATTATTTTTTTTTTTTTTTTTTTTAGTGTAAATACATGGAAATATTTACATTCGCAAAGAGAAAAACTTGGAGTTGTGAGTATTTATAGATTATTATGATAGTATTTTACTGGTCTGACCCACTGGAGATTAAATTGGTCTTAATGTGGAACCTGAACTAAAATTATTGTTAATTTCTTAATATCCATTTTTGCATTTTACAAATTCATCCCAAGAGCCGGACTGGACCCTTTGGCGGGCTGGAGTTGGCCCCCGGGCCACATGTTTGACACCTATGCTGTAGAACAGGGGTGTCAAACTCATTTTAGTTCAGGGGCCACATTCAGTTAAATTTGATCTGCAGTGGGCCGAACCAGTAAAATAATAAAAAAAATAATATATAAATAATGTCAGCTTCAAACTTTTCTCTATGTTTTACATTGAAAAAGTAAAATTAAACAATGAAAATGTTTACATCTACAAATTGTCCTTTCAAACAATGTGAATAACATGAACAAACTGAAAGAATAAGTGTAATTTTAACAATATTACACCTCAGTTTATCATTTCCACATGTTCATTATAACTTACAGATCACAGTGGATCTACAAATACACAAAACGTTTAGTATCAGGCAGAATATTATTAAAATTCCACTTATTTTTCTTAAGATATTGCAGGTTTTTCTACATTTGTTCAGGTTATTCACATTTTTTATTGAATTATACTTTTTTTTAGTGTAAATACATGAAAATATTTACATTTACAAAGAGAAAAACATGGAGTTGTGAGTATTTATAGATTATTATGATAGTATTTTACTGGAGATTAAATTGGTCTTAATGTGGAACCTGAACTAAAATTATTGGTAATTTCTTAGTATCTATTTTCACAAATTCATCCCAAGGGCCAGACTGGACCCCCGGGCCACATGTTGGACACCTGTGCTGTAGAAGATACTCTGGGTCTATGACTTTATGTGGTTTTTCTCAGTTTCTTTGCCATCATGAAATGCTCGAATGACTAATTACATAAAATGTGAGCAGTGCCTGGAATTTGTTGCCAGGAAATATCATTTATAAGTGGAGGATTTGCAGTGTTTGTGCCATTTCTAAGGTGGTAAAAGGCAATTGGAGTGGATGACACATATACTAAATGCAGCACTTTGCCACTACAGAGTAGAGTTTTAATCCTGACATCTCTAGGTGTTTAACCCTTTTATGGATACTGGTCACTACAGTGGACAGCTATTCAAAGCTCTTCTCTTGTATATTTATGGATTTTATTGTTTTAGTTCCATATCAGCCAACACAGTGGACATTTGCATCATCCCATCCACTGTAATTCATACCATTACTGTAACTTTGCTGTTCTAGTTAAACCAGATCTGCAGTAATAATAATAATAATAATGGATTGGATTTATATAGCGCCTTTCTAGACACCCAAAGCGCTTTCCATTATTGACCCATTATTCATTCGCTCTCACATTCTCCCTCTGGTGGTGGTAAACTACATCTGTAGCCACAGCTGCCCTGGGGCAGACTGACAGAAGCGTGGCTGCCATTTTGCACCACCACCGAACATTCATACACCAGTGTGGGTGGCACTGGAGGCAAGGAGGGTGAAGTGTCTTGCCCAAGGACACAACGGACTGACTAGGACAGAGCGGGATTCGAACCACCAACGCTTCGGTTATTGGACGACCCGCTCTACCAACTGAGCCATGGCCGCCCCCAAACATGTTTGAGTACTGAAGGGGTAGGAATTATATTATACTTCCTCCCACTCCTTTTCCAATGTGCAAATGAGGTCATGTATATGTAAAAGTTTTGTTTTTGTGTTTTCTTCCATGACCTCTTACTACCTTTTTTTATTTCTAAAGACTAAGTAAGAACACTTTGTCTTGTTGCATATTCGAAATAAACTAAACTAAAAAAAAACCCAAAAACAATTGCTTGTTATCGTTACTAAACTGCAATTAGCTGTTTTTTTTTTGTTTTTGTTTTTTTTTTAACAAAAAAGTTGGGTTTTTTTGCATTTCATTTCCCTGAAGTGAGTAATGACTAGTATTAGAGTATGTTAAAATGTGAGAAAACAGCAGATTAGCAGCATTAAAAATGTTTTTATTTCATAGTTTTCACACGATATATCAGTAAATCCATGTTTTTTTTCCTTCAAAAATAAAACGCATGGTGTCAAGAGGACATTTTTGGAACTCCATGAAAAATAGGTTCATAAGAAAATTTTCAGTTGCATTGTTTTTTTCATGCCTAAAGAGGAATAAAAACACTCAGGAAATAAATGTTGATTAAGGTTCTCATAATTCATGAATGAAAGGGTTAAGGTTTAAGTCATAAAATCAGTTTTTGCTAGGGTTAGGAAATGATTGTGGTTTGGTTTCACCCATAAAGACCCAAACATCCACCATCTACCAAAATCATCTACTGATATCCAATGTTTAATACCTGTTGATCCACTAATCTATGTATATAATTGGTGTAAAATACAGTTTGTCATCTTTTCATGGTCATCAAATATGACCCACTTGGACATTTAGAGGTGCTGTAGTTACCATGGAAACACCATCATCTTCTACAGCATTGATTCACCAGTAAAACCCATGGAGTTGGATCAATGACAGTGGATGGAGACACTTGGTTTATGTTCATATTTTGCTGAAAAAGTCACTTTTTCTTCAGTTTTCTCTATTTTTGATACAATAATCCTCATCTTTACTCAGAGATTAGTAAATTAAATGTTGGAAAATACCAGATTTTTATTGGAAAAAAGCACAAGATACAGAAGATAATATTACAATAAATGGTGGTAAACCAATTAAGGATGGTTAAATATAGAGAAAAATTCATTTGGAAACTGACACGAATGTCACAGTAGGTCTTTATGGGTTAAATAATGAAATGTATTAAACCTAGGCCTGGCATCACCAAATGCTCCCAATGTCGAAACTTCACCATAAAATCTTTAAAGATGTGGTTGTATTTATTCAGCACTAAACTGAGAAAGATGAAGAGTGCATATATTTATGTTCAGTATCAACATTTTTGCCACTTTGAAATGTAATGCAACTTTTTCCTCCCAATAAAACGTTTTATTTTCGGCAATATTCTTTTTATTGGAGTCAGAGTTGAGCTACATATGAATGTCATTTCAGAGTCAGGGTTGGACACGAGAACAAAACCATGAGGGTTCAGACGATCGGCCAAAAGGAAGTAAAACTGAAAATGACAGCAGGGAAACTGTAAAGGTCATATTATTGTTTTTCTTTATAGGAAATCTATCTGTATTTATTGTCAAAACCTTACACGCAGATGCCAACAGTCAGGAGTTTTCCATGAGCCCATTCTTGGTGGTTTAGACCAGGGGTGTCAAACTCATTTTGGTTCAGGGGCCATATTTAGCCCAATTTGATCTCAAACGGGCCAGACCAGTAAAATAATGACTTAATAACCTATAAATAATGACAAATCCAAGTTTTTCTTTTTGTTTTAGTACAAAAAACCCTGATTAAATTATGAAAATATTTACATTTTACAAAAAAGATGTGAATAACCTGAAAAAAATGAAATTTCAATTTCAAATTAGTGTAATTTTAACAATATTATGCCTCGACTTATTATTTATACATGTGCATTACACACACTGTTACATAAATATTTGGTAACAGGCAGAATGTTGTTAAAAGTTTGGAGTTTGGAACTAAAATTTGAACAATTTCTACAATATTACATCTGTTATTATTAACACAACTACAGATCACAGTGGATCCATAAATGCACCAAACATTTAGTAACAGGCAGAATATTGTTAAAGTTGCACATTTCAGGTTGTTCATTTTTGTTTTTATTTATGTATTTATTTGTATTTTATTGTGAAAGAATACTTTTGTAAATGTAAATATTTTTACAGTGTAATCTTATTTTTTTCACGTACATTTTTTCCACATAATTTTTCACAAAGAAAATTTGTCATCATTAATTATGGTTTATTATGTTATTTTTTTACTGTAGATCACATTGGTCTGTATGTGGAACCTGAACCAAAATGATTTGATCATCATGCTGAGATTACATTTGTGGGTTATTATATCAAAAACAGAAAACTTGAGAAAAAGTGACATTTTCAGTAAAATCCAAGTGTCTCCATCCACTGTCATTGATGGGTCTTATTGGTGAATGAATGTTGTAGAACAGGGGTGTCAAACTCATTTTGGTTCAGGGGCCATATTTAGCCCAATTTGATCTCAAATGGGCCAGACCAGTAAAATAATGACTTAATAACCTATAAATAATGAAAAATCCAAGTTTTTCTTTTTGTTTTAGTTAAAAAAAACAAAAACAATTAAATTATACAAATATTTACATTTTACAAAAAAGATGTGAAAAACCTGGAAAAACAGAAATTTCATTTGAAAAATTCATGCAATTTTAACAATATTATGCCTCGACTTATTATTTATACATGTACATTACACACAATGTTACATAAATATTTGGTAACAAGCAGAATATTGTTAAAATTTTCAAGTTTGGAACTAAAATTTGAACAATTTCCACAATATTACATCTCTTATTATTAACATAACTACAGATCACAGTGGATCCATAAATGCACAAAACATTTAGTAACAGGCAGAATATTGTTAAAGTTGCACATTTCAGGTTGTTCATCTTTGTTTTTATGTATTTCATTTATTTTATTTCATTTATTTCGTTCATGGTTGTGCATTTCATCAGTAAACATTCAATAATCATCAAGTAAACAAACATGTACAGGGTGGGGAAGCAAAATTTACAATGAACATTTAGTTGTTTTTTCTCAGCAGGCACTACGTCAATTGTTTTGAAACCAAACATATATTGATGTCATAATCATACCTAACACTATTATCCATACCTTTTCACAAACTTTTGCCCATATGAGTAATCAGGAAAGCAAACGTCAAAGAGTGTGTGATTTGCTGAATGCACTCGTCACACCAAAGGAGATTTCAAAAATAGTTGGAGTGTCCATAAAGACTGTTTATAATGGAAAGAAGAGAATGACTATGAGCAAAACTATTACCAGAAAGTCTGGAAGATACTATTAAAGAAAAATGGGAGAAGTTGTCACCCGAATATTTGAGGAACACTTGCGCAAGTTTCAGGAAGCGTGTGAAGGCAGTTATTGAGAAAGAAGGAGGACACATAGAATAAAAACATTTTCTATTATGTCAATTTTCTTGTGGCAAATAAATTCTCATGACTTTCAATAAACTAACTGGTCATACACTGTCTTTCAATCCCTGCCTCAAAATATTGTAAATTTTGCTTCCCCACCCTGTACACGCCCATGCTTGAAAAGGAGCAGGATGAAGAAAATCTTATATTTCCTGCCCCCTTCTAAATAATAATAACCTTAATGGTTAGCCATCCACAGCTAGCTATAAAATCATACTGTATAAAGTCAGACAAACCAACTAAATACATCCAAAGATAATACAAAATGAATACAAAACCAAGTGCAAAACTACATGTCCAGAAAGTACAAAACATAAGTAAATATAAACCTGATGAAATGATGCAACAACATTATACCAGTCCAAAATAAGTAAATAAATATGTCACAAAATGCAAAACAAATACGATGCCAAATATAAAACTTAGAACTGTTCATATAATCCCATCGTTCTTTGTTTATACACTTTTGTATGTATGTATTTATTTGCATTTTACTGTGAATGAATAGTTTTGTAAATGTAAATATTTTCACAGTGTAATGTTTTTTGTTTTTTTTTGTTCACTTACATTTTTCCACATAATTTCTCACAAAGAAAATTTGTAGTTGTCATTATTTATGTGTTATTGTGTTATTTTTATTGTAGATCACATTGGTCTGTATGTGGAACCTGAACCAAAATGATTTGGACAACCTTGACTGTTCAGGTTAAGTTTTGCTCTTTCATCCAGCAGGGCCGGAATGGAACTTTTGGCGGGCCAGATTTGGCCCCCGGGCCGCATGTTTGACACCTGTGGTTTAGACTAACCACAGTGTTGTTAGCAGCTCCTAATGTATACGAGACAACTTTGGGAATTTGGCTCACTTACTTCCCTAATGTGGCTCTTTCAAGTTAAAAGTTTGCGTGCCAATATCTCATCTTCTAATACAACAGCTGATTAGCCTGATTAGTTTTTATACAAAGAGCGGGAAGGGGCAACAATGTGGTAATGAGCGAGGGAGAGAAGTGAAATGGAGCTGAGAATGAAAGGGGGAGGCACTGGTACAATGCAACAAGTTGTAACAGTAGTTTACTATAGTTCACCTGGCAGACCTCATGCCCTGTCTTTACTCCCAACCGGACGATATGACTGGCTGTTAGGATGCGTGATTTTTAAGCCACACCCCCTCCTTCCACTAACTAATCAGCTTCAGGAGTTGTAGCCCGGGTCACTATGGCTACAAATGCTCCTGGTAGCATAGGTTTCCTCTCCCCTTTTACCTTCCCTGACATCCGTCTCTCTCTCTCCTGTCTTTCTCGGCCTTATACCTCTCAAGCCTGGGAGCGGAATTCTGGGAACATTTTTCCATGTGAAACAGCGAGGGTCAGTGCAGGGGTGTGACGCCACGGCATTGTTCCCGCTGCGAGGAGAGGAACCGTGCGCCGTGAGGCCAATTCCTGTCCGCTGCAAAAAAACAGCCACTTTCTCACACCGCTTTCCTTCCTCCGCCAGACAGCTCAAAACAATCCCAGAGTGTTTGTGGGTACGAAGCAACAGCAACATGCGAACAGAAACAAGGGGGGAAATGCAGCAAAGTTAAATCGAAAAAGAGGAGGAGAAAGGGTGTCTTTTTTTTTTTTTTTTTTTTTCTGTTGGTTTGTCGGAGCTGTTTATGGGCCATTGAAAATAAACAAAAGGGGGCAAAAAAGATCCCACTGTGCTTAACCGACACTCGGTGGGCCCGAGCAGCCGGCAGCTAGCCCGCCCGCCTGGGTCGCAGTATAATCCTTTTTGTTGCAAAAACAATGAAACATTCTTGTCATAAAAAATGATTGCTGCTCATTTGGCTGGAGTTTTAGATTTTTTTTCCCCTGTCACCCACATAATTAAAGTCGCCTGTGTACATTTAAAGTGGTCTTTCGGGTAAACTTTGATTAAATTTAATATGTGCTGAGTTTGTGTGTGTTTGCATGGGAGTACGGAAGAGAAGTTTTCCAAACTATCTCTGGCTTTTTGGTGTTGGCCTCATTGACTTGTGGCCAAGCCCATTTTGCCCCATTTTAGCATAAATTGTCCCTGCAGAGCCAAACTAGCGGCTGTAATCATATCTTAGAGACATTACCATAACCCAAAACTAGATGATGGAGCCCTATTTCTGTCAACAGCTAAGCTACTATTAAAGCTGATGACATACTGACAAAAGGATGCACTTCTGTTATCATCATGTATAATTAGTAATTTCCTATGATTTGGCAAATTGCAGCATTGTTTCTTCTTTTTTTTTTTTTTTTTTTTTCCAGCCTTCCGCAGAGTTTTAGGGAGGCCAGGAAGACGTCTAGCCCAGTTTAGGTCAGAGAGAGCTGTGTCTCGTCTTTGGTTGCAGCCCTCCTCGGGGTAGGAGTTTAATAAGTTCCAAATGTGTATGTGCGCTGACGTGTGCATATGTGTGCTGTATATTTATTAGAGAACGCAGCCTTGTATACGTGCACTGACCCCCCCCCCCGACCTCTCTCTCTGTTCTACTCCCTAACCCCAGCTGTCCCCTTTCATGACCTCCTCCAGCGCTGTGATGGTCCTATTGTCTTATTCTGCTGCGCAATCTGCACGTATGGACGGGACGGACACCTCACTTGTTCCCACTTATGCTACTTCATTCACTGATACAGAGGGGCCGGGGGAAGGGGTCCCAAACGCTGTATTCGATGTATGCTTTCCTGCAGATATGAGGAGGAAGCATAATAGGATGGATGAGCCGTCCAAATCCCTCTCATACGTAAAACAGGAGACATTCCTATTTTGGTGCTCAGTTTCCTTTTAATACCTTCTTCAAGGTTTATTTGTCTTTTTTCATAGAGCTCCTGTTTACCTTTTGGTTTTTTTTTTTTTCTTCTTTTTTTATGACTGTGTTTTTTTCCTATGTGTTTTGTCCAAAATGGAAACTGAGCGCATTTAGGAGGAGAGAAAATAGCCAGAGCTGCTCTCTAGAGTTTCCTGCCTGTTGTCAGAATCGTCTGCGTGCGTGCCCTGTCCTCCGTCCTCCTTGGCCTGCTTGTCCTCCCAACCCCGCCTCTTCTGTCTGAGGATACATGCCTGTGTGTGTGTGTGTGTGTGTGTGTGTGTGGGTGTGTGTGTGTGTGTGTGTGGGCTGGATGTCTGGGAAAGCCTCTGACACAGCTGAGGGAGGAGATGAGCAACAGGCCTAATATAGTTTGCAAATGTGTGTGTATTTGTGTATCTGTGTGTGCGCAAGTGTGATGTGTATCATTAAGGAAGCACCTGTCCCGTGTGACCGTCAGTTCTGTTGCGTTTATCTGACCCCTCTCACATCAGGTGGCTTCCTGGTTTGCGTCAGATGCTGCTCCCCAAGGCCTGCTGTGATTGGCCGACACTAGCTCCTCCTCTTCCTTCGCTGGTGTTCATTGATCTTGAGAGGGTTGTTGACTGCTTCATTCTGCCTTCAAGACAGCAAAGGTTTTTTTTTTTATTTTTTTCACTCATTCCTCGCAATTTTGAAATGTAACCAGACTTACTATAGTTGATAAAAGATGAAATTAAACTACACATACACGTATCATAACACTGCAGGTAAAATGTTTGGATATTTATTCTTGATTTACATTGTGATTGTTGCATAAAACCTATTCAAAGGATCTAAAAGGAAGATATAAAACATATATAAGAACTACTTTTCACAATATGGTACCTTTATTTATTTATTTTTTTAATAAACTATATTTGATGCCATTTGTTCGTTTCATTTTCTGTAAATCTTGGTGTTCAAAATAATACCAAAAACCTAAAATGAGTAAATCTATATGAACACCATAGACCAGGGGTGTCAAACTCATTTTCTTCCGGGGGCCACATTCAGCCCAATTTAATCTGAAGTGGGCCAGACCAGTACAATAATAGCATGATAGCCAATAAATAATGACAACTAATTGTTTTAGTGCAAAAAGTAACATTCAATTATGCCAATATTTACATTTACAAACTATCCAAACAAAAAGGATGTGAAGCGTCTAAAAATTTTTTTAATTTGTTAAGAAAAGTAAGTTCAATTTTATCAATATTATGCCTCGACTTATCATTTATACATATGCATTACAGATCAGATCTACAAAGGCACAAAACATTTAGTAACGGGCAGAAAATTGTTAAAATTTCACTCAATTTTCTTTAGACATTTCAGGTTGTTCATATTTGTTCAGGTTATTCACATTTTATTGTTACAGAATAGTTTGTAAATGTAAATGTTTTCATAATTTAATGTTATTTTGCACTAAATCAAAGAGAAAAAAATTGGTGTTGTCATTATTTATAGGTTATTATGAGTTATTATGAGTTTGATGGCCTAACTTGCACTTTGCAAATTCATCCCGCGGGCCGGATTGGATCCTTTGGCGGGCCGATTTTGGCCCCCGGGCCACATGTTTGTGACCTGTGCCACAGACTGACTAGGCTATAATTGTAGACACTGGAACAATGACGTCACTCATTGGTTTCTGAAATACCATTTTAAACCCAGTGGCTACTAGTGAGATTTGGCTCTGTGTTGGCTTTTTGGAGCCAGAAGTGACCATATTTGGACAAAATGGTCAGAACTATAGGTGCCCAAGGAGTCAGAGGTGAACTAATGCTAAGTGCTAGCTTATTGACTCGGTAAAATGGTAAATTCATGTAGTATTCAGTAACAAAGTAATTTTACAGCCTTGTTATACTGCGTTTCCACTATGTGGAACCAGCTCGACTCGGCCCGGCTCAACTTGACTCGGGTACCAGGTCCTACTCCTGGAGACCGTTTCCATTACAGGATACTACCGACTTTACAGTACCTGGACGTCGTACCGATGCAGCGCGTTACTTCCGTGCCGTCTGCTCAGAGAGTTGCTGATAAACTCACTCTTTGCGTGTTGTCTCGTCAAGATCACGCTGAATTTTTACGTCTGAACCTCCTCAACAAACCATGGTGTAGTTTTTCGGGCTGTCATCATGTGGATTAACCTACCGCTATATTTACTGCCAACTTCCGCATCTGTTTTTGTAAAATGGTGGGTCACAGAGACAACTCTCTGACCAATCAGTGGTCTGCAGTGTTTACACATCATGTTTTAGTATCTGGTCCCCAGTCCTGGAACCTCGGCGGAGGTCAAACCAAAAAAACTAGTACCGGGTACCAGATTCCAAGTCCTTTGTCATAATGGAAATGCAAAAAGGTGGAATCGAGTTGAGTCGAGTCGAGTCAAGCCGATACCACGTAGTGGAAACGTGGCATTAGTAGAATCTATAACGTAGCAGAACTACAGTGGAGCTGTCAGTCAAGAAAAAAAGTGTTATTAAATAAACCAACACTATGAAAGTCTGACTGATATATAGAACCTGGGGCGCCGCTAGCAATTATGGTGCCCCATGAAAGGTAAATGGTGTGGGCCCTTCATAAAGTAAAGTATCTGTAAATTTGTTGTGGTGATGATGGTGGGGGGATGAAACTTAACTTTGGACGTCCGACTCCTGGCTTCTATGCTTGTCTTTTACTCCGGAGCTTACACGATTTTATCACAACTTCTAACCTATATCCACTGGGCCCCCTAGGAATGCTGGGCCCCATGTATTTGTCATGTCCCCCCCCCCCCCCCCCCCCTTTATGGCACCCCAGTATAAAACTGTCAGTTAAAGTCTGACATGGCAGACATCAGTGCCTCTGTTCGACCTGAGATCTGATTAATGGAGGAAAAACAATGGACCACGCCATCAGTTATTAGAGGTTCCAAATGACATGGATGGGACCAGAATGAGTCCTGGGAAAAAAAAAAAAAAAAAAGTTTGATATACAGTCCACCCTTGTTTTCTTCAATTTCTTGTTCATTTTAATGCGTGGTACAACTAAAGGTACACTTGTTTGAACAAATATAATGATAACTAAAATAGCTCATAAGAGTGTAATTTCAGAGCTGATATCTAGACATTTTCCATATTTTCTTGATAATAACCAAAATCACTTCAGTTCTTACATCAATATCTATGGCATTGTACTGACAAAAACAGTGCTTTTAGGCATTCCATGTTTTCTTTTCTGTCTGTTTTAGTCACATGGTACACACAGGAGTTAGTACTTGATTGCATAACCTTTGTTTTTGCTGACTTTTGATGGTCTAATAAGTTTTTCCGCCACTGTATATTTAGAGAGCAGTTCAATGTAAGTTCTTGGGAGTTTCTTGGAGCCATCTTAACCCATAAAGACCCAGTACTTCTTTTAGGGCAGTTTCCAAATGAATTTTTCTATTTATTTAACCTTTCTTAAGTGATTTATCATCATTTAATATAATATTATCCTCTGTATTTTTCAATTTTTTCCAGTGAAATCATGTATTTTCCTATATTTGATGAACTGATCATGTAGATTTTCATAAAAGCTCAGATTAAAGTTGAGGGTTACTGTATCAGAAACAGGGAAAACTAAAGAAAAAATGACTTTTTCAGCAAATATTTCAATAACTGAACATAAACCAAGTGTCTCCATCCACTGTTATTTATCCAACTCCATGGGTTTTACTGGTGAAACAATGTTGTAGAAGATGACGTTATTCCATGGTAACTACGGAGTCTCTGAACGTCCAGATGGGTCATATCTGATAACCATGAAAAGCTGACAAAATGTATTTTACACCAGTTATTTACATGTATTGATAGGATTAGTGGATCAGCGGGTATTAAATATTTTAGATCAGTAAATGATTTTGTTTGATAGTGGATGTTTGGGTCTTTATGGGTTAAAGTGGAGCCACTTTAACATACTTTGCCATTTTGGGGCTGAGGTCCTTGCCCCTTGATCAAAAAAACTGAAACTAGTAAATTTCTTTAAAATACAAATGAAACTACAACTATGTACACTCTTGTAAAAACTGAACTTGGATTAAACCAAAAACCAGAGGATCAAATAAAAATAGCAACTAATTTCAAAACCATGATAATATATAAGGAACGAAATCTTTTTAAATTCTTAAGGAAACTCATTCTTGTTTAAAATGTAAGGTTTTCCGACTCGTTTTCCTGCCCCGACTTGTTTATGACTAAATGACAAAACATAAAGCTCGATGCTTTGCAGTCTTCTGAAACTACAATCACTTAAAAATACATAAAACACAGCAGACACCTCCTTGACCCCGGATTTTTTACAACTTCCATCAAAGTCTGTCCTGTCTTCACCTGGTAAACAGGACACTCATCTCCTCCTCCCATCATTCATTTGGACTCTGTCCCGCTGGCTCTTTCCCATATATTATACCTTTCATATGTTCACCACAAAGAATGTAAGGTTCAGTATGTTCAGTACAACAATTAATTAATCAGTTTCATTGGCATTTATTTAAAAAAAATGCCGATATTTTATTATAATATAAGCAGATTTTTGAGCAAACAAGTGGAAAGCACTTTGTTGTTTTTCCTTCACACTTTTTCTGATGTGTTGTTCACCGTGTATCTCTGTTCTCTGTGTAGTCATTATATTTTCATCCTGTCCATAAAAGCCGTCACCGTGCTTTAAATGAGTCTGTCTTACGGCAAATATTCCCTGTTTTTTAACCTCCAGCCTGCGAGGTTTTGAACTCTGTTTGTTGACCAGCAGGAGTCTTTTCCTTGATCCCTTCAAAGGCGGCCTACTGTATGCTCTGATCCAAGCCCAGGACGAGACCAGCTGGGTTACTGCACAGATCATTTGGGGAATTAAATGATGGTGGGAGCACTGAAACAGCAAACAGACTTAGCAAACCCCACCCCCCACCCCCACCCCTTCCCCATCGTCTTTCCTAAAACACAATCAGCTCCTTGTGTAGCCGCGTTTCCTCCAGAAATAGACTGTTTACTTGCTAATGTGATAAATTATTGATCCCCATAATGAAATTGTCCCCTTTTACTGGTCTATACCTCGTGTTAAATAATGACTGCCTCAAAGACACTTAAATGTTCTAATTAAATCCATTTCCTTGGGAGGTTGTAAAAGTTTCTGTCCTTTTATATTGTTTATTTTAGACCGTATAGAGCCTAAATGTTCTCTTTTTAGTTTTACACAGAGCCTGGGGCAGTTTGCAGTGCATTGTTTCCAAGCTGGCTCTGCAGATTTAAGCGTTCATTGTGTTAACGTCAAGGTCAGACCAGGAGAGAGGATCAGATGTGAGAAAGTAGACATGAATAATAATTTTAAAAAGCACTTTTTCTTCGCTGCCCTTGCCGAGACAAGGACAAACCCTCCATTGACCAACTAGCAATGAATAAAAAGCCACAGTTGGACTGTATTTTGACAAAAACTGCTCACTGACAATCCCACTAAATGATACCTTGTGTTATTCCGTAAGAGCGTCCTGACTGCCCCTCTGACTTGATAAATGGACCCACAGGACAGCTAACCTAAGTGCATTTATGAGTGGCAATAATTGAATATGGCTTAAAGGAAGCGATTCAATTACTTTTGTGTGTGACACAGCGTGCCCTCTCTCATTTTTTCTTTCAGTCTAATGGTATGGGGCCTGTAAAGAATGCAGTTTGAAAAGCCTCCTGTCATTTCACTAAAAGAAGCCACTGGGATCTATATTTTGGAGCTGCCGAGTGCTTTTCAATAGTCTTAAGTGCCCCCGACCTTGTTTCACCTTTTAAAGATGAGATAATGTTAATTTGTAGTATATTGCTCTGATAACACAACACATTTTTTCCTGTGTGTTTCTCCATTTTAAATGCAACTTGCAGGTTAACAATTACATATCTTGTATAATGTGAAGGAAAGTGGTTGAGGTACTATATATACAGGGTGGGGAAGCAAAATTTACAATGAACATTTAGTTGTTTTTTCTCAGCAGGCACTACGTCAATTGTTTTGAAACCAAACATATATTGATGTCATAATCATACCTAACACTATTATCCATACCTTTTCACAAACTTTTGCCCATATGAGTAATCAGGAAAGCAAACGTCAAAGAGTGTGTGATTTGCTGAATGCACTCGTCACACCAAAGGAGATTTCAAAAATAGTTGGAGTGTCCATAAAGACTGTTTATAATGGAAAGAAGAGAATGACTATGAGCCAAACTATTACGAGAAAGTCTGGAAGATACTATTAAAGAAGAATGGGAGAAGTTGTCACCCGAATATTTGAGGAACATTTGCGCAAGTTTCAGGAAGCGTGTGAAGGCAGTTATTGAGAAAGAAGGAGGACACATAGAATAAAAACATTTTCTATTATGAAAATTTTCTTGTGGCAAATAAATTCTCATGACTTTCAATAAACTAATTGGTCATACACTGTCTTTCAATCCCTGCCTCAAAATATTGTAAATTTTGCTTCCCCACCCTGTATATCGGCTAAAATTTGCTTAAAGGTCTTATTTCTGTCTTTGTGCATAAGAAATCAATATAAGTGAATCCCCAAAGGAACTTTGTGTTGGTAAATGCAAGTTAGGCAAATGTACAGGATTTCAGTTCTGTTGCAACATGTTGATGGTCATATGAACTATGTTTTCAGCTCAAAAATGTCCAATTTCATCACAATTAATGCTATATTTTCATGTCACAAATGGCCAAGTTATATTTAACTGAATTTACCTGAAAAACAAATATTCTATTCTTTTAGATTCCCCAATTTTTCTTACAAGATTCTATACTACATATCACATGTTTTATTTTTACAGGTTCAATATGGAGTATGGTGCTGATCCATCCTGCTTATGTTACGCAAATACATACATTAACCCTTTCATGCACGAATTATGACAACCTTAGTCAAGATTTTTTCCTTCAGTGTTTAGCCATAAAAAAAACAATGTGATCAAGTTTTTTTTTTTCCTATGGAGTTACAAAAATATCCATGCATTTAATTTTTGAAGTAAAGAAACATGTGTTTAAAACCCAATATCAGAGAGTGATATGAAAACAATGAAATAAAAACATTTTTAATGCTGCTAATCTGATGTCTTCTCACATTTTAACATATTCTAATGCTAGTAATTACTCACTTCATGGAGATAATATGCAAAAAAAAACCTTCTTGTCTAACAAATAACAATTGCTTTACACTCAAACATGTTAGTGCAGATCAGGTTTATCAAGAACAGCAAAGTTACAATAATAATCTGAATTACAGTATATGGGATGGTGCATAAGTGTCCACTGTGTTGGCTGATATGGAACTAAAACAACAAAACCCATTAATATACAAGAGAACAGCTGGAGAAGAACTGTCCACTGGAGTGGACAGTACATGAAAGGGTTAAGAATGTCACACGTCACTTTTTAAATCAACAGTTTTCTAATAATAAGCATTTTTATAAAGAAATAACAATTCTATATTGTTATTTACTCTTTAATATGATGATAGATGATACAATAAATAATTCTGATCCTAGTTTTTGCACAGGGATCATTTGTGGAAACGGTGACATGGCTGCCGAGCATCAGTATGATGGGATCTGTAACAACCATGTCACATCCGTCCACTGCCACATTTTGTGTTTTTGTGTCAGCTGTTATTGTTTTAGATCCACAATACTAACATTTATGAATAAGAGGAGAATTAGCAATAGTAAGTATATAAGTTTATTACTAATAAAGTACTGGTACTGACCAGAGCATCAGCACCAGCAAAAGTTTTCACATACACGTGCTATTCAAAATCCAATATTTCTGAAAATAGAGCTTCCACTGTCAAATAATAATAGTAGTCTGTGCACAAATGGATTAGCATTATTTCAACACAGTTCTATGCATTTCTTACAACTAGGGATGTCTGATAATATCGGCCCACCGATATTACCGACCCGATATTGGCATAAAAATGTAATATCAGTGAATATCGTTATCGTTTTTTTTGCCTATCACTAAAACCGATAAAATAATGCCTTGATTTCACCGGCATTTACCGACGCGTAAATGAGGCATTGTTTGTAGCTGAAAGAAATGTGCAGTTTTCAAAATTGTACAGTAGAGTTGCCACACTGTAATAGACTCATGGAGGGAGGGAGAGAAAATAAATAAATATGGCATTTTTTCCACGACTTAAGTTGAAGTATGTATTCTTTGCACAGACAGTGTTTACATTTTGAAAGCCTTGTTGCATTTGAGAATGCATCCAATGGGGCATCACAATAAAATTAGGCATGATGTGTTAATTCCATGACAGGAGATATGTGATGTTACCTAAAATTAGTTTAATATCCCACACATATCGGCAGCAGTATCGGTAGATATCGGAATCGGAAATTAAGTGTTAGACAATATCGGCATATCGATTTTTGGCAAAAAAGCCAATATCAGACATCCCTACTTACACCTTTTTTTTTTTTTTTTGGACAAAAATGGCTGCTCATTTGACCCCCTAAGTATATTTTAGCCGATATATATTTTTTTGATACTCACATTTTTATTGAGGTTTTTCACATTTTAACGAAGAGATACATATTCATATTATGTATTCCATAGTTTTGCAAAATAAGTGTATTAACACAGACAGGTGCTACAGTAGATGTGAATTCAATGTACTGTCTTGTAACAAAAGAGAACTGATATTTCTTATATTTTTAAGTAAAATGCTGAGTTGAACTGAGGTGGAAATAACATGAGCAGTAATATCCAGATAACCATTATCGACAGAAATCAGTTTTGTCAAGGTGACAGTGGTTTATAGTCCTGTTTGTTTCTTTACTGTTTCATACAGTTACGTCCCTTTGGTAATGTAATGACACAATTTAAAAAAGAGACTGTTTTTTTCATATTTCTCTCTCTCTCTCTCTCTCTATATATATATATATATATATATAATGTGTAAATCCTCCTAAAAAACTAAGCTATAGGCAGCACTTTATGTAAATAATTCACACTTTGACTGACTGTGTGCTTCTGTAACAAAAAACGTCACTTATTTCATTTTTACAACAGGTATTTGTCTTTTTATTGTAGTTTTATATGTTTAATATCAATACAAACACATCATAAATTCCTTCTAAATTCCACTCAAAACAGCGGACGCTCTCTCACCTCGCTCTATTGTGACTGCTGTAGCTTGCATGATTTCAAGTATTGCTTTTCCATGTGGTTCCTGACTGTAAATAGTAATAAATAATGTTTCTGGCTGGATATCTACATAGTAGGACGCTCGAAATGAGGTGAAAAATATAAAGTGTGCACCTAAGCGCCGTGGATTCATCACTGCCAGTTGGAGCTAGTGTTAAAAAACACCCATAACTACTGAAGAGTCATTTGAGCAGATAATGAATGGATGTTGTTGCTGATTGTGCACAATCACACTGAAGACTAAAGACAGATGTTAGTGTTTTTGTGCAGCTGGAAGGAGTAATACTGACGTTTCCACCTATAGCCACAGATTGAAAATAAATCTAGTAAAATATACTGAATATTTTACTCCCATATGTGATGTAGATTTGGTCGGCTCTTCTTATTGACATGAACTTTTGTGTTGACCTTTGTGGTTTCTAGAGGATAAATCCTAATAAACCTGATTATTCCCTGGCTTCATCTAGTTTTACCATTTTTATTTGTGCTATAAAATTTCTTTGTAGACTGTTGCATAATTTTATCCTGATGTTATTAGCTACCAGCAGATGCAAATGACTTACGAGATCCTGGCTTATCTTCATCCATCATGTAGTCACTGGTGACTTATCATAATATAACCTTGAATAAAAAATGGACTAAACCATACATTTTAAGTAGAAATATCAAAAGAAACTACTAATGTATGTGTTTTCATCGCATCAAAAGTGTGATGAATATATAGCATGCTTTTAAAAATGTATATTATGAGTAGTAACATGACTAAATGTGAGCAAAAATTGTAATAAAAAATATGCTTGACCCTTTAACAACAGCAATCTCACTGGCGCTATATGCTGCACTTTACAGCATTTAAATTACTGTAACTCCTGAACCATTTGTGTCATCCACAAAATTCAAACAGCATTGAAAAGCTGAGATCCCGAGCTTCCCGACACTATATAACACTTCATGGCAGCAATGAGACTATATTATAATTAGACAGGAACTGTTTCAGAGACTTCCACACAGGCTCAAAAACACCTGGAAATAACAAAAAATATGAAGCCATAATATGGATACTGAATGTTTAAGACCAAAAAGCATGTTTGAGCAGATGTAAAATAGTTGAAAGTTTATTTCTGCAATTTCAAAAAGTTTCATTATGGACATTTACAGTTGTTTCTGATAATAAATATGCTAAAAACTTCAATCGTTTTTTTCTTTTGTACTAAAACATACTGTTTTAAGCATTTATTATTTTAATTATGATAATTAATGGCCAGATATTGAAAGTTAAGTTCTTCCTGAAAACAAAGGTGCAAATGAATTGGCAAAAAAGACATTTTCTCAACACTTTTATTGCAAAGAAAATAGGCGGCCTGTTATAATGCCAGTCTTAAAAGGGTTAGTGTTTATATTAACCCTTTCATGCATAGTGGTCACTACAGTGGACAGTTATTCTCCAGCTGTTCTCTTGTATGTTCATGGGTTTTGTTGTTTTAGTTTCATATCAGCCAACACAGAGGACACTTATGCACCGTCCTATAAACTGACTTTCATACCATTACTGTAGCTTTGCTCTTCTTGATAAACCTGATCTGCACTAACATGTTTGAGTGGAAACCAATTGCTAATTGTTATTAGACTGTAATTACCAGTTTTGTTTTTTTTTTTAAGCAAAAAGTTTATTTTTTTGCATATTATCTCCATGAAGTGAGTAATAATTTGTATTAGGGTATGTTAAAATATGAGAAAACATCTGATTAGCAGCATTAAAAGTGTTTTTATTGCATAGATTTCCACATCACTTTCTGATATAAGGTTTTAAATACATGTTTCTTTGCTTCAAAAATTAAATGCATGGTGTCCAGCTGAGTGGACATATTTGTAACTCCTTAAAAAACCAAAAACAAACAAAAAAACTCAATCACATTGTTTTTTTTTTCATGCCTAAAGAGGAATAAAAACACTCAGGAAAAATATCTTGACTAAGGTCCTCATAATTCATGCATGAAAGGGTTAAAGCCTCCAAACACCCACTTACTAACGCAATGAAACTCTTTTTTTAAAAAAACATTTTATTCAAAGCAGTCTCATAACATATTACACAGGACATCATAGGTACAAATCACACTGTTCTCTCTCTCTTTTTTTTTTTTTTTTTTTTTTTTAAAGCTCACTGGAAGGAAGAAAAAAAGAGGGTAATTTGTGAACCTTTTTTTTCATGAATATTGTCATATAAACATAGACTTTGCAGTGCGAAACATAACAGAAGAGTAAATTGTGAAAATCTATATTTTTCATGGTTATCCTACTTTGTAGAACAATAACATGAATAGTTATAAAGATTATATATGCAAACAAACATATTTACATTTACTTACACACACTCACATTTATCTACATGTATAAATGATTGTGAATGTGTCCATGAAACACACACAGGCAAAAAACAGGAGTAATAGAAATATAATAAAAAAGTAAGTAAATGGATAATAATAATAATAATAATAATAATAATAATAATAACAACAAACGTACATATATCCAACCACACTTCTAGGAAATAAGACAAAGAAAATTATATATAAATACATATTTATGTATACACACACAGTAGTATAAATAATCATAATACAAAGAAAGAAGAAAAAAAAATAGTTGAAGCAGCCTAACAGTGCACATTTGTATTTAGTATTTGGATGTTCAAATATAAAAGGTAACTATGAATATAAGAGTAGCACAGTCAAAAACAAAAACAAAAACCTTGAGGGAAGAGAGTTAGTAACATCGAAACTCTAGTTTAATCAGATTATTTCTGACCCACATTTCTTTTAAATGAAGTTGTGTAGCTGGACTTTCCATGTTTTTTTACAGTGAAATACCTTTTGTGTGTGTAGTTACCACATGTGTAAAAGCCGTGGACAGCCTGTTGGAGTAGATAAGTGCAATGACAGCGTGGCGTGGCAGAGCCTTATCACATCTAGATTCTGATGTTGTCACTACAGTCTGGTTTGTAACAAAGACGAGTAAAACCCCCAGCGAAATCACCACTGCCCTGAGCTTTATCAAAAATCTGAGAAGCGTCTCGAATGCTTTCAACAACGCCAAACACGACAACAATCAGGCGGCTTCGTCCTCTTCTTGTAATTCGGGTTGTTTTCTGCCACTTGCCGCAGACATTATTCAGTGTGGTGTACTTGTTGTTTTCCAGCAGGTGTTTGAACCCCCACCTTCCTCTCTCTTGACCTCCTGTGACACTCCAACTTACACAGGTCAGTGTTGAAGGTAGCTGTTCCCTCATGGTACCCCATCCCCACCCCCCCCTGCTTCTGAACAAACAATAATGAGTCTAATTGACTTGGGGGTAATTTTCGAGCAATTTCCTTTTTAATGGTTTGATGCCATTTGTTGAGTAAATGGCATGTGCGCTTAATGGTCTCCTTGTGAATAAGCCCCCACCCCCACACATCTCCCCTCTCTCTCTTAAGGCCCGAGTGTTCCCGAAAGGACTTAAGAGAAAAAAAAAAAATCTTAAAGTTCGGCTTAAGTGGTGCAACAACAAATGCTGCAGTGACATCAGAACAGGTTTTATTGTTGCTGAATAGGAGTCATTGTGTTTACTTCCACATCAGATGCTTTGTATTGTCTGTTTTTTTATTTTAGATTAGATTAGATGACACTTTATTGATCCCACAAAGGGGAAGTTCAGTTGTCGAGGCAGCAACAGAATAAAATGGCAAGACAATGTGCATCCATAAAGATAGTGCAAAAAAAAAAAAATTATTATAATTGTAAGTAATAAAACTCTGTATGCTATTGCCATATTTATATAAGGGGTAGAATTGTAATGTCTGATACTAAAGATGGGACGTAAAAATAAAAGAGCGACACTGTTGTGTAGGGGTGTAAGAAAATATTGGTTCTGCAATATATTGCGATATTTCATTTTATGATACTGTCGATATTTTTAGGTATTTATTCAAATTCATTTGTGTTTTTTGGATTTCTTTAGTGTTTATATCTTATTTATTATCATTTCACACTGTTTTCTTAAATAATGGTAGTTTGAAGCAATCTAAAAGCACTTTTTTACTGTCTGAGAGAGGCAGATGTTAGTTTTTTGCTGAGATTGCACAAAAATAATGTTTGATGTTAGTTATGAACAAATAGAAAATGAACATTTGAGCAGGATCTTAAACTGTAATTTCTGTAAAACATAATTTAAGTTTTAACAGAGGAAAATTTTGTGATATAGTATTAGATCCTGTTGTGATCAAATCATAGTGTGTGTAGTATTTGTGCATATTTCTGGTGTAATTCAATTCTTCCAGGAAATAATCTTTTAAAAAAGAAACAAAACCAATAAAAAAAATGCTTTTTTTAACAGTATCATGATATATCGTGATATATTGTATCGTGATCCTGGTAGGGATGTCACAATACCAAAAATTCAGGAATCGATATTGATACCACTAAAAGTACACGATTCTCGATACCAAATTGATACCACGGCAAAAAAACAAACAAACAAAAAAAACAAACAAAAAAACATAAACTTAAACAAGAAATACTTTAAGTATTTGCATATAAATGATTACTCCTATTGCCTCTAACTCTCTCATCTGTTGCACTGTCAATCAAAATTTATTGCTTTGAATGCACAGACGTGATTGGCTGAGTGGTATCACATGGGATGTTTCTAAATACATGCAATTGGCCTGTGCGTTTCCTCGTCTACTGTAAGCTGTGCTGGTTACAACAGAAGTGCTCCACCACCGGCTGTAGGTCCGGGTCCGTATGGAATGGCTTCTGGGTCCAGACCCGGACCATGGTCTGCCTGTTAGTAACCACTGGTGTAGTTTCTTCAACATTCTTCAACATTTCGTATCAGCTGTGGTCTGAACGGGTCAGACTGTTAAAACGGCATCAAACCATCGGACCAGTGCCGATGTGGAGCCCTGATGATATCACATAGTGATATCACATGGTATATCACATGATATATTCCCTAGTTCCTGTACCTGTTGCATGTGTACTGCTGGTGCGTACTGCCCCCATCAATTCTGGAAGAGTAGTAGTCTACCGATGGGATCGATTCTTACGTAGGCATCGGTTTTTCTGTTTATTAAAGAAATGAGTACTGATGATTCTTTTTTCATCATAGTATCGAACGGTATCGTGAGTATCGGTTCTCATGACAACCCTAGATCCTAGTATTGCGATTTTTGTTGTATCACCAAATTCTTGCCTATACACACCCCTACTGTCGTGTTGTACTGTCTGACACCAGTGGGGATCCATCAGTTTCTTTGCTTTTCTGCACAGACGAGCTTTTACGTTTGTTTTCTGCAACATTCTCTACAGTGTTTGGGAGTTTCTTTGTGGAGGTTTTCTCATCAGGGGCTTGGTTCCCAGGGATATTTACTCCCCGAGGCAGAAGAGTGACATTGGCCAGAGTGTGATTTGGTGGGTGAAACACAGCCCCTACATCATACAGTGGAACACATGGCCTCTCATACACAACACACACCACACAGACACACACACACACATAGAGCCATCTGGGCAAGGCAAACGTCAATTACATCCAATTCACTTCACGTCACTCAGGAATTGAAGTCATACTGTAGTGTCATTAAAGCAGTGATGTATTCTGTAGTGCAGTATTACTGTATTTTGTGCAGACAAATGAGTATTACAGTTCTTTTCAGCTTACATGCTAAAGTGGAAAGACGGCGCTTTTAATACCAAATACATAAAAAGTGATGATCATCGGCGCTTACGTGTACGACCATCAGTCTTTGCTGGCGCCCATTGTAGTATTTGTTGATGTATAGGCCCAATTATTTTAAAATAATCCAGCTGCGAGGATGAAATGTTTCACCCGTTTTCTGATGTCAGAATTATGAGCATGGAGGTAACTGCACGTTTCCTCAAGTGTTCTGGAAAATGTACATGTATGGAAATGAAAATGTATGGAGTTCTGGAGTCTCACACTTGTTCATGGGTAATTTGGCAACACAAATTCATTTGAATTGTGTCACTGGAGATCAAATAAGTAGTGAGGCCCCGTGTGATGGATGACACAGTTTCCTTACAAATGGTTTAGAACAGGAGCGTGATGTAACCTGAACTGTGCAGACACTTCCATCTGGAAATAAATCTTCGAAAGTAAGTGCAGCTTTAACATGTTTCCTACATATTTCTTTTCTCAAGATAAAGCTATGACTCATGGCTCCATATATTTGTTATTACTTTTTTTTTTAACATAAGAAAGCATATTACTTTTTTATATAAAGGAAATGTGCAAAGATACCGGTATTCCCTGTATGTACACTACCAGGCAAAAGTTTGGACTCACCTGGTTTTTCTTTATTTTTGTGACTATTTTCATTGTAGATTCTCATTGAAGGCATCAAAACTATGAATGAACACATATGGAATTATGTAGTTTAAAAAGGTGGGACAAAACTCAAAGCATGTTTTATATTTTAGATTCTTCAAAATAGCCACATTTTGCTTTTATTACTGCTTTGTGCATTCTTGGCATTCTCTTGATGAGTTTCATGAGGTAATCACCTGAAATGTTTTCCAAAAGTCTGGAAGGAGTTACAAATGATGCTGAGCTCTTGTTGGCCATCTGTGGTCCATCTCATGTCATTTAAATAAGAAGGTGAGTCCAAACTTTTGCCTGGTAGTGTAAATGGGTATGATATGTGTGAGCTTGGTGTCATATCTATAGGTTGATTCGATGTTAATATGATGATTAAAAAACAAAAGACAAAAAACGAGGCAATAAAAGGCTAGTAGTAAAAGCACATTTTCTCTTTCTTTTTTTTTTTGTCGGTGGACTTATTGGGGTTTCCTTTGGATTTGTGCCTGTAGTGTTTTCAACAAAGTTGTAACCAGGTCGAAACACCAAGCTAAACCATTAATGAAGAGCCTGGATGAGGTTTGCTGCTTTAATTCTCTCCAATACGATGGTGAAAATTGTGACAAACAATACAAGCACTTTCAATACACTGCGCCACTTGACATAGAAAACAAAGTACAAACGATTTATACAAACAATATATTTTTGATTAATTATAACTGATATCGTATCTTAAACATATTTAGAGTTATATTAATGAACTTACGGCATTCCCTGCCTGATGATTCACCCTGGATGGCGACGGATTGTGGTACTGTGCTTAGCATCTACCATGATGAACTCTGTTTACATTCCGATACCGGAAACCGGAAGTAACACGTCCAAAACCGGAAGTGCAATTCAGCGCTAATGTTTTTTAACAAAAACTTATTAAACCATGAATTACTTATCTATACAACTTACATGGACTTTTAACATTGTAAGAAACATTTTAGCATTATTATTTACACTCATGAACTTATTTATTAAACATATTGCCTTAAAGACAGCACAGTGCTGATAAGGGATTGACTTGCTTTTGCGCCGGCTGTGGATTCACGGACTTAAAATGACTTGAAAGACACTTGAAAGTGAACAAATTTTTGTTTTTCGTTAGAGTAGGACTTTTAATTTATTTTTAAAATATAAAGATTAAAAACAAGTAATTACGTCTGTTGTAATATCATTTTCATTTAACATTATGCACGATGTACGCATTAATTCTGAGATGCTTTAAATTTATGACGGTCTCTGTAGAGCTTTATTGGGTGTTTTCATTCAGAGTTTTGTTTTGTATATTTGTGAAACAATATTAACCCATAAGGACCCAGTGTGACGTTTGTGTCAGTTCCCAAATGAATTTTTCCCTATATTTAATTGTCCTTAAGTGGTTTATCACCAGTTATTGTAATATTATCTTCTATATTTGGTGTTTTTTTTTTCAGGGAAAATCAGGTATTTTCACACCATTTAATTTACTAATCATGTAGATGTCCAGAAAAGCTCAGATTAAGGTTGAGGGCTATTATTTTCAAGAATAGAGAAATTTGAAGAAAAAGTGACGTTTGCAGTAAAATATATCATTAACTGAATATAACCCCAGTGTCTCCATCCACTGTCATTGATCCAACTCCATGGGTTTTACTGGTGTATCAGTGCTGTAGAAGATGACGGTGTTTCCACGTTCACTACAGAGCCTCTGAACGTCCAAATGGGCCATATCTGATGAACATGAAAAGATGACAAACTGTATTTTACACCAATTATTTACATGGATTGATAGGAAAAGTGGCTCAACAGGGACTAAACAGTTTATATCAGTAGATGATTTTGGTCGCTGGTGGATGTTTGGGTCTTTATGGGTTAACATTTGAAGGTTTACTATTTTTCCTTAAAACTTCCCCTTTTGTGTGTGTTAATATTAACTTTATAAAGGTTAAGTTGTTAATGTTATCCATTCCTGCATACCTGTAACAATATACAGATTCTTCCCTGGCATGTGTGGCAGGCAATAAGGGAAAATCGTCGTATAAGCCACGTCGGAGTATAAGCCGCAGTGTTTAAAGTGTTAGAAAAAAGTAGCGGCTTATAGTCCGGAATTTATGGTACACATCTGCACACTGTTAGAAGGTGTTTTTACACTAAACATCAGGTCCTGCTGCCTTGTTGTGTGTGCATTTAAGTCAAGTTTGTTGTTGCCAATCCTACAGACTGACAGCTCTTTCTACCCTAATATTTACAGGACTTACAGGAGCGGTTTTGCTAAAAGTGGATCAAGAAAAATGCAGCAACAGCAAAGTGACAATGCGCTGTTTAGTTTTGGTCACTGGGGTTTGTTGTGTTGTTCATATGCAGTAGGGAGAATAAATCTTTGCTGTGAACGTATTACAAATGTAAGTCTGAGTCATTGAATAGTTTTTATTTATTCAGGTCATATCAGAGTTATTACTGTTTTTAGATTTTTGTTAGTTTTTGTTTTTCCATGCGTCCATGCACCTCTATAGGAAGGCTAGGTAGTCACGTAATTCTTTGATCCTGAACTTCATATCATCACTTAAAATTTGACACATTAGTTAACCCTTTAACAACGGCAATCTCTCCAATGCAACATTTTGGACTTTACAACATTCAAATTACTGTAACTCCTGAACCGTTTATGTCAGGGGTGTCAAACATGCGACCCGGGGGCCAAATGCGGCCCACCAAAGGATCCAGTTTGGCCCCTGGGATGTTTTTGCCAAGTGCAAAAATTCCACAGTCTTGAATTGAATTAAGCAAAAAAAAAAAAAAAGCTTGAATTAAGAGAAAAATTCTTGAATTAAGCAAAAAAAAAAAAAAAATGTCCTCAATTAAGTAAAAAAAAATAAAAAATCTTCAGTTAAGTAAAAAAAATCTTGAATTAAGTAAAAAAAAAAAAAAAAAAAAAATCTAGAATCAACAACTTAAAATTTTTTTCGTTGTTATAGTGCAAAAAAAATAACATTAAGTTATGAAAATATTGACATTTACAAACTATCCTGTAACATTAAAATGTGAATAACCTGAACAAATATAAACAACCTGAAATGTCTAAAGAAAATTCAGCACAATTTGAACTATTTTTCTGCCTGTTCCCCAGTGTTTAGTGTCTTTGTAGATCTGATCCATAATGCACATGGAGAAATGATAAGTTGAGGAATAATGTTAAAATTGCAACAAATTTTCTTAGGTTTTTTAATTTAAATTTCATTTTTTTCAGTTTTTTTTTTTTTTTATCGTTTATAAAAATAAATATTTTCATAATTTAATGGGGTTTTTTACACTAAAACAAAGACAGAAATTTGGAGTTGTCATTATTTATAGGCTATTCTGTTATTTTTCTGGTCTGGCCCACTTCAGATCAAATTTAGCTGAATATGGCCCCTGAACTAAAATTAGTTTGACACCCCTGCTTTATGTTATCCACAAAATTCCAATGGCATCAAAGCTGAGATTCTGAGCTTTCCAACACTATATAACACTTTACGGCAGGGGTGTCAAAGTCATTTTAGTTCAGGGGCCACATTCACCCCAATATGATCTCAAGTGGGCTGTACCAGTAAAATAATACCAGTGAAAAAAGTAAAATTACATTATGATAATGTTTACATCTACATCGTTTCCTTAAAAATCTGAATGACGTGAACAACTTGAAATTTCTTAAGAAAAACAAATGCAGTTTTAACAATATTCTGCATCAGTTTATCCGTTTATCATTTACACATGTGCAATACAGCTTACATTATAATTACAAATACACATAATTTTGATTAAATTACATTTACTTTTCTCAAGACATTTCACGTTGTTCGTACGTCTTCAAGTTATTCCCATTTTTTGTAAAAGGATAGTTTGTTATAGTAAACATTTTCATGTAATTTTACTTTTTTTTTATACTAAAACAAAGATAAAATCTGCAGTTGCCATTATTTATAGGTTATTATGACAGTATTTTTCTGGTCTGACCCATTTGAGATCTAGGGCATTAAACTCAAAAATAACAGCATAATAACCTAGAAATAATGACTCCAAATTTTCTTCTTGGTTTAATGTGAGAAACATAATATGACATTATGCTTCTAAATAATGGCAACACCAATTTTTTCCTCTTTGATTTATTGCAAAGAACATTAAATTCTGATATTCTTTAATAATAAAATGTCAATAACTTGAACAAATATGAACAACCTGAAATGTCTAAAGAAAAATAAGTGCAATTTTAACAATTTTCTGCCTGTTTTGTGTCTTGGTAGATCTGATCTGTAATGCACATGTAGAAATCATAAGTTGAGGCAGAATATTGATCAAATTGTACTTGTTTTTCTTCAGAAATTTATTTTTTTTCCAGTTATTCACATCTTTTTTGTTTTGGATAGAAATAGTTTCATCATCTAATGTTATTTTTTGCAGTAAAAAAATCTGGAGTTGTCATTATTTATAGGTTATTATTAGGGATGTCCATTAATATCGGCCCACTGATATTATCGGCCTGATATTGGCATAAAAATGTAATATCGGTGAATATCGTTATCGTTTTTTTGCCTATCCTTAAAACTGATAAAATAATGCCTTGATTTCACCGGTATTTACCGACGCGTAAATGAAACATTGTTTGTAGCTGAAAGAAATGTGCAGTTTTCAAAATTGTACAGTAGAGTTGCCACACTGTAATAGACTCATGGAGGGAGGGAGAGAAAATAAATAAATATGGCATTTTTTCCACGACTTAAGTTGAAGTATGTATTCTTTGCACAGACAGTGTTTACATTTTGAAAGCCTTGTTGCATTTGAGAATGCATCCAATGGGGCATCACAATAAAATTAGGCATGATGTGTTAATTCCATGACAGGAGATATGTGATGTTACCTAAAAATAGTTTAATATCCCACATATATCGGCAGCGGTATCGGTAGATATCAGAATCGGAAATTAAGTGTTGGGCAATATCGGTTTTTGGCAAAAAAGCCAATATCGGACATCTCTAGTTATTATGCTATTATTTGATTGGTCCGGCCCACTGGAGATCAAATTGGGCTAAATATGGCCCCTGAGCCAAAATGAGTTTGACATATAACACATATTCGAAAAGGTTAAATGAAAACAAACTGATTTTAGCAGTAATTCTATTTTAATTTGTATTGCATGGTTTTTATTTAGTTTTTGCTTTTTGTTTTTGAAAACTTCCACTTTCTATTTTAGTTCAGTTTATGTAATATACAGAGGTGGGTAGAGTAGCCAAAAATTAGACTCAAGTAAAAGTACTGTTACTTTAGAAACATATCACTCAAGTACAAGTAAAAAGTAGTCCTCCAAATAATTACTCAAGTAAAAGTAAAAAAGTACTTAATGAAAAATTTACTCAAGTACTGAGTACTTCCTGAGTAACATCATATTTATTGTTCTTTTAAATTCAACAATTAAAGAATGAAATGTTAAAATAAAGTATAGAAAATATATATGGGAACATTACAGCTAGTTACAAATACCTCACAATAATCATTGTTGGTTCCATCACTTTAATATTTCTAGTCTGTTCTTATGGAGGCAGATACTGTGCATGGTTTTCTATTTATTTTTACAAGTTAGGCTAGATACCTTTAAACATATCTTCCCCTTCTGTTAAATTTCTTTAACTCATGTGAGTCTTGTGAGTTTTTGGCGGAAATCTTTCTAACAAAACAAAGCAAATGGTTCGTGCATTAACAAATGACCAAAAATAAAAGTAACAAGTACAATGTAAATACTCCATTGTAATGGAGTAGAAGTAGCATTTCTTCTTCATAAATATACTCGAGTAAAAGTAAAAAGTACAGGGTGGGGAAGCAAAATTTACAATATTTTGAGGCAGGGATTGAAAGACAGTGTATGACCAATTAGTTTATTGAAAGTCATGAGAATTTATTTGCCACAAGAAAATTGACATAATAGAAAATGTTTTTATTCTATGTGTCCTCCTTCTTTCTCAATAACTGCCTTCACACGCTTCCTGAAACTTGCGCAAGTGTTCCTCAAATATTCAGGTGACAACTTCTCCCATTCTTCTTTAATAGTATCTTCCAGACTTTCTCGTAATAGTTTTGCTCATAGTCATTCTCTTCTTTCCATTATAAACAGTCTTTATGGACACTCCAACTATTTTTGAAATCTCCTTTGGTGTGACGAGTGCATTCAGCAAATCACACACTCTTTGACGTTTGCTTTCCTGATTACTCATATGGGCAAAAGTTTGTGAAAAGGTATGGATAATAGTGTTAGGTATGATTATGACATCATTATATGTTTGGTTTCAAAACAATGGACGTAGTGCCTGCTGAGAAAAAACAACTAAATGTTCATTGTAAATTTTGCTTCCCCACCCTGTATGTCGTATTAAAAGTACTCTTAAAAGTACAATTTATGCAATAAGTTACTTAAGTAAATGTAACGGAGTAAATGTAATGCATTACTACCCACCTCTGGTAATATATTTTTTCCCTTTTCACTAACTCTTCTAACTCCACCCCTCCTCTCCTTTATACACAAACACAGATACTCATGCTCATACCTTCAGAACAGATGTAACAACTCTTCTAGATCTAATCATCACAAACTCCAGACCTTTTTCTTTTTTTTTTTTTTTTTTTTCATGCCCTTTCTTCTCCTTTCAACAACACTTTCAACATCACAGCTGCCATCCTGCACTGACTTGCACTGCGTCTCATATGAGAATCGCATCAATGTCGTTTTCTATCTGATCGATCATAGATCAGTGTCAGGGTGCTTTCCATTTTTGTGGACACTCTCCTTATCTCTGGTCCTGCATGTGGGATCTTGTTTTTGGAGCATTCTTATCTGTCTTTAAAGCCGTCTACTGTGCTGATCTGCAATCTGAACACAGCTTGAGGGATTTTCTGGAGTTTAGAGTATTTCTCTGAGGAGAAATTCAATTAAGTGCATGGACAGCGTTGTGTAGTTTTGTAGCCACTCAAGCAATGCATGTCTTCCTCTTGAGAGCTGGCATGACAGAAAGATTGATAGTTTGTTTATATGGCTGCAGTTTGCTGTGGTAACACACACTTAAGAAACCTGGAATAGCTTTAGGAGCCTCACACACAGACATAATAATGCAAATTGCCTGTATTTGTCCATACACACATAAACATTATAAAGAATTTTATTACATTGAATGTCTGCCAGCAGAGATGTGAAAACAAGAAAGTAGCAGAGAAATTAATGCTATCCATCATTTTTCACCAGGCTTTGTGATATATATGCGTAATTTTCTAGGCTTGCAGAGAAAAACAGCAGTTATGCCAAAGCTTGAATGAAAAAGTATAAATGAATCGTGTGTGGCAGCGGACCTTCATCTGTAATCCCATAGAGCCGCCTCTGGACTGAATCAGCCAAAGTCAAAGCGATAAGTCCCCTTCCTGTCTCGCAGTGTGTTTTTTGTAAAGGTATTTCACACAGTAATGTGCATGACATGGTCTTCTAATCAGTCTGGGACACTCTAGCTCCGAACTGAATTGATGCCAAAATGTCACTAACAAGCCATGCCATTTTTCCTCCCTCGCTCTCTCAAAACATTTTTTTTTTTTTTTTTTTTTTTAACGTGTTAAATCAGCGGGAGCTTTTCAGACATTCCAGAGACTGGAAGAATGACAGCTCGCCTGGTGATTGTCTGGATCTGGGTTTGAGTGGAGGACAGAGAAAAACATTTCAGGCCAAAGAGCAACATGGGAGGAACCTCCAAAATGCAGATATGTCATTAGATGGAGAAAAAAAAAAAAAAAAACACTGGACATTCACACGTGCTCGTATATACTTTACATCATGCTACATTTAAGGTGGAGATAGTTTAAATGTTCCTCCTTTGAGATTAATAGAGGAAATGAGTCCTTGATAAAAACATGCTTTTATTGATGACGGTTCTCTCGCTTGTCAAAATAAGTGATATAAAGCAGCGCGTTGCTCAGCACATAATGTTTTACATCAATGAAACAATCAGTCTAAATCGCTTTTTAAGCTTGAATTACCAACGGCCTAAATATTTCACATATTGTAAGAAATATAAATGGAATTTCCTCACATGTGAACACAGCTGTCCACAACTCTCAGGAGGGCTTAACTTAAATATTCATATTCACATTTTTCTTCACATAAAGCAAAAAAAAATGTGAACAATGTCTGTGATCACACAATATTCTGTTTAACAGACGCTTAATCCATCCATATGACAAAATTCTGGATCAAATCCCACATCTTGGCAGGATAATGCATGTTCTGGTGATTTCCACCGGCTGAAAATAGTGAAAAAGCTTTGGCCGAAGATGCGGTTTGAGCACAGCTGCCATCAGTTATTGTTGCTGTATGGATGGTCATTTCTGTGGCTGTTTATCAAGAACGGCACAAATAGTTTACATTGCTCCTTATCGAAATATCACATGCACATTTTAGCAACGCTCTCATAAACTGTTCTGTGCCACTTGTGTTCCCTCTTGCATTGTTGTCCTTATCTTCCTGACACCATGCCTCTGAAACAAACAGACCATGGTACAATGAGAATTTAAAAAGACGTGTGGAAACAAATGTGATCTTTGAGTGCCCTTGAAAACCACTAGTGTGTATGCATCCAGGGTTTATCTGTGGATCTGGTGTTTTTGAGCATAAATATGACGCTGTGTGTTTCCGTATACACCGGCCTGTTGCCGGTGATGACAGCATGACAGGTCAATATTTTATTATAAATACAGCTTGGGGCCACACTGATTACACTCTGCTCTTGTTTAGAAAGTAAAAACACGGACGAGCACCTGGAAAGAAACCGGCAGGGGAAGGATGAAGCGTGAAAATGTTCCGCTCTGTCAGGCAGCTACGATGCAACTCCGTCAACTGAGAGGTCAGCGTTTTGTTTTTGGTGAACGCAACGCTACGGCACAGATGATTGGGTTTCAGCTCATTGGGCATTCTCAGCAACTTTGTTAGGTGGATTAAAATCTACACTGTTATTCTTATAAACTTTTCCCCTCATAAACTCCAACACATGGCATGACTTTGGTTGGAAAAACCTCATCCCTTTTTTTATAACACCTAAACAAAAGTCCAAATTCAGTACTGTTTCTGCAAGGTGTTGGAGAGAATGTGGAGAGGCTACAGCAGATCATGGGCACATTTTTTGGTTGTGCCCACTTATTCAGCCCTTCTATCCAAAATAATATCAAAAACACTGGGTTTTACCATCAGCTGCTCTTTTACAGTACTGTATCTTGGTTGCTTCCCAGATGAACTGGATTCAGACGATGTTTACCTCCTAAAGATTTTGTTGACATCAGCTAAAAAAGACATAACAAAATGTTAGCTGCAGAAAGAAACACCCACAATGGAACTTTTCATTTCAATTGTAGAAAACATTAGACTTATGGAACGCATGCCTTTCACCATGTGACTCCAGGAGGAGCTGGGAAAAAGGACAATGTTTACAAACTGTGATAGTACTAATTAACCCTCCAGTATCCTGTCCAGCAAGGCCCTTACTAAGCACCAATTGTGCCTTTTTGGCACACTTGTGGAACAATGTCAAAAAAAGTTTCATACAGTTTGTTTTTAATTCTTTTACACTTTTTTCTATTTCATTAACTTGAGCCATAAATAAAAATACCAAATACTCAATAATTGTCACTTTTTTTTAACCCTTTAAATGCTGTGTTTGTAATGTAAACAAACCTTTTTTGTGGATGCAAAAAACACACACAAAATTTTTTTTTTTTCAATATACTACATAAAAAGTGGATCACATATTATTTGATTTTTGCAGCCTGGCATATGTCAATGATTAACAGCAACATTTGTTAATTTGCATTATTATTTTTGGCGCTAGTTCAAATGTTCAAAAATACTAGCATCTGTCACCAAGTGTGCCAAAAAGGCACACCTATAAATCAAACTATTAAATATTATATATTGATTAATTTTTCTGCTCTACTTTGATTTTATTTTTGTAAATCAAGGTCAGCCCTAATCATACATATGAAATAGAAGAAATAGTGCAGTTTAGGCACACTTGGGAGACAGACGCTAGTCTTGTAATTTTCTTTTGTTTACAATGTGCCAATTTTAGTTGGTGGCCAGAATTTTAAAGATCATGCAAAAATGAACAACTTTTGAATTCTAACCTTATTTAAATTGTGAAAAATAATATTAAATTTTTTAACACGAAGTGCAAAGTGTGCCTAAAAGGCGCACCTGGATACCGGAGAGTTAAACAAAAAGGCTGAAGTTGTATGTATATTTATGCTATAATTGTCGTCCCCAGACCTCATTTTCTTTTTTTGTTCAGGTTCTGTAAAAATTAAAATGCTTATAAATAAAAAGTGTAAAAAAAAACGTCCCCTTAAACACCTTTTATTGCACTTCCTGCTCCCTCCTAGAGTAAAATCGATCTCACGTACGCTCTATGTTAGGGTTTCAGGGCGGTGGTCTGAATCAAACACCTGCATCTCTACTTCAGGTGCTCTCCTTCTGTTTAACCCATTAGTCTAGAAATCTAGTGGGCACAATAAGCGCACACAGACACAATGGTGCCGACATATGCAGACAATAATGGAGTGAATTTATATGGAGCTTTCCCAGCCCCTTAAAGCATTTAACATTGTAAAAGAAAGGGAACTCACACATGGAAAGCTGAGCACAAAGCAGCTCAGGTGACTTATAGAACTAGACATAGACATTGTTTGATCCTACAGACTCAAGCTGACGTCTGGAAATCATAAGGCTTTTAAGGTTGACCCTACATCGCTGCTTTACAATGAATGTGGTCACTTCCTCCTTCAGCAGCAGGGAAGTGAGAAATTATAGTTATTATGCCTCCACGCTATGCTTTTGGGTCAGGACATCCATCTGATTATTGTGAATGCAACAGCTCAGGAACAACTGCATGGGGTTTCTTTAAATTTGGTGTAAAAGTTTAATTGGATTAAAGCACAGGTGTCAAACATGTGGCCCGGGGGCCAAATCCGGCCCGCCAAATGGTCCAGTCCGGCCCTTGGGATGAATTTGTGAAAAATTGCAAAAAAATTACACTGAAGATATTAACAATCACTGGTGTCAAAATCATTTTAATTCAGGTTCCACATACAGACACATACAGTCCAATTAGATTTCAAGTGTGTCAGAACCAGTAAACTATTATCATAACCTATAAATAATGACAACCCCAAATTTTCTCTGTATTTTGGTGTAAAGAAGTAAAATTACATGAAAATGTTTACATTACCAAAGTATACTAAAAAGTGAATAACCTGAACAAATATAAACAAACGGAAATGTCTTAAGAAAAGTAAATGTAATTTTACCAATATTCTGCCTGTTACTAAATATTTTGTGCCAGTACAAAAATTACACTAAGATATGAACAATCCTTTTAGTTCAGGTTCCACATTCAGACCAATTTAATCCCAAATTGGCAGGATTCAGTAAAATACTATCATAATAACATATAAATAATGACAACTCCATTTTTTTCTCTTTGTAAATGTAAATATTTTCATGTATTTACACTAAAACAAAGTATAATTTCACAAAAAAAAATGTGAATAACCTGAACAAATATGAACAACCTGAAATGTCTTAAGAGAAGTAAGTACAATTTTAACGAGATTCTGCCTGTTATTGAATATTTTGTGTTTGTAGATCCGATGTGCTCTTTAAATTATAATGTACATGTGTAAATGATCAACTGAGGCAGAATATTATTGAAATTACACTTATTTTTCAGTTTGTTCGTGTTATTCACATCTTTTGAAAGGACAGTTTGTAGATGTAAACCTTTTCATAATGCAAATTTACTTTTTTCGGTCTAAAACATAGAGAAAAGTTTGGAGTTGACATTATTTACATATTATTATGTTATTATTTTATTGGTTTGGCTCACTTCAGATCAAATTTAGCTGAATGTGGCCAATGAACTAAAATGAGTTTGACACCCCTGGACTAAAGGATGAACTGATTACATTTGAGTGGATAAAGGTAAAGATCAGTGACCACAATGTTGGATATAACTCAATAATTTAGTTGTGCTCATAGGTTTACATACCCTAACAGAATTTGTGATTCTTTGGCCATTTTTCAGAGATTATGAATGATAATACAAAAACTTTTCTTTCACTCGTGGCTAGTGTTTGGGTGAAGCCATTTATTATTAAACAAATGTGTTTGCTCTTTTTAAATCATACTGACAACACAAACTATCCAAATGACCCTGATCTAAGGCTTACGTACTGTCACTGGTGCCGCCACCAATTACTGGCCCCATTTTTTGAGTTATCTTGCACACAAACAGACATACAGACAGATGACAAAAACCTAACCTCCTTGATAAATCACTTCTTAAAGGCTAGATTGTCAACTGACATAGAAGTAGTGCTGGGTCTTTATGGGTTAATTCAGTATCCCAGTCAGCTTCATCGTGATGTTCAGTAAAAATAACTGCGTACCACATGTGTCTCAGTGGAAATGATTCAGCGTCCATATATCATAAAAACTTCCATTTCAACAAATTCCACTTCATTACATCTGAGTCTGGACTGACATGGTTGTAAATAATTTGACATGTTGGTTGAAGGATACAACCACAGAACAGCAAATCTAGATTCTTTTTTCAGGTCAGAGCTCAATACAAAGGAAGAAAAGTCTGCTGCTTTTTTTGGTCTTTTTGCAATAAAAGGCACCGTGTTGACTTTTACACACTGAATTGATTGCTGCAGTGGTAGCGTGTGTTACCTGTGCCTGACACGACTGACCTGCCCGGCTGTAATACGATGCGGCAGCACGCGGTTCAGCTCTCATCACTTGCTAAGCAAACCTGGCCAGATAAGAGGCACAGCAACTCAGGCATCAAACGCTGTCTTAAATAACAAGCTGAGCAAGGGAAAATGGTTTGCATTTAGAGAGTCCCCAGAGGTCGATCAGTCATAGGAAAGACTGAGCAGTATTTGGAGGAGAATCAAATGATATGTTTGTTTTCACTCAACAATAAGTTTGACTATTTTTTTTTTTTTTTTTTTATGTATATTTTTATCAACTCCAGCCAAATACACCTGACACTTTACAGGGGTTGGACAAAATAATGGAAACACCTTAAAAAATCAACAAAATATAATTTAATATGGTGTAGGTCCGCCTTTTGCGGCAATTACAGCCTCAATTCTCTGAGGTATTGATTCATACAACTTGTGAATTGTTTCCAAAGGAATTTTAAGCCATTCTTCAGTTAGAATACCCTCCAACTCTTTTAGAGATGATGGTGGTGGAAATCGACGTCTTACTTGAATCTCTAAAACTGACCATAAATGCTCAATAATGTTGAGGTCTGGGGACTGTGCCGGCCATACGAGATGCTCAACTTCATTAGAATGTTCCTCATGCCATTCTTGAACAATTCTAGCTGTATGGATTGGGGCATTATCATCATGAGGTGAAGGTGTTTCCATTATTTTGTCCAACCCCTGTATGTCAGGGGTGTCAAATATGCGGCCCGGGGGCCAAATGCGGCCTGCCAAAGGGTCCAGTTTGGCCCCTGGGATGTTTTTGCTAAGTTCAAAAATTCCACAGTCTTGAATTGAATTAAGCAAAAAAAAAAAAAAAAAAAATTAGCTTGAATTAAGGGAAAAATTCTTGAATTAAGCCAAAAAAAAATTCTTCAATTAAGTAAAAAAAAAAAAAAATCTTCAATTAAGCCAAAAAAAAAAAAATCTTCAGTTAAGTTAAAAAAAAAAAAATCTTGAATTAAGTACAAAAAAAAAAAAAAAAATCTCAAATTTAGCAAAAAATCTTGAATTAAGCAAAAAAAAAAAACCTTCAATTAAGTAAAAAAAAAAAATCTTGAATTAAGCCAAAAAAATCTAGAATCAACAACTTAATTTTTTTTTTCTTTATTTTAGTACAAAAAATAACATTAAATTATGAAAATATTGACATTTACAAACTATCCTGTAACACTAAAATGTGAATAACCTGAACAAATATGAACAACCTGAAATGTCTAAAGAAAATTCAGCACAATTTGAACTATTTTTCTGCCTGTTCCTCAGTGTTTAGTGTCTTTGTAGATCTGATCCATAATGCACATGTAGAAATGATAAGTTGAGGAATAATATTGTTAAAATTGCAACAAATTTTCTTACGTTTTTTAATCGAAATTTTATTTTTTTCAGGGTTTTTTTTTTTTTTTGGATAGTTTATAAAAGTATTTTTATAATTTAATGTTTTGGGTTTTTTTTTTTTACACTAAAACAAAGACAAAAATTTGGAGTTGTCATTATTTATAGGTTATTATGTTATTAATTTTCTGGTCCGGCCCACTTCAGATCAAATTTAGCTGAATATGGCCCCTGAACTAAAATGAGTTTGACACCCCTACTTTATATGCAAACAGCTGTTTATGTCATTAATCTTTATTGCAAGCATGTGCGTTTCACAATAAATTAGTACATTTTTATCAGCTTCAATCAAAGAGGGGATCTTTTTCCATGTGTAATTCAATGTTTCTTGAACTCAGAGATCTTTAGTTGGCTTCTGTTGAGGAAAATAGCTGTTCAGGCATATTTCATCACAAAACATATAAAAAAAAAAGTAGTGGGAAACTCCTCTTCTATATTTTTATGATGTATTTAAATAGCTAACAGAACTCAATCCTATCTTTTCTCTTCAGTCATGACCTAGGCGAACATACAGCATTTCCAAATATGTAATTATACACACTACTTTCTTACAACTGCTCACCCATTATAATCCCTTTCTTTCTCAGGTACTTTCCTTACCCATTGTCGGGTGTTTTAAAGGCGGGTAAATAGAAAACAGATGCTGGCTCGTATACAGGAACCATTTTAAAGGTTTGGATCTAACAGTTTGTGACACAGTGTGTCGATGCGCAGGCCGGGCCGGGCCAGGCCAGGCCAGGCCAGCTGTGTTCATTTGTAGGGGGGAATGATTGAGGGCGTAGTCAGTGACATTATATGTATCTTCACGTGTGTCTAATATAAGGTTGAGCCTTTTGATGAGCACATTACGGTGCAAACAAGCCGTGACCAAAACTGAGCGGCAGAACAAAAGGAGTCAGGCTTAAAATGATTGCACTGCTAAGAGGAGGGTTTACAGAATGTACAGGGTGGGGAAGCAAAATTTACAATGAACATTTAGTTGTTTTTTTCTCAGCAGGCACTACGTCAATTGTTTTGAAACCAAACATATATTGATGTCATAATCATACCTAACACTATTATCCATACTTTTTCAGAAACTTTTGCCCATATGAGTAATCAGGAAAGCAAACGTCAAAGAGTGTGTGATTTGCTGAATGCACTCGTCACACCAAAGGAGATTTCAAAAATAGTTGGAGTGTCCATAAAGACTGTTTATAATGGAAAGAAGAGAATGACTATGAGTAAAACTATTACCAGAAAGTCTGGAAGTGGAGGAAGCAACAAAAAACGTACCAAAGCTTTTAATAAAGCTCTCAAATCCAAAATCGTAAAGGATCCAACCAAATCCATGAGAAAAATGGCAAATGAACTTGAGGTAGACAACAAGACCGTTAGAAATGCAGTAAAATATGATTTGAAGTTAAAATCTTACACAAGAACACCAAAACACTTGTTGACAACAGCAACAAATCCAACTTCAGCAATTTTTGGGAATCATGTTTATGGCCACCTTCTAGCCCAGATCTAAACCCTCTGGATTCTGCTGTTTGGGGCGTTTTAGAACATGCTACCAATAGAACATCACACAGTAATGTCGACTTTCTTAAAGATACTATTAAAGAAGAATAGGAGAAGTTGTCACCCGAATATTTGAGGAACACTCGCGCAAGTTTCAGGAAGCGTGTGAAGGCAGTTATTGAGAAAGAAGGAGGACACATAGAATAAAAACATTTTCTATTATGTCAATTTTCTTGTGGCAAATAAATTCTGATGACTTTCACTAAACTAACTGGTCATACACTGTCTTTCAATCCCTGCCTCAAAATATTGTAAATTTTGCTTCCCCACCCTGTATACTTCAACTTTATTAAAACGTACTTCTTATAGGTTATTAAGGTTATTCTCTGAGGCAAAAATACTTGCGCAATGTTTTTTGGCAGTGGAATCCAGTCATTTCCTTTTTGGGTGTGTAATAGTGAGAATTGGATGTGTGCACACTGAAGTGGTATCTGTCTGTTATTGTGTTTGTCTGCTCTGGAGCTCTGTTTGCCGTTGCAAATGACTAAGCTTTTATGTTGGTATTTTATGGGTGAGGAGGTCAAATTGCAATTTGGGTGTTCTTCAGCGGCCACAGAAAAGCGGTGCTATCATCAAAGACAGATACACATTGTTCTCATTTAGCCTCGCATGGGAGAGTAGAGGTTTGGCAGAAAGCAGCGGCGGCCTCTTCTGTTGATACAAAAAGGTCATTTAATATAATGTAAGTGACGTTTAACTCGAAACATTTGACAAAAGACTTATCTCCGTGTGTAAGTGATGAGTTGGATAATAAATAGAAGGACAGTATACTTTTGTCACTTGTTCACTTTGCCCTAGTTTGCGTACTAATATTGCTACACATCGTTTAACTCTTGATCTTATCCTAGAAACAATTTGGCTCTGGTAATTGTGAAACAGTATTCATTGCTGACTCTAAACACGTGTCTCCCATGTTGTTTTCTTCATTGCTCTTTCGCTGACTAGTTCCCAGATTAAAATGTAATCTCCTTTATAGAAAACATATTTGAAGGTTCATTGTGCAAGATTTCAGGGAACTCAGGGGGGGATAGAGTTACAGAAATGATGCATGATATTCACAATTATTATGAACCTGAAAATAAGATTTGTTGCGTTGTCGTTACCTTAGAATGAATCGTTGACATTTTGTCATGTTTCCCAGAAATAACTTATTACTTTTCTTTCATTGTTCTCATCCCACTTTTTTTTTTTTTCAAGTTATAGCACATAGTACCCAGTGTGAGGGTGCATTACTATCATCTACCATATAAACCCCAGAACAGACAAACCAAACACTAGCTTTAATGACATCCTTTAGTACACAGGTGTCAAACATGGCCAAGACTGATCAGTGGGCCCCCCCACCCCCAATCACCACCAAAATTTAATCATTTCTTCCTCATCCCATTTCCAACAAACCCTGAAAATTTCATCCAAATCTGTCCATAACTTTTTGAGTTATGTTGCACACTAGCGATCAGTGGCCCCCCCCGTCGGCCCCCCCACCCCTGATCACCACCAAAATTTAATCATTTCTTCTTTATCCCATTTCCAACAAACCCTGAAAATTTCATCCAAATCTGTCCATAACTTTTTGAGTTATGTTGCACACTAATGGACAGACAAACAGACAGACAGACAGACAAACAAACAAACAAACCCTGGCAAAAACATAACCTCCTTGGCGGAGGTAATCAAGGATGTGAAAATCATTTTAGGTCAATTCAATCTGAAGTGGGTCAGACCAGTAAAATACAATCATAACAACCTGTAAATCACAGGTGTCAAACATGTGGCCTGGGGGCCAAAACCGGCCCGCCAAAGTTTCCAATCCGGCCCGTGCAATGAATTTGCAAAGTGCAAGTTATGGCATCGAACTCAAAAATAATATCACAATAACTTATAAATAATAACAACACCATTTTTTTCTCTTTGATTTAGTGCAAAAAACATTAAATTATGAAAATATTTAAATTAAGAAACTATTCCTTACCAATAAAATGTGAATAACCTGAAAAAATATGAACAACCTGAAATGACTAAAGAAAATGAAGCACAATTTTAACAATATTTTGCCTGTTACTAAATGTTTTGTGTCTTCGTAGATCTGATCTGTAATGCACATGTAGCCTATAAGTGATAAGTTCAGGCAGAATATTGATAAAATTGTACTTGCATTTCTAAACAAATTACATTTTTTTCAGGTTATTCACATCCTTTTGTTTGGATAATTTGTAAATGTAAATACTGGCATAACTGAATGGTATTTTTTGCACTAAAACACTTTGGAGTTGTCATTATTTATTGGCTATCATGCTGTTATTGTACTTGTCCGGCCCACTGCAGATTAAATTGTGCTGAATGTGGCCCCCCCGGAAAAAAGAGTTTGACACCCCTGCTGTAAATAATGAAAAACGCAATTTTTTGTCTTTGTTTTAGTGTTAAAAAAGTAAAATTACACAAAAATGTTTATATTTACAGACTTTCCTTTTACAAAAAATGTGAATAACCTGAACAAATATGAACAATATGAAATGTCTTAAGAGAAGTATGTAGAATTTTACTAATATTCTGCTTGTTACTAAATATTTTGTGTATTTGTAAATCCACTGTGATCTGTAAGTTGTGATGCGCATGTATAAATGATAAACTGAGGTGTAATATTGTTAAAATAGCACTTAATTTTCTTAAGAATTTTCAGGTTGTTCATATTTGTTCATGTTATGTTCAAGTACACTTCGTAGATGTAAACATTTTCATTAGGGAATTTTACTTTTTTCACTCAAAAACATAGAGAAAACTGTTGTGTTGACATTATTTATAAGTTCATGTCCCATTATTTATATTATTTTACTGGTCCAGCCCACTTTAGATCATATTAGGCTGAATGTGGCCCCTGAACTAAAATGAGTTTGACACCCCTGCTTTCATATATTTAATGGCCACTTTAACCCATAAAGACCCAAACATCCATCACCGAGCAAAACCATCTACTGATCTCAACTGTTTAATCCCTGTTGATCCACTAATCCTATCAATACATGTAAATAATTGGTGTAAAATACAGTTTTTCATCTTTTCATGGTCATCAGATATGACCCATTTAGACGTTCAGAGGCTCCATAGTTGCCGTGGAAACAGTCATCTTCTACAACATCGATTCACCAGTAAAACCCATGGAGTTGGATCAATGACAGTAGATGGAGACACTTGGATTTTGTTCAGTTAATGATATAATTTACTAAAAAAAAAAAAAAAAGTCACTTTTTCCTGCAGTTTTCTCAGTTTTTGATATAATAACCTTTCACTTTAATCTGAGCTTTTATGTACATCATGATTAGTAAATTAAATATAAGAAAATACATTATTTATACTGATAAAATGAAAATACAGAGGGTAATATTGTAAATAAATGGTGATAAATTATTAAAGAAAGGTAAAATACAGAGAAATTTTCATTTGGGAACTGACATAAAGGGGTTTGTATGGGTTAAGGGAGGGAGATGAGATAGGATATTGATTTGGTTACAATCTGAGACTTGACAGATGCTACTATTTCTTCCACACTAATCTATGGAACAGCCTAGGACCTCACCTACACTTGATACTTTTAAAACTTATTTAAAAACCCATTTTTAATCTTTGGCTTTTAAACTGGACAGAATGGACATTTTAGTGCGTTGTTTGTTTTACTTAATTTTATTTTATTTTACTTGTGTGTTTTTTATTGTCTGTTTTTTGTTTCTATTCCTGTTTTGAATCTGTACAGCACTTTGGTCAACCTCTGTTGTATTTTTTAATATGCTTTATAAATAAAATTGACATGACTTGACATTGAACCTTTAAAAGACTGCTTCAATTAAATCGGATTAGACATAAGTAGATGTAAAATGTTACATGGGGATACAGCTTTACTATACATCATTAATTTGTGATAAGACCACATAATTAAGCCATAAAAACCCAGTGCTACTTTTATGGCAATTACAAAAAATGTTGTTGTTTTTTTTTTTCTATTTAATCTTTCTTAAGTGATTTGTTACCATTTATTGTAATATCATCCTCTGCGTTTTGCATTTTTTAAGTGAAAATCAGATATTTTCCGATATTTAATTCACTGATCATATAGATGCTCATTAAAGCTCAGATTAAAGTTGATGGTTATTATATCAGAAATAGAGAAAACAGAAGAAAAAGTGACTTTTGCAGTAAAATCTATCATTAACTGGAACTAAAATTAGCATCTCCATCCACTGTCATTGATGCAACTCCGTAGGTTTTACTGGTGAATTAATGTTGTAGAAGATGACAGTGTTTCTACGGTCACTACAAAGCCTCTGAACGTCCAAATGGGTCATATCTGATGAGCATGAAACGATGAAAAACTGCATTTTACACCAATTATTTACATGTATTGATAGGATTAGTGGATCAGGAGTTATTAAACATTTTAGATCGGTAGATTATTTTGGTCACCAGTGGCTGTTTGGGTCTTTATGGGTTAAACGGGACCGTCCAATCCAATCCAATCCAATCCAACTTTATTTGTAAAGCACTTTAACCTCCTGAGACCCAGGAAATGTCAGCAAAGTACAAGCTTTTTTTTTGTTTGTTTTTTATTAAATAAGTGCCTATATTGGGAACATCATGATGCAACAGTTTTTTCAGATGCAGTTTTTAAAATTTTTATTTAATGTCTTTTGTGGTGGACAGTTTTCTTTTCTTTTTTTTTGTATAAGGTTGTGAAACTCTTGTCCACAAATGTGGACAGAAAACCCATAGCTGGGTCTCAGGAAGTTAAAACAACCACAGTGGACCAAAGTGCTGCACAGAAAAATAAATAAAAACCAAAATAACAGTAAGAGAGTAAAAGTAAAATACAAGAATAGATTAAAAGACATAGAACAACTGTAAAAATAAAATAAAAAATTTAAAAATAAATAAAAATACAGAGGAATAGATAAAGCCTAAATAAAAGAATAAAAACAATAGATTAAAACATAAAAACCTGTACAATTAAACAATATACAATATAAGTATAAATGTTACACACAATCTACTAAACTTTCACCAATTTCTCTCTTTATGCCTGTTCTTTACCTCTTATCTCTTCTACTTTTCTAATTACATTACATTCCTCCATTTCCAGTGTAAAGAATAGCAAACGAATTGTTATTATTTAGTTAAATTTGTCCAAAGCTAGTCCAAGCTCCCGTCTTCATCCCTTGATGACGCGTCGCTGTTACGTAAAACTGATCTACTTCACATCAACAGGCTTTGAGACTGTGATTACAAATGAGCAGCGTAATCCTTGTGTATACGAGAGAGTGGTGAGAAGTAGAATATAGTCTGAGGATCATTGGCTTAATATGTGGAAGATACACCAAACAGCCACTAGTTCATGGATCTGGAGGGAGTTCTCTTGGAAAAATCTGTTGCGTTCCTTTATTACACCTAAGAAGAAAAGTAAGCAGTTAAACAGACGGCAGAAATGTTGGAGGGAATGTGGAGAATCTGATGTAGATCACACACACGTCTTTTGGAAATGTGATAAAATGACTGTGTTTTGGAAGGTGGTGTGTGGAGTGCTACAACAAATAACAGGGGATGAGATTCTAATTAGGGGTGTAAGAAAATAACGGTTCTGCAATATATCGCAATAATTCATTTCACAATACTGTATTGGTATTAAAAGTACTGTATCGATATTTTTAGGTGTTTATTCAAATGCAAATATTATGGAGGTTCATTTTTTGTTTTGTTTGTTTTTCTTTTTTGTTTATATTTTATTTATTATTATTTAACACTCATTTATTAAATAATGTTAGTTCCTTTTTTAGGGTTGAACTAAAATAATGTTATGTTGTTAGTTCTGAGCTAATAGAATATGAACATTTGAACAGGATCTTAAACTGTAATGTCTGTAAAACATAATTTCAGTTTGAACACAGGAACGTCTTGTTATATAGCATTAGATCCTGTTGTGATCAAATAAAAATGTGTTTAGTATTTTTGCATATTTCGGGTGTAATTCAATTAAAACAAAAAAAGAAACAAACCAAAAATTACATTTTTAACAGTATTATGATATATTATGATTAGGGATGTCCGATAATATCGGCCCACCGATATTATCAGCCTGATATTGGCATAAAAATGTAATATTGGTGAATATCGTTATTGGTTTTTTTGCCTATCATTAAAACCGATAAAATAATGCCTTGATTTCGCCGGCATTTACCGACATGTAAATGAAGCATTGTTTGTAGCTGAAACAAATGTGCAGTTTTCAAAATTGTACAGTAGAGTTGCCACAGTGTAATAGACTCATGGAGGGAGGGAGAGAAAATAAATAAATATGGTATTTTTTCCACAACTTAAGTTGAAGTATGTATTCTTTGCACAGACAGTGTTTACATTTTGAAAGCCTTGTTGCATTTGAGAATGCATCCAATGGGGCATCACAATAAAATTAGGCATGATTCCATGACAGGAGATATGTGATGTTACCTAAAATTAGTTTAATATCTCACATATATCGGTAGTGGTATCAGTAGATATCGGAATCGGAAATTAAGCGTTGGACAGTATCGGCATATCGGTTTTTGGCAAAAAAGCCAATATCGGACATCCCTAATTGTGATATATCGTATCATGATCCTAGTATTGTGATTTGTATTGTCTCGCCAGATTCTTGCCAATACACAGCCGTAATTCCAATGTGCTGTGATGTATTGTATTTGTGTAACTTGTCTGGTGGAAGTGTAGTGGGAAACGACATATACTTGGTTAAGGTACTTTTAGTGGATTGCAAAAAAGCTATTACAAGGAACTGGGGAAAGACAGAACCACCAACAAAGGACCAATGGATCACAGTTATTGAAGGAATATATACAATGGAAAAAATAAATCACAAACTGCGACTACAAGAAGCACAAATGGACAAAAAATGGAACAAAAATGGTCTCAAACATGCGGCCAAAGGTTCCAACGCGGCCCGTGGGATGAATTTTGCAAAGTGCAGAAATTCCACAGTCAAGGCTGTGGAACTCATTTTAGTTCAGGTTCCACATACAGACCAATATGATCTCCAGTAAAATAATAACAGCAGAATAACCTACAAAAAATAATGACTATATTTTCTTCTCGGTTTGAGGTGAAAAAAATATTACATTATGCCTATAATTAATGACAACTTCAAATTTTTGTCTTTGTTTTAGTGCAAAAAATAACATTAACTTATGAAAATATTTACATTTACAAACTATCCTGTAACAATAAAATGTGAATATTTTGAACAAATATGAACAACCTGAAATGTCTAAAGAAAAGTGTTGTGTCTTTGTAGATTTGATCCATAATGCACATGTATAAATGATAAATTAAAGCGTGATATTGGTTAAAATTACACTTATTTTTCTTAATAAATTTCATTTTTTTCCCAGGTTATTCACATCTTTTTTGTTTGGATAGTTTATAAAAGTAAGTATTTTCATAATTTAATAGGGTTTTTTGCACTAAAACAAAGCCAAAAATTTGGAGTTGTGATTATTTATAGGTTGTTCTGCTATTATTTTACCAGTCCGGTCTGGTTGAGATCAAATCAGGCTGAATGTGACCCCTGAAAGGAAATGAGTTTGAGACCCCTGGAATAAATGGACTGATTACAGAACCCAGAATGGTGGAAGGATGGAATAATATAAATGTGGAGTCATATAGTGTACCTAAGCAAGGTTTGTTTGTTTTTTGCTGTTTTTGGTGACTATGCGTTTAGAAAATTTCAATAAAAACTTAAGCGCAAAAAAAAATATATATAGTATGAGGACAGCTGGTACACAGTATTATATACTACAGTATGTGCACTATTTCAAAATACAGTCCTTCATATGATCTCCTCTAGTTTCTAATGCATATTTGGTCAGAATTTTGTGGGAAAAGCTCATAACAAAAGGATGAGAGTCAGGTTGAGTGGATGCCAATATGCAGAGTAGTGGTCCATTAAATTGGTTGCTGACAGTGTGTGCCACTACAGGACCACCGGGTGTAATTGAGTGGAAAAGCTGGCTCATGCACTACTGTATTTGTGGTGTGCTGACAGGTGAGAGCAGTAGGAGTTTAGCTCTAACTTGGGACTTTCATCTTTTAAGGGGTATTAGTGCCCCGCTGTTACACCTGTTCGAGCAGTGAAAACAACCACAACACCACAAAGTGCAAAATATTGTTTGTTGTACGGCTGAACCTTCTATGACTGTCATGGGCACGGTTTTTAAAAAGTTCTCACCACAGACGAAACCTTTTATAGCCTCTTAGGCTACGTTCAGACAGCAGGTCTTAAAGGGGTCATATTTTGCTAAATCCTTTTATTAGTCTTTGGTACATTTATTTGTGTATTTGGGGACAATAATAGTTCATAAAGTTTGAATTTGAACCCTCCAGGTGCTGCAAAGTTATCTTTATATTCATTTTTGGCAAAAATCAAGTGGATTTCTACAAGCCGTTTTAATTGCTTCTTAATTTGTTACGTCTATAACTGGTTACATCGCGACATTTGCACTTATAAGGTCAAGACTTCTAAATAAACTTCAAATTGTGCAAAATAAAGCAGCTCGAATAGTCCTAAACTGTCCATTTAGAACAAGTACTAGAGACACTCACACCCGTCTGGCCTGGTTACATGTTAAAGGCAGAATTAGATACGCTTTAGTTAAATTTATCAGAAACATCATCATTACAAAAACACCTGAACTTCTTTACAGTAAACTGACTTTCTTCAGTGACATCCATCAACATTCCACATGTCAGTCAGAGGACAGACGTTTCCTGTTGCCTGCCTGTAGGACGAATCAAATACAGGGTAGTGTGTAATACAGGGCAATGGTGACATGGAATACATTGCCACAATTTTTAATTTCAGAAATTCAAGCAGTTAGTTTTTCTAAAAGGTTGAGAATTTTCATATTTACCCAAGAACTAGAAAAGCACTCTGAGAGCGCAGACCTCCGCCAAGGCAGATCAGTGCCCCCCCCGATCACCACCAAAATTTAATCATTTGTTCCTTGTGCCAGTATCAATATTTCCTGAAATTTTCATCCAAATCTGTCCATAACTTTTTGAAAGATCCGGATCAGTCTTTGCCATTTGATAGAACACCCCATTGTAAATCCCTGAGTCAAATTGCATGAGATTTGCACAATTCCCCCATATTGTGATTTCCACCATAAATATTAGTCCCATATTTATTTTACCTATATTTTAAGATTCCTTGACCATGAAAACATACCATTAGCAACTGGATTCATAATTATATCCTTATTAGTTCAGTAGTTATTCACGAAAATCACATTTCTCGTAATGGCGGTTTTCTTCTGGATCTAGCTCCTTAAGTATTAAAGCTACATGAAATCCGGTGGCATACTCCCGATGCGGAACTGACTGAGCTACACGATGGCGCTTGTCAGAAATTTCTACCTTTAATATTAAAGGCACAGTAGGCCAAAAAGTAAGGGCACCCCCATTTTTTATATAAATTGAGATAAAATCCGCCTTCTGGATCAGATCCGGATCAGCCTTTGAAATGTGATAGAGGACCCCATTGTCAATTCCTGAGTGAAATTTCATGAGTTTTGGTCAATAATTAAGCGAGATATTGGGAAACAAAAATTTTGGCCCCATTTACCACAATGTTAACGAAAATTTCAAAGTGATCCAGAATCCAGGATTTCTTCCGGATCACCCCCAAAAGTTAATCATTTCTTCCTTATCCCATTTCCAACAAACCCTGAAAATTTCATCAAAATCTGTCCATAACTTTTTGAGTTATGTTGCACACTAACGGACAGACAAACAGACAGACAAACAAACAAACAAACAAACAAACAAACAAACAAACCCCGGCAAAAACATAACCTCCTTGGCGGAGGTAATAACTGTCTGAGCTATTGCATATGCTATAATGACATCATCTAGACGGTTTGTTGTTTTGTTTGTTGTGGAGCTGTTTTTATTACCTCCGCCAAGGAGGTTATGTTTTTGCCGGGGTTTGTTTGTTTGTTTGTTTGTTTGTTTGTCTGTCCGTTAGTGTGCAACATAACTCAAAAAGTTATGGACAGATTTGGATGAAATTTTCAGGGTTTGTTGGAAATGGGATAAGGAAGAAATGATTAAATTTTGGTGGTGATCGGGGGTGGGGGGGCCCACGGGGGGGGGCGCAGACCACAAAATTTCATCAAAATCTGTCCATAACTTTTTGTTATGTTGCACACTAACGGACAGACAAACAGACAGACAAACAAACAAACAAACCCTGGCAAAAACATAACCTCCTTGGCGTGGGGGGGCCCACTGATCAGCCTTGGTGGAGGTCTGCGCTCTCCGAGTGCTTCTAGTTGTTTTTATTTTTATTTTATGTGTTTATTTTTTTGTTTCTGATTTTTGGTTTATTTATTCTTTTTTCTGTTGTTGTTGGTATTATTATTACCTCCGCCAAGGAGGTTATGTTTTTGCCAGGGTTTGTTTGTTTGTTTGTTTTGTTTGTTTGTTTGTTTGTCTGTTTGTTTGTTTGTCTGTCCGTTAGTGTGCAACATAACTCAAAAAGTTATGGACAGATTTGGATGAAATTTTCAGGGTTTGTTGGAAATGGGATAAGGAAGAAATGATTAAATTTTGGTGGTGATCGGGGGTGGGGGGGCCCACAGGGGGGGCCACTGATCAGCCTTGGCGGAGGTCTGCGCTCTCCGAGTGCTTCTAGTTGTAATTGTTTTGTATTGTATGCTGTTGCTGATTTTTGGTTTTGTGTTGTTGTGTTGAGTGTATGTACATCCTGTTTGGTGAGTGAGTTGTGGGAAATTGTTGGTGCTTTGTTTTTGTGTTGTTGATGACCCCAGGAACAGTAGCTGCTGGGGTATGCAGCAGCTAATAGGGATCAAACTAATAAACTAAACTAAACTTCCGATGAACATTTCTCAGAGTACGACATAATTGTTTGTCAGCAGCAGCGGTTGTAGTCCATACTGAAAATATGTCCAAACTTCAAGCTAAAATGTTCAGTTGTTGGTTGTATTAACGAACACAAGTGCACAGTAAAATCGCCAGTGTTTATATAACACTTAAAGAGTTAATTTTAACACTACCTCAATGAACATATGGTCCCTATCTACAAAGTGTAAAATTTACACTGAACATAGAGTTACATTTCCAGAGTCAACTTTACTCTAGTAAGAGTTAATATTTGACACTACACTACACTAATTAGTGTCAATCAAGTTTTACACTATGTGAGAAGTGACACCCATACTGTTATTCACATTCAACACTGAAGAGTTAAGTGTTAAGAAATAACTTTTCCAGTGTTAAACCTACTTAACACTACATGTTGATAAATAAATTACTCCAAAGAGTGTTGATTTTTAACTGCCTTCTACCAGTGTTACATATGATGTACTACAGTCCCAGTGTCTGCAGGGGCCAAAAAAAGATACAATTATTTCTGGACCCAATTTATTCCAAGTAAAAATGAAATATCGCAATTAAAAGTAAACATAAAATGACATGTAAAATGAAAGCCGCCGACCCGATATCACCTTATCCATTTGAAATTCGGTATTTGAAAACACATACCCAACACTGACAACAATGACGTAACTATATTCTTGCACACAGATTCTGCTTGGATTTATTTACACAAACTTACAAACGCAGTTTTTCGATGCGAGGAAGATGCCAATGCCAGAGTCCAACTTCTCACTCAGTTTGAGCACAGAGGTTGGTGGGCGGGGCTTTTCAGAGTCATTATTTTTTAACACTGAAACGGATCTTGCTCTTATCAGTGTTGAATTAACTTTGAGAGAGTCAGTTTACTTTAACACTGAATATATGACACCGACAGTGTAAAATCTCTGTTTACTCCAATTATTTTCACCAACACTGGAAGTTATCTTTTTAAATTTTACTCTGTCCATTGTTGGAATAACTCCGAAAGAATTAAAATACTTTGACCCTGCATTTTTTACACTGCCAAATTTACTGTGTGGTTGAATGGGACAGAAAGCATGGTGAACAAACTGGAGGGGGTGGGGCATGAAGTGGCTCATTTGCATTTAAAGGGCCAGCGCTCAAAACCACCTTTCTAGTGTCATTACTCAGAAATAGGGTTGAAGTTGGACCTGAGGAGTTGAATTAATGAAGAATTTAGACCCAAGCCTAGCATTTACAGTTTATATACACGCTGAAGCACTGTAAAGGGGGGGTAGACATGACAAATTCATGGGGCCCAGCATTTGTGGGGGGTCCATAGAGCAGTGGAGGGGGTCCAGTGGATACAGGTTAGAAATTTTGTGTGAGATCTGCTGTATAAGAGAGGAGTAGAAGTCAGGATGTAAAATTTCACTTTCGTTTTATGTCAGTGTAAGTTACGTTAGTTATGGATCGCAAACCCATGTATACCCCCCCCCCCACACACACACACACACAACCACCCCCCCCGCTCTGACAGATCAACAAGATGCTGAATTTTATGAAAGATCGACAACATTTGCCTTTCTTGGGGCTCACAATTGCTAGCGGCGCCCCAGTGTAGACAACAGCGAAATGTTTTAAAATGCATAGTTCCGTTTAAAAAAAAAAGAAGTAAAATATCACTCCTTTAATGCACTATTTGGATTTTTTTATTGAACTCCGATTTTTTTGTGTGCTCGTTCATTTGACACATTAAATGCAACTTCTATGAACTGAATGCGACCCTGAAGTGACCCTCATACGCAAAAGAAGTCCTGAAGTAATACGTGACCACGCAGGCATGTACTGTATTTACGGAAGTAATTTTTCCCACTCCTCCTCCTCCTGGGACGCAGAATTGTGATGTTTGTCGCATTTCAATGACGTAAAGGTTGAATAAATGCGACCTGGCCGTTCAGACTAAAGTCGCATTGCAAAATATCAGATACATATCGCATTTAGGACCACATATGAAAGTGGCCTGGATCGGATTTGAAACAATCGGATTTGTGCTGTTCAAACTGTCTTTAACAGATCGGATACAGGTCACATATAGGCAAAAAAATTGGATTTTGGCCTGAACGTAGCCTTAGACCTAAATGCACTTGCTGTTTTGTCTGTGTTGCCATGGTAATGCTACGCGATGCTTTTAGCTATATACATATGCTATACATCCATGTAACCACGAGATGTCAGCGAAAAGTTCAACAAAACCAATTGTCAGAAACAGAGTGCAATCCAAACACTTAACCCTTAAACATGTAAATATCTAAAACAATATTTAAAACAGTCCAAGACCAGTGTATTTCATGAATAATTTAATAAAACAACAAACTAATACAACAAACTTTGCGGCGCTAAGCTAACACTAAGCACATCCAACAGTACAAGTATTTCTCCACCACTTAAACTCACTGACAGAGCTGAAGATGTGAAAAAATAAAGTTCGCATGATGAAGCAATGCATATGAATTTTGTCTTGCCTTTGCTGTTTTCCAATCATAACTTGGTTTATAAATGAATGAAGCTTCTGCTATCAGCTAATCCATATATTTTGTGTTACAATGAAATGATTCCAATTGGAAAAAAAAAAGGCCTATGTTAAGAAGTCTAAGACATTTCCTTGCTCTACAGCACAGGTGTCAAACATGCGGCCCGGGGGCCAAATCTGGCCCGCCAAAGGGTCCAGTCTGGCCCTTGGGATGAATTTGTGAAATGCAAAAATTACACTAAGATATTAACAATCCTTTTAGTTCAGGTTCCACATTCAGACCAATTCAATTTCAAGTGTGCAGGACCAGTAAAATACTATCATAAAAACATATACAGGGTGGGGAAGCAAAATTTATAATATTTTGAGGCAGGGATTGAAAGACAGTGTATGACCAATTAGTTTATTGAAAGTCATGAGAATTTATTTGCCACAAGAAAATTGACATAATAGAAAATGTTTTTATTCTATGTGTCCTCCTTCTTTCTCAATAACTGCCTTCACACGCTTCCTGAAACTTGCGCAAGTGTTCCTCAAATATTCGGGTGACAACTTCTCCCATTCTTCTTTAATAGTATCTTCCAGACTTTCTCGTAATACTTTTGCTCATAGTCATTCTCTTCTTTCCATTATAAACAGTCTTTATGGACACTCCAACTATTTTTGAAATCTCCTTTGGTGTGACGAGTGCATTCAGCAAATCACATACTCTTTGACGTTTGCTTTCCTGATTACTCATATGGGCAAAAGTTTCTGAAAAAGTATGGATAATAGTGTTAGATATGATTATGACATCAATATACAGGGGTTGGACAAAATAATGGAAACACCTTCACCTCAAGATGATAATGCCCCAATCCATACAGCTAGAATTGTTAAAGAATGGCATGAGGAACATTCTAATGAAGTTGAGCATCTCGTATGGCCGGCACAGTCCCCAGACCTCAACATTATTGAGCATTTATGGTCAGTTTTAGAGATTCAAGTAAGACGTCGATTTCCACCGCCATCGTCTCTAAAAGAGTTGGAGGGTATTCTAACTGAAGAATGGCTTAAAATTCCTTTGGAAACAATTCACAAGTTGTATGAATCAATACCTCGGAGAATTGAGGCTGTAATTGCCGCAAAAGGCGGACCTACACCATATTAAATTATATTTTGTTGATTTTTTTAAGGTGTTTCCATTATTTTGTCCAACCCCTGTATGTTTGGTTTCAAAACAATTGACGTAGTGCCTGCTGAGAAAAAACAACTAAATGTTCATTGTAAATTTTGCTTCCCCACCCTGTAAATAATGACAACTCCAATTTTTTCTCTTTGTAAATGTCAATATTTTCATGTATTTACACTAAAGCAAAGTATAATTTTGCAAAAAATGTGAATAACCTGAACAAATATGAACAACCTGAAATGTCTTAAGAGAAATAAGTACAATTTTAACAAGATTCTGCCTGTTTTCTGGATTTGTAGATCTACTGTTTATCTGTAAGTTATAATGTACATGTGTAAATGATAAACTGAGGCAGAATATTGTAAAAATTACACACATTACACATTGTTTGAAAGGATAGTTTGTAGATGTAAACCTTTTCATAATGTACATTTACTTTTTTCACTCGAAAGCATATAAAAAAGTTTGGAGTTGACATTATTTCTATATTATTATGTTATTATTTTACTGGTTCGGCCCACTTCAGATCAAATTTAGCTGAATGTGGCCCCTGGACTAAAATGAGTTTGACAGCCCTACTCTATAGCTTTAGTTCACGTCTCCAGGTGCACGAGGGCTGAGGCAGATCCCTGCCTGTTGAACGGTGATTCTTACCCCTCAGGACTCACCTCGCTGACAGAAATCGCCTTCACAACTGACTCTATTTTACACATTGTGCACAGATAAATGTCAATGCAACCAAATTAAATGGTTGGCTTTGATCTGACAGCAGCTCTCACAGGTCTTTCATAAGCCTATATAATAAACATGTGACGCTCTGCTCTAACTGATCTCTACATTTTGTTTTAAGGCTGTGCCAGCGCTGGAGAGAGGTCTGCCTTATACCATTTGCACTTTGAAATAAGCAAAAAATAAACTCTCTTTAACTTAATTGCATCCATCTTAGGCAGCAGTAAAGTACCAGTGCAGTGGTAAACACAAAGAATGTTGGAGGAACTTGCAAACAGAGACATGCAAACAGCCACTGGTAACCAAACTCATCTGCTGATCTAAAATATTTAAAAACTGGTGAACCACTAATCCAATCAATACATGTAAATAATCAAAGTAAAATGCATTTTGTCATCTTTGAATGGTCATCAGATATGACCCGATTGGATGTTCAGAGGCTCCTTATTGAATGTCGAAACATCGTCCTCTTGTAACACTAGAGGTTTTTCCATTGGACATCTGTGCAAAACTTTACCGATATTTACTAAATGTCGAAAAAACAGAAGTGCGTAATGTCAGTTTTTCCATTAAATCAACACCAACATCGATGTTTTGTTTTTTTTTTCAGGGGTATTTTACATCATTTTTACTTCTGTTTTGCTATCGCATTGGTGTTACATCAATGAATCCTGTACTGTACTGACTGTTGTTTCATAACCAAAAAAACAAACAAACAAAAATCTGATGATTTGTTAAATTTATTATCATGAGATGACATGAGAAGTCATTCCATAAACATGGCAAGGAACATAAATATCACATTGATTTACAGATATATTCATTATTATTATATATTACTCCTCTAACTCAAACTAAATGTAAAAATTATTTGATTTCCTGGTGTGTTCACACATACCATGCCATGTATCTTTTAAAACTCTTCTTCTTCACTTGTTGTAACATCTGTCAACATCCGTTTTTTTATTCACGTGACTCTAGTTGCAGAAAAAGTTCTTTCCATTGCAGTTTTGCGCGATATACCATTTGCGCTATGCCCAAAAAAACACCTCTTGCCAGCTATCCATCCCGTACTAAATTAAAAAAATTATTCGATTTTCTGGTGTGTCCACACATACTGCGCCATGTTTCTTTTAAAACACTTCTTCTTCAAAAAATAAACAAATTAAAAAATAAAACTCTTCTTCTTCACTTGTAACGTCCGTTAACATCCATTTTCTTTTAATTCACGTGACTTTAGTTGTGGAAAAAAGATCTTTCCATTGCAGTTTTGCGTGATATACCAATTTCGCTACACCCAAAAAACCACCTCAATCAGCACAAAAAATTTTCATTGAAAAACAAGAATTTTGGTGTAATTGTCGTTTTTCCATTATATTATACATACAGTATCTATCTATCTATCTATCTATCTATCTATCTATCTATCTATCTATCTATCTATCTATCTATCTATCTATCTATCTATCTATCTATCTATCTATATAATATATTAGGCACATTTTTATGTGCAAGTTATATTCACACAATTTGAGGGTCAATGGAAAAATGACTCTTGATTCACCAGTAAAACCCATGTACTTTGATAAATGACAGTGGTTGGAGTCATGTGTTTTTACATTCAGTAACTGATATCTTTGCTTAAAAAGTCCCCTTTTTCCCCAGTTTTCTCTGTTTTGATAGAATAACCTTTGAATTAGGGCTGCACGATTAATCGATTTTAAATCGAAATCGGATTTTTTAATTAGGACAATTTTTAAAAAAGGGAAATCGTAAAATCGATTTCATCTCTCTCGTGCCTGCGGGCCGCGCGCTTGCTGGCTCCCGTAGGCTCCTCCTCCTATCAGTGACAGCGGTCTGTCACAGAAGTCCATGTAATGACCGGACTTTAAATGTGTTAATGAGCCTGCAGTACTTATAGCAATGTAAGCCGTGGCTTCACGCACGGATCCCGCAACTGAAATAGAACTGCATGCGGATCACTCATCTTCCGTTGTCCCGGATCCGTACCGTACTGTCTTCTTCCGATCCGGGTCCAGGTCTCGGGGTCATTAGCCTCAGCAGAGGAGCCCAGACAGCCCTGTGCCCACACACATCCACCAGCTCCACACACAGAATCCCTCCAGTGTGTCCTGGGTCGGTCTGTTCCACGCACAGATCGCCCAGTTTAAATAGAACCGCATGTGGATCACTCATATTAACGTGGTCCACGCACACACGACTGATGCCTGTCACTGACTTACACTGGTATCACTTCTGTGGGCCCAGATACCCAGAATAAACAAATAAATAAATAAATAAATAAATTAGTCCTCTTACTTGCTAAATTTTTCATTCACAAATGTAAGTTCTGGAACACAAAACCAAATATTATTTATTTTTTGAAAGATGTTGAACTTTTTTTAAAGGTGTTAAATAAATCTGAAAACAAAAGGCAGATATAAAAAAGGTGTAAAAACAATCAGTATTTGCTCTGATTTGGACATTGTATTATAGTGTAATCCCCCTGGCAAACTTATGTTATTTTCTTGTTGTATACATTGTTTGTATACTCTACTTAATTCAATAAAGATTTAATTAAGAAAAAATAAACTTCTGTGGGTTTATCACATGATACCATCACAGATTTGAGGTCAGAGCAGTGCCTTGCATTGTTGGCTGCTCACGAAAACGACATGCTGACTTCTGTTGTCTTTTGTAGTTTTACCCAAAAATCGAAATCAAAATCGAAAATCGAGTTTTTAGAGGAAAAAATCGGGATTTTTTTTTTTGCCAAAATCGTGCAGCCCTACTTTGAATTTACTCTGAGCTTTTATGAACACCACCATGATCAATGAATTAAATATAGGAAAATGCATGATTTTTACTGAAAAATGCAAAATATTGAGAATCACGTTATAATAAATGGTGTCAAATCACTGGAGAATGGATAAATAGATCATTTGTGAACTGCCACAAAAGTAACACTGGGTCTTTATGGGTTAAAATGACTAAATGTCCATAAAATATTTCAGCATGTAGTTGCAGAATCGGAGGTATTTGTTCTTTAACCCTTTCATGCACAGTGGTCACTACAGTGGACAGCTATTCTACAGCTGTTCTCTTGAATATTCATGGATTTGGTTGTTTTACTTGCATATCAACCAACACAGTGGATACTTATGGACCATCCCATAATACACTGCAATTCATACCGTTATTGTAACATTCTTGTTCTTGATAAACCTGATCCGCAGAAACATATTTGAGTGTAAATCAATTGTTAGTTGTTATTAGACTGTAATTAACAGTTGTTTTTTGTTTGTTTTTTTTAAGTTGTTGTGTTTTGTTGTTTTTTGCATATTATTTGAGTAAGTAATAACTGCTATTATAGTATGTTAAAATGTGAGGAAACGTCAGATTAGCAACATTAAAAAAACATTTATTTCATAGTTTTCACTCAGTATGACAGTAAATACATGTTTCTTTGCTTCAAAAATTAAACGCATGGTGTCCAGCTGAGTGGACATTTTTGTAACTCCATGAAAAATAGGTTCATAAAAAAAAAAAAAAAAAAAAAAAAAAAAAAAATTCAATCAGATTGTTTTTTTCATGCCTAAAGAGGAAAAAAACACTCAAGAAAAAAAATCTTGATTAAGGTTCTCATAATTTGTGCATGAAAGGGTTAATCTACCAAAGGTGAGTCTGAAAATGATATCACGGATAAAAAACTAAAAATCTGAAGTAGGGGAACTAGGTTTCCCACTTTATGATGGACTGCACAGTACATACAACACATACTGAATCAACGTCCTGCACTTCGGCCAATTTGGAAAGCAATAAATGAGTCCATGCAAACTGTCGAGACTATAGAAATCTGCATTCAGTTAAATGCACTGTCTAGCCAAAACAAAAAACTCTCACACACATGCAGACTCATATTTTGTTGGACAACCTCTAGCATTAATTAATTGATTCTGTTGGGTTTCTGTAGAATTGACTTAGAGTCTGGTTTTGACCAACTCTATATATAAAATGTCAAGAGATAACTTTCTTGTGATCTGGCGCTATATAAATAAAATTTGATTGATTGAGTGATTTAATTGGTTTTCCCCTGTAAGTCGCTTTGGAAAAAAGCGTCTGCCAAATGCGTAAACATAAACATAAACATAAACATAATTACAGCATAAATTCACTCACCTTGTGTTGGGTCTACTCCATCTTACCTCTAAGATTCTTCATGTGGTCTCTGTCTGGAGTCCTGGAGGCCAATCATGTGTGAAAATGATGCTTCTTCTTCTTCTCATGCTGAACCTGATCATTTTTGGAATATGTCTGCACTATCAGGGAAGAAAAACCTCTTTTGGGACACAATGTTTCTGAACCTTGACCTGACGAACTCAAGCAACCCCAGATCATAAGACCACCCCCACAGACTTGTACTGTTGGCACTAGGCATGATGGGTAATCACTCCATCCGCCTCTCTTCTCACCCTGAGTCATTCATCACTCTGGACCAGGGTCAATCTGGACTCATCGGACCACATGACGTGTTTTCCGTTGCTCCACAGTCCAATCTTTACAGTCTGTAGCAAATCGAAGCCTGTTTTCCCATTATGATAAGTATCTGATAAGTGTTTTTCTTAAGGGTTTACAGCTGTTTTATCCCAGTCCTTTGAATTCTCTTCAGATTGTACATGTGGAAATGCTCTTACTTTCATCATTAAATAAACATGAGTTTTTAAGTTGATTTTATATGATTTCAGCAAATGTTTAAGTGATTTCCGATCATTTAAGGTTTTACTTTAATCGCATTTCAGCTTGAGGAGGATGGTTTACCACTAATCTTCCAGGTTTTAATAACGCTTTGGACAGTTTTTAAACCCAATTTTAGTTGTTTCCTCATCTTCTCTGTTTTTTTTTTTTTTTTGCTTGATGCAGAACAATAATGTAACTTTTATTAAACAGAGTTACGTCTTTTCCATGACCTGACATAGTTGTTTAAGAAATGAGCTACTCACTGCATCATTTAGAGATAAATAACTTATTGCAGGCTGAAATATATTAACCCTTTAAGCACCAAAGTTGCATTATTGCGACAAATACCACGACTGAATGAAACAGACCATAGCTCCAGATAGAGTTGCCAAATTTTGTTACCACCTCCCACCTATAAGTGGTGGACATTCCTAATACAATTTCAGGGCATGTTTTTATTCAAAGTGAAGAAGAAAAAGGCAAGAAAAGCACTCAGAGAGCGCAGACCTAAGCCAAGGCAGATCACTCCCCCCCTCCGATCACCACCAAAATGTAATCATTTGTTCTTTGTGCCAGTATCAACATTTCCTGAAAATTTCATCAAAATTTGTCCATAACTTTTTGAGTTATCTTGCTAACAGACAGACAAACCCCGTTTAAAGCACATGTGCATTATGGATCAGATCTACAAAGACACTGAACACTGAAGAACAGGCAGAACAACACTTCAAATAGTGCTTAATTGTCTTTAGACATTTCAGGTTGTTCATATTTGTTCAGGTTATTCACATTTTAGTGTTACAGGATAGTTTGTAAATGTAAATATTTTCAGAATTTAATGTTATTTTTTGCACTAAAACAAAGAAAAAAAAAAGTTGTTAATTCTAGACTTTTTTTTTTTGGCTTAATTCAAGATTTTTTTTTTTTACTTAATTGAAGATTTATTATTTTTTTGCTTAATTCAGATTTTTTAAAACTTAACTGAGGTGTTGTTTTTTTTTTTTTTTATCTTAATTAAGTTTTTTTTTTTTTCCTTATTTGGAGATTTTTTTTTTTTTTGGTTTAATTCAAGATTTTTTAAAACTTAATTGAAGATTTTTTTTGTCTTAATTAATATATATATATATATATATATATATATATATATATATATATATATATATATATATATATATATATTTTTTATTTTTTTATTTTTTTTTTTTTTAACTTAATTGAAGATTTTTTTTCTTTGTTTAATTCAAGGTTTTTTTTTAAACTTAATTGAAGATTTTTTTTGGCTTAATTAAGATTTTTTTTTTTTTTAGTTAATTGAAGATTTTTTTTGGCTTAATTCAAGATTTTTTAAAAACTTAATTGGAGATTTTTTGTGGGTTAATTAAAATTTTTTTTGTACTTAATTGAATTTTTTTTTGGCTTGATTCAAGATTTTTTTAAACTTAATTGAAGATTTTTTTTTTTTTTGGCTTAATCAAGATTTTTTTTCTTTACTTAATTGGAGATTTTTTTTTGGCTTAATTGAAGATTTTTTTTAAACTTAATTGAAGATTTTTTTTTTTGCTTATTTCAAAATTTTTTTTAGTTAATTGAAGATTTTTTTCTGGCTTAATTCAAGATTTTTTAAAACTTAATTGAAGATTTTTTTTGGCTTAATTCAAGATTTTATACTTAATTGAAGATTTTTTTGGCTTAATTCAAGACTTTTTTTAAACTTATTTGAAGATTTTTTGTTTTGGCTTAATTAAGATTTTTTTTTTTTATTTAATTGAGGATTTTTTTGGGGTTTAATTGAAGATTTTTTACTTAATTGAAGATTTTTTTTTTTTTTTTTGGCTTAATTCAACATTTTTTTTTACTTAATTGAAGATTTTTTTTTTAAATTTTTTTTGGCTTAATTCAAGATTTTGTCCTTAATTCAAGCTAATTATTTTTTTTTGCTTAATTCAAGACTGTGGAATTTTTGCACTTGGCAAAACCATCCCAGGGGCTGAACTGGAGTCTTTGGCGGGCTGCATGTTTGACAGCCCTGCTTTACAAGCTGAAGGACTGACCTGTGAACTCTCTACTGTGTATGTTTGGTTTTTCAGTTACATTTATATGACAGATCAAAACTGACTACCTCTCGGAACTGTCCCACAAAAACAAATATTTGTCAGAACACGAGCAAATTTTCTCAAACGAAAAGAATCTGCAGTGAAGTCAGCCAGCGTCAGGAGGTCAGATGGAGGGATGGTGAAAGGATACGAGCAAACAGAACCATCCCTTCAGCTGATGAAACATGGAATTTACACCCTCCACTCATCTAAGTGACGCAGAAAGGTTTTCTATCATCAAGCCCTACTCTACGAGGAATCATAACATAAACACGGCACTGCCAATAAATACTTCTAAAGGAGTGCCCTGAAATTATTTGGTGATCTTTGTTGAGCAACTGGCAACATTTGGCAGCTGAGATCAACAATAGCACAATCTGTCCTATCCCAGGAGAAAGGTCACAGCGAGGGCACTCAGAGCCAAAGACATGGGCTGCCTTCTCACTTATCATCTTTGCAGTACACCCACATTTTCCGTTATGGTGTGATTTAAAGGCATTGTGTGGGATCCAGCGTTTATTGCTTACAATAATGTCACTGTATGATTTGCAGCTTGACTGTGAGTACGACGCACTCGCTAACGTTCCCGCTCCTGAAATGTGGAACTGTTGTGCTTGGATTCACAGGGGAGCTGTTTACTGTGGCACCACTCATTCTAGCCATTGTTTCTGCTCGCTTAATGACAGACTCGGCCACAATGGGATCAAAATGGACACTGTGTGCCAGTGTGATACGCATGCAAACTGCAAGTTCATGGGGACTTACACCGAGCTGAAAGTTAGGAATGAGCAGATTACAGAATACATGTCTGTAAATGTAACTTGTAATGTATTCAAAGTGAGCAACTAGGGCTGCTCGATTATAGAAAAAAAAAATAATCACGATTATTTTAGTAATAAGTGAAATCACGATTATTAAAAACGATTATTTGTTAACCTTAAAGTTGTTTATTTTTTTCTTGCAAAACAATGTAAAATATACTCTTTAAACATAAATAAAGCTTTTAACCACTAAAACAAAGTATGTTCACTTTTGTATGAAACAAAAAAATCTTTGAATGCAAATAAATGTACTGTAAATTCAAGTATGTTTCCTTTTGTAAATAAATAGTGCACTGTAATTAAAGTGCTATAGACTTGCCATAGAACTGTAGCAATAAAAAAAAAAAAAAAAAAACAAATTATAAATTCAAGTATGTTCAGTGTAGTATGAAACAGTAAATTCAGTGGCGTGCGGTGAGGTTTCAGTTCAGGCCTTCTGTTTACATCAGCCATCTAGAATACGCACGTTAGGGTTATACGGGTTAGGGTTAGGTTAATACGGGAGTTGCAGCGTAAAGAGATTCGGAGACTGAAGACTGCATTGCGGACGAAGTTGTTTTTATGCGTTTTAGTTTTTCATAAGATTACGATAAAGGTGGCGGTGGTTAAACTTTAGATGGTTAAAAAGGTTTGTTGTGTTAGCGGTCGGTGCGGACACAACTACGAAACACTTTTTGCACGTGATGTGTTTTTGCTCTTTGTCTTCATCAAACCCAAAGTGATTCCATACAATTGAATTTGACTTGCCTTTTTTGTTTACCAAGCACTTCTGCTGCGATTCTCCTGCCATTTGTCCAGACCGCTAGGTACAACTTTCCTCTTGGGGTGGACCTGCCGGCTAGCTGGCAGCTGTAGCTTAGAGGGGGGCGGGGCAGAGCAGCTCATGGTAGCTTGCGTGCGCGTGAATTAAAACAACTCAAAATTAATAATAGTTTTTTCTCGAATACATAATTTTTGTAATCGTTGCATGTAATAATCAAAATCGTAATTGAATTTCGATTAATTGCACAGCCCTATGAGCAACCTTTTCTCTGCTTTGAATTACTTGAACATTATTTTACATCGTTATTACAACAGTCACACAGTGAAGTGGGCTGAACTTGGGAGTTACCATGAATGTGGAACAAGGTTATAATAGTTTTGGATTTTTCATTATAGTTTAGTTTTATTTCGTTTTGACTTTTTTTTCTCTAATTCAGTTAGTTTTAATTAGTTTTTAGAGCAGGTTTGCTAGTTTTTATTAGTTTTCGTTATTTTTTAAATGCTTAGTTTTAGTTTAGTTTTAGTTTCTTTACATCTTTTCTCTTCTTCGCCGTCGAATTCAAATAAATCCAAGACAGGACAGGGATGAAAAGCTGACTCTAAACGACAAGTAATGAGAAGTGACGAACCGTTAAATATCATACGGTGCCGGCAGCTAAAATTGCTTGAGGGAAATAAATCGATTTCATATCAATCCGATGTTGACAAAGATGAAAATGAAGGGAATTTTTATCCATAATTTTTATACGTTTTGGTTAGTTTTGTAAGCACACAATACAGTTTCAGTTAGCAAGGTTATTATCGTTAACGAAAACTAACGAAATGACGAAAACTAGAATTGTAAAAACATTTTCGTTAACTGAAATAAATAAAAACTATAATTAAAAGAAAAAAACATAACTAACTGAAACTGTATTGTGTGTTTACAAAACTAACTAAAACGTATAAAAATTATGGATAAAATTCCCTTCGTTTTCGTCTTTGTCAATGTCGGATTGATATGAAAGTGATTTATTTTGCTCTAGCAATTTTAGCTAGCAGTACCATATGACACTTCACGGTTCGTCACTTGTGGTTTCCAGTCGTCTTCTGGTTCCCACTCTACCTGGAAACATGGAGATTAAAGTTGGGAGAAAGCAGCAGAGTCCTGTCTGGGATTTATTTGAATATGACGGAGAAGAAGAGAAAATATATGAAAAAACTAAAACTAAACTAAAACTAAGCATTTCGAAAAAAAGGGGAAAATTAATAAAAACGAGCAAACCTGCTCTAAAGACAAAACTGACTGAATTACAGAAAAAAAAGTGAAAACTAAATAAAACTAAACTATAATGAAAAATCCAAAACTATTATAACCTTGTCAGTTAATTATCGTTTTTCTTTAATTACACTTTTTATTTATTTCAGTTCATGAAAATGTTTTTACAATTCTAGTTTTCGTCATTTCGTTAGTTTTCGATAATAACCTTGATGTGGAAACACAAAACAAAGTGTTTTTTTTCTGTCAAAAATGAAAACAAAAAGCATTAAGTTACAGTGAAAACCTTGAACAAAAGTGAAAATAAAGCAGTTAATAGTAGAACATTTTGTTTTCACTGTGTTGTGCATTTTGTTGCTTTACAGCTAATCCACTTAAAGTAAAAATGGAACCAGAACAAGCTGTTTTTATGCTTCGCTGCTTCCAACAGCAGTAAATGGATGAAAATTATAGGACATAATTAGCAATAACACATATTTACTTTTCATTTCAACAAACAGCTTGACATCCAGTTGCTCACTATGTTATATGTAGACAGACACTATACTGTGTGTATAGCTTACTATGTTTTTTTGTTTTGTTTTGTTTTTTGTTTTTTTTTAACCAAGGGCTTATGGGAAATAAGTAATGGCATTTATGTTGTCTTAAAAAGTATCCTCTTCCTGATTTTGAGAATGCAACTTTTAATGGATATTCTAATGACCACCTCATTAACCCTGTAAAGCCTGAACCATTAAATCACTGACAGATAATTCCAGTTCTTTGAAACCAGAGACTTTGTTGGTCCTTCTTAACTCTTTCCCCGCCAGAGCATTTTCCAGTGAGTTGGTAGCCAGCGCCAGCCGTTTTGGTCATTTTCACTAATCTTTGGAGGCTCACTGAAAATGTTGTGTTAGGAGTATGTGAACACTGAATACATCAAAAGAAAGAACAGAACTTCAACTTTTAAACACAAAAAACTATTTTATTCTATCTTTATTCGTTCGTGAGATATAAACATTTGAATATTGGTCATTTTCAGGAAAAAACTGAATTTTGAGCAAAAAGCTGAGAAAATTGCATTTTTTTCAAAGATATTGATTTTCAAGAGAAAACTGATTTCCTATTTACATTTTTGACTCTTTCTTATTTACCAACAGTAACACTGTCTTCAAAATCACAAAATAAAATAATAATAACAGCAATAATAGTAACAAACAGCTCTAAGATATCCCATCATTCCACAAAATGTTAGGGGAATCCACACCAAACTTTAGACTGAACATCTTGTAAAGCACAAGGTTCCTTCTAAACTTTGCACATTTACATACATCAGTTATAAGTCTAACACATAGTAGTTTAGCTTTTGGATATAAACACCTCAATATTCCTCATTTTCAAGAAAAAAAGAAACAAATGCACTAAATACTGTAGATTTCTGGCCTTTGGCTGCACCAGGTCCTCCTGTTGGACCAGCTGCTGTGTTTGATCTGTAAATAATTCTATGGACATCTAGTTATTTATCTCTGTATGAATATATGTATTTATTTATTTCATACAAAAGCCAAATCCAACAGTGTCTTCCATGTGTCCTGCTGACATTCTACAGCTGAATATGTTCTGTGTCCTCAGTCTGAATCTGAACTCACTCTAACAGATGAACACTAGCTTTCCTTTGTCTTGTCCCATGTCTGTATGTCTGTCTTCTCCTTGAATGTCCCCTAGAAATGTCTCTTTTCTCTTCCTCCTGTCTGTCATTTTCTCCGTGTTGCTCTGTGCCCCCCCCCCCCCCCCCACCCGCACCTCCGTGTCGGACCTGAGCCGCTCCTTGTTTCCCGTGTTCCGTGTCCGTCTCCCTGACCTTCTATTTCTCCGTTCCTGTCTCTAAATGGTTCTTCTGTAGCTCCATCATATATTGAATTGTCAGACTCTGTCTCCATAATCATCTTTAAGGCTTTTGAAACTGCGCGCGGTTCCTGCAGTCTTCATTTCCTCCTTCAGTGACTGCCGCTGGATGCGTTGCCATGGGATACGGAGACTCCAGTGCAAAAACGTTAAACCCGGCCCGTCATTTTTCCGAAAAAGCTGCTTAATTGTTTGTTTTTGGACTAAGGAAAGTAATTCACATGATCCACAACACCTCCAACTACAGTATAACAGTGAAAACACGGATTGACGGAAAATCTCGTCATTGGCGGGGAAGCGTTGGGAAGCAATTGACGGAATATCTCGTCAATGGCGGGGAAAGAGTTAACAAAAAAAAAAAAAAAAGTTTTTTTCAAATATGAATTTCCATGTATTATTTTCAATTTTGTATTATATTTGATAAATTGGGTCTCAATGCTCAAATATTATAATTTTTGAGCAAACAAAAACATAATATAACACAAACATGTCTAAAAAATTGGTAATTCTTTTTCAAAATTGGCAAAGTTCTGCGTCCTTCCTCATTAATAACAGTCTTGTAGTGTCACTGGACAGGCCTCTGGTGAATTAGTTCCTCCCCCCTGGTGGATTATCCATCTATGGTATAGGTGCCGTATGCATGCTTTGTGTAACTGATAGCAATTTCAGTTCTGCTATTAATTAGTGATTAGTAATGTTATAATTTAACTGCATTTTTAAAAAGTCTTACATGAGTGTAATTTAATATTTGCATTATTATTTGCACAGTCATGGTGTTTTGGTTATTTCATGTCAATTTACAGATAAGTTGCTAAGGATAAATATAAGAGCCTGTAGCTTTAAGAAGGTCCGGTGAGCTTGGGGGTGTTACGTGCCTGGGGGATATACGGCATTAGAGCCGAGAGGAGCTCACGGTTTTCCTGACCGTGTTCAGACTGTGTGGATCAGTTCGTATATATTTGGCCGTATGTAGACAGAAAACATATGCAGTGGATTCTTGTATGTATTTACTTTTTATTTTTTGTATTTTGTTCAATAAATCTGAGAAGACGAACTTTGTGGAGGACACACTTTTTACAACACCAGTCAGCCATAAGCTCCGGTGGAAGGTTTTATTGGAAAACCTACATATGGCATGTATCTAATTGTATACATCAGGTTTTTGAAGACAAAAAATATCACAATGATCATGTAGAGCACAGATGTCAAACACGTGGCCCGCCAAAGGTTCCATTCCGGCCCTGCAGGATGAAAGTGCAAAAATTCACCTGAACAGTCCAGGTTGTCCAAATCATTTTGGTTCAGGTTCCACATACAGACCAATGTGATCTACAGTAAAAATAACAACACAATAAACCCATAAATAATGACAACGACAAGTTTTCTTTGTGAAAAATTATTTGGAAAAAATTTAAGTGAAAAAATTAACATTACACTGTGAAAATATTTACATTTCCAAAATTATTCTTTCAAAATAAAACGCAAATAAAAATGTGCAATTTGAACAATATTCTGTCTGTTAAATTTTTTTTGCAAATGTTTTGTGCATTTATGGATCCACTGCGATCTGTAGTTGTGTTAATGATAACAGATATATTGTAGAAGATAATAATGTAGAAATTGTTCAAATTTTAGTTCCAAACTCCAAAATTTTAACAATATTCCGCCTGTAACCAAATGTTTATGTAACATTGTGTGTAATGTACATGTATAAATAAGTCAAGGCATAATGTTGTTAAAATTGCACAAATTTTTCTAATGAAATTTCTGTTTTTTCAGGTTATTCACATCTTTTTTGTAAAATGTAAATATTTTCATAATTTAATTGGGGGTTTTTTTGTACTAAAACAAAAAGAAAAACTTAGATTTGTCATTATCTATAGGTTATTAAGTCATTATTTTACTGGTCTGGCCCACTTTAGATCAACTTGGGCTAAATATGGCCCCTGAACCAAAATGAGTTTGACACCCCTGATGTAGAGGGCTTCAAAACTCATGTATCAAATATGATACATTTGGCGTTATAGGGTTAAAATATTGCTGCAACTAAATACAAGTACTACGATTTTGTATTTTAAATATATAACGCTGTCATTTCCCAAAACTAGACATGGGCCTTGAAGTGGAATTTTAACAAGTGGTTAAAAACAGACAAAACAATCAGATTACAGTAATTCAGATGGATATGTTTCCTGACTATATGTAACATATAGATAAATATTATACAGTAACATTCCCCTCTAGAGCTTTAAACAGTGTTTAATTTGTTTGTACATGACAAAATATTTTTTCTGTTTTATTCCGTGGTGGACGTGGCAGCAGATGTCTCGCTTGTCTGCCGCTTGTTTCCACTGAGTGATGACCATAATTAGCCAGAGCACCGACGTCTGGATTGTCCACGTCTCTGGAATATTTACACGGTCCTGCAAGTGAATCAGTCAGCACATCTGCAGATTAATGAGACATGCTGGGTGTAATTTCATGGTCTCTGTGAATACAACCTAGAGTGATTTCTAATGAAAACTTGTCAGAGATTATAATTGAGGGCTTTCCCTTCTAGAAACATAACTGACTTATCTATATATTGTTATAATGTGTGAGGCAGGTTGTCAAACACAGAACGTGTACTTTTGTTATTGTTTTGTAGAACACTTCAGCCGTTGCCGTTCCAGTTAATGTCTCCTTGCAGTTTACACGCTGTCACTCCTCATACAGAGTAATAATTACATTTCAATCACAGTTTCATTCACCTGTCATGCCAAGGCCAAGTACTGCTGTCTGAGGTGTGACTTTCTGTGGGAGTTTCTCTGTTTTTAGGCGGTTAAACACACTGCTTTGACAGGCAGGTTTTCCCTACAGGGCTCAGTCATATTCTCCAGCTGCTGATGGAGTGCCAGAACTTATAGAAAACAAGTGTTGATTTTGGAAGACAGGTTCCAGTGACCCTCTGTCCTGTATTTCCTTGTAAATCAACATTTGGTTTTTGTCCAGACGGAGTTTTAAGACAGGCAGAGCAAGAAAGGCAGAGCAGGGGAGGAGGTGTGACTGCTCACCAGCAGATAAAGGCTTGTGCCAAGGCCTGAACAAATAAACAAGGGGATGATTATTTCAGCACACACGACTCGGCTAATTCAGAATGAATTAAGAGTGCCCCAGCTCACAGCGCCGATAAGCCAAACCCCTGTCGCTCTGGGCCCTGGCCTCTGTTTTCTTAACTAATGCCCTCCCCACTCCCTCCCCGGGCCTGTTTAATCAGTTTAAGATCTAAGTTGGATCTACTCACCATTCAGGAATGAAAATGTCAAAGCAAATTATCTGAATGAGCCAATTTACACATCCTATGTGTGTTTTAAAACCACATCTATGTGTTGGATCTCTAATTATTTCTTAGAGCTGATCTAATGTGCTGTTACTTTATCGACTCATTTTAAAACCTCCAACAAGAGCAGATGAGACATTTTCTTGGACACAAAAAGCTGAGAGTTTTTCTCCCTTGTTCAATTAGGTTTTTGTTTATTCTAACCTGTTTCTACCAATGAATTTGTGTATCAACATACTGTCAAATTGATTTTATGCTTTATGCTTTCTCCTGGCACGCAGGATGAAGAGTTACTTTGAGTTGATACCACGCAGTTATGTGTTTCTTACTCAATATAAATGATGATTCACTTAATGACAACAGCAAATAACTACTCCTTGAAATAATCCCATTAATTCTCTTCTTTTTAGGCAAGTTCTTCTTATTTCGAGACTTATTACAAGTGGATGGCTTGCAGATGTTTCCTCACAGAGGCTCATCAGTGAACTTCACCCCAGCTCTGTGCTGTACCAGGGTTCAGATTACTCTCTTCTGAATTTTCTCATGGTGAGATGGAGCTGAAGGTAGATAAAACGAGGAGTGTTATTCTATGATTAGAGCTTGAGCAGCTCCTTAATGACCCCCCCCCACCCTTCCAGATCAGTCATCGACCGTCTGGTCTCTCTGGCCAGCATCACGTAGACCACAGACCTCTGGTCCCCATTAATGCCCCCCCCCCCCCCCCCCCCTTGTACAGTATTTCTGAGTCCAGTGGTTAAAAGACCCAGGCGGGTTCCGTTCCACATTAGTTTTGGCCTGGTATCTGGCCTCTGCAGTGTGTTTGTGGTGCTGCCCTGCAGCACTCCATGATGATTGAGCAGCACTGTATTTCCCCCGCTTTGATGCCCAAAAAGGTCCCCTGACAGAAAAGGAATGCTGTGACATTTATTACTGACCATTTGGGCTGTCTGTCAGAGGTACATTGGTGTGTATTCTATGTGTTTGCTCTGAAGGCACTGAGTCAGAGGAAACAGAGCACAACGGAAATGAGATAGTTGGTTAGGTCCTGTTGTTCCTGTTGTTCAGCGTTGTCACCATGACCAACAAGAATCAAATAGGAAGACATGACTTCATCTATTGGACAGGATCTACGCCTTCACCTTGACAGGATCTGAATCAGACCCACACTGATTCAGACTGCCTTTATGAGAATTCTGCACCTATACAAACTATCCACAGATTGTCTTTGTTGTTAATCTTTTTATTCAGTCAGTTACAAAGACATCCACCATTACAATTCATCCATATTTTGGAAAATACACACAGAGTGAGCAAACCAAAAATACAACAAAGGAAAGCAAAGATAACAAACACATTTTAACAACCCTCACCCCCCCACCCCACCCCCATCCCAGGACTCATGATATATCACACCAAGGGAGGCCCCGTAAACTCTAATTATATTCAGGTTGAGTTATCAGTATATTGTTGAAGGGGATGCCAAATCTGAAGAAACTGGTGTAGTTTATTTAATAGTGAGAACCGGATTCTCTCTAAGTGAGAGAGTTTAATCATTTCTTCCAACCATAATTTACCTGAAGGAACTTCTGATTTTTTCCAGAACAACAAAATAAGCTTTTTTGCTACGATAAGTGCATAAGACAGCAGTTGATGGTGGTGTTTGTTAAGTTGGGAAAATGGATGAGAGGTTCCAAGTACAATCAGAAGCAGGTCAGGTTTCAACTCTATATGAAGCGTATCTGTTAGAGTTTTAAATATGTTAGTCTAGTATGGAATTAATTTAGGACACAAAACATAACTATGGAGAAGAGTGGCTTCTTCAGTAAGGCATTTGTCACATAATGGGGAAACAGTCTTTGAGTAATGTAGTCTGTGGATGATCTGAAATTGGATAAACTGGTGCCTTGAATTAGCAGAACATTTGTGAATATTCTCTAAAGCATTATCCCAAAGTTCGTCATCTAACTCCATATTCAGATCCTGTTCCCAGCATGTTTTTATACCTTGCACAGAGGGTGATATTCTGGATAATAGTGACTTGTAGAGTTGAGATAGTAGTGCCCTTCCTTGCCTCCCAATTTAAAAAAAATCATCGACCTTAGAGGGTTTTATTCTTTCTACGGAGATTTTCTTAATTTATTGAGATTATTTCATGTTAAATGTAAGTAATCTAACTTTTACAGACATGTGATTTATTGTTTAGAAAACCTGACCAGGCTAAGAAATACATTTTAATAAAAATAATGTTGAAATTCACCTTATCGGTTAAAGAAAATGTTCTATTGTATTTCTTCCCTCTCTATGTTCCAATCAGCATACACTACCAGGCAAAAGTTTGGACTCACCTTCTTATTTAAATGACATGAGATGGACCACAGATGGCCAACAAGAGCTCAGCATCATTTGGAACTCCTTCCAGACTTTTGGAAAACATTTCAGGTGATTACCTCATGAAGCTCATCAAGAGAATGCCAAGAATGCACAAAGCAGTAATAAAAGCAAAATGTGGCTATTTTGAAGAATCTAAAATATAAAACATGCTTTGAGTTTTGTCACACCTTTTTAAACTACATAATTCCATATGTGTTCATTCATAGTTTTGATGCCTTCAGTGAAAATCTACAATGAAAATAGTCACAAAAATAAAGAAAAACCAGGTGAGTCCAAACTTTTGCCTGGTAGTGTATATTACCAATAAATTAATTCTATAAACAGTTAAAAAAAAAAAAAAAAAAAAAAAAAAAACACTAAATGGATAACACGCAGAAGAAATAAAACTGCTGGTGGTTTAATGTGCCAAGAATAAAACTGGAATTAGTCTCAGCAGTCTCAGCGCTAAAAGGCTTTTTGGATGCTTTTTCATCTACATCCATGCATCTGTCAGAATATTGTGTGATGCTGAAGACAAATGTCTGTCTGTCTGTCTGTCTGTGGTTATCCCTCTGGCAGAAGACTGAGTTTTGGCTCAGACAAGTTTCTTATCAGCTGTCTCTGACATACATGTCTGATTGTTGGTCAAGTGGAAACCTTCACTGTGTGTGGTATCGACTGCTGCTGGCGTTGTGTTCTTTGTCTCTGCTTGTCTCTGTTTCGCTGTACCTCTACCTGGGCTTCTTATAGGAACTCTGCTGTTTGTCTTTAGGATTTTTGATGAATAAGACGTTATACTAACACTGACCTTTCAGGCCACAGAAAGGAAAACCCTTCCAGACGTCACTGTCTAGTGATTCGGTGACACTTTATAATAAGTACACACTATGAAGCATTAGTTAAGCATTAATAAATACTGAATTCATCATTTTTTAAAGCATATTTCTGACATGAATACTCATTAGTATATGGTTTATAAACACAGTTGTAAATGTTTTACTCATCATTAATAAGCACATTAGTTAAGCATTAACCCTTTCATGCATGAATTATGACAATTTTTCCTGAGTGTTTTTATTTCTCTTTAGGCATTAAAAAAAAAAAAGTGTTAGGAAAAAAAATGTATGAACCTGTTTTTTGTGGAGTGTCAGCTGGATACCATGTGTTTAATATTTCAAGCAAAGAAACATATATTTACTGATATACTGTGTGAAATCTATGAAATAAAAACATTTTTAATGGTGCTAATGCTGATGTTTTCTCACATTTTATCATACTCTAATACTAGTCATTACTCACTTCATGAAGATAACATTAAAAAAACAACTTTTGTTAAAAAAAAATTACATTAATTACAGTCTAATAAAAAGCATTTGATTTCCAGTCAAATACGTTTCTGTAGATCAGGTTTATCAAGAACAGCAAAGTTACAGTAATGGTATAAATTGCAGTGTATGGGATGATGCAAGAACGTCCAATGTGTTGACTGATATGGAACTAAAACAACAAAATCCATGAATAAACAAGAGAACTTCTGTAGAATAGCTGTCCACTGTAGTGACCAGTATGCATGAAAGGGTTAATAAATACTGAATTCATCATTTATAAAGCATATTTCTGACATGAATACTCATTAGTATATGGTTTATAAGCACAGTTCTAAATGTTTTGGAAAAGAAATTTGTGAGTTAGTGTAAAATACCCACTAAAATATCCATTAACCATTAGTACATGTCTGAATACTGTATGTACAAGCATAAATATGCACCATAACTGGTTTGCAAGTGATGCAATACTAAATGTTTAAATATTGAATCCATAATATATAAAGTATGAAAATACAATCATTAAGCACATTGTAGATGAGCTTATTAATGATGAGTAAAACCATTATAACTGTGCTTATAAACCATATACTAATGAGTATTCATGTCAGAAATATGCTTTATAAATGATGAATTCAATATTTATTAATGCTTAACTAATGCTCCATAGTGTGTACTTATTATAAAGTGTTACCAGTGATTCCTCAGTTGTCCTTTTTGGTGACTTTTCCTATACTTTCACAGTTCATATGAGGCAGCACATGGTCTTAGTACATAGTCTATTTGATGCACAAGTGAGTGAGAGATCCAAATGTGTCCCCAGGCACTCCTGCTGATTTTTTTCCAATTCAACAAACAGGACCAGCCAGTATTCACAAATGTGCATATTCTAATTGTTCAGTTGCGTAACAACAGTGTCTGTGATTGTTGTGAGTACTGGACCTGGCTCTGATGGTCAAAATAGTCCAACAACCAATCAGAGAGCTCTCCTGATCTCTTTCCATTCCTGGAAATCTGCTGAGTGACAGTGGCCATGGCAACAGCACGGCTCTTTGCGGCTCCCTTGCACCCCCGCTGTGCAGCGTTTGATGGCAGTTAAATGTGTTGTGGAGTAATTGGGTTGTGGACCGGATGAGAAATGTCCCCTAAGGTGTGACAGAATGTGAGAAATGGAGCAGGTGGTGGGAGCCCAGAGGCTCTCCCATACCCATCACAACATTCAGCCCATGGTTGTTTTCCTACCAGGTGTAAACCATTCAGCTCTGTCATTCTGTCTCAATGACAGCATGAAATGTGCACATGTCTGGAAAATAGAACTAAGTCATGTGGTTGTACTTATCTGTGAAAGTATTCTGAAATAGCATTAGTGTATGTGACAACACACAGAACTGCAATACAAGTATATATGAGAACAAGTCCCAAATACTATGTTTTGTTTGCAGACATTAGAACTGCAATCAAATGGATTTAACACCATGGGTTTTTAGTGGTTGAGCTGTTTCCTGAAAATGTCTCACTCCATCCAACCAATATCTCCACCAGCTTATCTGTGCAGTGTTGAAAGTGTTTTTGGAGCCTGTCCCGGTTGATACTGGGTGAGTCCATACTGGACATTTCACCAGTCTATCAGAGGGATAACACCTATAGACAGACAAATATTCACACATTTACATCTGTAGGCAGAGCAGAGTCACAAATATGAATGTAGCTGTTAAATCTGCTTTTTTTCTGAGTGAAGCAGGGAAAAAAAAAACATGCTGTGTGGTATTTGTCAGCAATTAGTGCATATACAGGGTGGGGAAGCAAAATTTACAATGACCATTTAGTTGTTTTTTCTTAGCAGGCACTACGTCAATTGTTTTGAAACCAAACATATATTGATGTCATAATCATACCTAACACTATTATCCATACCTTTTCTGAAACTTTTGCCCATATGAGTAATCAGGAAAGCAAACGTCAAAGAGTGTGTGATTTGCTGAATGCACTCGTCACACCAAAGGAGATTTCAAAAATAGTTGGAGTGTCCATAAAGACTGTTTATAATGGAAAGAAGAGAATGACTATGAGCAAAACTATTGCGAGAAAGTCTGGAAGTGGAGGAAGCAACAAAAAACGTGACGTTGACAGAGACAATCCCAATCCATGAAAGACATGACACACTCTGAAGCTCAAACTGAAGCACTGTGGTTCTGTTTATCTGTCAAATGTTCATTGTGGTCAGTTTCAGATGCTGCAGCTCTTTCATAATTCATAGTTTGAGTTCTTGTTTGTTCAGTATTAATTATCAGCCTTGTAAATCCAAGTTGGACTGACTGTACATATCCTGACCAAGGAAAATAAAATTCTCACTTTGTGCAGTAATCTACACCTGGCTTTTCTGCCTCCGTCCAGAATAATATACATTATATAGACTAAATGTGTCTGAAATTAACATTTATTTGCAACATAGTATAGCAAACTATTACATGATCAAAAACAAATTAATTTTAGCAAAAAAAAAAAAAAAAAAAGTCTCAGTTTTGAACATCTGGGGTCGCCAGAAATTTGTGATGTTAAAATGGGGTCACGAGGCAAAAAAGGTTGGAAACCACTGATTTATTGTAAATAATCTATTGTGTTAGTATTATACAGGGTGGGGAAGCAGAATTTACAATGAACATTTAGTTGTTTTTTCTCAGCAGGTACTACGTCAATTGTTTTGAAACCAAACATATATTGATGTCATAATCATACCTAACACTATTATCCATACCTTTTCAGAAACTTCTGTCCATATGAGTAATCAGGAAAGCAAACGTCAGAGTGAGTGATTTGCTGAATGCACTCGTCACACCAAAGGAGATTTCAAAAATAGTTGGAGTGTCCATAAAGACTGTTTATAATGGAAAGAAGAGAATGACTATGAGCAAAACTATTACGAGAAAGTCTGGAAGATACTATTAAAGAAGAATGGGAGAAGTTGTCACCCGAATATCTGAGGAACACTTGCGCAAGTTTCAGGAAGCGTGTGAAGGCAGTTATTGAGAAGGAAGGAGGACACATAGAATAAAAAAATTTTCTATTATGTCAGTTTTCTTGTGGCAAATAAATTCTCATGACTTTTAATAAACTAATTGGTCATACACTGTCTTTCAATCCCTGCCTCAAAATATTGTAAATTTTGCTTCCCCACCCTGTACAATTAGATTTATGTTTTACTTTTAGCACAGTATTACCTAAATCCACAAGCAGATTGCACAGGTTTTGTGGCAGCTATACCGATACAAATGAGGAATCAAGCTGTGTAATTTATAGAGCACCTGCAAAGAATGGAATTAATTGCAAACTGCTCTATAGATAAAGGAGCGCCGCGCTGCACCTGTGTTTTTCACTTGGATGGAAAAAGGGAATTCATACAGTCCTATTCAGGCTCACCTTCTCCGTGTATCTCTCTTTTTCTTCAAATATTAGAGCTTGAGAGGCTGGAATGATATTGAACTAATGTTCAACAATATCAAAGTTGAAATCAGTCAGATATTGAATGAGTGGTCAGGTAAAGATGGGGATTGTTTTGAACTTATCATGATTGTGCAGATGATTAACACAACACCTACTAAAATTAAGCACCAGAACACACAATATTTACAACCTCTGTCACAGTTCAGAGATACTGTTCAGCTGCTGTGTGATGCCCCATATGAGTTCCGAAAAGCGTATCAGTAGTAAATGTTTCTGCAAAATCACAGATGCATTGAGTGACGCCATACAGCATGGTTTTTGACTTTTAGACATTAAAGAAACACATTTCAGACTTATCAGAGTCTACATTTATTGTACATTTCAGTGGATCTTATAGATATAAAATACAAAGAACCAAAATAAACAAAAAAATATAAAAGTTACTTTTACTTGTGGTAGGGTCTTTGTGTGTGTCTCTGGTAACTAAAGACACAAAATTTGAGGTTTTCTGCTTTATTCTGTTTCATTTTGGACCAATCTATGTGCTGCAATGTGGAGGAATCAGTAGAATCACTGACATTAAACAAGGATTAATTGCACTGAGATGCAAAACTTTATGGGTGTGTCTGCATTAGTGTGTCATAAGTGAATAATAATAATCAGTGAATAAGTCTTTAACTCTTTTAAGACTAGATGTCCTCATGTTTTCTTTGCAAAAAAAGTGTCAGAGGATATCCTGGCTATTAATTATCATTGTTATAATATATGTAAATGCTTAAAATAGTGTGTTTTAGTAAAAAAGAAAAAAAAAAACAGACTTGAAGTTTTTAGCATATTTATTATCAGAAGCAACTGTAAATATTCATAACAAAACTTTTTTAGATTGCAAAAATTAACTTTCAACTATTTGACATCTGCTCAAACATGCTTTTTGGTTTTGAACATTCAGTATCCATATTACGGCTTCATATTTTTTGTCATTTCCAGGTGTTTTTTTAGCCTGTGTGGAAGTCTCTGAAACAGTTCCTTTGTTTTTGTAATACAGTCGCGGAAAAAATTATTAGACCACCCCTTGTTTTCTTCAATTCCTTGTTCATTTTAATGCTTGGTACAACTAAAGGTACATTTGTTTGGACAAATATAATGATAACAACAAAAACAGCTCATCAGAGTTTAATTTCAGAGCTCATATCGATCCATTTTTCATGGTTTTCTTGATGATAACCAAAATCACTTCAGTTCTTACATCAATATCTATGGCATTGCACTGACAAAAACAGTGCTTTTAGGCATTCCATGTTTTCCTTTCTGTCTGTTTTAGTCACATGATACACACAGGAGTTAGTACTTGATTGCATAATCATTGTTTTTGATGACTTTTGATGGTCTAATAAGTTTTTCCGTGACTGTATAGTCCCACATTGCTGCTGTAAAGGGTTATATAGTGTCGGAAAGCGCAGGATCTCTGCTTTCTGATGCCATCTGAATTATGTGGATAAAAGAAACGGTTCAGAAATTACAATAATTTGAATGCTGTAAAGAGCAAAATGTAGCGTCGGAGAGACTGCCATTGTTAAAGGGTTAAAGCAGGACAAATGGTTCAGGTACAAATGCTATATAATTGGCAACACAATTAGTAGCCAGGATGTATTTTTCTATGGATTTGACCCCTTGTACAGGGTGGGGAAGCAAAATTTACAATGAACATTTAGTTGTTTTTTTCTCAGCAGGCACTACGTCAATTGTTTTGAAACCAAACATATATTGATGTCATAATCATACCTAACACTATTATCCATACCTTTTCAGAAACTTTTGCCCATATGAGTAATCAGGAAAGCAAACGTCAAAGAGTGTGTGATTTGCTGAATGCACTCGTCACACCAAAGGAGATTTCAAAAATAGTTGGAGTGTCCATAAAGACTGTTTATAATGGAAAGAAGAGAATGACTATGAGCAAAACTATTATGAAAAAGTCTGGAAGTGGAGGAAGCAACAAAAAACGTACCAAAGCTTTTATTAAAGCTCTCAAATCCAAAATCCTAAAGGATCCAACCAAATCCATGAGAAAAATGGCAATTGAGCTTGAGGTAGACAACAAGAAAATGCAGTAAAATATGATTTGAAGTTAAAATCTTACACAAGAACACCAAAACACTTGTTGACAACAGCTATGAAGGAAAAGAGATTGGAAAGGTGCAAGAAAATTATTACATGGTTCTAGAAAAAGTCCTCCATTGTAACAATCTTTTCAGATGAAAAGATCTTCACTGTCGATGCTGTTCTGAACCGTAGAAATGACAGATTTATCGCAAAATCTCCTTTGGTGTGACGAGTGCATTCAGCAAATCACACACTCTTTGACGTTTGCTTTCCTGATTACTCATATGGGCAAAAGTTTCTGAAAAGGTATGGATAATAGTGTTAGGTATGATTATGACATCAATATATGTTTGGTTTCAAAACAGTTGATGTAGTGCCTGCTGAGAAAAAACAACTAAATGTTCATTGTAAATTTTGCTTCCCCACCCTGTATATGTTAAAAAAAAAAAAGTAAATGCTAATGTCACAGTTTTTTTTTCAGCTTATATTTTTTGAAAAAAGTGGATTTAGTTGTATTAACAAAATTTTACTACCACAGTTTTCACAGGAATCTACATTGACCATGTTTAAATTGGTATACAGCCACTTTGTAAACAAAACAAAACAAAAAAAAATACAAAGAAAGACAGAGGAAAAAACCCCAAACAAATACGATAACAGTGTAGCTTAGACCACCGACACACCCCAGAAGTCACAAATGCCACACCTTATAAACCAATCTGCATTTCCCGTGTCCCGGTAAGCGAAGGGTGCTGTAACTGAGTAGCATGAGCCTTTCAGCGTGTGCAGAGATGACATCAGACGGATGCCATGTGAAAGGAACGAGCTGTCACATTACACTTGTACCAACATCCATGAACAGCACCAAGGCTATGCCAAACATGATCAGGTGTCACGGTGGCAGCAGAGGCCAGCCAGGTGCGTGATATCATGCAATACTGTGGCCCAGAGAGGCCATGCCAGGCGGGCTGTTCCATAGCACGGATCAGGACTCAGGGACTGTGTCAGCGCCAGTTCAGTTAAAATAGGATCTCACAACTTTAATCCGTAGATATTCAACGTAGATTAAGTTCTATAGCAGGGGTGTCAAACTCATTTTAGTTCAGGGGCCACATACAGCCTAATATGAAATAAAGTGGGCCGTACCAGTAAAATAAATAATGTAAATAATAGGATAAGAACTTAGAAATAATATCAACTCCAACGTTTTCTCTGTGTTTTTGAGTGAAAAAAGTAAAATTCCATAACTAAAATGTTTACGTCTACTTGAACGCAACATGAACAAATATGAACCGGAAAAATCTTAAGAAAAATAAGTGTAATTTTAACAATATTACACCTTAGTTTATCATTTATACATGTGCATCACAACTTACAGATCACAGTGGATCTACAAATACACAAAATATTTAATAACAGGCAGAATATTGTTCAAATACTACATACTTCTCTTAAGACATTTCAGGTTGTTCATATATATATTTATTTTTTTTTGTGAAAAGCCAGTCTGTAAATGTAAACATTTTGGGGTAATTTTACTTTTTTGACACTAAAACAAAAAGAAAAAAAATAGCTTTTTTTCATTATTTATAGTTTATTATGATTGTATTTTACTAGTCTGACCCACTTTAGATTGAACATCCTCGATTGTTAATATCTTCAGTGTAATTTTTACATTTCACAAATTCATCCCAGGGGCCAGATTGGACCCTTTGGCGGACCGGTTTTGGCCCCCGGGCCACGTGTTTGGCACCTGTGTTCTATAGGTTTTAACACGAATACTAGAAACATGGAGAGTGGATACTTTATAGATATCACACAGAATCGTGGTAGAAACATCTGTATTGTAAAGATAATATAACATTTAAGTAATTTAAGATGTGTTTTATGAGTTTGAGATGATTTCTGACAAAGAAATCAATTGATGTTTCCATTGAAAGTCTAATAAATTTACATTCTAGGTCCATAGATTTTGATATAATATGCGAAGTGATCCCTTTGGTAGAGGTTCTTATTTCTTTTGGACATTTCCACGTTACAATACAGTTTCAGAGCTCTAAATGTTTATTAGCTAAACATGTTCTTTCTGTTATGTACTAGATAGGGTAGGGTTTAAACAAATCAATATTCTTACTCTGAATGATTTAATATCTATTGACAAAATATATATACAGGGTGGGGAAGCAAAATTTACAATATTTTGAGGCAGGGATTGAAAGACAGTGTATGACCAATTAGTTTAGTGAAAGTCATGAGAATTTATTTGCCACAAGAAAATGTACATAATAGAAAATGTTTTTATTCTATGTGTCCTCCTTCTTTCTCAATAACTGCCTTCACACACTTCCTGAAACTTGCGCAAGTGTTCCTCAAATATTCGGGTGACAACTTCTCCCATTCTTCTTTAATAGTATCTTCCAGACTTTCTCGTAATAGTTTTGCTCATAGTCATTCTCTTCTTTCCATTATAAACAGTCTTTATGGACACTCCAACTATTTTTGAAATCTCCTTTGGTGTGACGAGTGCGTTCAGCAAATCACACACTCTTTGACGTTTGCTTTCCTGATTACTCATATGGGCAAAAGTTTCTGAAAAGGTATGGATAATAGTGTTAGGTATGATTATGACATCAATATATGTTTGGTTTGAAAACAATTGACGTAGTGCCTGCTGAGAAAAAACAACTAAATGTTCATTCTAAATTTTGCTTCCCCACCCTTTATATTTATATTGTCTCTCTTTTTTTAATGAATTCTGAATGTGTATGGACTATGGAAGTCTCATAACTTTTATAATGTTTATGTATTTATAAGGTGGAGGCTTTAAAACAAGCCATTTTAGGCTTTCTGCCTCTCCCTGCACCTTTACTGTTTTATTATGACTTTGATCAATGTTATGTATGAGCAAAATAAATCAATAAATCAATGCCAGGATTTTTTTTTTTTTTTTTTTTTAACGTAAGCATTTTTCCATAGATGAATAAAACTTGACATTAACTACCTCTACATTAAATAAAGCACTGGTAAGGAAGTCACTAGTTGCTTTTCCATTAACCCTCAAATTGCACAAATATAACTAGCGCATAAAAATGTACATAATGGAAAAATGACAATTTTGCCAAAAGTTTCATTATTCGATTAAAAGTTTTTGTGCTGGCAAGAGGTGTTTTTTTTGGGTGTAGCGCAAACGGTATATCACGCAAAACTGCAACGGAAAGACCTTTTTTCGCAACTAGTCAGGTGAATTAAAAAAACGGATGTTGACGGATGTAACAACAAGCGAAAAAGAAGAAGAAACATGTTGCGGTATGTGTAGACACACCAGGAATCCCGATCATTTTAGAATTTAGTATGAGATAGAGGGGTAATATATAATAATAATAATAATAATAATAATAATAATAATAATGATAATAATGAATATATATGTAAATCAACACCATATTTACGTTTGTCGCCATGTTTATGGAATGACTTCTAGTGTCATCTTGCGATAATAAATAAACTAATCATTGTATTTGTGATTTAATGGAAAAACCGACATTACACACTTCTGTTTTTTTGACATTTAGTAAATATCGGTAAAGTTTTGCGCAGATGTCCAATGGAAAAGCGACTAGTGTCGTGTTGAATAAAAAGTTTTTATCATTTTAGCCAATTAGAATGTTCCTTTTGCCATTTACTTTTTTTTTTTTTAAATTCTCTTTTTATTGAAAGAAATCAGATTTTTTTCATACATTGAAAAAACAAATACACAAACTATACACATCCAGAGATTGGGTGTCAAAAAAAACAAAACAAAACAAAAACATTTACAGCAGTTCATCATGGTCCTGGTATACAGGATCTCAAAGTAATGAATCAATGTATAAATAAAGATAAATAAAAACACAAAAACATATTTCCTTCAGAGGATTTTGGGTTCATATTCATGCATTCATCTCAGCAAAATCAGATTTCAAAGGCTTCGCATATCTCACCCATCCCTTCCAGTGTTGCACAAAAAAAATCCCTCTTCAAATTTACGGTGAAGGTTATTCTTTCCATCCTATAAGTTCCCATGGTTATGTCTATCCAAATATTTATTGTCGGTTCTTCTTGTGTCATCCATCGTTTAGTTATTGCCTTTTTTCCTGCAGCTAGTTATATGTTGAATAAGTATCTGTTTATGTTTTTGACCTCTGGAGAAATGCATCCCAAATACATGGTTTTGAAATCAAAAGGTAAGTAGGTATTAAGAATGATTTCTATGGGTTTATGTATTTCTTTCCAATAATGGTTAATTTTTGGGCATTTCCAGAATATGTGGAAATGATGTGCAGTGTGGCGGCTACAATTCCTCCAGCATTGTGAATTCCCATTTGTATAGTGTGACTTATGGCTAGGGTTAATAAAGAAATGAGTTCCGTTTTTCCAACAGAATTCTTTCCATAAGTGAGACTTTGTACTTTTCCATTGAAATTGGCAGATGTTTTACCATTCTTCATCTGTTATTGTTAGGTCTCCCTCTTTTTCCCCATTTATCTTTTATGTATCTTGTTGAGTGATTGTTAAAGTTATGGATACTTTTATCCTTTTGCCATTTACAGCATTTTTTTTTCTTTAACCCTTTCATGCACAAATTATGACAACCTTAATCAAAATTTTTTCCTGAGTGTTTTTATTCCTCTTTAGGCATGAAAAAAACAATGCGATTGAAAATTTTCTTCTGAAAAATAAATAAATAAATAAATGAAAATTATTTAATTTAAAAAAAATATATATATACATACAAAAAATAATAATGAAAAAAAAAAAAAAAAAATTCTGTTGCAAAAATGTCCACTCAGCTGGACACCACACGTTTAATTTTTGACGCACAGAAACATGTATTTACTGATAAATTGTGTGAAAACTACGGAGAGGGCTTGTGATTCTGGAGGTTTATGCTCAGGAGAGATCTACATAATGTTACCAATTCATGTCAGAAAAGATATGTAGTGTCTTAAAACTTTAATAAAGATATATGTAAAAAGAAAACCAAAACAAAACAGAAAATATATCCTGCTGATATATGACCCTTTGCAATTGTCTATCAGATGAACCACCTTATGTAGCCTGCAGCTAAAACATGCCTATTTGGGGGAAAAGCAGACTTCTTAAATGTTATTGTGGGTCAGTTCAATACTTAGGAGGTCGTCACGTTCTTGAGTTTGTAATGTTTTCCCCATTCATTATCGTTATTTTATTTACTTTTTACGGCACTACGACACAAAATATGAATTCAAATTCTTATGTTATACTTTATACAACGCAGAGTGAGATTTTTATAATGATTTAACCCTTTTAAAACTGCCATTCTAACATGCCGTCTGGGCGTCTTCATGTTTTCTTTGCAATAAAAGTGTCAGAACTTTTGCGCTTTTGTTTTCAGGAAGAACTTCACTTTTTTAACCCTTTCATGCACAAATTATGAGAACCTTAATCAAAATTTTTTCCTGAGTGTTTTTATTCCTCTTTAGGCATGAAAAAAACTATGTGATAGAAAATTTTCTTCTGAAAAATAAATAATAAAAAAAAAAAGATAAAATAAAAATAATAAAAAAATTAAAAATACATTTAAAAAAGTAATAATGACCAAAAAAAAAAAAAAAATTCTTATGAACCTATTTTTCATGAAGTTGCAAAAATATCCACTCAGCTGGACACATGTTTAATTTCTGACACACAGAAACATGTATTTACTGATAAATTGTGTGAAAACTGTGGGGAAGGCTTGTGATTTTGGGGGTTTATCCTCAGGAGAGATCTACATAATGTTACCAAGTCATGTCAGAAAAGATATGTAGTGTCTTAAAACTTTAATAAAGATATGTGTAAAAAAAAACAAAACAAAACAAAAAAACAACAAAAAGAACAACAAAATTCATGAATATACAAGAGAACAGCTGTAGAATAGCTGTCCACTATAGTGACCACTATGCATAAAAGGGTTAAACACGATATTCGAAATCTCTGACAGGACAATTTAGAGGCAATTTGACAGATTAGTGTTACAAAATGATCCACATTTTTACTTTTAAATGAATTTTTGCATTAGTTGGACCATAAGGGATTATCCAAAACAAGGAGCTACTTTATATTGAAATAAATGTTGGAATGGCAATCAATTCAAGTTTGCTCTCTGACGGAACATTACTGTGTTTTGACCTTTAGTGAGTTAGTTTTATTTTGAGCACATAGAATCAGATAACAAAGAACCATACAACATGGTCGAACTAAATTTAAACTTTAATAAAGATATGTGTAAAAAAACAAAACAAAACAAAAAAACAACGAAAAGAACAACAAAATCCATGAATATACAAGAGAAAAACTGTAGAAGAGCTGTCCACTGGAGTGACCACTGTGCATGAAAGGGGTAATAATCTCTCAAATATCAAAGCAAAATTGATATCCCAACTGAAATATCCCTAAACAGTTCAACACTGAATTGAATTAAACTGAATTAGACACTGAATCGAATTTGGACCGAGCGACTTCCAGTTAAATCAGTTCAGGAAATCAGTTGTAATACCTTTCCCATAAAAGAGCCTTCAATTGTCTTAAACTTAAAATCATGTGAAATATGAAATAGCCTTATGATGCATGCAAAAAACCAACAAATAACACACTCTCATGTTACCTCTCTGTGCATCATACAGTATAAAACATTCTCAGACTGTGGCTAGCAAAAAAAAAAAAAAAAAAAAGAAAAAGCTGCAGTCAATCCTTCAATGCTATGGATTTAAATCGATAAACAAACGACTCCCAGTTGGAGTGTTTTGCTCCATAAATCTAGTGTCCGGAGCAGAAAGGAAGTATGTTTAAATCATCAGTGAAGTGCTGTTGCTCATTCATAGGGAAATATGCAATTCCATCATACTCGTAAAGATAAACATAACTACCGGACTGTGTGGGATACAATGGTGTGAAATTGTACCCTAGTGCTGCACAACTAGCCGGCATGGCAACAACACAGCGTGGTTTGCCAGTCAGAGGATTAAGTTGTTTTGAAGCGGCAGTTGATTGTATAGCAGATAGTGAGAGGGAGGGAGTCGGCCCTTACCGCCAGATAATAATACGAGATAGCCTCCCACAAAGCTGCGGAGCCAAGAGCCGGACTATACGATAAGTGTGTTTGTGCGTAGTTTCTGCAGAGGAGAGCGTACCTGTTCTTCCGTACACGCCTTCCTTTGTTTGTATACACATGGAAATCTGAATCAACCGCGAAACTTGAGCCGGCTCGCCCACCACGCATTTAATTATTCAAGGTGCTTTGGCTGAAAACCCGATCACCTGGAGGATCCGTTCTCCCGCCATGAGTGCCCCCGCTCACTGCAGTGCTTTGAGGAGGAGCAGCAGGAGGAGGAGGAGGAAGAAGAAGAGGAGGAGGAGGGATAGAAAAAGAGACCACTGGAAAGGAAAGAAGATACCACACATGCTCTTTGTGGTGTGTTCAACTAAACAGGCAGAATGAATTATCCAAAGGTGGTGTATAATACCTAAGGAGCGCTTTGTAAATCTGCAAAGCTGTTGTTGCTATGTAGAGGAATTACTCGACACATTGAGAGATCGCAAAAGGATTACGTACTTGTAAAATCAGCTCTTTTCAGTTTTTCTTACTTTGAGTTTTACTTTTTTTTTTTTCCCTCCAACAATTGGTCTGTCCCTTATGGTTTGAACCAAAACACATGTCATCCTCTTGTTTCCTCTAAATCCCCCATGGTTCTCCTGCAGCTGCCTTGATTTCATCCAACTTAATTTGCAGGGGAAAGCAAATTGTGGGCATTTGACCATCTGGTCCTGTGCCTATCCTCCAAAATAGAGTCTTTTCCTGCCCAGTCAGAGGTCCCAATTTTATTAACAGCATTGGGCGAAACACACCCGAGAATTAGCCCGTCTCCTAAGTATACCACTGGGGCAGGAGCCTCGCCTCTGGAGGGGAAGTCAAGCCATGAGGATAGTGATTTGTCAGTGCTGTAGCTGTGAAAAGGCATCATCCCAGGGAGCAGAGTTACTCTATAAGCCTCCAACTGGCAGGGAATTACGTGGTTCAGTAGAGCAGGGTGCGAAGGTCGTTCAACATCCCTCTGCCATCCAAGGCTGTAGGATCGTCGAGTCTCATCTGGGCCAGAAAAGCCCAGAGCTACTTATTCTGGTTTCTGTCAGCCCAGCCATCTCCCACTGTGGTCTTAATGAAATTCTATGGAGAACTGTTCCAGGAAAATTTAGGCAGCGTGTACGCGCAGTAAAATATTATCCTAATATTAGGCGTGTCTGGCGAATTACAGTTGTCCTGATTTTGTCAAATAAAACATCCCAGAGCCATGAAGAAAAATTACAGTTATGAGCCAATACCCCACTGAATGATATTATTGCTTAATAATTTAATTGTAACAATCTGTATGACACAACAATGTTGTGCTCAAAAGAGACGTATCCTAAAAACATGTTACATTGTTGGCTGCAATAAGATGAACCTCATGTGCTTGAAAGGGCCCCTCAGTTCCTATAAGCCCCCGAGGCACCAACACAAACATCAGTGAGCCTATGATTATATGGCCAGCTTAATGAATATTCACACTCTGCAGCCTGACTGTGAGGCTGAGATAGCAGCTGGGGCCCGGGGCCTGGGGCCCAGACGCCCTACAACTGCTCCTTGGAACAGCCCTTCTCTGGATAAGAAGATGGCTGACACTGCCAAGCTCCCCAACTGTTGCCAGGACAGGACCGGACCGGCCACGCCAAAAGACAAGACGGAATAGACAGACTTAGCGGTGGCCACAGTGGCATTAGAAGAACAACAGAACAGAACATTACATTATGTAACACGCTTTAACTGATAGTTGGTCTGTTCAACTGTTATTTTATTATTTGGATCCCTGCTTGTCGCTACTAGTTTCTCAGGAAGCCAAAAGGCAGATATTCTGAAGAGTTCACTCAGTATCCACAGAGGTTAAAGCCCTGACAATCCAATTTCAAATGTCATAATATGCAATTATTATTATTATTATTAAACCATCAATAAGAATGTATTTGGACAAGCTATTTATATCAGCATGATTCCTGGTCTACTCATAGTGATGTTTGGTCAGAGCAGATCCAAAAGAGAAGACAATATTATAATGTGGTGTAAGTTTCTGCTATTGCATAAATTGAAATATACAACAAATATTAGATTCATTTCAGGTTTTATACTGAATTTGTCTTGTGACCCACTGAGTGATAGTGAATTGTTTTTTAGCTCTTTTGGCCATATATACTCTTATTTATGACGACTTAACATATTTAATGTTTATATTCATTCAAAGTCATTGTGACAGAAGTCTAAACAGTAGAGCCCCACCGATTAATCGGGCCGATTGTAGCGTATCACCAATTAATCAACGTCGGCCAATATGTAGCCGATATATTAACTTTTTTTGCTGCATGGAGATTCTGTTGCTCGCTGCTCCTGTGTGTGTGTGTGTGTGTGTGTGTGTGTGTGTGTGCTGCCCGGAGAATAAGAGGAACTTTAAAGCGACTTAGTTTCACTTTCACTCCTGCTCGGACAATGACGCTCACCCCCCCACACACAATCACATAATCATGGAGCTACACCCCCCCCCACACACATGCACTCCGACCCCCCCCCCCCCCCCTCGTCTTATGCAGTATTCACCCCCCCACACACACACCCATGTCCGTGCACTTCCTGTCTACCTCACAGTTTCATTCTGCCAGCAGGCCTGGGTGTTAATAGTGTAGGGGAGACCGGGGACAGTTGTAACACGGGTCAGTTGTAACTCTTGCAGTTGCTCCAATCAGGAACAACTTAGGACTCACCTAACTCACTCTGCACATGCTCAGTTTAGTCCTTAGTCCACATGGGCAGTTGTAGTGCCGTGAGGCAAACACATCAAAATTTATGAGTGAAAACATAATTTTGTGGTCAGTCATATTTTTTTGCTCTAATTATTTTTGTGATTGCATAGTTTGCATTTGAAAGTTGTGTAAATTATATTTGTGAGATAAACAAAGATTTATGCAACTGTTTATCCACCTGTCCACAATTATCTAATATAAGATTATTATATCCTGTGTAGATCAGTGTTCTTATTTCATATATCGGCCAATATATCGGTTGTTGGCCAATATATTGGATATCGACTTTTTTTAGCCCCCAATATCGGTATCGGCAAAAAATCGGCCCAAAAATCCCATATTGGTTGGGCTCTACTAAACAGTAAATTTGGCCCAAAACATGTTGCATTTAGAGGATTTTACGTAGTACACTGAACCACGATTGACTCTCATTGACTGAAAAAATGATTAGACTATCAAAAGTCATCAAAAACAATAGTTACGCAATCAAGTACTAACTCCTGTGCGTATCATGTGACTAAAACAGACAGAAAAGAAAACATGGAATGCCTAAAAGCACTGTTTTTGTCAGTACAATGCCATAGCTATTGATGTAAGAACTGAAGTGATTTGGGTTATTATCAAGAAAACCATGGAAAATGTCTAGATATCAGCTCTGAAATTAAACTCTTATGAGCTATTTTTGTTGTTATTATATTTAGTTGTACCGGACATTAAAATGAACAAGAAATTGAAGAAAACAAGGGTGGTTTACTCATTTTTTCTGAGATCTTTTTAGCTTTACAGAGGAAAATATGATTTATTTTCGGTGTATGAAAAAAATCACAACTCAATAAAACACAAAACAAGGCAAAGTTATTTACAATCCACAGTAGTAATAATAAAAAAAACAATCTGAAGAAAATAAAACAGTGCTAAAAATGAAAAAGCAGACATATTAAAAATTGAATTAAAGACAAGAATATAATTAAAAATGCAGTGATGTAATTCATATTACCACTCACAGTGCAAATAGAATAGGGTGCAGGTTTTATATCTCTATTACAGACACATGAAAAAGAGAAGTGTGTTCAACTCTGATATAAAACTGTCTACATCTGGCACATCTAACATCTCTTGGCAGAACAACGGCAAACAACTGCATTGTGTCTCATTTTCATTGTTCTGCTTTTTATGACTGTCACTTGTATAGTTTAGTGATGACAACCACAGCCACCAATGATGCAGAAATAATGAAACACCTGTCATGTCTCGCACAATAACGGTATAAAATGAAATGACCGAACCAACTGTGCTGATCACTCTCGGCTTTCAATGCCGCCTGGAAAAACACACAGGTGTGTTTTAACTGCACCCGTCTGCCATAAAACAACTGTTTCTGCTGGACTCTGAGTCTCATAATGGACTTTATTAGAGGTTTTATCAGTGCCTTGTACCAATACTCATGCATTTATGAGTTACTGACCATATGCTGCTTTTTACACAGGGATCAGGATAAAATGTTGCTTTTTATTGCGCCATTTATTTATGATGTTTTTATAGTAAGTGCTACGGTGCAGGGAATATAGTGTGATGTTGAACGAAAGCCTGAAAGCCTCCTACCTAGAACTGTATCCCTCTATCCCTTATGAAACAAAAATATATGGCAATATATTGAAAAATATAATGCATTGTATTAAAAAATACATTTACATATATGGGAAAGTAGTGCATATATTTTCCAATATACCGCAATATATGCTTTAATCATATATTGATACATATAAAACATATATTGCAATGAAGACCAAAACTGCCCTATATTTTTACATATAGTTTTATTGAAACTCAGTTTCTTTCCATTGACACAAGTTCACATAAAGCAAATATTTATCAACACTTATATTACTTGGTATGCATAATAACATATTTCATGAAAAATATGCATTGTGATATACATGAAAAAAGTGTTAACTGAAAAAAGATGCCTTCTTAGTCATTTTGGCAACAAAGGATGAAAAAGATGTACATATATATACATGCATATTTTTTGAAGTGTATTACTAAATATATAATTACATATATTTTGTAATACACTAGACAATGTATATTATGCATATATGCATACATACATTATGAAGTGTATTACTAAATATATAATGACATATATTTACATATATAAGTAAATATATTGCCATATATGTTTCAATATATGGAAAGCGGCAATTCCTTATGTATTTTTCAGTATATTGTAATATAATACTAAATATATTGACACCATATATTATTCTGTATATTTTAAATATAAATTTATATTATACGGTAATATATTTTTCAGTCAGTAATATATTGACAGTCAATATATAGAGAAATATATTTTCTTTGCATAAGGGATAGCAGGGGTGTCTAACTCATTTTAGTTCAGGGGCCACATTCAGCCTAATATGATATAAAGTGGGCCAGACCAGTAAAATAATATAAATAATACGATAAGAACTTATAAATATTATCAAGTCTAAAGTTTTCTCTATGTTTTGGAGTGGAAAAAGTACAATTCCATAATGAAAATGTTTACATCTACAAACTGTACCTGAACATGACATGAACAACCTGAAAATACTTAAGAAAAATATGCAATTTTAATAATTAATAATATTACACCTTAGTTCAGGAGTGTCAAACTCATTTTAATTCAGGGGCCACATACAGCCTAATATAATATAAAGTGGGCCAGACCAGTAAAATAATATAAATAATAGGATAAGAACTTTTGAGTGAAAAAAGTAAAATTGTGTAATGAAAATGTTTAAATCTATGAATTATACTCGAACAAATATGAACAACCTGTAAATTCTTAAGAAAAAAAAGTGCAATGTTAACAATATTACGCCTTAGTTTATTATTTATACATGGGAATCACAAATTAGAGATCACAGTGGATCTAAAAATACACAAAACATTTAATAGCAGGGAGAATATTATTAAAATTCCACATACTTCTCTTAAGAGATTTTAGGTTATTCACATTTTTTTTCCCTAAAAGACTAGTCTGTAAATGTAAATATTCTTGTGTAATGCAACTTTTTTACACTAAAACAAAGAGAAAAATTTACAGTTTTCATTATTAATAGGTTGTTATGATAGTATTTTACTATGTGACCCACTTTAGACTGAACTGACCTAAAAAAATTTTTTACATCCTTGATTGTTAATATCTTCGTTGTAGTTTTTGCATTCCACAAATTCATCCCAGGGGCCGGATTGGACCCTTTGGCGGGCCGGATTTGGCCCCCGAGCCACATGTTTAACACCTGTGCCTTAGTTTATCATTTATACATAATAACCTGTAAATAATAACTCCAAGTTTTTCTCTTTGTTTTGTTGCAATAAAAAACATTAAATTATGAACATATTTACATTTACAAACCCGCCAAACACAAAAAAAGATGTAAATAACATTTAAAAAACCCAAACAAACGAGAAATCAGTACAGTTTTAACAATATTATGCCTTAGTTTATCATTTAGATCACAGTGGATCTACAAATACACAAAACATTTAGTAACAGGCAGAATATTGGTACAATTCTATGTTTCTATTATTTCAGGTTATTCACATTTTTTGTAAAAGGCTAGTCTATAAATATAAACATTTTTGTATAATTTAACTTTCTTTATATACTAAAACAAAGGAAATTTTGTGGTTTTCATTATTTAAAGGTTATTATGATAGTATTTTACAGGTCTGACTCACATTAGATTGAATTGACCTAAAATGATTTTAACATCCTTAATATCTTCGGTGTAGTTTTTGCATTTCACAAATTCATTCTGGGGCCGGATTGGACCCTTTGGCGGGCCGGTGTTGGCCCCCGAGCCGCATGTTTGACACCTGTGCCTTAGTTTATCATTTATACATAATAACCTGTAAATAATAACTCCACGTTTTTCTCTTTGTTTTATTGCAATAAAAAACATTACATTTTGAACATATTTACATTTACAAACTATCCAAACAAAAAAAAAAGATGTAAATAACATAAAAAAAAACCCCAAACAAACAAGAGAAATAAGTACAATTTTAACAATATTATGCCTTAGTTTATTATTTAGATCACAGTGGATCTACAAATACACAAAACATTTAATAACAGGCAAAATATTATTAAAATTCCACATACTTCTCTTAAGAGATTTTAGGTTATTCACATTTTTTGTAAAAGGCTAGTCTATAAATCTAAACATTTTTGTGTAATTTAACTTTTTTTATATACTAAAGCAAAGGAAATTTTATGTTTTTCATTATTTAAAGGTTATTATGATAGTATTTTACAGGTCTGACTCACGTTAGATTGAATTGACCTAAAATGATTTTAACATCCTTAATATCTTCGTTGTAGTTTTTGCATTTCACAAATTCATCCCAGGGCCGGATTGGACCCTTTGGCAGGCCGGTTTTGGCCCCCGAGCCGCATGTTTGACACCTGTGCCTTAGTTTATCATTTATACATAATAACCTGTAAATAATAACTCCACGTTTTTCTCTTTGTTTTATTGCAATAAAAAAACATTACATTTTGAACATATTTACATTTACAAACTATCCAAACAAAAAAAAAAGATGTAAATAACATAAAAAAAAAACCAAACAAACAAGAGAAATAAGTACAATTTTAACAATATTATGCCTTAGTTTATTATTTAGATCACAGTGGATCTACAAATACACAAAACATTTAATAACAGGCAAAATATTAAAATTCCACATACTTCTCTTAAGAGATTTTAGGTTATTCACATTTTTTGTAAAAGGCTAGTCTATAAATCTAAACATTTTTGTGTAATTTAACTTTTTTTATATACTAAAGCAAAGGAAATTTTATGTTTTTCATTATTTAAAGGTTATTATGATAGTATTTTACAGGTCTGACTCACGTTAGATTGAATTGACCTAAAATGATTTTAACATCCTTAATATCTTCGTTGTAGTTTTTGCATTTCACAAATTCATCCCAGGGCCGGATTGGACCCTTTGGCAGGCCGGTTTTGGCCCCCGAGCCGCATGTTTGACACCTGTGCTGTATAGGCTCTGCTGGCCTGTTGGAGATATATGGGATGAGATGCTCCAGGAAGCACATGACAGGGATGTGATGAAGTCAGGTTTCATCTCAGCGGTGATGCCAGAACTTCTCCCCATGTCACTTTCTCTTTCCTCAGCGCTGGTATATTTGGCTCAGTGGTTGCCTTGCCAGCTCAGAGCGAGAGTGTGATTATGTTTCTCTGTGTTAACACTAGGAAAACTGGACATGTCCACGGTGTACCTCACTTTTTACACAGTGCGCAACCATTTTAACTGGACAGTGATGGAAATTTGATGGGTGATATTATACCTTAGTCGTAAATGCAGTGCAGAGTTTAATGACTTCACCGCAAAAATCCAAATCTTACCAAGTGTATTTTTCTCATTTCTAGTTAAAATATCTCATCACACTTAAAATAAGACATAATCACCTAAAGAATAACTTTTGAGTGAGATATATGAACTTATTTTTAGACAATAGATCTTGAAAATGAAGAAAGAAAAATACACTTGGAAAGATTTGGATTTTTGCAGTGCAACAACTGAACATTTTAGGTCAGGGGTGTCACACTCTTTGGGCCACATTCGGCCCAATCTAATCTGCAGTGGGCCGGACCAGTACAATAATAGCATGATAGCCAATAAATAATGACAACTCCAAAGTGTTTTAGTGCAAAAAATAACATTCAATTATGCCAGTATTTACATTTGCAAAGTATCCAAACAAAAGGATGTGAATGCCGGAACCAAAGAATTCCTAGGATGAGGAATTCTTTGGTTCCGGCAGCCATTGTTCTGCTGAATAATTCTTTGTAATGTTGGTGCTATTGTTTTTAATGGATTATTTATTTATTGTATTTATTGTTGGTTTGTTGTCCGTGTGAAACTGCTGGCTGTAAAACAAATTGCCCCTCGGGGATAATAAAGTTTACCTTGACCTTGATAACCTGAAAAAAAATTAATTTGTTAAGAAATGTAAGTGTAATTTTATCAATATTCTGCCTCGACTTATCATTTATAGGCTGCATGTGCATTAGATCAGATCTACGAAGACACAAAACATTTAGTAACAGGCAAAATATTGTTAAAATTGTGCTTCATTTTCTTTAGACATTTCAGGTTGTTCATATTTGTTCAAGTTATTCACATTTTACTGGTAAGGAATTGTTTCTTAATTTAAATATTTTCATAATTTAATGTTTTTTGCATTAAATCAAACAGAAAAAAATAGTGTTGTCATTATTTCTAGGTTATTATGATATTATTTTTGAGTTCGATGCCATAACTTGCACTTTGCAAATTCATCCCACGGGCCGGAATGGAAACTTTGGCGAGCCGGTTTTGGCCCCCGGGCCGCATGTTTGACACCTGTGTTTTAGGTAATCGGCTCAAAGTTTGGACATTTTTCAGTCTTTACTACAACCGCTGCTGCTGCTAAACAATTATGGTGTACTCAGAGAAATGTTCGTTGGAAGTATTGACCTTATATATGCAAATGTCATGATGTAACTAGTTATAAAATGTAACAAAAACCAGGTTTAATTCCTACTTAATTTGTTACGTTTTATTTCTAGTTACGTCATGACATTTGCACATATAAGGCCAATACTTCCGACCAACATTTCTCTGAGTACACCATAACTGTTTAGCAGCAGCAGCAGCAGTTGTAGTAAAAACTTAAAATGTGTCCAAACTTTGAGCAGATTACCTAAAATGTTCAGTTGTTGCACTGCAAAAATCACAATCGTACCAAGTGTATTTTTCTCATTTCTAGTTAAAATATCTCATCACACTTAAAATAAGATATAATCACTTAAAGAGGAACTTTTCAGTGAGATATAAGAACTTATTTCTAGACAATAGATCTTGAAAATCTTATTTCAAGAAATATTACCAAGATGATTTTCACTTGTTCCATTAGCAGATTTTTTTTTTCTAAATTCAAGATTTTTTTTGCTTAATTCAAGAAAAAAAAAATCTGCCAATCGGCCAAGTGATATTTTGTGTGATATTTTGACTAGAAATGAGGAAAAATACACTTGGTAAGATTTTGATTTTTGCAGTGTGAGCTGATAAAACTCTATAATGTTGATAAAATCATATGTAGAAATAAAACTATGACACATATTTTTGCTTCAGAGATGCTGAAGTAATACATTTTTCAGTAAAATACCATATCAACTTTTAACTCTGGGTTGATATTAGCTGAGTCAAAAAGAGATAAGATTTAATTTGCTAAATTCAAGATTTTTTTTTTTTTGCTTGAACTTAGCAAAAAAATCTAAAAATAAGTTCTTATATCTCACTGAAAAGTTACTCTTTAGGTGATTATGTCTTATTTTAAGTGTGATGAGATATTTTGACAAGAAATGAGAAAAATACACTTGGTAAGATTTTGATTTTTGCAGTGTGAGCTGATAAAACTCTATAATGTTGGTAAAATCATATGTAGAAATATAACTATGACATATTTTTCCTTCAGAGATGCTGAAATAATACATTTTCAAGGTTTTCAGTAAAATAACATCAACTTTTAACTCTGGGTTGATATTAGCTGAGTCAAAGAGAGATAAGATAAGATAATTTTCACTTGTTCCATTGGCAGATTTTTTTTTTTGCTTGAATTTAGCAAAAAAATCTAAAAATAAGTTCTTATATCTCACTGAAAAGTTACTCTTTAGGTGATTATGTCTTATTTTAGGTGTGATGAGATATTTTGACAAGATATGAGAAAAATACACTTGGTAAGATTTAGATTTTTTCCTGTGTTATTACTGTGTTGACACTTTGAGTCAGGATGCCTGTAGCTATTTCCACGTAACTTTGCATCCATCTTCTGTCAGCGAAGATTCCAAATGATGGGATCCTCTGTCCTTGCACCAAACAAAGCAATAAATATCCCCCATGTTGTTTGATCCCTGTGAAAAGGAAGAGGCTTTGATCACTTTTCCTGGAAGTCACCGTGTACCTAACTGCAGAGAATCAACTTGTTTGTTCCTCACTGGTGGAGATTTAGTGCAGAGGTAACGAGCATCGAACTAGAAAACAAACGTAGTGTCCCGGGGTCCACACCCAAGCACAAATACACGGTCATCTGTGGTGATCAAACTGACATTTAACCCTTTAACAACACCAATCTCTCCACTGCTGCATTTTGCACTTTATAGGATTCAAATGATTGTAACTCCTGAACCCTTTATACCACAGGTGTCAAACATGCGGGCCGATGGCCAAAACCGGCCCACCAAAGGGTCTTTATTAAAGTTTTAAGACACTACTTGTCTTTTCTGACATGACTTGGTAACATTATGTAGATCTCTCCTGAGGATAAACCCCCAAAATCACAAGCCTTCCCCACAGTTTTCACACAGTTTATCAGTAAATACATGTTTCTGCGTGTCAAAAATTAAACGTGTGTCCAGCTGAGTGGATATTTTTTGCAACTTCATGAAAAATAGGTTATAAGATTTTTTTTTTTTTTTTTTTGTCATTATTACTTTTTTAAATGTGTTTTTAATTTTGTTCTTAAATTATTTTTATTTTATCTACAGGGTGGGGAAGCAAAATTTGCAATGAACATTTAGTTGTTTTTTCTCAGCAGACACTACATCAATTGTTTTGAAACCAAACATATATTGATGTCATAATCATACCTAACACTATTATCCATACCTTTTCAGAAACTTTTGCCCATATGAGTAATCAGGAAAGCAAACGTCAGAGTGTGTGATTTGCTGAATGCACTCGTCACACCGAAGGAGATTTCAAAAATAGTTGGAGTGTCCATAAAGACTGTTTATAATGGAAAGAAGAGAATGACTATGAGCAAAACTATTACGAGAAAGTCTGGAAGATACTATTAAAGAAGAATGGGAGAAGTTGTCACCCGAATATTTGAGGAACACTTGCGCAAGTTTCAGGAAGCGTGTGAAGGCAGTTATTGAGAAAGAAGGAGGACACATAGAATAAAAACATTTTCTATTATGTCAATTTTCTTGTGGCAAATAAATTCTCGTGACTTTCAATAAACTAATTGGTCATACACTGTCTTTCAATCCCTGCCTCAAAATATTGTCAATTTTGCCTCCCCACCCTGTATATTCATGGATTTTGTTGTTCTTTTCGTTGTTTTGTTGGTTTTGTTTGTTTGTTTGTTTTTTTACACATATCTTTATTAAAGTTTTAAGACACTACATATCTTTTCTGACATGACTTGGTAACATTATGTAGATCTCTCCTGAGGATAAACCCCCAAAATCACAAGCCTTCCCCACAGTTTTCACACAACTTATCAGTAAATACATGTTTCTGCGTGTCAAAAATTAAACATGTGTCCAGCTGAGTGGATATTTTTGCAACTTCATGAAAAATAGGTTCATAAGAATTTTTTTTGTCATTATTACTTTTTTAAATGTATTTTTAATTTTTAAATTATTTTTATTTTATCTATTTTTTTAAATTTATTTTTCAGAAGAAAATTTTCTATCACATTGTTTTTTTCATGCCTAAAGAGGAATAAAAACACTCAGGAAAAAATTTTTGATTAAGGTTCTCATAATTCGTGCATGAAATGGTTAAAAAAGTGAAGTTCTTCCTGAAAACAAAAGCGCAAAAGTTCTGACACTTTTATTGCAAAGAAAACATGAAGACACCGAGACGGCATGTTAGAATGGCAGTTTTAAAAGGGTTAAATCATTATAAAAATCTCCCTCTGTGTTGTATAAAGTATAACATAAGAATATGAATTCATATTTTGTGTCGTAGTGCTGTAAAAAGTAAATAAAATAACGATGACGAATGGGGAAAACATTACAAACTCAAGAGCGTGACGACCTCCTAAGTACTGAACTGACCCACATTAACATTTAAGAAGTCTGCTTTTCCCCCAAATAGGCATGTTTTAGCTGCAGGCTACATAAGGTGGTTCACCTGATAGACCACTGCAAAGGGTCATATATCAGCAGGAGGAACCAGGTCGCCGGGTCATACAGTCCAACCTGTAATGAACGGCTTGTGCTATCCCATTACAGAACAGACTGTATAGAAATGCAGGCACACACACACACACACTCAGACAAACAAGGCCTCATCCCAGAGGAGCAGTAGAGGATCAGAGAGCAGAGACAAGAGGATATCCATTAGGAAGTCTCAGTAATTGGGGTTCAGTGGGGGGCAAAGGCTCATGCAGAGCAGCAGTGCACAAAACACAGTTTTTTAGACTTTAACTATCAGTCTGATGTCCATAATGTGAACGGAGCCAAAAAGTTAACATACATGATGGCTAAATATGTTTCAACTCAATTTTTTTTTACAATTTTATTTCAATATCCTGTATATGTCTCCTGTTATTATAGTTAGTATTACAACTTTATTTTAATGTTCTGAAATCTCTGAGACTTGTATGTTCAGCTTTTATTTATTTTATCATTTTTTTCAGTGGGTACATTTTTAACGGAGGGTGATGCAGCGGTTAGCACTGTCTCCTCAAAGGTCCCGAGTTTGATTCCTGTACCGGCAAGGTTATTATCGTTAACGAAAACTAACGAAATGACGAAAACTAGAATTGTAAAAACATTTTCGTTAACTGAAATAAATAAAAACTATAATTAAAAGAAAAAAACGATAACTAACTGAAACTGTTATTGTGTGTTTACAAAACTAACTAAAACGGATAAAAATTATAGATGAAATTCCCTTCGTTTTCGACTTTGTCAATGTCAGATTGATATGAAATCCATTTATTTCCTTCAAGCAATTTTAGCTGCTGGCACCATATGATATTTAATGGTCCGTCACTTCTCGTCACTTGTCGTTTAGGGTCAGCTTTTCGTTCCCACTCTACCTGGAAACAAGGAGACTGAAGTTGGGAGAAAGCAGCAGAGTCCTGTCTGGGATTTATGTGAATTCGACGGTGAAGAAGATAAAAGATATAAAATAAGATAAAACTAAACTAAAACTAAGCATTTAGAAAATAACGAAAACTAATAAAAACTAGCAAACCTGCTCTAAAAACTAATTAAAACTAACTGAATTAGAGAAAAAAAAAAGTCAAAACTAAATAAAACTAAACTATAATGAAAAATCCAAAACTATTATAACCTTGTGTACCAGCTGCCGTGGGTCTTCCTGTGGGGAGTTTGCAAGTCATTCTTCTCACCATTAAAAGACTAAATAGGTTAAGTCAGTGGATCCCAACCTTTTTTGGCTCATGACCCCATTTTAACATCACACATTTCTGGGAACCCCAGACATTCAAAACAGATTTTTTTTTTTTTTTTGCTAAAATTAATTTGTTTTTGACCATGTAATAGTTTTCTATACTATGTTGCAAATAAATGTTAATTTTATATGACATTTAGGCTATATAATGTCTATAATGCACCTTTTTGGTGTTTGCTTCTCAGTTTCTCTTAGAGATGTCTTAGTGGGGCCAGACGGGCGAAGAAATCTTTCCAGTGTCCAAGCAGGTTGAAGTGTAGTAATGCATGCGGTCACATGATCGGGTCAATCAAGATATGCCCACTCAGATATTATATCCTGCATTTTATTTAAACTTGATTTTTATTAGGAAATGTGTGTGGTGTTTTAATAATAATGAAATACATACTGAATCATCAAAAATATTTTTTATTGGTAATTTTTTTTTATTTTTATCAATTACTAGAAATTTCAGGCGACCCAATTTGAATTCCAGGTGACCCCAAAGTTGAAAAACACCGGGTTAAGTAATTAATATAAATGGCCCATAGGTGTGAATCAGAGGTGATTTCTCATAAACTGCAAGGGAGGCTCGGCTTCCCCCAAAATTACCAAAATGAAATGGTTAAATATGTACGGTTGTGTTGACATTTCATTGACTACAAATGTGTTAGAACACGTTCATCTCACAGACGAGTTCATTCAGAATCAGCTTTATCACAAATCAACAGACTCGATGTTGTTCACTTCTCATACATTCCCGTTGCGCTGTTTCCTCATACGATCTCTGCTCAGTGCATTTGCCTGTAGAAGCTCAGCGTCCATGCACTTCAATGGGACTGAGTGGAACAGTTTTTTTCATTGCCTCAAATCTGGACGGTAATTGGATAAATGCCACAATGTTGTCCCGCCCCTGAACGCTCGGTGTCTCTGGGGGTGAATGGAGCTGTGGGCGGACCTTGGCTGGGCTGGACGCCGGGCTTCCACGTGCTGATTGAATGATCAGTCGAAAGGCTGAATCCCATTTGATTGACAGCTATTTTGAGATCTACTCCTTCACTGACACAGTTCAGTTTAATACCGTCGCACATTCTGCTGTGAAATGGAGAGAGAAACCACTACGAAATTACTTGTTCATTTCTTGCACTGTAAATAAAACACACTCATTGTACTTCCTTGTTTCAATTTAGCATAATTTCAACGTTTTCTTGTTTACTGGGTACGATAAGGTCACTGACCATTTCCTTAAAAAGGAACGGAGGGACGAATTTATGTTTAAATAACTTCACTTTTTTTTTTTTTTTTATGTAAGCCGACAATGACCTTCACTTCTCTGAAAGACGAGCAGCCGCCACTGGTGTGAATGTGAGGGTGAATGGTTGTTCATTTCCATGTCAGCCCTGTGATGAACGGGTGTAGCCCACCTTCACTCGTTGGTAGTTGGGTTAAGCTCCAGCACTCCCTTGACCCTCTATTATCTGAACAAGTGGTGAAAAAAAAAAAAAAATAGGTGGACGGTCAGCTGGATTCTTTAGCTTCTTTGCCAGATGCCTCTCCATCCACTCTAAACCTTGAAAATGTGCAGCTTTAATCAAACTCTTGGGGCAGGCTTCTGCAAGCTTTGCATCACACACACACACACACACACACACACACACACACACTGCAAAAAAGGCAAAAGCAAGATAAAAACACTACATCTGAGGAAAAAGGAACTCAAAACAAGTGAAATATCTGTCCATCCCAGACAAGATTTATGAAATTAATATTGTTAAATCTAGAAATAAGCATGTCTACAGATATATGAAAACTTAAAATAAGAAATTAACTCTTCAAACAAGATAAGTTATCTAACACTTCTAAATCTAAGTTGTTGTTTTTTTTTTTATCTTGGTAAGAACCAAATAATTTGCAGTGCTGGGGATTGTCTCTGCAGAGCTCACATAACGGTGCCTGGTTTGTGGTCCTCCTTGCATGAACAAGCCTTTTCAGCTCAGCCCACAACTGTTCTGTTGGATTAGGGTCGCAGCTTCCTCCAAAAAGTAAGATCTTTCAGACAGAGTTCATTTGCAAACTTCAGTCTTGTGTCTTTTTTTTTTTAAGCCTGTCTTAGAGTAGAGACTTGCTCCTTTGGATCAGTTGCATCTTTGCCTGCTCCTTGACTGTTGCACCAAAATATCTTCATCTGTGGAAGTCAGTACACGTCTCCTTCCTGAATCAGTCAGTGACTATGTTGTCCCATGGTGTACTGTTCTATTCTAGACAAAGGTGGTATGTTCAGACGTGTCAAAAATGAGTCCTGAGGAGAGACCAGACTTCTGTTATTTTTAAACAGGACACTGAGTCGAATGGGAAGTCATAGAAACACCTCCAATAATGATGATTAGCCAATAAAAACAATCTAGAGTTAACCTTTTATAGGGCACTCATTGAAATACTCTGAAATTCAAAATTTCAACCTTAGTTTGTTAATGGACATTGTATCTACCTCCTCATCGGTTGGCGTGACAACAGTCTCCCTCCTCTTGCAATAAAACATCTGAGCAGCACTTACGAAAAAGTAAACACATGCAATAAAACAAGTGTTCAGAGAACGCAAACCTCCGCCAAGCACCCTGAACGGCGTGCATGTGTGGATCGACTATTTCTTTTTAAATTAAACAGTTTCAAGGTTGTTCCATACAGCAGAAAAAATGCGGTCAAACATGGTAATAAAAAATAACAAAAGTCAACAGAAGAGAAATGGAGCGGAACGATATTTCGTACAAAGTTGAAGCTTGGTACCAGTCATGCGTATGTCAAATTATATTAAATTCCAATCAATATTTGTTGAGTTATAATGAAAAAATGTGTCGTAAATGGGATTTTCAATGTTAAATTGAAATGTCTACAGAGTCCACATTCCAAAGTGGATGTGGACAATTTTGTGCCAGATACAAGATATTGTTATAAACTACGGGTGTATCAAATTGGAGGCTAATTGGAGTCGTTTTGATTTTTTTTTTTTTTAATCTAGGTTTAGTCTAGGTTTTTTCAACTGAATTAGGACCATTTTGCACCGCTAAATCCAAAAATGACATCTGTTTTTCTCAATCAGGTCAGGTTTTTTTTGCTAATTTGATTTTGAAAAATTTGATCTTTTCACCAAATTGATTACATTTTTGTGACTTTATCAGTTGATTTTTTATATAGTTCTCACCCAAAATAGGTTTTTAAGAGAAAAAAAATCATTTTCTAACAGGATGTATTTAAGATTTATTATGTATTCACCGCAGATGTAGCAGAATACGTCAGGCATATTTTTGCAAGATCTTCTAGTCGAAGCCATTTCATTCACCTGTAATATTAAAAAAAAAAACATTAATCATAAATTGGCAAAAGTAAAATCTTTAGAACGCGTTTATTGCTAGAAATATGAAAGAATTTTATATGATATGATGTGAAAATGCCCATAAGTGTAAGCAAAAATGTTAAAAAGCCAATATGTAGCATAGTTCAGAAAGTTGACCTGATTGAGCAAAATTAGTGATTTTTGGATTCAGCACACCAAAATTATCCTAAATCAGCTCCAAAAACTTAAACAATAAATTTGTTGTTGACCAGTGATCTACCTAGAATTAGAAATTTCACATCAACAAAATCAAACAGTTGTCTTAACTCAACTAAAAACCATTTTCAGTGCATGGACTCTAGATGTAAACTTATGACCTCAGCTGTATGTAACATCTCCATGACCGGTTTCTAATGATGCGAATGATGCCAAAGTCAATACAGTATTAATCTTTCTCAGTGCTTCCTCCCGGTCCATCACAGAGGGTGGGGGTTCCACAGATGTTCTCTTTATATTTCTGCTTCCATGGCTGGGCCTCATTGGTAATAAATACATGTGAAAGAGTGACAGCAGCAAAGTGACTCATCTCGAACCGTCGTGTTATTCAACTCAGCTGTCACTAAAGTGTGTTTTCTTTTGGTACTCGTTGGCCTGCGGCTGTGCAGGTACTTCACACTATTGCAGAATTATTTGGAGAAGGCGTGGGGGGGGGGGGGGGGGGGGGGCTCCATTTGTGACAAAAACCAGGCTTTATCTTTTCTATCATGAGAGCTGTAGAATGTATTTCAGACCTTTTGTGGCTTTTGACACTGATTTTAACCCAATGACACCTCCACACTTGGATCTAACCCATTGTCTTTTATCCATTAACAGTCCACAGGGGTTTTGTTGTAGAACTTGGTCGTGTTATAATCCCTTCCAAGTTATGACATGCTATTTCCAAGGGAGCAAACTGTTGCACACGCATAACTTTTCATTTTTTATTTGTGTTTCTCCAGTTCTTCCCATCACTTTTTGCTTGGTTTCCTGTTTTAACCCATAAACACCCAGCGCTACTTATGTGGCAGTTCCAAAATAGTTTTTTTTCTCTCTATTTAACTATCCTTAAGTGATTACTCACCATTTATTATAATATTGTCCTCTGCATTTTACGATCTGAAAATCAGGTATTTTCTGATATTTAATTTACTGGTCATGTTGATGTTCATAAAAAATCAGATGCATTTTTTTATATTTAACTCATAGATCATCTAGATCAGGGGTGTCAAACATGCGGCCCGCGGACCAAATCCGGCCCACCAAAGGGTCCAATCCGGCCCGTCGGAGGAAGTTGGATAGTGTAAAAATTACACTGAAGATATAATCAGCCAAGAGTGTTGAACTAGTTGTAGTTCAGGTTCCACATACAGACTATTGGGATCTCAAGTAAAATAATAACATAATAACCTATAAATAATGACTCCAAATTTTCTTCTTGGTTTAATGTGGAAAAAAAAATATCATGTTATGCCTATGAATAATGACAACTTCAAAATTTTCTCCTTGTTATAGTGCAAAAAAGAACATTAAATTATGAAAATATTTACATGAACAAATTATCCTTTAACAATAAAATGATAATAACCCGAAATGTCTCAAGAAAATTGCGTGCAATTTTAACGATATTCTGCCTTTTATTAAATGTTTTGTGCCTTTGTTGAACTGATCCATAATGCATATATATGAATGATAAGTTGAGGCATAATATTGTTAAAATTGCACTTAATTTTCTTAAGAAATTTCAGTTTTTCATTTAATTCACATCTTTTTGGTTTGGATAGTTTGTAAATGTAAATATTTTCATAATTTAATGTTTTTGATTATTTTGTTTTTTCTTATGCACTAAAACAAAGAGAAAAAAAAATAGGAGTTGTCATTATTTATATGTTATTATGTTATTATTTTTTTGGTCTGGCCCACTTGAGGTTAAGTTGGGCTGAATGTGGCCCCTGAACTACAATGAGTTTGACACCCCTGATCATGAACAGTCAGAGTAAATTCAAAGGTTATTATATAAAAACAGAGAAAACTGAAGAAAAAGTGACTTTTACAGCAAAGATACACTGTAAAAAAAAATCTGTAATTTAACAGAATTTTCACTGTTTATTTTACAGATTTTTCCTGTATTTTTAAGATACTGGAAAATATCAGTGAAATGACAAAAATAGACTGTGATTTTACACGTCAAATGTAAAATAACATGAAAAAATTGTAACTGTGAATAACCATAAAATTTCCATTTTTTAAAAGACATTTTTTCTTTTTTCACAGAAAAATACAGTTAAAATACATTTGCCAATGTATCGTAATTTCACAAATATTTATTTTCTTTTTATGAGATTAAACTGTTAATTTAAAGTTTAATACTGTAAAAAAAAAATTCAACGAGATAAAATTACTGACAATTAACTGTAAAAGAAGTATTTGCTCTGTAAGTTTAACAAGACTTGTTTGTTAATTGACAAATATCTTGTGTAATTACGGGAGGTTGCACAACAAAAATGTTGAATAAATGTATTTTTGTGAATGTATAACATGTTTAAGCACTGATAAACTGTCCAAATACAGTTTTTATCAGTGGATTGTACAACTTAGTCTCATTGAAAATTATTTATATATATATTTATAGGTATTGATTGTTTTAATACATGTAAATATTCTTTATTAAACATGAAAAAGTCAAAAAATATGCAAAATCTCATGTAAAGTTAGGGCAAAAAACTGTATTTTAATAATGGAAAATTACCATATTTTTTTTAGATGGTTATTTTCCGTTATTTTACAGTATTTTTTCGGCACCCGTGCTGCCGGAATAATACAGTTTTTTTTGTGTTTTGTTTTGTTTGTTTTTACAGTGTATCAATAACTTAACATAAAAACAAATGTCTTCATCCACTGTCATTGATCCAACTCCATGGGTTTTACTAGTGAATGAATGTTGTAGAAGATGACGGTGTTTCCATATTTACTACGGAGCCTCTGAATGTCCAAATGGGTCATATCTGATGACCATGAAAAGATGATAAACTGTATTTTACAGGAATTATTTACATGTTTTGATAGAATTAGCAGATCAGAGGTTCTTAAACGTTTTAGATCAGTAGGTGCTTTTGTTCGCTGGTGAATGTTTGGATCTTTATGGGGTAAAAATATCTGTTCATCTCTTTCTCTTGTTCTCTTTTTCCTTTGAACTATTGTGGTCAGTACTCTCTTTTCCGTCTTTTTAAAAAGAAATTTATTACTCCCCTGTCTGTCCGTCCGTCCGTCCGTCCATCCATCCGCTTGACAGGGTGTGTATGTTGTTTTTATCAAAGTGACACCAGGGCTCTTCCCAGGGCACGTCCTGGGAACAGCAAATTCCTCTTGATGACTCCCCTGGGTCCTGCCCCTTCATGAGTCTCCATGTTCCCCCTGTAAATTACAACCTGTCCCATGCACATGCAAGTACTCAGGGGTGTACGACACATACACACACTCTGAAAAGCACACTAACTCCTAAACCTACAGTACACACACTATGTAATGAAAGCACCTCACAGGTTGTGTAGAGCTATGCACATGCATACATTCATGCTATGACGACCACTTGCAGGACTTTTGGGGCTGTGTAGCCTACGTGCACACACATGCACACAGACACAGTGCATGTTTATTCAGGTATATCCTTCCTGTCTCTGCCGGTAAACCTGTAGTAGTCATGTTGTTATCTTTCCACCTCCATTTGAGTAAAGAGATTATAGGAAAAAGAAAAGAAAATGAAACCAAACAAAGTTTTACATTCCTTTTTTTCTCAAGGTCCGGAGAATTTTTTACGATAATTGTTATGACTGTCTCAAGGAATGAAAATGAAAGATACTGTGTGTTGCGGCAGTTAAAATGAAAGAGAAAAAGATCTTGATTGATTGGGAGGTAGTCAGACTGAGGAGAAAAAAACAAAAAACTATCGAGATAAGGAGGCTGTGCGACTGTGAGAAAGAGCGACAAAGTAAAGACTGCCTCTGTCTGTGATAGCACGGCTCTAATTAATAGGTTGTAAAAGCAGATGAGCGTGGAACATGTACGATGTGAGCGTGGCTGCACACACACTCTCATACACATGTATTTAACAAACCTGCCTATTACAGATAAACACAGCCACTCTGCGGGAAAGGAGGAGTTAACCTTCTAGATTGTATGCTCATTCCATGTCTGTGGGTTTCAACACATCTGAAACATAAATCTGTTACTTTTGGATTTAGAACAACAATAACTAGAAGCACTCGGAGAGCGCAGACCTCCGCCAATGCTGATCAGTGGCCCCCCCCGTGGGCCCCCCCACGCCAAGGAGGTTATGTTTTTGCCAGGGTTTGTTTGTTTGTTTGTTTGTTTGTCTGTCTGTTTGTCTGTCCGTTAGTGTGCAACATAACTCAAAAAGTTATGGACAGATTTGGATGAAATTTTCAGGGTTTGTTGGAAATGGGCCCCCCCACCCCCGATCACCACCAAAATTTAATCATTTCTTCCTTATCCCATTTCCAACAAACCCTGAAAATTTCATCAAAATCTGTCCTTAACTTTTTGAGTTATGTTGCACACTAACGGACAGACAAACAGACAGACAGACAAACAAACCCTGGCAAAAACATAACCTCCTTGGCGGAGGTAATAGTGACGGATATACTGTGCATCTATCCTAAAGATTAGACCAGTGGTTCCTAACCTTTTTTGGCACGTGACCTCATTTTAACATCACAAATTTCTGGCGACTAGGGATGGGAATTGTTAAGAATTTTATCGATTCCGATTCCATTATTGATTTTGCTTATCAGTCCGATTCCTTATCGATTCTCATTGGGTGAGGGAATAAAGAGTACAAATGGGTGTGTTTGTATTAAATGTATTTTATATTTCCATCTGCACATGAAATATAACATATACAGTATGTACAAATAATAATAACAGATGACGCTGGGCCCGGTTCGTGGGGGGTGGGGGTGCAGTGAAAGTGAAACTAAAGATTCTTTACTAATTCCTCTATTGCCGCATGTCCACTACGTCAAACCAGTTCGGCTCGGCTCATCTCCCGTTGTTGTGCACCTCATTTCCTTTCCCCTACCTTCGGGAACTTGTATTTGAGGAGTTACGACGTTTGTTGCCCACACCAGAACCAGAACTGGGCCCGGCGTTCACTCTGCCGCTACATTCACAAGCGTCGCTAAGTAGCGTATCAAATACATGACATTCCTGTAAATGAATCACATGCTGTGGACAAATGTTTGAGGATGTTGGAGGGATTCCACCCTTTTGAAGACAGGGAAGGTTTGACAGTGTTGAAGTGGACCTGGTGTCGTCTTTTTAGACCATTTCTGCCTCAACACCATGTTGGCTACGTTCTGACCAAAACAATGCAGCGTACGCATGACGTCATCGCGCATGCGCAATAAAGGCGGAATCGATAAGCAGAATTGTTAAGCAGGCAGGCAAACGATCCCAAGGAATCGAGCTACTGGGATCCGGTTCTCAAAAAGAACCAGTTCTCGATTCCCATCCCTACTGACAACCCCAGACATTCAAAACAGAGACTTTTTTTTTTTTTTTGCTAAAATTAAAATGTTTTTGATGATGTAATAGTTTGCTATACTATGTTGCAAATAAAGGTTAATTTTAGATGACATTTCGGCTATATAATGTATATTACAGGGTTATTCAAAAAGAATGAACCGATTTAATAATGCAATATTTTAATAAGGAAAACCAATAGAAAACTCCAGCCAAGTCACAGTATTCCACTCTCAATCAACTTTTATTTCCTGTCTTAAAAGTGTTCAATGTGGCCACCACCTGCAGCACGGGCAACATCAGTGCGTTAAGAAAATTCCTCCCAGATGCGTATCAGCATATCTCGATCCACTGAGTTGATCACTGTTGGTATTCGATGTTTAAGGTCATTGAGGTTAGTGGGTAGCGGTGGAACATAAACGCGATCTTTTACGTATCCCCACAAGAAAAAAATCAGACATGGTGAGGTCTGGGGATCTCACAGGCCAAAGCACAAAGAGCAAGGTCTTGGACCCCCATCCGACCAATCCATCGCTGCGGCACCAGCCTAACCCTAACCCTGTGGCAGCCACTCAAAACTTTGAAAACTTTTCTTTCAAATGGTCACTGACTTATTCCACGACGATGCTTGAGAACTGAAGCAATGCATCATGAATTTGGTTCATTCTTTTTGAATAACCCTGTATTATGGACGGAGGCAGAAAAGCCAGGTGTAGATTACTGCACAAAGTCAGAATTTTAGTTTCCTTGGTCAGGATACAAGGCTGACAATTAATACTGAACAAACAAGAACTCAAACTATGAATTATGAAAGAGCTGCAGCATCTGAAACCGACCACAATGAACATTTTACAGATAAACAGAACCACAGTGCTTCAGTTTCAGCTTCACAGTTTGTCATGTCTTTTATGTGTTGTTATTGTCGTCCCATCTCACCATATATTTTTTATCAGTAAGTTTTTACTTTTATTTTTATCAATTACAAGAAATTTCAGGTGACCCCATTTGAATTCCAGGCGACCCCACGTGGGGTCCTGACCCCAAGGTTGAAAAACACTGGATTAGACTAAAGCCTAGTTCATAAACCCACACACAATATTTACACATTCAGGCCGAACAGCAGACGTGTAGTTTATCTCTTACGATGTCAGACTATTTAACATCTGTACTTTGACCCTTGGCAGGTTTACTACTGTCCAGTAAATACACACGTATTGTATCTCTGTCACCGAACATATTTCTAGTCGTCTAACACTTTTTTGTCACTACAACTGACCTCTTAACAGGACAAACAGTTGAGTCTTGATTTATTATTATTTATGTGTGTGCTCGCTGGTCTTCAGCAGCATCCTGTTTCAGTGACACACGTTAACGCTCATTTGTTATGTACTAGGAGATTTACTCACAAGCCCCTCGACATCAGGAGGGAGTGGTAATCAATTACTTCAACGGCTATGAAATAGCATATGTCCGCTCAGCTCTTTGTCTGTTGGATCTTCTCTCACTTTTACTTACGTGGTTCTTTTTATTATGTTGTATTACATGTCAACTTGGTATCTCTATAAAAAGTGATTTGTCGACTCTGACTCAGAGAAGTTGACTTGTGGCTTTGACTTTGTTAAATACAATGTATGTCAGTGTACAGGTTTGCCAGTAAAACCATAATAAAACACACAGCAGTAGTGTGGGATCATGGGAGCCTCTGCTACACTGGAAAAAATCCAAATTTTACCAAGTGTATTTTTCTCATTTCTAGTCAAAATATCTCATCACACTTAAAATAAGACAATCACCTAAAGAGTAACTTTTCAGTGACATATAAGAAACTATTTTTAGACAATAGATCAGGGGTGTCAAACTCATTTTAGTTCAGGGGCCACATTAAGCCAAATTTGATCTGAAGTGGGCCGAACCAGTAAAATAATAACATAATAATATATAAATAATGTCAACCCCAAACGTTCCTCTATGTTTTAGAGCGACAAAGTAAAATTATGCAATGAAAATGTTTACATCTACCAACTATCCTTTAAAACAATGTGAATAACATGAACAAACTGAAATTTATTAAGAAAAATAAGTGCGATTTTAACACTATTATGTCTCAGTTGTAAACTAAAACATACAGTGGATCAACAAATACACAAAAAATGTAATAGCAGACAGAATATTGGTAAAATTACACTTCAGACATTACAAAATATGCATATTTGTTCAGGTTATTTGTGTTTTTCTGAAATTATAGTTTGTTTTAGTGTAAATACAATAAAATGACATGAAAATATTTACATTTACAAAGACAAAAAATTGGAGTTGTCATTATTTGTATGTTATTATGATAGTATTTTACTGATCTGACCCACTGCAGGTTAAATTGGTCTGAATGTGGAACCTGAACTAAAATTATTAATATCTTCAGTGTAATTTTTGCTTTTCACAAACTCATCCCAGGGCCAGATTGAACCCTTTGGCGGGCCAGATTTGGCCCCCGGGCCACATGTTTGACACCTGTGCAATAGATCTTGAAAATGTCATTTCAAGAAATCTTACCAAGATAATTTTCACTTGCTCCATTGTCAGAATTTTTTGCTTGAATCAAGCAAAAAAAAAAAAAAAAAAAAAAAAAAAAAAAAAAATCTCCCAATGGAACCAGTGGAAAGTATCTTGGTAAGATTTCTTGAAATAAGATTTTCAAGATCTATTGTCTAAAAATAAGTTCTTATGTCTCACTTACAAGTAACTCTTTAGGTGATTATATCTTATTTTAAGTGTGATGAGATATTTTGACTAGAAATGAGAAAAATACACTTGGTAAGATTTGGATTTTTGCAGTGAAAATCTGTGATGTGAGGCCAAAATCTTGTTCATAATCAAGTAATATATTAACGTTTTATTCACATTATGCTCTATACTATGAATGATACTATGAAATAGTTGCAAATGACCTTCAGTGTTATGCTAGTGAAGAAAAGAATATGAGAATATGCTGAAAAAGACAATTTTCTCTGCTTTTATGTAACAACCTTTGAATTTACTCTGAGTTTTCATGATCATCTAAATTCAATATAGGAGATTAAATATAGGGAAGTACATGATTTACAGTGAAAAATGTAACATACAGAAGAGCATATAATACATCACTTAAAAAAGGTTAAATAGAGAGAAAAATTCACTTAGGAAATGACACAAAACTAGCACTGGGTCTTTATGGGTTAAAGCTTTATTCGCATTATGCTCCGAGATGGTGTGAAATAGTTGCAAATGGCCTTCAACGTTATACTAGTAAAGAAAAGAATATGAAAGCTTTAACAGACTATGGCATTAGAGGAGGTGTTACACTGAATGCGTTTATGGATTTTGAACATTATTAGAACACACGTACACAAAATATGTAATATAGGCCTAGTCATTTTAGATGTTTTTATGTAATTTTAGCTTTTGTTTTAACTTAACATCCACCGGCGACCAAAACCACCTACTGATGTAAATGTTTAACACCTGTTGATCCACTAATCCTATCAAAACATGTCAATAATTGGCGTAAAATACAGTTTGTCATGCATTTTGTTCATTATTTCCTTCATTTGGGTTCAATTAATTTTTATATTTTCTTCATTTTAGTGCATTTTGTTCATTTTTTCCTTCATTTGTGTTGAGTCATAAACAAAGCTGGTTATCTCCAATCAAGTAATCCACTTTTTGTAGAATCTGGTTTACTAAAATTTTTTGACATTGTATATTTAAAAACAATGGAATTTATGTTTCGCGTTAAAAGTAAAAACCTTCCTCTTTGTATTCAGAAAATTTTTAAGTTAAGAGAAGGACATTATAATTTAAGAGGGATGTTTGTGTTTGAAAAATGTGAAGTAAGAACAAACGTTAAATATCACAGTGTTTCAGTTATTGGTGTCAAGCTATGGAACCAACTGAAGGATGAAGTGAAATTGTGTAGCTCACTGTTGAGATTCAAAAGGAATTTAATTTGTCAAATTATGAAGGGCTATGAAAGTAATATGATTACAAAATAACTTATTACACTGAATGTAGTATAATTTAAGTTTAAGTATTTATCTGCTGCAACTTAAGGTGTGGACTTGGACTAGTTACAGTCAGTTACAAAATGTGTTAATTTTATGTTTGTTTTTTTAATATGTAGGTGTTTTGTTTTGTTGTTTTTTTTTTTAATATGTATGTGTTTTGTATTTTGTATTTAACTGAAATAAACATTCATTCATTCGTTCAAAAATTTCATGAAAATCTGTCCATAACTTTTTGACTTATCTTGCTAACAAACAAACAAACAAACACGCACACAAAGCGATCACAATACCTTCTGGCGGAGGTAAAAATCTGGATTTGTCATTATCTATAGGTTATTATGTTATTATTTTACTGGTCCGACCCACCTGAGATCAAATGGGGCTGAATGTGGCCTTTCAAAGGAAATGAGTTGGAGACCCCTGCTCTAGTATCAGTCATACATTATAAGATATTGACAGAGGGATGATGCTCCACTTCAGTCATTTCTTTGTGTCCGTGGTGGATGTGTTTATCAGCTTTGTGTTTCTGTGCCCTGTAAACTATCAGCTGTACACACACAAACACACTTGCACACCCCTTATTAACAGAACCTGATACGTTCCCGTCTGAGTCTCCCTTTGTGCTGCCCCCCCCCCCCCCCCCCCCCATAGATTGTAGAGGTGTGTATGATCTTTACAGTCACCACACACTTAAGGATAATAAGACGGATACAGCACAGTGTCTAATGATGGTGTGCGCGGGGGTTGAAGGAGTAAAATGATACGGCCGTAATCCACCTCTCCTTTCACCTCCCTCCTCTATTGACAGCCGCCGCTTTTTTTTCCCTCCCTGCTTTTATGCATCTCCCGCTCATACCACGCATACTGGTGTCCATTTCTTTCCGTTACTTTCCCCATAACCGCCCCCACCACTCCTTTTTTTTTTCCTACTTTCTTCCATTTCATTTCATTTCAGGTTGTTTGTCTTTGCTGATATAGAAATAGTACACTGAAAAAAATGCCCCTCTAAAAACAAGTTTAAAAAAATAATACAATATATTTTTGCTGGAATTAAGCAAAAAAAAAAATGTGGAATAGGTGAAAATAATCTTGCTAAGATTTCTTGAAATAAGATTTTCAAGATCTATAGTCAAAAAATAAGTTGTTATATCTCTCTGAAAAGTTACTCTTTAGGTAATTATGTCTTATTTTAACCCATAAAGACCAAGTACTACTTTTGTGTCAGTTCCCAAATGAATATTTCTGTCTATTTAACCTTTCTTAAGTGATTTATTCACTTTTTATTATTATATTATCCTCTATATTTTGCTTCTTTTTTTTTTTTTTTTTTTTTTTTTTTACAATTTTTATTTCTAATTTTTATTAGTACAGTACAATCTTCTCAAATTGAGGATCAGGAAAAGGACAAAAGAATTAAAAAAAAATTATAATAATAATAATAAAAAAAAAGCCCAAACAAACAAGTGAAAAGAACAGCCTGTGTTGGTGTCCGAATATTTACGGTCCCTTAACTTCCGTTTATGTCAGCTGTTCCATGACAAGTATATCATCTATGATTGAGCTATTCATCCATTTAGTTTTTGGTTCAAAATTAATTTACTTTTTTGTTGAATAATTTAGTATTTTTTTGCTAATTGCTTATTTTTGATTGCTTTTTTGTATGTTTAATATTTAGAATATATTTTTTGACTTTCATGGTTATTGTGGACATTATGGGTATTGTGTTTTTGACTGCGTAAACCACAAACCCATGGTGCATCTACTGGTTATTTGAGTTATGTTAAAGTGTTAAGTTCAGTCCCTTTTAAGTGGGTTTAATTTGGATGACAAATAGCCGCTACACTGGCTGCATTTCTTTCTTTCTTTCTTTCTTTCTTTTTTTTTTTTTTTTTTTTTAAGTCTTATTTTTGCCCTAAGGCTGTAATTTCAGCTACCATCAGCCACTACTTCAGCCTCATTCTGCTGAGACCTATAGTTTATAAAATGTGTTTTATCAGCACAGATTAACTAACCAATAACTTAATCAGTTATTTGTATCCAGCAGACTTCATAGATGCTGACAATCCATCTTGTTGCTTTCACTGAGTTAAATTTTACAGAAGCACAGTTTAACCCATAAAGACCCAGTGTTACTTTTGTGTCAGTTCCCAAATGAATTTTTCTGTCTATGTAACCTTTCTTAAGTGATTTATTCACTTTTTATTATAATATTATCTTCTATATTTTGCTGTTTTTTATTGTTTTTTTGTTTTTGTTTTTGTTTTTTTTACAATTTTTATTTCTAATTTTTATTAGAACAACACAATCTCCTCAAATTGAGAAGCAGGAAAAGAACAAAAGAATAAAAAAAACAATTAAAAATCAGACAAGTGAAAAGAACAGCTTGTGTCGGTGTCAGAATATTTACGGTCCCTTAACAGATACATTTGTCTCTGAATGTCAGCCATTTTCCCCAGTTTTTCAAAAAGAGATTTTCTTTTAACTTCCGTTTATATGTCAGCTGTTCCATGACAAGTATATCATCTATGATTGAGCTATTCATCCATTTAGTTTTTTGTTCAAAATTAATTTACTTTTTTGTTGAATAATTTAGTATTTTTTTGCTAATTGCTTATTTTTGATTGCTTTTTTGTTTGTTTAATATTTAGAATATATTTTTTGACTTTCATAGTTATTGTGGACATTATGGGTATTGTGTTTTTGACTGCGTAAACCACAAACCCATGGTGCATCTACTGGTTATTTGAGTTATGTTAAAGTGTTAAGTTCAGTCCCTTTTAAGTGGGTTTAATTTGGACGACAAATAGCCGCAACACTGGCTGCATTTCTTTCTTAATAAAGATCCTTTTAGTCAAACTGTAGAAACTACCGTTCAGCATCTTTTCTACCATCTTATGCACATTATCAAAGTCAAACCATAGTTCTGACATTATCCTTGTGTTACCATAGTAACAGATACTAGTGCAAAAGGACAGACAACTTGAAAAATTATACAGTTGCATTTCTCTGTCTGATTAAATAGTCTATTTATCTCTTTGTCTGTATGTCTGTTTCAATATCTATCTATCTATCTATCTATCTATCTATCTATCTATCTATCTATCTATCTATCTATCTATCTATCTATCTATCTATCTATCTATCTATCTATCTATCTATCTATCTATCCATCCATCCATCCATCCATCCATCCATCCATCCATCCATCCATCCATCCATCCATCCATCTATCTATCTATCTATCTATCTATCTATCTATCTATCTATCTATCTATCTATCTATCTATCTATCTATCTATCGTTCTATCGTTCTATCGTTCTATCGTTCTATCTATCTATCTATCTATCTATCTATCTATCTATCTATCTATCTATCTATCTATCTATCTATCTATCTATCTATCCATCTATCCATCCATCCATCCATCCATCCATCTATCTATCTATCTATCTATCTATGAAAAAGAAACTAAAACAACTCAAACTTGATCTGGAAAATGGTCAAACAGTGGCCATAAGGTTCCATCTTTAATGCATATTTGCATGTTTGATGTTTACATGTTAATATTTGAATGTTTCTGCAACAGAGAGTACATTGTGCCTAATATTTTATTTGTTTTTTTTTGTTTGTTTGTTTTGTTTTGTTTTTCTTTCAAAATACAACTTGGTTACATAATTTCAGTGTGTGTATAAGTATAAATACTGTGATAATAATGATAACTGTGATAATTTTGGTCACAATAACCGTGATATTTGAATGTTTCTGCAACAGAGTACATTGTGCCTATCATTATTATTATTATTATTATTATTATTATTATTATTATTATTATTATTATTATTATTATTATTATTATTATTAATTTTTATTTATTTATTTATTTTTTTTTTTTTTTTTTTTTTTCCAAAATACAACTTGGTTGCATTATTTCAGTGTGTGTATAAGTATAAATACTACGCTAATAATGATAACCGTGATAATTTTGGTCACAATAACCGTGGTATGAAATTTTCATATCGTTACATCCCTAGTTTGTCTATTAGCCCTGATCATTTTACTCTGATAACACAGTGGCTGTTTGTTGTAAACTTTGTGACAGTCATTGACCCCTACTGGTCACCTCCAGAACAGCATCTAACTGTAAATTCTGGAAAGTTAAACAGTGATGCTACACAGTCCTATATACGCTCATGTTTTAAGTCCTGCAGTATATCAGGTTTATCCTTTATGGAGTTGACAGCGACTGCTTTAAACTCATACGTTTATAAGTTTATTTTGGCTTTTACTTCAAAAAATTTATTCAGCTTGGAATAAGGAAGCAACGACAGTTTTCGCTCCTGGCTGGTCCTTTGTCCAGATCTGCTTTCAGCTCCATCCCTCCCTCTCTCCCTCTCTGTTCGGCCCACTCAAACTCCTACGCAGCGCTTTTCTACCTCTCACCTACATCCTCCTCTCTTCTTTTGCCTCTCTTTCTAACTCTATCCTACCATGCACACTTATCTAAAACCCCTCTCACCAGGCAGTCAAAAACACTTTCATGCCAGTGTGAATAATAATGATAATGATTTAAAAAAAAAACACAAAATATGGGTTTTGGGTTTTTAGGGTTTTGTTTTGTTTTTTCTTGTGACCCATGTCTTTAAACTTTGTATAACTGGTTTAGTTACAGAAATACATGACAGATGGTAGTTTCAGTTCAATTTATTTTCTAAAAATATCCTGAGAGATGTCAAGAAAACGTCTTGTTATGATGAGCTCATTATTACCAGACTGCTGCTGAGAGTTATTTGAAGTTTTTTGTGGAAACCTTTACATTTTTCTTTGACATTTCACTGAGAGGAATCTCCAGAAGAAGGCCTAAAATCACACAACTAGAGACAATAGCTGTGTGAATAAATTGGTAAAATTTGCATGCGAACACACACACACACTCACACTCACACACACACACAGACGGTAAGGCAGTGGAGTGGGTCCCATTTACACACGACTGTAAATTACCCAACACTTCTCAATCAATTATTCATAATCCGTAATTAATTATGAAACGATCAGTAATCCAACACCAGTCCACTCGGCTTGTGGTTGCCTAGTAACCGTGACCCATATTAAATGCCACCATTGTTGCCCGTAACCAGACCGCCAATTTTTTTCCCATAGGGCTTTGGGCCTGGGGGTATTACAGTGGAGAGTAAATAACGTGCGTGTGTGTGTACATGCGGAGTGAATGCGTGGATGCTGGGGTGTACACATGTGGACATATCATACTGGTTCTTTGAAGGTTGATCACACAGGGTAAACAAGTGAGCCTGGTTAATAATGCAGTATTTTGGCTCGTGCCGGGAATGAGTTGTGGCCTTCTAGAGACCACTAATGGGACACGCCATAGGGAGCACGAGCAAAGAGCACAGCGCTCACAGCCAGACAATGATAGTATAACACGTCTATGGGGACACATAACCCGTACAGCGCACTACTTTGTCGGCACTTGTTCTGGAACTGCATCAGCAAGTTCCCATATGGTGCTCTGGAGGCTGAAATGAATGATTTATAAGAGTTTTTGGGTGTTGAGTGGCCATTTTTAGGAGGAGAGTGTACAGTAGATCACTTTCCCTCCACTTTTCCTGCAATAGCATGTTGAAAATTAGCTATCTGTCCTTGTCTTTCTGTCTCGACCTCAATTCCCTATCATTATCTCTCGCTCCGCTGATGGCTCTTGTCCTCTCCTATTTCAAAACTCCACCACCGTAATTTTTAAATATAACTTCCACATCCGTTTTCCACACCAGGCAGGAGATAAACACAGGTTGTAAATATAGAAACAGTGTTTTTGGACTCCGAAACCATGTCGGTGACATGTGAAAATATCCTTCGATCCAGGGGAACATCCTGCCTGTAGTGAGAAAATGGTAGTGCGTTTGTATGTGCGTCTCCTCCTACAAGAGGTAGTTGTTATTTTTTCTCTCCGTATGAGACGCTGTTGTAGATCTGTGTGGGCCTGTGTGGGAGGTAAAAGGAAGACAAAGGTGACAGCAGTGAGGAAGAAGTCATCAGAAGGATAGAGAGAAGCTGAAAAAAGAGAGAGAAGTGTAAGGAAAGGAATGGAATGGAAGGAGGGAGGGAGGGAGGGAGCGAAGGGTGGTGGTGAGGGGAAGCGGTGAGCACCGTGTGACCAGACTGCGGTTCCTTCCTCACCAGCCTGAGAACCAGGAAGTAGAGCTGCTTGTCCCTACATTATTGGGACTAACAGGAAATGCAGAGGTCTTCAGGAGGGGTAAAGTGTGTGTAGATTGTGTAGATGGTTTCTTGTTGTTCTTCCAGATAATAATCACAATTATTCCAAGAAAGATGCTTTGTCATATGCAGTTAGAAAACTGTTAGAAAACTGTTCCACGCTACCTTTAGAGCAAGGGGTGTCAAAGTCATTTTAGTTCAGGGGCCACATTCAATCTAATACAGTGGTTCTTAACCTTGTTGGAGGTACTGAACCCCACCAGTTTCATATGCGCTGAACCCTTCTTTATTAAAAAATACAATATGATTTTTTTCAAATTCAAGACACAGGTATATGTTTTACTGGTGCACAAAATGAACCGTGCATTAACATCACTGTGTTCAAAGAACAAAACCAATACAGTGCATGAACTCACAACAAATTCCATACCTTTTCACAAAGACATGACCTTTTTTAATACTACCACACTGAAATGGTTTTAATTTTTAACCTTATGTATTCCAATAATGAACTTATTGTATTTATGCTATTTATCATTTTTAACATTTTAACACACACTCATCACCTAATTTCCATCAGGCTACAATAATAATGAATATGTACTGCAAATCAGTGTGACTTCTGCTGTTGCCTTTGAGAGACCAGTTCAGAAATGCGTGGCTTCACCTTGGCAAGTGCCACTCTCATGTCATTTTCACAGCAAAGACTGTTCCTTTGTGTTGTAGTGCTGTAAGCAACAACAATACACCGCGTATATTGGATGTCAATCAGAGAAAGATTCTCCGAAGCCGTTTGTTTACATACACGGACCTAGCCCAACACACACACCCGACTAATGAGTCGAGTGTGTGTCTTGACCTCCGCTGAACCCCTGAGACTGACTCACCGAACCCCTAGGGTTCGATCGAACCCAGGTTAAGAACCAATGATCTAATATGATCTAAAGTGGGCCGGACCAGTGAAATAATACAGGGTGACACAAAAAAACGGGAACTTTTTAACAATCCAATAAAACCAAGAGTGATGGAAGAAAAATATTTTATTCATAGTAATTGAAACCTTAAAACATGCCATTTAAGAAACAATGATGGAATTTTCATTTTTTAAAAATCACTTCCTGTAGATGGCGTCCTCCTGTACGAATGCATTCTTGAAATCTGCTGTTGAGATTCCTCATTGACCGCTGCAACATCTCAGCTGGGATACTGTGAATTTCATCCTGAATTCTCTGTTTTAACTCATCCAGAGTTCTTGGTCCAGTCGTGTACACTTTACTCTTGAGATAGCCCCACAAGAAAAAATCACAAACGGACAAATCTGGCGATCTGGGGGGCCAGGGAACGTTACCGAATCTTGAGATCACACGGTTACCGAACAATTCTCGCACAGCCGCCAATGGTTACTAAAATGGGGGTGTGTTTACTTGCTCAAGGTCACTGTCTCGCAGTGCTGCCACTTGCTCATGTCTGCCAATACGCACTTCAAAAATTCCCGTTTTTTTGGGTCACCCTGTAATTTAAAAAAAATGAAAATTCCATCATTGTTTCTTAAATGGCATGTTTTAAGGTTTCAATTACTCTGAATAAAATATTTTTCTTCTATCACTCTTGGTTTTATTGGATTGTTAAAAAGTTCCCGTTTTTTTGTGTCACCCTGTACATGGTTTACACTGAAACATGCAAAATACAGAGGATAATATTATAATAATGTTGAGAGAAAAATTCATTTGGGAACTGCCACAATAGTAGCATCGGCTCTTTATGGGTTAAACTGTGCTTCTGTACAATTTACCTCAGTGAAAGCAACAAGATGGATTGTCAGCAACTGTTTCCTGTTGGATACAAATAACTGATTAAGTTATTGGTTAGTTAATCTGTGCTGATAAAACACATTTTATAAACTATAGGTCTCAGCAGAATGAGGCTGAGGATAAGGATGAGCATAAGTTCTTATCCTATTATCCTACTATTTTATTTATACAGGGTGACACAAAAAAACGGAAACTTTTTAACAATCCAATAAAACCAAGAGTGATGGAAGAAAAATATTTTATTCATAGTAATTGAAACCCTAAACCATGCCATTTAAGAAACAATGATGGAATTTTTGGACAAATCTGGTGATCTAGGGGGCCAGGGAACGTTACCGAATCTTGAGATCACACGGTTACCGAACAATTCTCGCACAGCCGCCAATGGTTACCAAAATGGTTACCGCCAAAAAAACGGGAATTTTTGAAGTGTGTATTGGCAGACATGAGCAAGTGGCAGCACTGCGAGACAGTGACCTTGAGCAAGTAAACACACCCCCATTTTAGTAACCATTGGCGGCTGTGCGAGAATTGTTCAGTTACCGTGTGATCTCAAGATTCGGTAACGTTCCCTGGCCCCCTAGATCGCCAGATTTGTCCGAAAATTCCATCATTGTTTCTTAAATGGCATGGTTTAAGGTTTCAATTACTATGAATAAAATATTTTTCTTCCATCACTCTTGGTTTTATTGGATTGTTAAAAAGTTTCCGTTTTTTTGTGTCACCCTGTATAAATAAAATAGTAGGATAATAGGATAAGAACTTATGAATAATGTCAACACCAAAGTTTTCTTTATGTTTTTGAGTGAAAAAAGTCAAATTCCGTAATGAAAATGTTTACATCTATGAACTGTACTCGAACATAACATGAACAAATATAAACAACCTGAAAATTCTTAAGAAAAATAAGTGCAATTTTAACAATATTAGTTTATCATTTATACATGTGAATCACAACTTACAGATCACAGTGGATTTACAAATGCACAAAATATTTGGTAACAGGCAGAATATTGGCAAGATTCCTGAGACTTCTCTTAAGACATTTCAGGTTGTTCATATTTGTTCAGGTTTTTCACATTTATTGTAAAAGGATAGTCTGTAAATATAAACAGTTTTGTGTCATTTTACTTTTTTTACACAAAAAAAATAAATAAATAAAATAAAAAATTGGGGTTTTTCATTATTTATAGGTTGTTATGATTGTATTTTACTGGTCTGACCCACTTCAGATTGAATTGACCTGAAATGATTTTCACATCCTTGGTTGTTAATAACTTTATTACGATTTTTTCATTTCACAAATTCATCCGAGGGGCTGGATTGGACCCTTTGGTGGGCCGGTTTTGGCCCTCGGGCCGCATGTTTGACACCTGTGCTTTAGAGTGTTTCATATAGCAACAACAGATGGGAAATACTGGTTTGGACTGCAATTCACAAGGTGCCCTGTGTGTTGTCCTTCTCTTTGACTCAGCTAATATCAACCCAGAGTTAAAAGTTGATATGGTATTTTACTGAAAACCTTGAAAATGTATTATTTCAGCATCTCTGAAGCAAAAATATATGTCATAGTTATAGTTCTACATATGATTTTATCAACATTATAGAGTTTTATCAGCTCACACTGCAAAAATCCAAATCTTACCAAGTGTATTTTTCTTCATTTCTAGTCAAAATATCTCATCACACTTAAAATGAGACAGAATCACCTAAAGAGTAACTTGTAAGTAAGAGATAAGAACTTATTTGAAAATCTTATTTCAAGAAATCTACTGGTTCCATTGGCAGATTTTTTTTGCTTGAATTAAGCAAAAAAAAATCTGCCAGTGGAACAAGTGAAAATGATATCTCAGGTTAAATGTGGTCTACAGGGTCTGTAAGGTCCACCTCTGCATGGACAGTGAGTGTACCTGCTTTCTTAGGTACCATGAAGTAATGGTACTCATGGTACTAAGGAATGATAATGTGTTTAGTTTCATTAAGTTTAGCTAAGTTTATTTCAGACACAAACATAATGCAAAACATAGAAAAAAAACAAAACAAAACAAGATAAAAAAAAATAATAATAATAAAAATAAAATAAAAAATGGAAAAAAATGTTGTGCCTGAAAGAGAATAGGAACACTGGAAAAAATCTAAATCTTACCAAGTGTATTTTTCTCATTTGTAGCCAAAATATCACACAAAATATCACTTGTTCCGTTGGCAGATTTTTATTTTTTTTTGCTTGAAGTAAGCAAAAAAATCTTGAATTAAGCAAAAAAAATCTGCCAATGGAAAACATGAAAATTTTCGTGGTAGGATTTCTTGAAATAAGATTTTCAAGATCTATTGTCTAAAAATAAGTTATTATTTTTCACTTACAAGCTACTCTTTAGGTGATTATGTCTTATTTTAAGTGTGATGAGATATTTTGACCAGAAATGAGAAAAATAGACTTGGTAAGATTTAGATTTTTGCAGTGCTCACTCAGAAATTATGTTCATATGCAATTATTAAATGGTATTTATAGTTGGCAGTATGTGCTTGGATAATAGAAACACACAGAACTTGGTTGGCAAGATGGATTACAGTAACAGCCATAGTCTTTTCCTAATCCTAACCAATACTTTTTTCATGGATTTGGTCATGCAGACGCCACCGCAATCACCTCTGGGCCATAGAAGTAAAGATAAAAGTTGATGAAACCAAAGTATTCAGGTCATAATGTTGCAAAAATACAGCAGTGTGTAGATTTTGGGGACATATTTGGCAAACCCTCTCCACCCTCTTCATGCAGAGTTTCAGCTTCTCCCATCTAAGAGAAAACATACTTTCCCCTTCAGAACCAAATCAAACTGATATCTCAAATCATTTTTCCCATCTGCCGTTAAGTTTTTAACCCTTTCATGTATACTGGTCACTACAGTGGACAGCTATTCTACAGCTGATCTCTTATATATTCATGGATTTTTTTGTTTGTTTGTTTTAAGACACTACATATCTTTTCTGACATGAATTGGTAACATTGTGTAGATCTCCCCTGAGCATACTCTCACCCCAAGAACTACAAGCCCCCACCCCCCCACCCCACCCCAGTTTTCACACAGTTTATCTGTAAATACATGTTTCTTTGTTTCAAAAGTTAAATGCAAGGTGTCCAGCTGAATGGACATTTTTGCAACTTCATTTAAAATAGGTTCATAAGATCATTTTTATTATTATTATTATTATTATTAGTAGTAGTAGTAGTAGTACAGGGGTGTCAAACTCATTTTCTTTCAGGGGCCACATTCAGCCCAATTTGATCTCCAGTGGGCCGCACCAGTAAAATAATAGCATAATAACCTATAAATAATGACAACTCCAAATTTTTCAGTGTAAAAAATAACATTTAATGATTAAACTATTTCTATCCAAAACAAAAAAGATGTGAATAACTGGAAAAAAAGTGAAATTTCTAAAGAAAAATAAGTACAATTGAAACAATATTAGGCCTCAACTTATGATTTCTATATGTGCATTACCGATCAGATCTACCAAGACACAAAACAGGCAGAATATTGTTAAAATTACACTTATTTTTCTTTAGATATTTCAGGTTGTTCATATTTGTTCAGGTTATTGACATTTTATTATTAAAAGATATCAGAATTGAATGTTCTTTGCAATAAATCAAAGAGAAAAAATTGGTGTTGCTATTATTTAGGGGCATAATGTCATATGATTTTTCTCACATTAAACCAAGAAGAAAATTTGGACTCATTATTTCTAGGTTATTATGCTGTTATTTTTGAGTTTGATGCCCTTGACTGTTAATATCTTCAGGGTAATTTTTGCATTTTGCACTTAGTAAATTCATCTCACGGGCCAGATTGGAACCTTTGGACCGGTTTTGGCCGGTTTTGGCCCCCGGGCCGCATGTTTGACACCTGTGTAGTAGTATGTCTTTTTTTAACTTTATTTTTGCATTGCATTGTTGTTTTCATGCCTAAAGAAAAATAAAAATACTCAGGAAAAAAATCTTGATCAAGGTTCTCATAATTCGTGCATGAAAGAGTTAAATAGCCTGTAGATGAGCCTGTTGGGATCAGTGCACCGTTAACTATGATGACTTATTTATTTATTTACTGTATTTATTGTATTTATTGGACTATGTGAGATTGATTGTTTTGGTGATATGTGAGATATGTACACTTCTGTTGCAAATCAAATTGCCCTTTGGAGACATTAAAGATTTTTCAGTTCAATTCAATTCAATACCTACAGTTGCGAAAAAAAAAAAAAAAAAAAAAAAAAAAAATAGACTATCAAAAGTCATCAGAAACAATGGTGATGCAATCAAGTACTAACTCCTGTGGGTATCATGTGACTAAAACAGACAGAAAAGAAAACATGGAATGCCTAAAAGCACTGTTTTTTTTAGTACAATGCCATAGATATTGATGTAAGAACTGAAGTGATTTTGGTTATTATCAAGAAAACATGAAAAATGACTAAATATCAGCTCTGAAATTGAACTGTTATGAGCTATTTTTGTTGTTATCATTATATTTGTCCAAACAAATGTACCTTTAGTTGTACCAGGCATTAAAATGACCAAGAAATTGAAGAAAACAAGGATGGTCTAATAATTTTTTCCACGACTGTACTTCTTCTTATGAGGGTATGTCTCAGTCTGCAGAAGGCTTTGTTAGTTAAAACACCATCACTTATGTTGATGTACATGTACAGGGAAATGCATATTTTAAGCGTTTTCCTCATATTTTGGTGAATAAATCCAGAGGTTACATATTTGTGGTTTGCAGAAAAATGTAATAGCGTCTTTTTATGCAGCGACTGGGCTCTAAATACTAATCATCCGAGGAACATTTCGTCTTCTTTTTCCCACTTTAGAGTCGTCTTCTAATTGTTTTACCTGGCCTTGGTGTTTTTAAATAGCTTGAAGTAATAACTCAGGGTCAGATGTGGTGTTATTGCACTTTCAGCAAGCGCCCACATACAGAAACAGTCCCAGACTCAGCACCTTCCTCCTGTTTCAGACTATAATACTCACCATATCGATGCTTTTCTATGCTTTAACTTGCATCCAGCTGAATTCCCTTCCCTGATAAGACTATAGAAATCAGGCTACACATCATTACAGATCCGTCGCCAGGGCATGTTGCAATAGTGAGGCTCTGTGTGGATCCAGGGAGGCTGCTGAATGTTGCTTTGGGCTGGGTCTTTTTTTGTTTCTGCATATATGGCATTTCCTCAAACATTTCCAGCTGAATAAATGGATGACATCTAGAGGGAGATGTTAGATCAGCGAATATGACCGGCGATGTGGGCTTCTAGCAAGCCAATAGATCATCAAAATAATCACTGTTGCCTGTGCAAACAGTGTGCAGGTGCTCAGGCACAACACAAGATGAGACAGGGCCCCCCACGCCAGCTCGCAAGGGCCAGGGAGCAGCAGGTTGCCTTGGGAACCCTCAGCTCCCTTTTTCTTGTCATTACTCCTTTGCACACTCCCCCTTTTTAATCTGCACCATGCTTCCAGTGACAACCCCCATCCCCCTTGATATATACACACAATACATGCATGCACATAGTCACACCAGTAGGCACAAATATGGGTACGTGCATGCACACACACATGCATGAACATCAGGCCTATAAAGATAACCATGCTATTATATCCATCACTGAGCCCATAAACCCTCTATCAATCTGTCTGTGCCTACGCTCTGTTTGGATTTCTGGCAGGAATTAAATAAAGCCATTGTAAAAGAGTATTCCTCTAACATGCTTTATTTATCTTATTATCCATACAATGCAGACCAGCTTTGCGCCAGCTTACGCATTATTTTCGGCATTAAATGTATATATTTTTTTATTATTCTAATCTTATACGCTCATGTAATTGCATTTCTCTTGGATTGTGTGTTTATTTAGCAGCGTTTCTCCTTTCTTTTGTATCCTAAGAGGCTAACATAGATACACTTGTCTTTGCTCTCAACCTTAGCCTTCATTATGCTATAATCAAAGGCTCCTTGAACAACCCCCAACCCCTCAGGTCTCCATATCCCTCCTCTACCTTTGTCAAAGCACATATTTAGTTATGTATACATAATATATACAACGCTCCGGATACTCGGCTGAGGATGGGACCAGTGTTTAGTGTACGGTTCCCTCTGATTGCCCATTCAAGAGGAGAGAGAGAGAGAGAGGCTGAAATGATGTTGGCAACCTCCGGCTAAGTACCCTGGCTCATCACCAAAGCCAAAATGACTACACTTGAGCTCCTCAAGCTGAAATTGTTCACATAGTAAATCTTCATGAAATAATGAATAACAACCTGTTTTTGTTCCAAGGTATGGCAGTAAATCAGAGTACGAGCGTAAGATTTGGACAAAGTCTGTGTTTTTCTTTTGATAGAAATGTTCATTTTATGTACTATGAATGTAGACCTGCACTATTATGGTGATACATCAGCTCCAGTCTGCAGCCTTATACAGTATAAGTTATATTTAGTCGCTTTTGGGCTCTGATTAAACACCGTTTTGTCTGCACTAAATCAAAAAACCCTCAAATGTGTTTATGATATACTTGGCCCCAGGCAAATTGAGCAGTGAGGACTGTTTGGGGCGGTGTGTTGAACACTAGATCTCTACTGCCTCTTAGTGGGCAGCGCTTGACTCAGAGGACTATTACTTTGATATCCCTTAGAACAGGCAATAAATGGTGATAAAATGCAAGAAAAGGTGAAAATAAAGAGAGAAATACTGAAAAAAATGCATTTATGTTTTAGCTAGGAAAAGCTTGGATGATTAAATGAATCAAAATTAGCTCCTTTTATTATAAAAGTGATTCTTTTGAGCAAATTAGTTGGAGAAAATTAGCTTTTGATATACAGGGTGGGGAAGCAAAATTTAAAATATTTTGAGGCAGGGATTGAAAGACAGTGTATGACCAATTAGTTTATTGAAAGTCATGAGAATTTATTTGCCGCAAGAAAATTGACATAATAGAAAATGTTTTTATTCTATGTGTCCTCCTTCTTTCTCAATAACTGCCTTCACACGCTTCCTGAAACTTGCACAAGTGTTCCTCAGATATTCGGGTGACAACTTCTCCCATTCTTCTTTAATAGTATCTTCCAGACTTTCTCGTAATAGTTTTGCTCATAGTCATTCTCTTCTTTACATTATAAACAGTCTTTATGGACACTCCAACTATTTTTGAAATCTCCTTTGGTGTGACGAGTGCATTCAGCAAATCACACACTCTTTGACGTTTGCTTTCCTGATTACTCATATGGGCAAAAGTTTGTGAAAAGGTATGGATAATAGTGTTAGGTATGATTATGACATCAATATATGTTTGGTTTCAAAACAATTGACGTAGTGTCTGCTGAGAAAAAACAACTAAATGTTCATTGTAAATTTTGCTTCCCCACCCTGTATAGTTTATAAAATGTGTTTTATCGCACAAATTAACTAACCAATAACTTAATCAGTTATTTGTATCCAACACAAAACAGTTGCTGACAATCCATCTTGTTGCTTTCACAGAGGTAAATTATACAGAAGCACAGTTTAACCCATAAAGAGCCGATACTACTATTGCGGTAGTTTCCAAATGAATTTTTCTCTCACCATTGTTATAATATTATCCTCTGTATTTTGCATGTTTCAGTGTAAACCATATACAGGGTGACACAAAAAAACGGGAACTTTTTAACAATCCAATAAAACCAAGAGTGATAGAAGAAAAATATTTTATTCATAGTAACTGAAACCTTAAAACATGCCATTTAAGAAACAATGATGGAATTTTCATTTTTTAAAAATTACAGGGTGACCCAAAAAAATGGGAATTTTTGAAGTGCGTATTGGCAGACATGAGCAAGTGACCTTAAGCAAGTAAACACACCCCCATTTTCATCAATATATGTTTGGTTTCCAAACAATTGACGTAGTGCCTGCTGAGAAAAAACAACTAAATGTTCATTGTAAATTTTGCTTCCCCCACCCTGTATATAAGAGTATATCATCATCATTTTGTTTCCTGGAAATGTTTCTGTTTATATAGATTATTTTGGACATTTTGAAAAAGCAGTATCTTTGTATTGTTTTGTAGTGCTTCTATGTGACAATGTAAGTTTATTATCACAAAGTCCAAGTCTCCCCCTGGGTTTTTACCGATGCAGGTGCCAGTTGTAGTCTAAACTCATACAGGGAGTTGGCCGGGTCAACACACGACACTCCTGGTTATCTGGCTGACACTGAACATACGCCAAGCCTCTCGACTCCGACATGCACTCACACACTCACATTCATTCACATGCAGTCATTTTGGGTCATGGGAACGCGACGGTGCGCTCACTCTGTGTTTATTCTGTATGGTTTCCTATTTGAATGTGTCCTTCTCACGGGACTGTTAATGGCTTCCCCTTTCCCAGGGCAGGGCAGTGCGATCAGACCTTATCCAGGTCATGCCAGGAGGGCAGGAGCTACCAGGAAGAATGAGGTAAGTTCACACCTCCTGTCCACCTCAAGGACTCCTTATAGAGTTTATCCAGGAATTGAAAAAGCAGGCCTGCCTCAAGAAATGTGAACTCAGATTTTTAGGAGTCACAGAGCTTTGTTTTATGGTTTGTGGTTGTTGGCTTTATCGTAGGCACGCTTTCATTATGTCTGTGTTTTGATTTATTGGTTGATTATTTAGAATCATGAATGGATTAGTCCGACCTTGAACTGGTGAAAAAATAAAGACAATTATTGTAGTTTTAACACTTTCACTTCACTTTACTTTTAGTTAGTTTTGCAAATGCATGTGTAGTTTAATTATTATTTAGCTAGAATAAGGTTTCAAGTAAAAATAGTCAAATATGGCAAATGTTTATGGCTTATATTACGAGGACAGCATCTTAGAGAGCGTGTGTGTGTGTGTGTGTGTGTGTGGGGGGGGGGGGGCTGGTGGGCAGTATGTGTATATGTTTGTGTTTATGTACATGCTGTATGAGTGTGTATATATGTGTATAAGAATTGTGGAGGTGCTGGGTGGGTGGGGGGGGTTGCGACTGCCTTTTTAAGTTGTGGGTTGTTTTGTTTTTTGTTTTCCTTTTTGTCTTTATTTTATTAATTTTTTTTTTTTACAGGTTTTTTTTTTCCTTTTTGTACAGGACTGAAAATATGATCAAATCAATAAAACCTTTAATGCCAAAAAAAAAAAAAAAAGATTGAATTTAGATAATTTTAACCCTTTCATGCACTGTACACTCCCGTGGACAGTTCTTCTCCAACTGTTCTCTTGTATATTAATGGATTTTGTTGTTTTAGTTCCATATCAGCCAACACAGTGGACACTTATGTACCATCCCATACACTGTAATTCAGATCATTACTGTATCTTTGCTGTTCTTGATAAACCTGGTCTGCACTAACATGTTTGAGTGTAAATCAATTGTTATTTGTTAGACAAGAAGGTTTTTTTTTTGCATATTATCTCCATGAAGTGAGTAATTACTAGCATTAGAATATGTTAAAATATGAGAAGACATCAGATTAGCAGCATTAAAAATGTTTTTATATCATTGTATTCATATTACTTTCTGATATTGGGTTTTAAACACGTTTCTTTACTTCAAAAATTAAATGCATGGATATTTTTGTAACTCCGTAGAAAAAAAAAAGAACTTGATTGCATTGTTTTTTTCATGGCTAAACACTGAAGAAAAAAATCTTGACTAAGGTTCTCATAATTCATGCATGAAAGGGTTAAGCTGACATAATTCAGTTTAAAAAAATATTTAAAAAATGATTCTTGAGAGGTACTGTACTTAATAATGACAATGAGGCCTGTTTGTTTATGGATGATGTTGTACTGATAAATCTGCTGTAATTATTGAAGAAAATGGTTGAATTGTTGAGTCTGTTTATATGACTGTACTGCCATGATCATATTGTTGCGTGTAATTCAGTTACTGCATTATGTATTTGTTTTGGTTCGATACTAAAATTCGGAAAATAGTATTGTTTGATTCTTGTATCAAGTTAGTGATAAAGGTGTAAAAACACTGAGGGGTCGGATTAAATAAGTTTATACTTCTTCCTACTCCTTTTCGACCGTGCAAAATTCAAACTTGTATGTGCTTGAAGATAGATTCTGTTCATTTAAATGTTTTATTTTGTTGTGTTTTATTTTGTTTCTTTGCATGTTCAAAATAAATAGAGAAAAAAAAAAAGGAAAAAAAAAAAAGATTTTGAGGAATTGCTTAGTTTTAGTTCAGATTCTTTGACCAAATGCATGAAATTGAGTATGATTTATTAAAAAAAAAAAAATGGTTTGAGGTTTTTATTCATGTATATCTTGAAGTATTAACAACTAGGAAAAAACAAAACTCTTTTTGTGCAATTTTGTTATATTTATTGCAGGTTTTTGTATTTTTTTTAGAAAATGTAGTTTGTAATTTTATCTCAGTTCACAGTTTTTTTTTGCTGCCACTTTTTTATTGAATGTAATTACCAGGATTTGTACCGTTATCAGTGATGGTATACCTTTGATACAGATAAATGAGTTGACTTTCTATTTTATATACTCTCTATTCTACTGAAGACATATTGACTGAGGTGTTACTATAGTGGGAGGATTTATCCCTTCAAATGTGTAGCCTGAAGGTAAAAAGACGTATCTTACCAGAGAGCTCCAAGGGAAGTGAGTCTCCAAAAGAATGCAAATGTGACATTTTCGCTTCAATAATCTTCAGTGGTCTGGACAAATGTTGACATTTTGTGAAAGTGATCCAACCTCGGAGACTCACAGTAAGTCATGCTTGTGTCCTGCTTTGGCTTAAGATGGAACTTCAGACATACAAGGAAAAGATAAATCTGTGTTCTGTGGTGGAATACAGATTAGAACAGACAGGGATTTTCATTTTGAGACGTCAGTAGCTCTTCTCACCACATGATGGAGCTGTTGTTAGATGATTGTTACCTTGTCAAACAACGTACACAGCCCACTTTTCATGCATTTATAATAGAAGGATCATACATCATGCATGTAGAAAAAATTATTGGAATTTATCTTGAATATACTCACCCATATTCATGAAAGAGACGGTAGATTTGCTCACTTTCATTTCATACATTCATACATAGGGCTCTTCAGGGAGCATTGTTGCATAAAAGGGTCATAATGGTGGCAAATACTGTGATGTCAATTTTTTTAACTTCAGTATTTGCAGCTGCCCCCCCCCCCCACACACACACACACACACACACACACACCTCCCATTCAGGGTTCAGAAGTACCCAAGGTTGAAATGGGAGTGAAATGAGACACGATAAGCACTTCAACTAGTGAAGTGAGGTGAAAAACTGCCACCAGTGTCTCATTAAAAAGCCAATGTTTAGTATAGACTATATTAAGGGTAGTATTGATCCAACCGAGCCTTGCTCCTGGATCGATCAGCTCAGTGAGGGGCCTGCTGGGTAATATTCCTGCCCTGTAGGTTCTGAGAGTAAAGGTCATACCCCCTCCTTCTTTTGCTGCAAACCATTTTTACACGCACACATATCATTCTTCATTTTCTGATTTCCACTGACGTAAATTTTATCATTGATTCTGCTGAATAGGGTGATATTTGTTGGCATTTCGGTTATTAATTAGGGCTCTTTTCATACTTTCTAGTCTCCGATGAAGTGATAAATGATGAGCGCTTTCAAGACGATGCTTGTGTGAACGGTGCAGCTGCTACTTGCAATCTGGGAATTCTTACTTACATGCATTTGTTTCTCCATATGTGTATTGTTGCCAAGCAGAAATGCAAGTAGTACAGGCCGGCCAAAGGGAAGCAATCTACTTTAGAGTATCTGCCCTTTCTGCATGATAACATAAGTGTAGGAAAATATCATTAGATTCCCTGCTAGCTTGTGGCTCTGATTTTCTGGTGTGTAACTGCAAGGCTCCAGCGCAGCAAAGCCATTAACATAAGTGACACAGTGCAATACTGACTCTGCTACTAATGAAATGTCGATACAGACCATCATCTGGCCTAATCAAATGTTAATTGAGGAGGTGATGGATTGCAGCTACGAGGTCTGGTCCCTATATCTTTTTCGTTTCTTGTCTCTTACCTTTCTCTCTCTGTGCTTGGGTGAGAAAATGCATACTGTCGAAGCCTATATATATACAGTATATACAGGGTGGGGAAGCAAAATTTACAATATTTTGAGGCAGGGATTGAAAGACAGTGTATGACCAATTAGTTTATTATTGAAAGTCATGAGAATTTATTTGCCACAAGAAAATTGACATCATAGAAAATGTTTTTATTCTATGTGTCCTCCTTCTTTCTCAATAACTGCCTTCACACGCTTCCTGAAACTTGCGCAAGTGTTCCTCAAATATTCAGGTGACAACTTCTCCCATTCTTCTTTAATAGTATCTTTAAGAAAGTCGACATTGCTGTGTGATGTTCTATTGGTAGCATGTTCTAAAACGCCCCAAATAGCAGAATCCAGAGGGTTTAGATCTGGGCTAGAAGGCGGCCATAAACATGATTCCCAAAAATTGCTGAAGTTGGATTTGCGGAAATCTTGTATTTTTCTAGCTGTGTGGGCTGGAGGACCATCCTATGTCCATACATAATTTCCATCTGGGTAGTTTGCTTTAAGCCATGGCAATACCTGGTATCTGGATGGATTTGGTTGGAGCCTTTAGGATTTTGGATTTGAGAGCTTTAATAAAAGCTTTGGTACGTTTTTTGTTGCTTCCTCCACTTCCAGACTTTCTCGTAATAGTTTTGCTCATAGTCATTCTCTTCTTTCCATTATAAACAGTCTTTATGGACACTCCAACTATTTTTGAAATCTCCTTTGGTGTGACGAGTGCATTCAACAAATCACACACTCTTTGACGTTTGCTTTCCTGATTACTCATATGGGCAAAAGTTTGTGAAAAGGTATGGATAATAGTGTTAGGTATGATTATGACATCAATATATGTTTGGTTTCAAAACAATTGACGTAGTGCCTGCTGAGAAAAAACAACTAAATGTTCATTATAAATTTTGCTTCCCCACCCTGTATATATATCATATATATGGTATATATATATATACATATAAAACTCACCAATACACAATGGGAGCTTCATGTCAAGTGTTATCCATTCACATCCTCATATCTTTGAATCTTTGTGCCTCGAAGCCTGTTTCCTATTCCTCTACAAAGACATTACACTATCAAAGAGAACGGATTCTATTTTTTCATGCAGTTGTTAAAGCTGTCTTCTTCTTATTTGCCCACACATCCGCTGCATAGTAGACAGAAGTGAGACCATACTGAAGTGTAACATGTAGTGATTATTGCATAGTTTGACACCATTCGCATTAACCCTGTAAAGCCTGAACCATTAAGTCATTGACAGAAAATTCAAGTTCTTTGAAATTGGAGCCTTTATTGGTCCTTCTGAACCCCCCCCTCCCAAAAAAACAAACAAACAAAAAAAACAAATTTAAACATCAATTTCCATGTAGGAGTTTCATTGTTGTATCATTTTTGATACATTGGGTCTCAATGCTCAGATATTATTATTATTATTATTATCGCATTAAACTAAGACAATTTGGAGTCATTATTCATAGATTATTATGCTATTATTTTAGTTCAGATCACATTTTTCTGTATGTGGAACCTGAACTAAAACGAGTTCGGCATCCTTGATTGTTAATATCTTAAGTGGAATTTTTTTGCGTTTTGCAAATTCATCCAGACTGGAATTCGGGCCAGACTGGAACATTTGGCGGGCCGGTTTTGGCCCCCAGGCCGCATGTTTGACACCTGTGGCTTACAGTTTTGGTATTTCTCATTTAAAAAAAAAAGGCAGTCTCTTTAACCCTTTCATGCATGAATTATGAGAACCTTAATCAAGATTTTTTTTCCTGAATGTTTTTATTCCTCTTTAGGCATGAAAAAAAAAACAATGTGATTGAATTTTTTTTTTTTTTTTAAATCAACCTGTTTTTCATGGAGTTACAAAAATGTCCACTCAGCTACACCATGAATTTTATTCTTGAAGCAAAGAAACATGTATTTAAAACCCAATATCATAAAGTGATATGAAAACAGTGAAATGAAAGCATGTTTAATGCAGCTAATCTGATGTTTTCTCACATTTTAGCATATTCTAATTCAAGTTATTACTCACTTCATGGAGATAATATGCAAAAAGTAAATGTTAACAATTGATTTCCACTCAAGAATCAATCAAGAACAGCAAAGTTACAATAATGGTATGAATTGCAGTTTATGAGATGATGCGTAAGTGTCTACTGTGTTGGTTGATATGGAACTAAAACAATAAAACACATGAATATACAAGAGAACAGCTGGAGAATAACTGTCCACTGGAGTGACCACTATGCATGAAAGGGTTAAACATTACACATGTTTATGCAAAAGTAAAGGATTCGCAAAGAATAAAGACAGGGAGATTATAAAGAAGAAATTTTTAGAGTACATCAGGTTTTTCAAGACAAAAAAATATCACACTGATCATATAGAGGGCTTCAAAACTGTATCAAATACGATACATTTGGTGTTATAGGGTTAAAAATTAGAATCATAAAGCAAAATCAAAGAGCCTAGCAGTAAGTCCTCACAGGTGAATAGTTCACCTCTAGATATAATCTTTATAAAATCCTCCCCAGTAGGTTGGCTGTGCCCTTTAAGACAACAAACACAAGCACAACTACTGTATATTCATCTTCCTCCTCATGAGTTCTGCCGCATTAGCTCCGGCTCCGGGCTTAGAAATAAACTCACTTGTATCTCTAGATAGCACGGATAAAGATAAGTAGCAGAGCACACTGGGGTCATTAGTGGTATGGAGGAGAAGCAGAAAAGGTTAATAATTCTTGCTTGTGTTAATTGGCTATCAGCATTAATGAGATGCAGTGGATGAAGAGAAGAACGGGAGGTTTAAGCGTTGGGTGCCAAATGTCACGAGCAAGATCAGCTCACCTCCAGAATGAAAATGTCGGCCTACTTTTTTGTGTACATATGAGTAATGGTGTAGCTCCAAGTGTGTGTGTGTGTGTGTGTGTGTGAGGACACCTGTGTGTGTGTCCTCACAGCCTGCAATCTGTGTGCAGATTCATATCGAGTGAGAAATTAGATACTCTGTCTTGTTAACATCGACCTTTAGTCTAATTACTATTACAGCTAATTACGACCTCCCTCCCTCGTCTGTCTGACACACACACAGTCACACACTTGACACCAAAGGGCGTAAAATAGTAAAATAACATGTCACAGTCTTCTTCTAGGACAGGGGTGTCAAACTCATTTTAGTTCGGGGGGCCACAATCAGCCCAAATTGATCTCCAGTGGGCCGGACCAGTAAAACAATAGCATAATAACCTGTAAATAATGACAACTCCAAAGTTTTCTCTTTGTTTCAGTGCAAAAAAAATATGAAAATATGTACATTTACAAACTATCCAAACAAAAATGATGTGAATAACCTGAGAAAACTGAAATTTCTTGAGAAAAATAAGTGCAATTTTAACAATATTACACCTCAACTTACCATTTATACATACAAATTACGGATTGGATCTACATAAGCACAAAATATTTAATAACAGGAAGAATATTTTTAAAATTTCACTTTCAAAATGTCAACGAAACGTTCTGCACCGACCAAGGCACCTGCCGTCGCACCCAAAAAGTGTGTGGTGATGGGTTTTACAGCCTTAAAACATATATAATAATTGTAAAAAATAAAGCTGACTACTTCGCGGATTTCGCTTATTGCGGGTTATTTTTTATAACGTAACCCCCACGATAAACGAGGGACCATTGTATTTTGTTTTTATTGGAAAAGGCGCAAGATATCTCATTAACATTCATACATATGATATCTATTAGAGCCCTTTTTTTTATTTCTAATTTTTTTCCTACAACAATGTCAAACAGAAAAAAATAAAATAATTAAAAAATAAAATAAAATAAAAATAAAAAAAATGAACTGAGTGCTTACAGCAGGGGTGTCAAACTCATTTTAGTTCGGGGGCCACAATCAGCCCAAATTGATCTCCAGTGGGCCGGACCAGTAAAACAATAGCATAATAACCTGTAAATAATGACAACTCCAAAGTTTTCTCTTTGTTTTAGTGCAAAAAAATATGAAAAATGAAATATGAAAATATGTACAGGGTGGGGAAGCAAAATTTACAATGAACATTTAGTTGTTTTTTCTCAGCAGGCACTACATCAATTGTTTTGAAACCAAACATATATTGATGTCATAATCATACCTAACACTATTATCCATACCTTTTCAGAAACTTTTGCCCATATGAGTAATCAGGAAAGCAAACGTCAAAGAGTGTGTGATTTGCTGAATGCACTCGTCACACCGAAGGAGATTTCAAAAATAGTTGGAGTGTCCATAAAGACTGTTTATAATGGAAAGAAGAGAATGACTATGAGCAAAAGTATTACGAGAAAGTCTGGAAGATACTATTAAAGAAGAATGGGAGAAGTTGTCACCCGAATATTTGAGGAACACTTGCGCAAGTTTCAGGAAGCGTGCGAAGGCAGTTATTGAGAAAGAAGGAGGACACATAGAATAAAAACATTTTCTATTATGTCAATTTTCTTGTGGCAAATAAATTCTCATGACTTTCAATAAACTAACTGGTCATACACTGTCTTTCAATCCTTGCCTCAAAATATTGTAAATTTTGCTTCCCCATCCTGTACGTTTACAAACTATCCAAACAAAAATGATGTGAATAACCTGAAAAAACTGAAATTTCTTGAGAAAAATAAGTGCAATTTTAACAATATTACACCTCAACTTACCATTTATACATACATATTACGGATTGGATCTACAAAGGCGCAAAATATTTAATAACAGGAAGAGTATTGTTAAAATTTCACTTTCAAAATGTCAGGTTTTTCACATTTTATTGTTAAAGGAAAGTTTGTAAATGTTCATATTTTCCAAATTTAATCTAAGTTGTTACACTAAAACAAAGAGGAAAAATTTGGAGTTGTCATTATTTATTGGTGTAATGTAATATTATGTTTTTCGCATTAAACTAAGACAATTTGGAGTCATTATTTATTTATAGGTTATTATGCTATTATTTTAGTTCAGATCACATTTTTCTGTACTAAAACGAGTTCGACATCCTTGATTGTTAATATCTTAAGTGGAATTTTTTTGCGTTCTGCAAATTCATCCCGCGGGCCAGACCGGAACATATGGCGGGCCGGTTTTGGCCCCCGGGCCACATGTTTGACACCTGTGTTCTAGGAAATACAGTTGTATGTTTATAATCAATACATTTGTTCATATATTTGCAGGGAAAAAAATTAAGTATCTAAGTGATATCACTGGTCTACAAGGAAAATGCTTCGAGAATAAAAGTAATGAAATTTTACCACACGAGAGTCACTGATGAAGAAAAATCAAGTCAAAAATGCTGGTTGGCTGAACTTTCCAAGACACAGCCTTGGGTCGAAATGTGAAATTCAAGAATTAACGAGAGAATGGGTTTGACTCAAAAGGAATATTTGTCTCAGAGCTACAAGATGTACTTCAAAACACTGTCTGCACATTAGAATACATTCACTTTACAGGTTCTATTTAGTGGAAGATTTATAAAACTATTATATAAATGTACATAAACCAATATATATGTGTAATAACACTTAATCATATAACTTGAAAACATCAGCAAACTGGCACTTTTATCATTTATTTTCCAATTAATCTTATTAAAATACGTAACATATAGCGCATTTAATCTCTGAAGCAAATCATTTCGAAAAAATTCTAGACCAATGTATTTAATGGTTTGTTTTGTAATATTTATTTATGCTTGTTTGCTTGTGTTGTAGTTTGTTTTGTGTTGACTTTAACTGAATTTCTAAGTTTATGACTGTCTTTAGCCCTATTTGCACAAGACTAGTACATTTGTGGCAGTTGTGATATCAAGGCCAGACTCACCACTTACAGAAAACTGCAGAAAAACAGAAAAAATATTCCCTCCATGTGTTGTCATCCATCACCATCTTCCCATCTTCTTTTGAGATGCTGTTTTTTTTCTGAGGGATTTATGTTTTTTCAATGAATGTCCACCTGAAACACTGTTTAAAACTTACATTTGTCACCACCAGCCAGGTTCTATAATCGTCAACGGGGAAAAAAACAGAATATATGTGCGGCGGAAACAAAAAATGTTTCACATCCCATCAAATCACAGAAGTGTGACTCTGATACAGGACTACAACTATCACAGGACCTCTGTGTTTGCTGAAATAGGGATGGTGATTCGCACTTTAATTTGATTTTGCAAATTACAAACATTGCAGATTTCAACGGGATGGAGATCGCAGATGACTTGTGCAGTGATTATAAATTACTTGATATCCACAGGTAGCACTAGTAAATAAGGCTTTCGCTGCAGACAGACATGACAACAGCCAGCGATGTCCACCTAGAGGACTTGGCTTGTTTTTTTTTTTTTCTTTTGTTTCTTTGAAAATCCTTGATCCCTCTGTGCCTCTTTTCTGCTCCTCTACAGCAGCAGCACTGTGAAACACAGGGTACCACTAGTTAGAAGAACATGAGCACATAACATAACGTAACGTAACATAACATAACGTAACATAACATAATGTAACATAACGTAACGTAACATAGTGTAATGTAATGTAATGTAACATAGCATAACATAGCATAACATAACCTAACATAACATAACATAAGAAAACATAACGTAGCATAGCATAACATAACATACCATATCATACCATAGCATAGTATAGCATAGCATAACATAATATAACAAAACATAACGTAGCATAGCATAACATAGCATAATATAGCATAGTATAACATAGCGTAACATAACAAAACAAAACTTAACATAACATAGCATAGCATAACTTAGCATAGCATACCATAGCATAACCTAACATAACATAACATGATGTAACATAACAGTGTAATGTAACGTAGCATAGTGTAATGTAACATAACATAGCATAGCATACCATAACCTAACATAGCATAACAAAACATAACATAGCATAATATAGCATAACCTAATGTAACCTAACGTAACATAATGTAACGTAACAGTGTAATGTAACGTAGCATAGCATAGCATAACATACCATATCATAGTATAGCATAGCATAACATAATATAACAAAACATAACATAGCATAGCATAACATAGCATAATATAGCATAGTATAACATAGCATAACATAACATAGCATAACCTAATGTAACCTAACATAACATAATGTAACGTAACAGTGTAATGTAACGTAGCATAGCATAATGTAATGTAACATAGCATAGCATAACATAACCTAACATAGCATAGCATAATACAACATAACATAGTGTAATGTAACGTAGCATAGAATAACGTAACATAACATAACGTAACATAACATAACGTAGCATAGCAAAACATAGCATAGTATAGCATAGTATAACATAGCATAACATAACATAACATAGCACAACATAGCATATCTTACATATTCATATTCATATACATATTTAAAAATAATGTTTTCATTTAATAATAATAATTTTAGGATGCGCTGATAGGTTAACTGGTTAATGTAAATTGCCCATAGGTGTGAATGTGAGAGTGATTGCTTGTCTCTATATGTCAGCCCTGTAATGAACTGGTGAAATGTCCAGGGTGTACCCCACCTTCACCTGTAAGTAGCTGGTATAGGCTCCAAGCGACCCCCGTGACCCTAGTGAGGATAAAGCAGGTTCAGAAAATGAATGAATAATTTCAGGATGTTTTTTTCAAAATAGTGTTGCTTTAAAAAAAACATAGAAGTAGTAGATAAATCAATCTCCAAGTGGATGGAGTTTCACTTGGTACAGCTTTATTCTTCTTCCAGTAGAATATACCCTTGTGTTTACTGTATGACTTACACATACATTCAAAGACATACATCACCGCTGCAGTAGCGTAGGCACCTAAATGACTGAATTATTTATAAATGGTCATATGTATTCTGTGCACATTTTCTATTTGCACTTTTCCTGAATTTCCCCTGCTTTGCTGTACTACATTGCAGTGGAACAAAAGTGCTGAGGATTTAAAGTCCTCCCTCCCATTTTAAGGGCTGTATGAGTGTGCTTTCTGCTTCTGGCTTGGACCGGCATTAATGTTACCACACACTTTCTTTGACAAAAATGAATGATCTTGCAGACCTTTTGCTTTAGCCTGCAGTACATTACAATGCAGTTCTTGGCAGAGTCAGCGGGGGGCAGTGAGTATCAGTTTTACTGTAAGTATTTGACTGGGAGAGCATTAAATGGAAATGTTACAGTGAAGAGTGTTTCCTTTCTTCCTTAGCTCTGCGATTGAATACCAATGGCAGGTCATTTACAGTAGACTGGAATTTGACGGCCGATTTAACTGTGACAAGCCCGCTCTCTGGAGTTGTCTGCTTTGGAAAAGATGATATGATGAAAAACCAGGAGGGAATTAGGAGTGGGGAGACACAATCTGGCTGCTAACACTCCTGTGGAGAGCTGTGGAAAGTGAGTGGATGGAGGATGTGCAATCAAAGTGTTGGAGTGTGGCGTTGTGTTTTGTTCTCCTTGTGTTGATTTGTGCAGATATCTGACCTTCATTCGTCAGTGTTGAGCCTGGCAGTTTGGGTTGAATGGTTGGAATTAACAGAGTGGTGCTAGCCCAGCTGTCTGGTACAGTAGGTGACACCGCAGTCAGACTTATACTCGAACATACATCTATACAGTGTAGAGTACACTCTTATAGCCTTATTGAAACCAGGAGCAAACCCATAAATCACCCCCTTTCACTCTCCAGAAGGACAAAGAGGATAGAATAAAACCTTTCACTCATATTTTTACTTCACTTGTCACATTCTCTGTAGTTTAAGAAACATAAATTTGTTTACTTGTTCTGGCTGATTTACCGAGGAGCACAACATAACATCACATGAATCATTTTCATCTTTTATTCCCCCCGTGGTGGCTGCTGCTGACAGCTCTGTGGGCTCATTGTGGGAAGTTGTGAGCAGTGCAGTGCTTTCTGCTGCCGACACAGCACCGAAGAAGGATTTAGTTACAATGTGCACTGCACTATTATGTACCGCCGTTGGGGAGGAAGATACTAACTCTGTAGGTGGGGGTTTGAATCTTAAGATGTCACTCTAATGGGACTAAAACGCCTTTTTCAACAAGAAAATGTTAACCTTTACATGCATTGTTAAAAAATGTTAAAGACTTAAGGTCATGGATGATAACAAAGCTTCTTTGCAAGTAATTTTAATTCCAAAGTGTTTTTTGATCTCTGACCTTCCACATTGTTTTTCTCTTCTACAGACTTTATAGAAATAAGACATTTTCTTTATATAACCTCACTTTAAATATAATGAATAGGGGGAAAGGCTATCTTCATGAGCTTTTTCACTTCACAATTTAAGAATAACACAGCATAATTCAATTTAGAGTCTTCTAAATGACCATAAATGAACTGAAAGAGGAGTGTAGTATTTGATTTGATATAAAGATATGATTTAGTCAAATAAATAAGAAAGGTAGATCTTAACCCTGTAAAGCCTGAACCAATTAAATCATTGACAGAAAATTCCAGTTCTTTGAAAGTGGATTCTGAACAAATATCAAATTATCATGTATGAGTTTCAATTTTGTATCATATTTGATACATCAGAGCACTGTGTGTAGTCTTTGCCATCACATCATAAAGATTCACAGTGGAGTTCAGGTCTAGACTCTGTGGTGGTTGATCCATGTGTGAAAATGACATCTTGCTCCAAGATTGACTCTTAGCATTTTCATCTTGTAGCATTAGCATGCCAACAAGGAAAAAAATACTGGTTATTCCGTATATTCAGGTCCCACTGACCTCTTCATTCTGTAAAGCCTGAACCATTAAATCATTGACAGAAAATTCCAATTCTTTGAAACTGGAGCCTTTATTGGTCCTTCTGAACAACCCAGTTTTTTTTTGTTTTTTTTTTTTCAAATATTAATTTCCATGTATGAGATTCAATTTTGTATCATATTTGATACATCGGGTCTCAATGCTCAAATATTATTATTTTTTTTAACAAACAAAAACATAATATAATGCAAACATGTCTAACAAATTGGTAATTCCTTTTCAAAATTGTCAAAGTTCTGCCTCCTTCCTCATTAATGACAATCTTTTAGTGTCACTGGAAAGGCCTCTAATGAATGAATTCCTCCCCCCTGGTGGATTATCTGTGTATTGCATGTATGGGTCAAAACACCATATTCGAAATCTGTCTGACGGGACATTTTAGAGACAATTTGACAGATTAGTGTTGCGTAATGACCCACATTTTTACCTCCACCAAGTGTAACAGTGGAGGTTATGTTTTCATCGGAATTTGTCTGTCTGTCTGTCTCTCTGTCTGTTAACAAGATAACTCAAAAAGTTATAGATGGATTTTGATGAAATTATCAGGAAATGTTGATACTCGCACAAGGAACTAGTGATTACATTTTGGTGGTGATGTTGGGGGGGGCGGGGGGTGATCTGCCTTGGCGGAGATCTGGGCTGTCGGAGTGCTTTTCTAGTTACTTATAAATTAATTTTTGCTTTAGTTGGACCATAAGTAATTATCCAAAACAAGGAGCTACTTCATATTGAAATAAATGTTGGCAATGCAGTCAATTAAAGTTCGCTCTCTGACAGGACATTTCTGGGTTTTGACCAATGGTGATTTCTCATAGACTGTAAAATTACGAAAATTAAATGGTTAAATATGTACAGCTCTGTTGACATTTCATTGACTACAAATGCGTTAGAACAAGTTCATCTCACAGACGAGTTCGTTCAGAATCAGCTTTATCACAAATCAGCGAACTCGATGTTGTTCACTTCTCATACATTCCCGTTGCGCTGTTTTCTCATACGATCTCTGCTCAGTGCATTTACCCATAGACGCCCGGCATCCATGCACTTCAATGGGACTGGGTGGAACAGCTTTTTTCATTGCCTCAAAACTGGATGATAAATTGGATAAATGCCACGATGTTGTCCCGCCCCCGGATGCTCGGCGTCTCTGGGGATGAATGGAGCTGTGGCTGGGCTGGACGCTGGGCTTCCACATCCTGATTGGAGGATCAGTCGAAAGGCTTTTTCTTTTTTTTCTTCAATCCCATTTGACACTCACTTGACAGAGTTCAGTTTAATACCGTCGCACATTCTGCTGTGAAATCAAGAGAGAAACCACTACGAAATTACTTGTTCATTTCTTGCACTGTAAATAAATAATAATAATGGATTGGATTTATATAGCGCCTTTCTAGACACCCAAAGCGCTTTACATTATTGACCCATTATTCATTCGCTCTCACATTCTCCCTCTGGTGGTGGTATACTACAGCTGCCATTTTGCGCCTACGGCCCCTCTGACCACCACCAAACATTCATACACCAGTGTGGGTGGCACTGGAGGCAAGGAGGGCGAAGTGTCTTGCCCAAGGACACAACGGACTGACTAGGACAGAGCGGGATTCGAACCGCCAACCCTTCGGTTATTGGACGACCCACTCTACCAACTGAGCCATGGCCGCCCACACACTCATTGTACTTTCTTGTTTCAATTTAACATAACTTCAACGTTTTCTTGTTTACTTGGTACGATAAGGTCACTGACCATTTTTTTAAAAAGGAACGGAGGGCCGAATTTATGTTTAAATAACTTGACTTTTTTTTTAATGTAAGCCAACAATGAGCTTCCCCTTTCTGAAAGACGAGCAGCCGCCACTGATTTTGACCCGTATCTAATTGTATACATCAGGTTTTTCAAGACATAAAAAAGTATCACTCTGATGATGTGGAGGGCTTCAAAACTCATGTATCAATTTTGACACATTTGGCGTTATAGGGTTAAATTAACATACAAGCAGACGCCCATATGGTGGGATTGGTAGCGCAGATTCGACTCTGCTCTGTATGCAGCCACTCTTAAGGCACACTCAGAACCAGTCAAATGTCTAAAATGTGATGTAAATTGAATGCACCTTAGTAGACATAGTGCTTATGCTCTGGGAAGGGGATATGGTCACATGTATTTGATTATTCATTAACCACCTAAGGAGCTAGTGTCAGGGGAAAGGACAGTATGGAGAAGAGAATAAAAAAGGTGCAAAGCATTTCTATCTATATCTACCTAAGGCTTTTCAAAAATACCTCTCTAAGGAGACTCTTTAAGTATCTAAAAATAGAAAATCACTGAGCCCCTCCTCCTCCTCCTCCTTTTTCTTCAGACTCTAGAGACTGTATCTCAGACAGCAATGGTAATTGGTTCGGAGATTTTTTTGCACCAGCACCTTTAAATTAATTCTTAATTTGTGAGGCAAACATTTGCGGCGGCCCCCTGAGGAAAGTGAATCTTTGTGTGGGAGCTCTTCTGCCTTAACCTCTGTTGGATTCAGCTGCCTCCAGCTCACTGCCTCACTGTCACGAAACTGATGCATCAGCCATTCAGCCCCCAGCGCTGCCAGACACACAGAAGGAGAGAGATTTCTGTTTGGGCGGGAATGTGGCGTGTTTGGAGGCTGCTGATCCACCACAGCGGGTTCACAGACATTTGATACCTTTCCTAAACCGATGTGAGTTCAACCTTTTCTTAAGAGACATAGGCTGGGTAGCATTTTGACAGCATATTATAGGACGTTTATATAGAATTAACCCTTTCATGCATAGTGGTCACTACAGTGGACAGCTATTCTCCAGCTGTTCTCTTGTATATTCATGGATTTTGTTGTTTTAGTTCCATATCAGCCAACACAGTGGACACCTATGCATCATCATATACACTGCAATTCATACTATTACTGTAACTTTACTGTTCTTGATAAACCTGATCTAGAGTTACATGTTTAAGTGTAAATCAATTGTTGTTATTAGTCTGTAATTAACAGTTTTTGTAAAAATTTGTGGGTTTTTTTTTTTTTTTGCATATTATCTCCATGAAGTGAGTAATGGCTGGTATTAGTGTTAAAGCTATACCGTATGATGTGGCATTTTTACACTTTTCTTTTGTCATCTTAAAATGCTCCTAATAAGTGTGTGTCAAACTAAAATGTAAAAGAAATCCGCCAGGTATTGAAACTCAAAAATGTTTAATTCTCATATATTTCTGATAAAAGTCTGACCAATCATTTTAGTCGGTCCGAATGAAATAATTGGCCGAACCTGACTGAGCCTCCTGTCAATCATCCATTACGGCCGTCCAGCATCCGATCCATTATCGCCGTCTCACATCCAATATGTGTCCCTCTGAATCTGACGCTTCACCGGCGCTGCTCCTCCTGTCGCTGACCACAGTCTACTGTCTAGGATGTGTTTGGATAGAACTGACATGCACATGTGGAAGGGAAAAAACGGATTTATGAACAGAAACAAAAACTGAGGGGCACAAACAGGAGTCTGATGAATGAAGGATGGAGATAAAAGTCCAGAAGTCAGCTGTACTGGACTGAACAGGTCTGCATAAAGCTCAGCTTTTATGACGGTGGGACTCATACAGGTACATGTACATGGTGTCACACATGTAAGATGATGTAGGATGATAATTGTATGGACTATGAAACCTCAAATGTCCACGGAAAATTCGCGGAGGCCGCGCATTCACAGTGCGCGTGCCCATCCCCTGGGCACTGCAGTGAAGACACTGACCCAGTACTGCACAGACCAGGTCTACTGATGGAACAGGAGCCGCGGGCCCGCGGCAGGTGGATGATGCATCTGATTACTGAGGGAGGGGTCCGCAGACACGCCAAAACGGACCGGACCTCCGCCTCTGCTTCCTCCTCCGTTTCCATCGCGCATCAGGTGAGAGGAGGAGAGAGGAGGAGAGAGGAGGAGGAGCCTCAGAGCTCAGGCAGAGGGAAGGGGGCGGGGCTTTGGAGAGAGGCGGGTTGTTCATGTTCAAACTTTTACTAAGTGCTGTGAGACATGACACATCGGTAGGTATAGCTTTAAAATGTGAGAAAACTTAAGATTAGTAGCATTAAAAATATTTTTGGTAAAGGTTCATACTGTCTCCCACATATAACACTGGGTTACAAAAAAATGTTTTTTGCAAGTTGTCTAGGTTTTTTCAACTGAATTAGGACCATTTTGCACCGCTAAATCCAAAAATGACATCTGTTTTTCTCAATCAGGTCAGATTTTTTTTTGCTAATTTGATTTTGAAAAATTTGATCTTCTCACAAAATTGATTACATTTTTGTGACTTTATCAATTGATTTTTTTATATAGTTCTCACCCAAAATAGGTTTTTGAGAGAAAAAAAAGTCATTTTCATAAGCACACTTTATGAAACTTGTGACTTGATTCCTGTTAGGTACAATGGTGTATTCACCGCAGATGTAGCAGAATACATCAGGCTAATTATTTTTGCAAGATCTTCTAGTCGAAGCCATTTCATTCACCTGTAATATTAAAAAAAACATTAATAATAAATTGGCAAAAGTAAAATCTTCAGAACTCATTTATTGCAAGAAATATGAAAGAATTTTTTATCATATGATGTGAAAATGCCCATAAATGTAAGCAAAAATGTTATAAAGCAAATATGTAGCATAGTTCAGAAAGTTGACCTGATTGAGCAAAATTAATGTGATTTTTGGATTTAGCACACCAAAATGATCCTAAATCAGCTCAAAAAAACTTAAACAATAAATTTGTTGTTGACCAGTGTAATTATTGTAGGTAATTAATTTATCAGACAAACTAGCAAAGAGAGTAAACAAACAACTACCCCTGTCTGATAAATGAATTACCTAAAATAAGCCTTAAAAATGTTTTTATTTCATAGTTTTCACACAATATATCAGTAAATACATGTTTCCTTGCTTCAAAAATTAAGCGCGCGGTGTCCAGCTGAGCGGACATTTTTGCAACTCCATAAAAAATAGGTTTATGAGAAAATGTTCTTTAGGCATGTTTTTTTCATGCCTAAAGAGGAATTAAAACATTCAGGAAAAAAAATCTTTATTTCGGTAATCAATTCATGCATGAAAGGGTTAAAGTCTTTTCAGCTGATGGTTAAAGCTGGGAATTCAGTCCATGTAAATAAAGTAGACCTGCAACACGATCAGTGGATTTAATAATAACGCTCACCACATAAATTTATGTGGTTGACCATATGATGGAAATTCTTGCTCTATTTCATGAGCCAGATCATTTGGCTCAGTTCAGCTCTTTCATCTCCCACAACGCTCTTCATTTAGAACCACCTTGGGCATTACTAATGCTGCCAAATTAACAATCATATGACCTATGATTGATATCTGTGCCCATATATTATAAATTATTCAATGTTGTACAAAATTTCGTCATTTCCTATATCAACTACCACCATGTGTACTGAATATTTTTAATATAATAAATGGAATAAGTAGACAGTCCATCTGTTTTTTGTTTGCTGTGACATTGTTTATTTCACACAATGCTAATGCAATGTCACAATAAATGTCACAACATACATTTTCATCCAGAGCTGCATTCATTTTTGCACCAACATCTTGTATTGATGATGTGAGAGTCAGAGCACTGTATATAGTCTTTTCCATCACATCATAAAGATTTGCAGTGGAGTTCAGGTCTAGACTCTGTGGTGGTCGATCCATATGTGAAAATGACATCTTGCTCCCTGATCGACTCTTGGCATTTTCATCTTATAACATTCGCATGCCAACAAAGAAAAAAATACTGGTTATTCCATATATTCAGGTTCGGCGGAACTCTTAACCCTGTAAAGCCTGAACCATTAAATCATCGACGGAAAATTCCGGTTCTTTAAAACTGGAGCCTTTATTGGTCCTCCTGAACAACCAAAAAAATGTTTTTCAAATATCAATTTCCATGTATGAGATTCAATTTTGTATCATATTTGATACATCGGGTCTCAATGCTCAAATATTATTATTTTTCTCTACGGTCAACAAGAGTGTCCTGCTGTCACCTACTTCCTTTTGATGGAGAAATGTGTTGTTGGTTTGCATTGTATTGACTCAGCCCTGAGTATTGTAAAGAGGAGTTGATAACGGTATTTATCTTGTTGCTTTTTTTTTTTTTTTTTTCCTTTTTTTTTGGGGGGGGGGGGGTTGGTACATTTGTTGTATGTTTTTTTTGTATATGTTGTGTCTGTGTAGTTCCCTGTGTATGGGTACATGTTTGCGTAAATGTATAATTTGAAATAAAGAAAAAAAAAAAAAAATTTGTATCATATTTGATACATCGGGTCTCAATGCTCAAATTTTACTATTTTTGAACAAACAAAAGCATAATATAACACAAATATGTCTAACAAATTGGTAGTTCCTTTACAAAATTGGCAAAGTTCTGCCTCCTTCCTCATTAATGACAATCTTGTAGTGTCACTGGAAAGGCCTCTGGTGAATGAAGTCCTCCCCCCTGGTGGGTTATCTGTGTATTGCATGTATGGGTCAAAACACTGTACTCGAAATCTGTCTGACTGGACATTTTAGACACAATTTGACAGATTTGTGTTGCTTAATGTCACTGGAAAGGCCTCCGGTGAATGAATTCCTCCCCCCTGGTGGATTATCCGCATATTGCATGTATCTAATTGTATACATCAGGTGTTTAAAGAAAAAAATATCACACTGATCATGTAGAGCACAGATGTCAAACATGCGGCCCGCCAAAGGGTCCAATCCGGCTCCTGGGATGAATTTGTGAAATGCAAAAATTACACTGAAGATATTAACTATCAGTGATGTTAAAATCATTTTAGGTCAATTCAATCTAAAGTGGGTCAGACCAGTAAAAACTATCATAACTACCCATAAATAATAAAACTGAACATTTTCTCTTTTAGTGTAAAAATAAAAAAAAAAAAAAAAAAGTAGAATTACACAAAAATGTTTACATTTACAGGCTAGCCTTTTACAAAACATGTGAACCTGAAATGTCTTAAGAGAAGTATGTGGTATTTTACCAATATTCTGAATATTACTAAATGTTTTATGTATTTGTAGATCCACTGTGATCTGTAAGTTGTGATGCGCACGTATAAATAATAAACTAAGGTGTAATATTGTTAAAATTGCACTTATTTTTCTTGAAAACATTTTCAGGTTGTTCATATTTGTTCATTTTATGTTCAAATACAGTTTGTAGATTTAAACATTTTTACTGCAGAATTTTACTTTTTTCACTTAAAAATATAGAGAAAACTTTGGAATTGACATTACTTAGAAGTTCTTATCCTATAATTTATATTATTTTACTGGTCCGGCCCACTTTAGATCATATTAGTCTGTATGTGGCCCTTGAACTAAAATGAGTTTGACACCCCTGATGTAGAGGGATTCAAAACTCATGTATCAAATATGATACGTTAGGTGTTATAGGGTTAATGTTGCTGAACATAGACCTGACCAACTGAATCAACCCCAGGTCATAACACTGCCCCCATAGGCTTATACTGTAGGCACTAGGCATGATGGGTAATCACTTTATCCACCTCTCTTCTCACCCTGATGCAGCCATCATTATGAAACAGGGTCAAACTGGACTCATCAGACCACATGACCTTTATCCATTGAAATATAGACCGCTATTTAGGCTCTATATCCAATTGACAATTGTTTCAGAAATGAGAAGCTACGTATGCATCAGTTAGATCAGTGGTTCTTAACCTGGGTTCGATCGAACCCTAGGGGTTCGGTGAGTCAGTCTCAGGGGTTCGGCGGAGGTCAAGACACACACTCGACTCATTAGTCGGGTGTGTGTGTCGGGCTAGGTCCGTGTATGTAAACAAATGGCTTCGGAGACTCTTTCTTTGATTGACATCCAATATACGCGGTGTATTGTTGTTGCTTATAGCACTACAACACATCCGGAAGTGTTTATAATCTCTTCCACTCGTCTGACGATGAATTATTTGAGTATTTTCCACATCGTTGTTATGACTTTTGCTACTTCCTGTTAACCACAGAGGCAGCCGTGTGTAGCGTTTGTTTACATTTTTCGGTCACCGCACTGGTCAGTTACAATCGTGACGACCGACGCGGATGGAGAAATCGTATTACGCTAAAGCCGAGCTAGTGCCGTAATAAAACAACGATCACAAAAATACTGAAGGAGTATAACGAGAGCTTGTTTTTTGATACACTACATGCAATTATCTTTTTTTTTTTTTATGTCAAAATTGCGTGGTTCGGAAAGTTCGGAGCGAGATGAAACGAAAACCGGGCTGACCTGACAGCCTACACATACATATACACAACAGCAGAAGTCACACTGATTTGCAGTAAATATTCATTATTATTGTAGCCTGATGGAAATTAGGTGATGGGTGTGTGTTAAAATGTTAAAAATGATAAATAGCATAAATACAATAAGTTCATTATTGGAAAACATAAGGTTAAAAATTAAAATCATTTCAATGTGGTAGTATTAAAAAAGGTCATGTCTTTGTGAAAAGGTATGTAGTTTGTTGTGAGTTCATGCACTGTATTGGTTTTGTTCTTTGAGCACAGTGATGTTAATGCACGGTTCATTTTGTGCACCAGTAAAACATATGCCGGTGTCTTGAATTTGAAAAAAATCATATTGTATTTTTTAATAAAGAAGGGTTCGGTGAATGCGCATATGAAACTGGTGGGGTTCAGTACCTCCAACAAGGTTAAGAACCACTGAGTTAGAGTTAAAGAACATGTTGCAGCTGAAACATATTAAACACTGCAGTAATAATCCAATAGAAGGATCTTACTTACAATAGAGCCTGGACTTTATTTGACCAGGCTGTACAGGCATGTCACAGTTCTATTGCACTGCGATATCATCATCAAATACAGTAAAATAAAATAATAAAATGACAAAAGCAATTCCATACAAATCCCACTTTGAACTCCATGTGCCAAGTAGCAAATGAAAAGCTAATTACAATGTGTAAAACAGCAGTATCAACACGTTTTAACTGTGAAACATTGTGAAGCACCATCACCAAGCACTGTGGCAAAAAGTTCATTATCATCCATTCAAAAAAAAAGACATTGACTCCCAGATCAGAGCCAGCTCTCATCTTTCACAGCCGACACATCTCTACTGCAAACTGTCCTGAAAGTGCTGACCCGTGAGTTAAGCCTAACTGACAATTAATACAGTTAATTAACATCAAGGTTCCTAGGTTTTTTAGTAACTCCTACTGGATGAAATAAAATCCTGAGAGTAAAATGGAGGAGGAATAAAAACTACAAGTGTCAGCAGATGTATAGCTTACATGCCTGGTTAGCATTGTACACGACAGGTAACCACTTTAACCATTTATTGGGCAAATGATTATTTTTGGTCATTTCCACATATATTACAACGCAGTGACAGCAACAGTTCCAGTGAGGAGAGTGAGTCAACTATCTCAGGTCCAATGTGGTCTACAGGGTCTGTAAAGTCCACCTCTGCATGAACAGTGAGTGTACCTGCTTTGTTAGGTACCATGAAATAATGGTACTATGCTGGTACATGGTACATGCTGTTTGATGAAAGGTATAGGTAAACGTTGCATCATTCACTTTCTGCGTCAACAACGTAACAAACTGGCGAGTACCCATCTGTCTCCACCCTACTACACACATTTCATACCAACCTCATATATATTGTATACTTATAACATGTAGAATACATACATTTTAACCCATAAAGGCCCAGTGCTTCTTTTAAAGCAGTTCCCAAATGAAATTTTCTCTCTGTTTAACTTTTATTAATTGATTTATCACCATTTATTATAGTATCGTCCTCTGTATTTTGTGTTTTTTCAGTGAAAATCATGTATTTTTCTATATTTAACCCTTTCATGCACAGTGGTCACTCCAGTGGACAGCTCCTCTACAGCTGTTCTCTTGTGTATTCATGGATTTTGTTGTTCTTTTCATTGTTTTTTTGTTTTGTTTTGTTTTTTTACATATACATATATATTTATTCAAGTTTTAAGACACTACATATCTTTTCTGACATGAATTGGTAGCATTATGTAGATCTCTCCTGAGCATAAACCTCCAGAATCACAAGCCCTCTCCATAGTTTTCACACAATTTTTCAGTAAATACATGTTTCTGTGTGTCAAAAATTAAACGTGTGGTGTCCAGCTGAGTGGACATTTTTGCAACTTCATGAAAAATAGGTTCATAAGAATTTTTTTTCTTTCATTATTATTTTTTGTATGTATTTTTTAAAATAATTTTTATTTATTTATTTATTTATTTATCATTTATTTTTCAGAAGAAAAATTTCAATCGCATTGTTTTTTTTTCATGCCTAAAGAGGAATAAAAACACTCAGGAAACAATTTCGATTAAGGTTCTCATAATTCGTGCATGAAAGGGTTAATCCACTGATCATGTAGATGTTCATAAAAGCACAGATTAAAGTTGAGGATTATTATATCAGAAACAGAGAAATTTGAAGAAAAAGTGACTTTTTCTGCAAATATATCAATTACGGATGGTAAAAACAAGCATCTCTAACCACTATCATTTATGAAAATACACAGGTTTTACTGGTGAATCAGTTTTTCAGAAGATGACGGTGTTTCCATGTTCACTACAGAGCCTCTGAACGTCCGAATGGGTCATATCTGATGACCATGACAAGACGACAAACTCTATTTTACCTTAATTATTTTACCATATTGATATGTTTAGTGGTTCAGAAGGTATTAAACATTTCAGATCAGTAGATAACTTTGGGTGCCAGTGGCTGTTTGGGTCTTTATGGACTAGCCCTTTATCAGGCAAGTGACTATATTTGGTCATTTCTGCACACATTACAAGACAGTGACAGCAACAGTTCTAGTGAGAACAGTGAGTCAACTATCTCAGGTCCAATGTGGTCTACAGGGTCTGTAAGGTCCACCTCTGCATGAACAGTGAGTGGACCTGCTTTGTTAGGTACCATGAAGTAATGGTACTAATGTAAGGAATGATGTTCAAAGGGTTAATGTGTTATATGTTACCACTTATGTTGGTCTAATGCTCTAAAAGTGATGTTCTACTGTTCTAAAATACATGTTCCTTTCACCTTACATGTGTTTTTCTTGTATTTTTATATGTACTTCTTGGATCAAGGTTATTATCGTTAACAAAAACTAACGAAATGACGAAAACTAGAATTGAAAAAACAAAAAACATTTTCGTTAACTGAAATCAATAAAAACTATAACTAAAAGAAAAAAACAATAACTAACTGAAGCTGTATTGTGTGTTTACAAAACTAACAAAACCGTATAAAAATTTTGGATAAAATTCCCTTCGTTTTCGATTTGTCAATGTCGGATTGATATAAAATCGATTTATTTCCCTCAAGCTATTTTAGCTGCTGGCACCATATGATATTTAACGGTCCGTCACTTGTGGTCACTTGTCGTTTCGTCGTCTTCTGGTCCCCACTCTACCTGGAAACATGGAGACTGAAGTTGGGTAAAAGCAGCAGAGTCCTGTCTGGGATTTATTTGAATTCGGCGGTGAAGAAGAGAAAAGATATAAAGAAACTTAAACTAAACTAAAACAAAGCATTTAGAAAATAATGAAAACTAATAAAAACGAGCAAACCTGCTCTAAAAACTAATTAAAACTAACTGGATTAGAGAAAAAAAGTCAGAACTAAGTAAAACTAAACTATAATCAAAAATCTGGCCCACCTGAGATCAAATCGGGCTGAATGTGGCCCCTAAAAGGAAATGAGTTTGAGACCCCTGCTTTAGGCGATTATGTCTAATTTTAAGTGTGATGAGATATTTTGACTAGAAACGAGAAAAATACACTTGGTAAGATTTCGATTTTTGCATAATGTTACAAAGTAATGTTTTCCGTTCTGCTGCAGCATCATTTATAAGACACATCTTAAAGGCCATAGATAACAAACTGTTTCCTTCCTGATAATTAGCATTCACAACAACATGTTCTGTTTGGGAAAGCCAGGTGTTGAAGCCTCTCCCAGCAGGACTGAGCAGCTTAGAGACCCACTGAATATCTGCAGTGAGGAAACAGTTGTCCAGTATTTCTAATAATCAATTTAGGCGAGCACGCTGCTGAAGGAAGAGGCAGATTAAGTGGAATCAAAGTTCTCTTTAACCCCTCTGGCAACTTGTCGGTCTGCCAATCTGGATCTGTACTCATTAGTCTGCAACATGTTGAGGGAGGTCGCAGACAAGCACACATATCTCTGGAGTCTGCTCTATTTTACAAAGTACAGAGAAGAACCATGTACCGCTTCATATCATCGTTATCATGCTACAACAGAACAACACGTTCCTCAAATGCCTTCGATTCCTCCTGTCCTCTTCTCTCGTTCCAATAATTCACAGGTGTCAAACATGTGGCCCGGGGGCCAAAACTGGCCCGCTGAACAGTCCAATCCGGCCCGCGGGATGAATTTGTGAAATGCAAAAATTATACTGAATATATTAACAATCAACGATGTAAAAATTTTGGTCAGTTCAACCTAAAGTGGGTCAGACCAGTAAAATACTATCATAATAACCTAGAAATAATGAAAAACACATTTTTCCCTCTTTGTTTTAGTGTAAAAAAAAGTCAAATACACAAAAATGTTTACATTTAGACTAGATTAAAATATATATATATATATATATATATATATATATATATATATATATATATATATATATATATATATATATGTATGACCCAGAACAAATATGAACAACCTGAAATATCTTAAGAGAAGTATGTAGAATTTTAATGATATTCCACCTGTTATCAAATGTTTGGTGCATTTGTAGATCCACTGTGATCCAAGGTTATAATAGTTTTGGATTTTTCATTATAGTTTAGTTTTATTTAGTTTTGACTTTTTTTCCCCTCTAATTCAGTTAGTTTTAATGAGTTTTTAGAGCAGGTTTCCTAGTTTTTATTAGTTTTTGTTTTTTTCTAAAATTTAGAAAAAAAAAACTAAACTAAACTAAAACTAAGCATTTAGAATCTAAATGCTTAGTTTTAGTTTAGTTTTAGTTTTTTTTTTAGATCTTTTATCTTCTTCACCATCAAATTCAAATAAATCCCAGACAGGACTCTGCTGCTTTCTCCCAACTTTAGTCTCCATGTTTCCAGGTAGAGTGGGGACCAGAAAACGACTCTAAACGACACGTGATGAGAAGTGATGGACCGTTAAATATCATATGGTGCCGCTAGCTAAAATTGCTTGAGGGAAATAAATCGATTTCGTATCAATCCAACATTGACAAAGACGAAAACGAATGGAATTTTAGCCATAACTTTTATACGTTTTAGTTAGTTTTGTAAGCACACAATACAGTTTCAGTTAGTTATCGTTTTTTTCTTTTAATTATAGTTTTTATTTATTTCAGTTAACAAAAATGTTTTTTCAAATCTAGTTTTCATCATTTTGTTGTTTTTTGTTAACGATAATAACCTTGCTGTGATCTGTAAGTTATGACGTATATGTATAAACGACAAACTGAGGCAGAATATTGTTAAAATTGCACTTATTTTTCTTTAGAATTTTCAGGTTCATATTTGTTAATGTTACGTTCAAGTACAGTTCGTAGATGTAAACATTTTCATTACGGAATTTTACTTTTTTTTTTTTTTTTACTTAAAAACAGAGAATACTTTGGAGTTGACATTATTTATAAGTTTTTATCCTATTATTTATATTGTTTTACTGGTCCGGCCCACTTTAGATCACATTAGGCTGTATGTGGCCCCTGAATTAAAATGAGTTTGACACCCCTGCAATAATTGGTGGTTCCTGAGGTAGAGGGGAGAGGTGAGAGAGAGAAGAAAGACTGACTGGTTGAGAGGCTGGGTGTCAAATGTTCTGGAACACCTGCAGGTAGCACATATCAAAAAAATAAACCTTGGTTTTAGCTCAATACCTGAACACCCTTCTGAAAGGATTCTCTTTCCTGTGCTCCTGCAGTGCTCGGTCCTTCAGTGAAAAGGAAATGAAAATGGGTGGAAGGATGGAAGGATGGAGTTCGAGCCTCATTATACCAGATACAGTCGGTCCTTTGTCAAACAGTGCAAAGTTTCGGGTTTTCACAGCAGCAGAGATTTGATTCGGACAAAAATGTCTCAATTAAACATTAAAGCTCACTTTTGGGATATTTCTGTCTACTCGAGAAAAAAGACTCATTCCTAAGGCAGCATCTTCTCAGGATGGTATTATTTCTAAGTAGCAGATGAGTGGTTTCGAATCACAGTTATCTGTCTTTCAACATGCTGGTGCAGAATTGAAACCATTTGCCACTTTTTTCCCCTTAAGCCATAAAGATCCAGTGCGTATTTTTTGTGGCAGTTCCCAAATGAATTTTTCTCTCTATTTAACCTTTCTTAAGTTATTTATCAGCATTTATTATAATATTATCCTGTGTATTTTGTATTTTTCACTGTAAATCATGTATTTTCCTGCATTTAATTTCTTATACTTAATTTAGATGTTCATGAAAACTCAGAGTAAATTGAAGGGTTATTATATCAAAACAAAGTAATTATAAATATTGGAATTTCCCCTTGTGGGACTAGGCATATCTTATCGTATCGTATTTTATCTTATCTTATCGTATGGTATCGTATCCTATCGTATCTTATCTTATCTTATGGTATCTTATGGTATCTTATGGTATCGTATCTTATGGTACCGTATCTTATCTTATCTTATCTTATCTTATCTTATCTTATCTTATCTTATCTTATCTTATCGAATGGTATCTTATCGCATCGTATCGTATGGCATCTTATCTTATCTTATTTTATGGTATCTTATCTTATCTTATCTTATCGTATGGTATCTTATCTTATCTTATCTTATGGTATCTTATCATATGTTATCGTATCTTATCGTATCTTATCTTATCTTATCTTATCTCATCTCATCTCATCTCATCTCATCTCATCTCATCTTATCTCATGGTATCTTATCTTATCTTATCTTATCTTATCTTATCTTATCTTATCTTATCTTATCTTATCTTATCTTATCTTATCTTATCTTATCTTATCTTATCTTATCTTATCTTATCTTACCTTACCTTACCTTACCTTACCTTACCTGTAAATCATATTATATTGTTCATAATAATACAAAGACAGAAACCAGATGATTTAATAGTAGAAGGCAGGGGTGTCAAACTCATGTTAGTTCAGGGCCACATACAGCCTAATATGACCTGCAGTGGGCCAGATCATTAAAATAATAACATAATAATACATAAATAATATCAATTCCAAAATGTATATGTCTAATTTCTATGTTTTAGAGTGAAAAAAGTAAAATTATATTATCAAAATGTTTACATCTACAAACTATCCTTTAAAAAAAATGTGGACAAACATGAACAATCATGACCATAGTGAAATTTATTAAGAACAAAAAGTGCAATTTTAACAGTTTATGCCATTATTTGGCCTCAGCTTCTTATTTTCACATGTTCATTAGAACCTACAGATCACAGTGGATCTAAAAATACACAAAACATTTAATAACAGGCAGAATATTGGTACAATTACTCTTAATTCTCTTAAGACTTTTCAGGTTCTTTATATTTGTTCAGGTTTTTCACATTTTTTGTAAAAGATTAGTATGTAAATGTTAACATTTTTGTGTAATTTAACTTTTTTTTACACTAAAACAAAGAGAAAAATTTGTGGTTTTCATTATTTACAGTTTATTATGATAGCATTTTACTGGTCTGACCCACTTTAGATGGAACTGACCTGAAATTATTTTAACATCCTTGACTGTTAATATCTTCAGTGTAATTTTTGTGTTTCACTAATTCACCTTGCGGGCCGGATTCGACCCTTTGGCGGGCCGGATTTGGCCCCTGGGCCACATGTTTGACACCCCCGGTATAAGGCGTATTATAGTATATAGTATAGATATGCTTAGACTAGGAAGATTATTACTGTATTACTATTAATTTTCTTCTATTTTGACATTCACATTGGAAATGAATACATGAATCAATCAATCTTATCTTAAAATAATCGTCTGTATTTTCTATTTTTACTGTGAAAATCAGGTATTTTCCAATATTTACTTCACTGACCATATGGATGTTCATAAAAGCTCCGATTAAATTAGATGGTTATTATATCAAAACAATAAAAACTGAAGAAAAAAGTGACTTTTTCAGCAAAATTTATCATTAATTGAACTTAAACCCAGTGTGTCCATCCACTGTCATTGATCCAACTCCATGGGTTTTACTGGTGAATCAATGTTGTACAAGATGACGGTGTTTCCACGGTAACTACGGAGCCTCTGAAAATCCAAATGGGTCATATCTGATGACCATGAAAAGATGACAAACTGTATTTTACACCAATTATTTATTTATTATGTATTATTATGTATTATTAACTGAATATGAACCAAGTATCTCCATCCACTGTTATTGAATCAGTGTTGTAGGAGATGACAGTGTTTCCATGGTAACTATAAAGCCTCTGAATGTCCAAATGGGTCATATCTGGTGACCATGTAAAAGACGACAAGCTGTATTTTACACCAATTATTTACACATATTGATAGGTTTAATGGATCAGTAGGTATTAAACATTTACATCAGTGGATGCTTCTGGTCACTGGTGGCTCTTTGGGTCTTTATGGGTTAATTTCTTGCATGATGTTTATTTTAAAGTTCAATCTTTTCATGAAATGACATAAAAATTGATTTTACTGAGTTTCATTCATTCATTCTTTTGTCAGTTTCTCATTTATGTCGTGTTCTTATATTTTCTTTCCAGCATATTAGAACTACATGACAGACTTATAATAGTAGAAGAAGCAAAACCCATACATCAGACTTTAGATCAAGTCTGAAGAAGAGAAACAATGCTCCAATCGTCATGGCTACACTGGTATGTGGATTTTGTTTCCTGTACTTTTATTACATTTATTTATTTATTTATTTTTTTGTATATCCCAGCAAAATGATTCACGACTGGGGTGTGCATGTTTTGGTGCGCTACTTCATGATAGACTGTATGATACTACCAAGTTTTTCTCTAACCCTAACCCTAATCCTTATTACTGTTATTATATTTATTATATTTTATATTTCCTCCTGAGACCCAGTAATGCATTTTGTCCTCTGTAGGGGACAAGAGTTTTACAGCTTTATTTATTAAAAATAAATAAATAAATAAAGCTGACCACTGCAAAGGACATTCCATGAAAAAAAAAATCTGAAAAAAACTGTTGCAATCAAGACAATAATATAATGTAAAAATAAATAAATAAATAAATTTTTAAAAAAGCTGATCACTGCAAAGGACATTCCATGAAAAAAAATCTGTCTGAAAAAAACTGCTGCAATCAAGACAATAATATAATGTAAAAAAATAAAAAAAAGCTGACCACTGCAAAGGACATTCCATGAAAAAAAATCTGTCTGAAAAAAACTGCTGCAATCAAGATAATAATATAATGTTAAAAAAAAAAAAAAGAAAAAGTAAAACCTTTTCCTTTCCTGGGTCTCAGGGATATAAATAAATAGACATAATCCAGAGATGAGATGATTCTTTACCTCCTATCAGGTTTTTATTTTGATAGTCAATACACCTTAAGAAACCATGAGCTGTTATTTTAGTAACAATGACAAAAACATGTTCTTGACAGGTAATTAAAAATCATTTCTAAGCTCATTATTACAGAGTTACCTACTGCAACAACAAAACACCAAACAAAACCGACAAAACGTGTGTTTCCATCTGGCTGATTTTATTTATATTTACAGTTTTATTGCAGAAAACCCCTTGAGCGAAAACACAGAAAATTTTGAAGAAACCTTGAAATATGTCAAAAAATAAAGGAATAATTGGATATATCTGCATGTTTGAGACTGCAGCATTCAATGAATTAATACATGGAACAAATATATTAGACATAGAACATTAAATGGAAACAGCAGTGAAAGCCCATCATCCATGAAGAGCTGTAAAAATAACAGATAGTAGACAAAGGCTTTAACCCATAAGGACCCAGTGTGACTTTTGTGGCAATTCCCAAATGAATTTTTCTCTATTTAACTTTTCTTAAGTGATTTATCACCATTTATTAAAAGATTATCCTCTGATTTTACATTTTCTCCCATGAAAATCATCTATTTTTCTATGTTTGATTAACTGATACATATGGTGTATTCCTATCTATCTATCTATCTATCTATCTATCTATCTATCTATCTATCTATCTATCTATCTATCTATCTATCTATCTATCTATCTATCTATCTATCTATCTATCTATCTATCTATCTATCTATCTATCTATCTATCTATCTATCTTGTAACAAAAAAAAAAAAAAACAAACGTAAAAAACTGGTAATATTTTGGCAGCTAGGGCACCAAAAAAATTCTGTAAAATAATGGAAAATAACCATCTCATAAAGATATGGTAATTTTCCATAATTAAATTGCAGTGTTTTAATTGCATCCATAGACAAGAAATATTCGTGAAAGTACGATACATTCGCAAATGTATTTTAACTGTATTTTTCTGTGAAAAAAGAAAAAAAATTCTTTAAAAAAATGGAAATTTTATGGTTATTCACAGTTACAGTTTTTTCATGTTATTTTACATTCGACATGTAAAATCACAGTCTATTTTTGGAATTTCATATCTATCTATCTATCTATCTATCTATCTATCTATCTATCTATCTATCTATCTATCTATCTATCTATCTATCTATCTATCTATCTATACTGTAAAAAAAAAAAAAAAACTTAAAAAATGGTAATATTTCGGCAGCTGGGGCACCAAAAAAATTCTGTAAAATAACGGAAAATAACCATCTCCTAAAAATATGGTAATTTTCTATAATTAAAATGCAGTGTTTTGCCCTAACCTTACATGAGATTTTGCTTTTTTTTTTTTTTTACTTTTTAATGTTTAATAAAGAATATTTACATGTATTAAAACAATCAAATTATCTATAAATATATATATAAATAATTTCCAATGAGACTAAGTTGTACAATCCACTGATAAAAACTGTATTTGGACAGTTTATCAGTGCTTATACATGTTATACATTCACAAAAATACATTTATTCAACATTTTTGTTGTGAAACCTCCCGTAATTACACAAGATATTTGTCAATTAACAAACAAGTCTTGTTAAACTTACAGAACAAATACTTCTTTAATGGTTAAACGTCAGTAATTTTATCTTGTTTTATTTATTTATTTATTTATTTTTTACAGTATTCAACTTTAACAGTTTAATCGCATAAATAGACAAGAAATATTAGTGAAAGTACGATACATTCGCAAATGTATTTTAACTGTATTTTTCTGTGAAAAAAGAAAAAGAATTCTTTTAAAAAATGGAAATTTTGTGGTTATTCACAGTTACAGTTTTTTCATGTTATTTTACATTTGACATATAAAATCACAGTCTATTTTTGGAATGTCATTGATATTTTCCTGTAGCTTAAAAATACAGGAAAAATCTGTAAAATAAACAGTGAAAATTCTGTTAAATTACAGATTTTTTTTTACACTCTATCTATCTATCTATCTATCTATCTATCTATCTATCTATCTATCTATCTATCTATCTATCTATCTATCTATCTATCTATCTATCTATCTATCTATCTATCTATCTATCTATCTATCTAATTTAAACAATGTGTGATTGTACATTGTCATTTTATGTAACCTTAAATCTTTCTTTCTTTCTTTCTTTCTTTCTTTCTTTCTTTCTTTCTTTCTTTCTTTCTTTCTTTCTTTCTTTCTTTCTTTCTTTCTTTCTTTCTTTCTTTCTTTCTTTCCTGCTAAAAGCCTGACTAGGGACTGGAGATGTAAACTAGCAATAGCTATAATGTCTTTATGTGAATCATCAGTTACTACAGCTTCTTTGTTACAGGTAGAAGTATACTATGTAATTTGCATTGTCCCTATCAAAGAAACTTTATAAATAAATAAATAAATAAATAAATAAATAAATAAATAAATAGATGTTCATAAAAGCTCAGAGTAAAGTCAAAGGTTATTTTATCAAAACAGAAAAAAAAACTGAAGAAAAAGTAACTTTTTCAGTAAAATCTATCATTAACTGAACATAAACCCAGTGTCTCCATCCACTGTCATTGATCCAACTCCGTGGGTTTTACTGGTGAATCAATGTTGTTGAAGATGACGGTGTTTCCATGGTAACTACGGAGCCTCTGAACATCCAAATGGGTCATATCTGATGACCATGAAAAGATGACAAACTGTGTTTTACACCAATTATTTATTATTATGTATTGATTGGATTAGTGGATGAACAATTCAGATCAGTAGATGCTTTTGTTCAGTGGTGGATGTTTGGGTGTTTATGGGTTAAGTGTGAATCAAGGCTGTGTGATCCAGAGCGGAGGTTCAGTTCAGCAGAAAAAAACATCTACATCTAAGATCTATCAGCTCCTCAATCAGCAGGTCAGGTAGAATGTTATTGTATCCAATCCTACATCTAATAGGCAGTATTAGCACCAGCATTCACACAATGCTAACATGCAGAATTTAGCATTTTTCTGCTGTTTAACCCGTAAAAACCCAGTGCTACTTTTGTGGTAGTTCTCAAATGATTTTTTTTTTCTATATTTAACATTTCTTAAGTAATTTGTCACCATTTACTATGAAATAATCCTCTGTATTTTACATTTTTCCTGTGAATATAAGCTATATACCAATATTTAATTTACTGATCATACAGATGTTCATAAAAGGTCAGATTAAACTTGAGGATTATTATACCAAAAATGGAGAAAGCTGATGAAAAAATGACTTTTTCAGGAAAATATATCATTAATTGAACATAAAACAAGTGTGTCCCTCCACTGTCATTGATCCAACTCCATGGGTTTTACTGGTGAATCAATGTTGTAGAAGATGATGGTGTTTCCACATTCACTACGGAGCCTCTGAACATCCAAATGGGTCATATCTGATGACCGTGAAAAGATGACAAACTGTATTTTACACCAATTATTTACATGTATTGATAGAATTAATGGATGAACAGATATTATACATTTTAGATCAGTAGATGGTTTTGGTCGCTGGTGGATGTTTGGGTCTTTTTGGGTTAAATTCTGTTCAAATCTGTTCTACATTAAGATGTGAAGCCACCTGCTGGTGGCTGGTACATTCACAGTTTGAATAAAGAGGCCATGCTGTTTTTCTCACATTGATATTTCCTCAAGTACTCCGGTATGTCTTTGAAAAACAATCTCAGAAAAGTCTAGGTTTTATATAGAAAATATATTACGGTCTGTTCACATGTTGGCTCAGGCTCAAAACTGTTATGATGGCCATTTTTCAGAAATGCAACCCATAAAGAAAAGAACACATACAGTGACAAATTGCTTTACTATGATTTCCAGTGAACAGTGTCTATACAGTACACACTTTACGCCACAACTTCTTTTTTTTTTTCCGAATGTTATCAGTTATGGATGAACGCAGCTGTGCGTTTTAATTTAATACTGAAAAATTTCACAACTTTGCAGCCTTCTTACTAATGACTTTGCAGACTTGCACATATGCACATGTTTCCTCATTATAGCCGATCACTGTGCAAAATCAGTGGGAAAGTGACACTTCCTACCACCGTGCGAGACATGGTTTATTGTACGACATAATAGCAGCTGCCTGTTCTATTATCGCTATTATATGCTGTGTGTGTTTCACCCATTAAGTGTTTTTATATTTTTACATGGTTGAACAGCTGCTTTGGTAA